>NC_138950.1:10087342-10701842 GCF_965226115.1 Aulonocara stuartgranti
GCTCTATCTATCCATGAAGCCAGATAACACACACCAATTAGTTAAACTGCAGGAATGTCTTAAAGACATAAAGACCTGGATGGCCGCTAACTTTCTGCTTCTTAATTCAGATAAAACTGAGGTTATTGTACTCGGCCCTGAAAATCTTAGAAATATGATATCTAACCAGATTCCTACTCTGGATGGCATTACCTTGGCCTCCAGTAACGCTGTGAGGAACCTTGGAGTCATTTTTGACCAGGACATGTCCTTCAACGCACATATTAAACAAATATGTAAGACTGCGTTCTTCCATTTGCGCAACATCTCTAAAATTAGAAATATCCTGTCTCAGAGTGACGCTGAAAAACTAGTTCACGCATTTATTACTTCCAGGCTGGACTACTGTAATTCATTATTATCAGGATGTCCAAAAAACTCACTGAAAAGCCTTCAGCTAATCCAAAATGCTGCAGCAAGAGTACTGACAGGGACTAGAAAGAGAGAGCATATTTCTCCTGTTTTGGCTTCCCTTCATTGGCTTCCTGTTAAATCCAGAATTGAATTCAAAATCCTGCTCCTCACATACAAGGTCTTAAATAATCAGGCCCCATCTTATCTTAATGACCTTGTAGTACCATATCACCCTATTAGAGCACTTCGCTCTCGCTCTGCAGGCCTACTTGTTGTTCCTAGAGTATTTAAAAGTAGAATGGGAGGGAGAGCCTTCAGTTTTCAGGCCCCTCTTCTGTGGAACCAGCTTCCAGTTTGGATTCGGGAGACAGACACTATCTCTACTTTTAAGATTAAGCTTAAAACTTTCCTTTTTGCTAAAGCATATAGTTAGGGCTGGAGCAGGTGACCCTGAATCCTCCCTTAGTTATGCTGCAATAGACGTAGGCTGCTGGGGGATTCCCATGATGCATTGAGTTTTTCCTTTCCAGTCACCTTTCTCACTCACTATGTATTAAAGTGTACTTTATTGGTCCCCGTGGGGAAATAAAGTACACTTTAATACATAGTGAGTGAGAAAGGTGACTGGAATGGAAAAATTAACAGACCTCTCTGCATTGAATCATATCTGTTATTAACCTCTGTCTCTCTTCCACAGCATGTCTTTTATCCTGTCTTCCTTCTCTCACCTCAACCGGTCGCAGCAGATGGCCGCCCCTCCCTGAGCCTGGTTCTGCCGGAGGTTTCTTCCTGTTAAAAGGGAGTTTTTCCTTCCCACTGTCGCCAAAGTGCTTGCTCATAGGGGGTCATATGATTGTTGGGTTTTTCTCTGTACCTATGAAGCGTCTTGAGGCGACTTTTGTTGTGATTTGGCGCTATATAAATAAAATTGAATTGAATTGAATTAAATTACAATAAGTTTCAAATTTCAGTTGATAACGTAATAAGACAAAAAGGAAAAACAAAAAAAACTCTAACAATAGGTGGTTAGAGATATTTCAAATCTTTAGCAGCAATAGACAGTGGTTAAGAACAAAAATAATAACACAGCTAAACACAGATAGTTTGGGGTTAACAACAAAACACGTGTGCTTTCACATTTTAAGCTTCACAAGAACAGTACATTTTCACTCGGCATCTAATGACATCCAGTGACACCGCATGTAGGGATGGACGATCTTCTATTTACATATCCCTAGAGATTGCAGAAACATACTGCCATCCCCTCAAAGGTGGGATGACGATGGCTGGATGCTTTTATTTACTTTTACTTTGGCTCTTAAGGAGTTTCTATAGCACAGGAGGTACAGCAGGTTGTCTACTATTTGTAAAGTTGGTGGTTCTATATCTGCCATTTACCACATGTGAAACAATGAACTAATAATTTTCAGACCATACCTCAGCAGCTATATTGCTCTGATCCCCCATAATTATTATAAATCAGAAATTACAACTTATCTTACAACTTCATTTGTTTTTATAACATCTTTCATTTTGATTAGGGTAGTTCCAAAACTAATAATAAAAAATAACAAGTAACAACTAATTCTTAGAGGAAGCCATGTCTCAGTCTAAGAGGATGATATATAGTGAATACTAATACAGGAGGATATATAGAATTAATTACTAAACTTTAAAATGCAACAGTAAAATAGCTGTCAAAAAGCAAAGACTTGCAATTATGTTTTTTTTTTATATCGTAGCAATCCCACCACCACATTGTCATACGAGTCAGTCATTTTACCTAATGTTTTAGAATTTGGGGGCTTTTTAGTGGTTTTGTATATTCTGTGCTGATTCTTGATTTGTTGAATGTTTGTATTGCGCTTGTGTATTCTTAGTATGTTTACTCTACCATTTAGTTTTTAGTTATCTCAAAGTTTTGTATTTTCAGTGTTGCCCAGCCTCTTGTGTTTTGTTATTTTTGTCTCCCATGTCAGTCTTCTCTTTGTATTTAGTTACTGTTTTCTCTTCTCTAAGTTTGTGTGTTTTACTCCTTGTTTTAGTTTCCTGTGTTTTTCTTGTTCTATCTTGATAGTCCCTCGTGCTTTATGTTCAGTTTTGCTTCCCCTGTCTCATTACGTCTAATTTGTCCCTGCTGTGTTTCCCAGCTGCCTTCACTTCCTTAATCACCCCCCCTGTGTAATTATTGTGACAGTCTCACTTTGTCCTCTGTCAGATTGTCAGTGTATTCTCCCCAGTGTTTCCTAACTCTCTGTGTCTCCAATGTTTTTGCTTAGTTTAGTTCTGGCAATTTGAAAGGTTTAGTTTCTTTTTCCATTCCATGTTGAGTTTTTGGTATTGGGATCAGCCAAATAAATGGCTTGCCTGTTGTTAAGATTATCCTGTATCCAATAGTCTCTTTTTGGGTTCCCCACCTCTACACTTGGTCTGTTCATTCTGCAGACGTTAACACTCTCCTGTTTGTATGGGTGCAAAGTTCAAAACTATAGTTAGTAGGTGATGTTGCAATCAGCTTTGTGTTGCCCGTGTCATCGAGCCATGTTTGAGTAAGAAGCACAAAGTCCTATTTATTGATAGCAATGATGTCATTGAAAATAAAAGCTTCTTTTTTGTGTTTGTTGTATAAACTTTAGAAAGCATGAAAAAATAGATGGCTTATGCAATGATGAAGAGCGGATTGAGATGTCCTGATTCTGCATGAGCTATCTATTGTAAGCTATTGAAATTACAGAATAGGTATCACCAGACAATGTTCAGTTGTTTATATGCAAACTGTGCAACCTTAAATGGTGACTGCCCATAAGTAAAATTTGCCACATTCGAAGATGAAAAATATTTGTACTTTTCTTTTATACAATTTTTTTTTTTTTAAAGAAAATTCATATTTCTCCTTTTGGCAACTTTCATTTTGCTATCTGTTCCTACCCCAGCTGAGCTTGTTATTTAAGAAACATTTTTATCTGAGCTGGTCAAAGTAGTTGAATCAATAAAAAGATCCCATTTCTCTTCACATTTTATCTTTATCTTTGTTTAAAAATTTCCTTCAGTCCATGTGTGCTCACTATAATAATTCTCGCACTGTTACTACTGATACTAACGATACAAGATGGCGCCGGTGTACCTGGCTGCTTGTCTGTCGCTGTCAGTTTTTGTTTGTTTTTATATTGCTCCTGTCATGTGTCACTCAAGAAATCGGATCGTTACTGGTGTACGATTGCTAATCGCTTCTGAACCTCCGAAGTTCTGGACAAAATACAGCTTCATTTTCTAATGGAGGACAGAATTCCTAGTGTCCGCTGCTGTCACATATCCTGACTTGCCTATGCAATGCTGTCATGCTACCTCCCCTGGCGAACTACGATCATGTTCTTATTGTGGGAGATTTTAATATCCATGTCTGCTGCCCTGATAAACTTCTGGTGAAGGAGTTTGTAAGTCTCATTGACTCTTTTAATCTGGTCCAGTCCATACCTGGTCCCACACATGAACACGGACACACACTAGACCTGGTCTTGTCACACAGTCTACCTGTGTCTAACGTGGAAGTGACCGACACTGCTTTCTCTGACCATATGGCTGTATTTTTTGATGCTGTGTTTTCACGCACTACAGTTCAAACCAGCGCTCCTGTTCGCCGCTGTCGGATTATTAACCCTTCCACTGCTGCCCAGTTCTCTGCTTCTTTTAGCCAGCAGTCTATCCCCGCCGATCGTACTCCCTTGGACACAGAGGACCTCAGCTCCTGGTTTCAATATTCTTGCCTTACAATTCTGGACTCTGTGGCACCATTAAAAACCAGGAAGCCCAAGGCTAAAACTGACCCTAGCTGAAGCAATGTGACACCCCTTTTAGATCCGGTGATGGTATGCATTACAGTGCAGCCAGATCTGAGTTGAAAAGAGGCATCAGAGAAGCCAAGGCAGCGTACAAGAGAAGGATCGAAGACCACTTCAGCAACAACAGGTATGGCAGGAAGTTCAGCACTTAACCAACTACAGACCTTGCAATACCACGTTGACTGAGGGTAACGCGGCGCTTGCGGAGGAGCTGAACCACGTCTTCGCACACTTTGAGGTGAAGGGACCAGAGGCAGCAGCAGCAAAAACATTGGACAGCAGCAGCAGCCCAAGCCTCATAGTGCAGGAATATGAGGTGAGGCACACACTGAGGGCAGTGAACCCCAGGAAGGCCGCCGGACCAGATGGGGTAACCGCAAGGGTCCTTAAAGAGTGTGCAGACCAGCTGGCTGGGGTCTTCACTAAGATCTTCAACACTTAACTGTCCCAGTCCTGCATCCCACTGTGCCTAAAGTCAGCCACAATTGTCCCACTGCCAAAGTGTACTAACATTAGCAGCCTCAACAACTACCGACCAGTTGCTCTAACACCTGTTATAATGAAGTGCTTCGAGAAACTGGTCCGACGTCACATCATGTCCTGCTTGCCACCCAACCTCGACCCGCTCCAGTTCGCATACAGAGCTAACAGATCAACTGAAGAATTTTTCATTATATTTACAGCCCCTGGGAACCATCCTCAGAAGGCATGGAATATCCTTCCACTGCTATGCTGACGACTGTCAGATTTATCTTTTTTTTTTTGTGTGTGTGTCCCGTTTGGATCTTTAGCCATCAGAATTGTTTGTCTTAAGTCCAAGAAAGATGCCAAGCGGATTTATTTTACCAAGTGGATCATCATGGCCTTGCCATATTGGTCCATTTGATTGACCTTTATTATAATTATGTATTTATTTTATTTTCGGTTGCTACAAACGGTACAGACATGACTGGGGGATAGGACAGGGAGAAAGAATGAAAGAAAGAGAGGGAGAGAAAGAAAACCAAAGGGGAGAAGAGACGGTGAGAAAGGGGGGAAGAAAGAAAGAAAAATAAACAAAACACCTGGATAACTGTATGGAGAAAAAAAAAAGAAACAGAAGAGAAAGGAAACAAAAAAAAAAGAGCAACATAATAAAAAACAGCACCATCACAATAAACTAGCTAGCAGTAGATAACAGTAGATACTAAGTATTAAACGATATTGTGCAGCACGCAAGATAGACAGCACACAATGTGCTTTGAGGCAGCAGCCAAGAAAGGTGTAGTCCGCGTCTGTGAACACCCGTGTGTACACCTGTGTGCACACCTGTGTGGATCAGCATGCTTGTATTACAAAGGTTTCTCCATGTAACGATCTGCTAGGGAGTGTGGGGAGCCATAGCCCCGTCCACCAGGGTATGAAGCAGGTATGGAGGAGATCCAGGCCCCAGAGTACAAGGACCCGAGGAGGACCACCAAAAGGGGGGGAACCGTGCCACCCTCCTGGGAAGAGCTGAGTAGCGCCCCAAACAAGAGGTCACCCAGCAGCTACGGAGCAGAGGCCAGAGGGGGTTGCAGTGGCGTGCCCGCGGGCTCTGCCGGCAGCCAGCTATGCCAGAGAGGACCGAGCTTCAGGCCCAGGGGCCTGAGGGCATTCCACCCCCCGGAAGGGGCCCAGCCGGGCCACAGGCGCCAGGCCCCGCCAATCGGCCACCAGGAGTGAGCCGGTACATACATGAGCGCCCAGCCCCAGACGACAAGGACCACCAACACACCAACGTCTGAGGGCATCAGCCACCGGCAGGTAGTGTGGTGAGGGGAGATAGGCCTCCATACTAAGGAGGGCCTGAGATGTACCCAGAGAGGTTGAGTCTAAGACCCAACCTGACATATAGACACAGACGAACAGGCGCACGCGGACACAAACGTGCATTCCCATCCCATATGCACAACCAAATACTCGGTTCGGCACTCACCCAACGTGTAGACAGACACAAATAGACACTGCACAGACAGTTGCACTCCCCAAACATACTCTATATCCCAGGTCCAGGTACCCCCGCCCTCAGAGGGGCAAGCCGCACCTAGACCCAGGAGATGTAACACTTTTCTCTGGGGTGGAGGCAAGCGGACCACCTCCTTATCTGCAGTAGCAGGGAGGCCCCGCATCCCAGACCCCTATCTATATCACAATGTCACCAGGAGACCGAGGCCCTGTACAGGCTCTTGGTAAATGCATTGAGGAAATGAATGACTGGTTGTGCCACAATTTTCTCCAGCTAAACAAAAACAAAACTGAGGTAATAGTCTTTGGCGCCAAAGAAAAACGATTACAGGTCACCAGAGAACTTCAATCTATACATCTAAAAACCACAAACCAGGCGAGAAATTTGGGTGTAGTGATGGATGCAGACCTAAACTTAGAAAAACACATTAAGACAATAACAAAGTCAGCTTACTATCACCTCAAGAATATTTCAAGGATAAAAGATCTGATGTCTCAACAGGACCTGGAAAAACTAGTCCATGCATTCATCTTTAGTAGGCTTGATTACTGTAACAGCATCTTTACAGGTCTACCTAAAAAATCAGTCAGACAACTACAGCTCATTCAGAACTCTGCTGCTCGAGTCCTCACTAAGACCAAAAGAGTGGACCACATCAGTCCAGCTCTGAGGTCTTTACACTGGCTGCCTGTCCGTCAGAGGATAGACTTTAAAGTTCTGATGCTGGTCTATAAAGCTCTGAATGGTTTAGGACCAAAATACATCGGTGACCTCCTGACCCAGTATGAACCTTCCAGATCCCTCAGGTCATCTGGATCCGGTCTTTTATCAGTTCTGTGATATTATTCTGTTATCATATGTTACCTTATATATGTAATCAAAGTAGTTGAATTAGAATACTGCTGTAGATCATATTATACCCTTTAATATAGAGTGTGTGAGCTGTATGTAGTTTAGTTCTCATTATACTTTTGAGTTAACAGAACATATTCACATATTAGTTCATTAGATAAATGTGCATCACTCTGTATCCTTGATCTGCTGGGAATGTGTTACACTGTTTTCTTGACATGTTCTATTGTTGAATCATGAAGAGAAGGAGACTCTGTGTCTAAGACAGGGGAGATAGACAGACCACATTCCATACCCCCACCTTACAGAAAGCAGAGAAACAACTGCCGAGGTCATAACTTAGGCGCTGTAACAGAGAAAGAATGTGATGTTTTGGCTTTTACGACTAGATGGGGGCCACTAGAGACTATAAAAAGCTGAGCAACCCGTCACCATTTTGAGACTTGCTGTGACCCTCTTCAGGCATGTCTCCCCATCATGATGGTCCTTATGCTCTTAAGTGTTGAATTGTATGGAAATAAATGATTGTTGATTGAGCATAAATACACCGAGTATTGTCCTTCCTTCAGCCCAATATTCAAAGAATTGGGAGATTTCAACAACTTGGTGCCGTGTGACCCGGATCTTTGGTGTGCTGAGGAGGTGCAGATTTGGCCTTTGGTGAGATCGTAAGGCGAGGTGAACAGAGGACCGGTCCAAATATAAAAAGGTAAGCACAGGCTGTTGTATTATAAATACCAAATGTGCATATTGGGCTTTCCAAATTAATCTGTTCACTGAGTTACACGTATTTTCACATTAAATTTGTCGGTGTCTGGTTTTTGGCGCAAGATACTAACAACATAAGTTGAGGCTGAATTCCAGTGTGTTAAATAAACTGCTTCTACAGAGATACTAATAACATACTACGTTGGACTAGTTGCAGTAAACTGCTTCTACCGAGATACTAATAACATACTACGTTGGACTAGTTGCAGCCACTTTACCTTCCACATTTAATTTTGTCTAAAACTGGCTTCTGTAGCAATAATACATTAGAATTTCTTCTGAAGACGCGGCCATTAGTTCAGTACATTGAAGTCGAGGTTTGAAGTTTGTTTATGGTGTCGGTTACGTCCTGGCTCTTGCCGGCTATGAAATAGAAGTTGATTTAAGGAAAAGCAGATGCTGGCTCACGGTGCGGTTAAACGCTGGCAACGCGAGAGCGAAACACGTCCGTAGGTTTGGTTTATGATACGGCCGTGTTCCGGTGGTGCGGCCGTGAAGTGCAGTAGTGGTTGGTGCTAGTTTTAGTACATTGAATAGAGGTTTGACGGTGGTTTGTGGCGTCAGTCGAGTTTTAAGGGCTGCGGTCATAAAACAAAGTAAAATTTTACTTGCCAAGAAGTACATAGAGCAAAAACCTGGTTTATGGTGTCGGGTATAACTTCTGGGGACGCAGGCATCACTTTTATGATGCGACTTTGCCCCGTTGTGGCGGTCATAAACGCAGAGACAGGGGTATTTGGGCTTTGATTGTGCTTCAAAAGAATTTTAACAGTTGAGCTCAGAAGTTTCTGTGTAATCTTCCGCTGATGAGGAACGCTCTCTGTGTGTCTCACTGATGGCGAAACGCGCTGTGTGTGTAAGGCGCGCTCTGGCTGTGGGTGAGGCGCGCTCTGAGTGTGTTTTCAGTGAGTGTGAAGTGTGAACACAGTGACAGTGACGGTTGATGTGTTTGAATAGGAGGACATTAGAGCAAAGACACATTTTAGGATCAAAGGTTGATGTCTAGTGTACCTGTGGAAACTAATTTTGTTCATGGTTTGGCAACCCCCCTGTCTGTAGACGTGCAGGCAGGTTAAGTGCCGAGGTGGCGACTTGGGAACTTAGGACTCCCGCTTAGCTACGGAATAACCCTGGAACGACCGCGTAATCACGGGTTCACATTTATTCCGGACTAGAACAAGACACATTTTGCGAACAAAGGTTGAGTCTAGATTAGTAAAGAAATATAAAAAGGTTGAATTCCTCGTTTCAGTGGTTTGAAATTGTTGTGTGCCTGTCCCCTGACGAGTGTGAAATTAAATAAAGAGGGAATTTGGAGCCACATAGAGATAGACGGGCATAATTGGGTGTATTACTCTGTGGTGTAATAAAAATAAAAAAATAAAAAAGAGAGATAGTAAGAGGTGTGTAGTGGAGAATTATGACGTTGTCAAGGTAGGCGTGTTGCCTGCTTATCTGTTTAACAGTGATGAAAATGAAATTAAATAAATCTCTTAGTGTGTTAATACAGGAAGCTGCGGACCTGGACCAACTGCCCCCACAAGCACAGCGGCCGAAGCAAAATTATAAGTAATGGGAGCCACACTCAGTAAGAATCAGCAGCTGTGAAAAACACAGCAGCAAGGAGAGAATTAGAGGAGGAATTAAGAGAAGTTTTAACACATAAAATTGGGGCCAACGGACTTGTGGAGGTTGGGAAGGCGTCCGGAGCATCACAACAAAAAGGTGAAACAAAAACACACACAAGCAGAGAAATCTGAGAGAAAGGCTCCTTTTAAGGTAACGCCTAGTTTGAGAAAAAGATAAAATTAACCTGCCTGCCTACAAATCCACACACACGCAATGAAGAAACAGCTTACATTCATGAACACGTGAAGATTTTCCAGCAAGGCTAAAGCAGCGAAACTTAACATACACCTGTTATTAAAGGATAAATACATTACTGACAAATAAACTCTCTGGGTTGCAGAACAATAATTTAACTTCAAAGAAAAAGACACTGGTCTGACCAACCAGTGAAGACACGACAAATTTAGTGGTTAAAAGATTCAAATTGTGACATGTTTTCTGCTGATTGATTGATACAAGTGATTACTGAATGAAAGAAAATTTCTCTTTGGGCTTTTAAACATGATCTTAAGAATTTTAACATGTACCTGTGTTGTCCTGTCAGCTTGGTGGGTTATGAGTTGATTATATCGGGAGAGAAAAAACAAAAAAAGGGGGGAGAGAAGGCTGACACAGGGCTTGGCCCCGTTGTTTCTCCCCTCTCTGAAGAACAGCCAACACAACATCATTTTCCTGTTCGTTTGTTTTTGTTTTGTTTTGTTTTTGTTTTTTCTCTTTATGTTTAATTACAGGCTGCTTTGCCGCCCTGAAAGCCGAGGCGGACTGGACTCCTGCTCTCCCCCATACGTGACACTGACCAAATGCTGCAACAGCTGGACCCACAACAACGACCTGAAAAGTCAACAGTGCTGCAGGAATGCGATCTCATGCAGCAGAGACGGAGAGCACTAAACCTAAAGCCCGTTTCACTACACGGGGGGAAATTCCCAAACTGCGTCAGCTGACAGAGCTGTGATGAGACGCCCGCCAAGCCCGAATGAAAAGTAAGGCCGAGCGAAAGAATGCTGACCTTGATAACTTTGCATTCACACTGTGCAGGACAGTGATGGACCAACACGGCTGATCGGGCGGCGAAAAAGGGCGTGACCGAGACAGGAGGAGTAACTGAGGTCAGAAGGCACCTCAGAATGGACAAAAAACACAGGAGAAGATGCAGGTTTCACCTCCAGTGAGCATGGACACTGGAGAAAGGACTGCCCCAATTGGGGTCAGAACCAGGACGGACTGAACTTTGAGCAGCAGCAGCAGCAATGGTCGCAAACAAACTGAAAAGGAGGAGGGCAGGACCCCAGGGCACGCTTCAGGCCGTGGTTTACCCAGAACACCAGAACAGGAAAGTGATGAACACAAACACCCACACACACACACACACACACACACACACACACGTCTACAAACACACAGATTCAGAATGAAGTGAAATACACACATGAACACGTGCACTCGTTGAGTGAGTGAGAAATGACACACACACACATACACACACACACACACATTGGAATGCTGATTCACTGAGAAGTGATCCACACATACACATGCACACGCTTGTGCAATGAAGAGTGATGCACGCACACACATACACGCTGGTGCAATGAAGAATGCTTTGCTTATGCTGATATGCAAAATGCTGCACACAAACATCCCAATGCATAATTTTTATGAGGAGCCATTGATTACCATTGATTACGTAGAATGTGTTATATGTCACCCAGAGAGCATTTATGTAGATTTTAGGAATAAGGTCTAAAACGGTTTGGTTATGAAAACAATGTCTGTGCGTGATGTCTGTTTATGGCTCAAGGCCTTGACTGAATTCTTTGCTGTGCCTCACACAGCCCTGATGAGGAACAGTGGCACAGAGTGAAAAATGATGAATTAATAGTGTAAGTTTAGGTTGGAGTACGGCATTTTCTGTGATTGAGATTTAATTCAAGGAGGAACAAAAGGTGTTACGGCACCTGAGTTTCTCATTCCCACACAATATTGTCCCGGCAGGAAGCAAAACGTTCCTGTGAATTTCTGGTTGATTTAGTGGCTTTGCTTAGCGCTAGCTTGATGTTATCAGTGAGCTTTGGCTTGTGTTCTTTCTCGTAAGCGAGAGGGGGATATTTTTATGCTTGGACATGTCTGCAACGGGCCCTAGGTTGTGTTATTTGAGTAGTATTTTTTTGGTTATGTCTGTTTTCATTTTTGTTACAGTGCACTGAGGAAAAACAAATGAGAGGTGTGATGTTTTCGTTTTTGTTACAGTGCACTGAGGAAAAACAAATGAGAGGTGTGATCCACCGGTGGTGATATGGTGATATTTTGTGAGTTCATGATTTAACAATCAGCTCTTTAAACCAGGCCTGAAAGATTGAGATTTAAAGCGCTATAAAATATTATTACTGTAAACAGTTGCAAAGTGTGCTTCTCCATGATTGTAATTGGCTTGGGAGAAATTCACTTATAGGGAACACTGAGAAGTTCTGAGTCTAAAAGGATTGCACCGAGTCAATCCGGCCCAAAAAACAACAAGGAATTGTTTTCCTTTAAAATGATGACGTCATCTTGCTGGTGATGGAGGCTCGAATAAGTCGCGCGGGAGACTCCATTAGCAGCAACATCTGGTATGAATGTGTGTGGAGGTATGCATGTGACTGGACTGTGATGGACTGAAGACTAAAAGTTTTGACTGACTTGATACTGAGACAATGACTGCACCCACTTTCGGATAAGTAAATGCCAATAAACAATTCACCCAGCGGACAAGAGAAGGGTGGATGCTTCGCTTTGTTTTGTTTTTGCAGGAGCAGGAGGATAAGAGAGACTGGAGGAGGAGACTGTAGCTTCACATAAGTATGAACTGCAGACTTAACACTTTGGTTGCTGAGTCTGAGTTACTGATGTTTGCATTAAGAAAACTGTGCTATATTAGCTGTGTTTTGATTAAGGTATCATGTTATATTATTGGGAATGCCAAATGCTACAGTGGAGAAAATTATTGATATCACTCATGACTGGAATATGTTACTATTAACCATAGCAGGCCACTGTAAAAAAGTCAATTAAATCGTATAGAGGAAAATCGCCAAAAACTTTAACAATACCTATGAATGGCTTGCCACGTTCAGAATAGAGATATGCAATAACAAACATTGGTCCACGTGATTTAGGTTCTCACTTGAAATAGTGAGTTATTAAATGTAGAATATAATTGACAGGGACATTTGATAGGATGTGGTACTGAAAAAGAACAAGAGCAAAGTAAAGAAAGAAAAACCTATTGTGTTTAGTTTGGATAAATTCAAATTAAAATGTACCATTACACCCAGAGGATCAATATGGAATTCAATATATGCTAATTTTGTATGAAGTACATGACTGATAACTGTTCTGTCCTGAGCTTTTGTTTTTACAGCACCCACTTGACCACAGCAACAGTTTCTCGCCACCAACAGGGGGTATTTGCAAAGAATAGGGAGGAATATCATCAAAACTGGGAAAGGTAAGCCCCGAAGGGGGTGATGACACCATAACTTTCACTTATGGTCAAATTCTTAAAATTTGACCCCAAACTTGAAGATTCTTCAAACATTTAGAGACAGAGTGGATAAACATAATGTCGCAAACCACATAAGGATGGAGCATTTGAATCAATAAGATGGTGAAATAACACGCAGTAAAATGTGAATCATGTTGATTATGTTTATTCCAGTGTGCAGAGGAGTCAATTCCCTTCACAAAGTTTATAAATTCACTTGAACCAAAATTAGGAGCACCCGGTGCTGCAAGAGTTAATAGTCACAATACCCAAGGATAAGCACAAGAGCATGACTGATATGATGGGACTGGGATTTTGCTACACTTAATTATTGCAGACACAACTAAAACTATAACTGAAACTAATCAAAACCAAACTAAACTAGCAAACAATTGGTAAAAACTGATTAAAACTGATATAAAATTGAAAATCTGAAGTCGAAGCTAAAAAAAAATAAAAACTAATGAAAATTGCAAAACTATTACAATCCTGGTCCAGACTAAGATGGCGTTGGACATCTTCAGGGCAGAAAAGGGTTGGTGTGACCAAGGTGTGGTTTGGCTTGTTGTATGTACATTTCAAAATGTTACAGCTCTGGATGGACCAGTTACTGTCAGCCGGTGATCGGCTGTGATCAGCTGATCACGGGGCCGGGGTTAAAAGAGAGACGCCACCCACCTGTTCGCCGCTCAGACATCAGTATCCTCGTGTCACGAGCTCCGAAACTCTGCCGACGTCAGTCTCCGCCTGATTCAGCAACTGTGAGTTACAATCCCTTTCAATCCTTTTTCTCTTCCCGGCTCCGCTCGCTCTCTGTCTGTAACGACCGTTCCGAAGCCACGCTTCGTGCTCAGGTCATTACTAGAATAACTGCGTGTCTGCTCCAAACCCACCGCTAGCCTTCGCCGCGCTTGGGTCTAGCCAGCACGCCACACGGGCACGCCGAATTACTGTGTGCGATCCGCCCGGCCGTGACAGTTACCAGGGCATGGAAGGATGACAGACTTCATTACATGAGGAGAAGGGAAATTTCCGGGATTGAGGATCCTCTGGGATGACAAGGCTGGAGCAACGGTACTCGAGAGAAGAATTTCTGATACTTTCTGAGATATGATGTCACTAACCTTCTCTTTTAATTGTCTAGCTCCAATGAATTGACACATGGGAGTGTGTCAAAAAGGGGGAAGTTGAGTCCGAACATCAAACAATGGTTTTATGAACATCTGATGACTTTATTTGTGTGTTTAATAATTTAGGTATGGCAAAACTTAAGCATATAATGTGTTAGACTTAGAAATGGTTCATTAATTTGTGATTTCTTTTACACACACATAGATTATGATTAGAATAAGTCCCTGGGTCAGAGAGTCCTGAACATAATATTTTAAACCAAATTTGAATCATTAGAACAATAATGGATAACAATATTAGATTATCAAGGCTAGGGAGAGAGGTGTTTTGGTTTTCTGTCTCTTGCAGAGAAAGGAACAGACACCAGACGGGGACACGGAGATGTGAGGACCCTTCACAGCAGAGACAGATGTAGGGACTGCCGAGACAGCAACTGGGGTCAAGTGTCATGGCGTTTGAGCTCCTTGAGAAGATGGATCCCATAAACACAGCAATAACCATGAAGGGGTTGGCGAAAACCAGGGACACCAGACCAACGAGGTTCAAGAGGCTCTTGGCAAAAAGGGGGACACGGCAGTGATCCCAAAACACACAGATCTTTGTTTGAAATCGGGGCAGAATAATCCCCAGAACTGTGCAATGACTAAAGGGTGGTCTAACCCCGGAGGTCGAAGAAAGAAGCTGAGAATCACCCAACTGGAAGACACTGGTAGCTGCAGCAATAAAAATAAAGGTTAAAAGCTCCTTAGACAGAGGTTCTAGTCTAAGTACATTTGAAAGGTATAAGGGGGCATTAAAAAAGGGGGTGGAAAACTGGAGCACCAAAATAAAGCTGTGGGAGAATTGGGGAGTGATGGGAGTGTCATCTGTAACTGCTGTTATGGTCGTAAATCTAACTTTGCTTGCATCTGAACTGCGTGAACACAGAGGTCATCCCACATATGGTCCACCCGTTAAAGGGGGACAGAGGGCCTCAGGACCAAGAAGAACTGGACCTTCCAATGCTGGAGTGTATGTTGTAAGTGATCTCTTTGAAGAAAAGAGATCAAAGGGGGAATTGTGATATTATTCTGTTATCATATGTTTTTTGTGTGTCCCGTTTGGATCTTTAGCCATCAGAATTGTTTGTCTTAAGTCCAAGAAAGATGCCAAGTGGATTTATTTTACCAAGTGGATCATCATGGCCTTGCCATATTGGTCCATTTGATTGACCTTTATTATAATTATGTATTTATTTTATTTTCGGTTGCTACAAACGGTACAGACATGACTGGGGGATAGGACAGGGAGAAAGAATGAAAGAAAGAGAGGGAGAGAAAGAAAACCAAAGGGGAGAAGAGACGGTGAGAAAGGGGGGAAGAAAGAAAGAAAAATAAACAAAACACCTGGATAACTGTATGGAGAAAAAAAAAAGAAACAGAAGAGAAAGGAAACAAAAAAAAAAGAGCAACATAATAAAAAACAGCACCATCACAATAAACTAGCTAGCAGTAGATAACAGTAGATACTAAGTATTAAACGATATTGTGCAGCACGCAAGATAGACAGCACACAATGTGCTTTGAGGCAGCAGCCAAGAAAGGTGTAGTCCGCGTCTGTGAACACCCGTGTGTACACCTGTGTGCACACCTGTGTGGATCAGCATGCTTGTATTACAAAGGTTTCTCCATGTAACGATCTGCTAGGGAGTGTGGGGAGCCATAGCCCCGTCCACCAGGGTATGAAGCAGGTATGGAGGAGATCCAGGCCCCAGAGTACAAGGACCCGAGGAGGACCACCAAAATGGGGGGAACCGTGCCACCCTCCTGGGAAGAGCTGAGTAGCGCCCCAAACAAGAGGTCACCCAGCAGCTACGGAGCAGAGGCCAGAGGGGGTTGCAGTGGCGTGCCCGCAGGCTCTGCCGGCAGCCAGCTATGCCAGAAAGGACCGAGCTTCAGGCCCAGAGGCCTGAGGGCATTCCACCCCCCGGAAGGGGCCCAGCCGGGCCACAGGTGCCAGGCCCCGCCAATCGGCCACCAGGAGTGAGCCGGTACATACATGAGCGCCCAGCCCCAGACGACAAGGACCACCAACACACCAACGTCTGAGGGCATCAGCCACCGGCAGGTAGTGTGGTGAGGGGAGATAGGCCTCCATACTAAGGAGGGCCTGAGATGTACCCAGAGAGGTTGAGTCTAAGACCCAACCTGACATATAGACACAGACGAACAGGCGCACGCGGACACAAACGTGCATTCCCATCCCATATGCACAACCAAATACTCGGCTCGGCACTCACCCAACGTGTAGACAGACACAAATAGACACTGCACAGACAGTTGCACTCCCCAAACATACTCTATATCCCAGGTCCAGGTACCCCCGCCCTCAGAGGGGCAAGCCGCACCTAGACCCAGGAGATGTAACACTTTTCTCTGGGGTGGAGGCAAGCGGACCACCTCCTTATCTGCAGTAGCAGGGAGGCCCCGCATCCCAGACCCCTATCTATATCACAATGTCACCAGGAGACCGAGGCCCTGTACAGGCTCTTGGTAAATGCATTGAGGAAATGAATGACTGGTTGTGCCACAATTTTCTCCAGCTAAACAAAAACAAAACTGAGGTAATAGTCTTTGGCGCCAAAGAAAAACGATTACAGGTCACCAGAGAACTTCAATCTATACATCTAAAAACCACAAACCAGGCGAGAAATTTGGGTGTAGTGATGGATGCAGACCTAAACTTAGAAAAACACATTAAGACAATAACAAAGTCAGCTTACTATCACCTCAAGAATATTTCAAGGATAAAAGATCTGATGTCTCAACAGGACCTGGAAAAACTAGTCCATGCATTCATCTTTAGTAGGCTCGATTACTGTAACAGCATCTTTACAGGTCTACCTAAAAAATCAGTCAGACAACTACAGCTCATTCAGAACTCTGCTGCTCGAGTCCTCACTAAGACCAAAAGAGTGGACCACATCAGTCCAGCTCTGAGGTCTTTACACTGGCTGCCTGTCCGTCAGAGGATAGACTTTAAAGTTCTGATGCTGGTCTATAAAGCTCTGAATGGTTTAGGACCAAAATACATCGGTGACCTCCTGACCCAGTATGAACCTTCCAGATCCCTCAGGTCATCTGGATCCGGTCTTTTATCAGTTCTGTGATATTATTCTGTTATCATATGTTACCTTATATATGTAATCAAAGTAGTTGAATTAGAATACTGCTGTAGATCATATCATACCCTTTAATATAGAGTGTGTGAGCTGTATGTAGTTTAGTTCTCATTATACTTTTGAGTTAACAGAACATATTCACATATTAGTTCATTAGATAAATGTGCATCACTCTGTATCCTTGATCTGCTGGGAATGTGTTACACTGTTTTCTTGACATGTTCTATTGTTGAATCATGAAGAGAAGGAGACTCTGTGTCTAAGACAGGGGAGATAGACAGACCACATTCCATACCCCCACCTTACAGAAAGCAGAGAAACAACTGCCGAGGTCATAACTTAGGCGCTGTAACAGAGAAAGAATGTGATGTTTTGGCTTTTACGACTAGATGGGGGCCACTAGAGACTATAAAAAGCTGAGCAACCCGTCACCATTTTGAGACTTGCTGTGACCCTCTTCAGGCATGTCTCCCCATCATGATGGTCCTTATGCTCTTAAGTGTTGAATTGTATGGAAATAAATGATTGTTGATTGAGCATAAATACACCGAGTATTGTCCTTCCTTCAGCCCAATATTCAAAGAATTGGGAGATTTCAACAGTTCACAGAGTCAGAACCAGACACGGAGAAGCTGCATTCAGCTTTTATGCTCCTTATATCTGGAACAAACTCCCAGAAAGCCTCAGATCAGCTGAAACACTCAGTTTATTTAAATCCAGGTTGAAGACTCACCTATTCTCAGCTGCATTTGAATAAAGCACCAAATCCACACTTTTAAGCTTAAATTTCAAAACTTACATTTTAACTACTGATTTTATCTACTGTTCTGATTTTATCTGTTTTGATTTTATATACTGTTTTGTTTGTTTGTTTGTTAATTAGTTTGTTTGCTTGTCTTAATCAATTTTAAATCATGCTTTTTATTTGTTTTTGTTTCTAATGTCTCTGTAAAGCACTTTGAATTACCTTGTTGTTGAATTGTGCTATACAAATAAACTTGCCTTGCCTTGCCTATCTGACGGCCAGCACCTTCTCCCAGCCCCCCAGCCCTGACGGCTAACAGAACCGGGGTGAGTGAAGACCTCAAACCTCCCTACGCCCTCTCATATGTAGTGTTGCTGTGTGCTGTTCTAAAGTGCATTTAAAACTCAGGAGAGCATGGTACTTGCTTCCTCTCAGAGAGCATCAAGGCTCCTTGCCAAAACCCTTAGTGTCTATATGCATTTAAAATTGAGGGTAGGGCACCAGCGCCAGAGGTGGGTTGGAATACACCGACCATCCTCTGGATGCTGTAAAACGTGCCCACCCCCAAGGCCCTATATGTATGTATGTGTTATGTGAGAGTGTGAGTAATGTGGATGTCTAGATTGCAGAATCAAATTGAGGCACAGGCGGCCAGAAGGGGACAGAGGGGGAGTGCCTCCCCTGCACCCCAAGCCCTGCGTGTGTGGGTGGGTGCGGTAGAGCGGGAATAGGGAGGCAGCTGAGGATGGGGAGGGGTAGAAACTGTCAGATTTATCTGCCTCTGAAGCAGAAAAAGGCCTTCTCTATCAAGCCACTTCTAGCATGTCTAGAAGACATTAAATCTTGGATGTCCCTAAACTTTCTAAGATGTAATTCAAGGAAAACTGAGGTGATTCTGTTTGGTCCTAGTGGACCTTGTGAACACTCCGATATTGATTTGGGACCCCTGGCAGAGTATTTTAAATCTGTTACAAACCTGGGTTTTAAGATGGACAGTGATTTTAAATTAGACGGTCAAATTAGGGCTACTGTCAAGTCCAGTTTTTATCATTTAAGGCGCTTGGCAAAGATAAGACCGATTTTATCCAGGCCGCAGATTGAAACGGTAATCCATGCTTTTATTTCGTCTCGTTTAGATTACTGTAATGCACTGTATTTTGGAGTTAGTCAGCATCTTCTCTCTCGTCTGCAGCTGGTCCAAAATGCTGCTGCACGACTTTTAACCAGAACTCGTAAAAGAGAGCACATAACTCCCATCCCAGCTTCACTCCATTGGCTGCCTGTATATCTTCGAGTTAATTTTAAAATTCTCATGTTTGTTTTTAAATGTTTAAACGGTCTTGCCCCAACTTACCTCTCTGAGCTTCTGCATCCTTACTCACCCCCCAGGTCTCTCAGGTCAGCTGACGAGTTGCTCCTGGAGGTACCCAGGTCCAAGAGAAAGCTCAGAGGGGACAGGGCTTTCTCTATTGCTGCTCCTAATCTGTGGAACAATCTTTTCTGTCACATTAGAGAGGCCCCTTCACTGTCCACTTTTAAAACAAGTCTTAAAACCCATTTTTATTCCTTGGCCTATGACACAGTCTGACCCTGCTTTTATTGTTTTAAATGTTATTCTCTTCATCATTTTTATACTATTTTATTATTGTTTTTGCTATTTGTGCAAATTTTATTATTTTAAATGTCATTTTAATAATCATCTTATTTTTTTTTATTATTTTTAAAAAAAAAATTATATTATTTTTTTAGATCTTATTTTTTATCATGTTCAATGTATCATTTCTGGCATGTCAAGTGAGCAACACTTTGTGTTCAGCTGGGGGCTGATCTGAAAGTGCTATATAAATAAATTGCTTGCTTGCTTGTTATCTGGTCAATTCCCTACTATTTTAAGAATGTTGTCATTCACCCACTTATAAAAAAAACAAAAAAAACAAACAAAACATTTTAACCTTTTCTTCTCAGGCATTCCAGAATTTAATGACAAACATTATTTTGTTTCAAAATAACACAGTAATTACTTCATAAATTGTTAGTGTCAAACAGTGTCGCTCACAAACAACAACAAATAATCATGATAAAGAATAAATGAGAGAAATTGCCTGTTCACTACTTGAATCGTAAGCTCTTTGAGCTGTCAGTGCATTTAATCCAAAACTCAAATGTGCCACAGTGAATTGGAACATTTTGTCTTTCAAAATTTTTTTGTGGAAGAAAATCATCTTCAATCTACTTTTTAAATATGACTGTAAGTGTAATAGGACTCAAAAGTTCACAAATCTGACCAGGACAAAGTTTAAAAAATGCATATGAATATTCCAACATTTCTGCCCATTTTAAAAGTTAGTGTACTCACAGTTCACAAGACTCTAACGAGCTGTGTTAGCCTTTCTAAGTATCTTAAAAATCTTATTTTTAATTTCCTTTGTCCTAAGACAATACACAAAAGGATTTACAAGAGATGGACCGAGGATGGTGCCAATTGATAAACCTTGGCGTTCTTCAAGAGTTAATACCACACCAAACCTGGTCAAAATAGCAAAGATAAAAATGGGACAGTATAAACATATTACACAAATCAGGTGACTCACAAGAGTGCTTCCCATTTTCATTCTGTCATTATTTGATGATAATTTCACAAAAAACAAGATCCCACAGTATGAAAGACAAATGAAAACAAATGTGAAAAATAACAGAAAAAATAACCTACTGGCACCTTGATTGAAATATTTCTCTGGGTCAACACAAGTGGTTCGTAATACAGACGCAGCGTCACAGAAAGCGTACCTAAGCCTTAAGGTGCAGTGAGGGAGAGGGACAACTGTTGCAGGTAAAGAAGCCGAAAAACTAGAGGCAACAATCCACAGAATGTATGTAAGTACCATTATACGTGTATTTGTTAAATAACTATGGTACCGAAGAGGATAAATTATAGCTATTAATCGATCAAATGCCATAATTGTTAAAGAAAACATCTCCATTGTTGATCCCAGCTGGAAAACACACATTTGAATTAAACACTCCACATATGATATGGTATTAACACCAGCAAGTAGAACCGCGATCATTGTTGGAGTGGCACTAGAGGTATACAGTATGTCAACAACGGCAAGATTGCAAATCAGAAGATACATTGGTTTATGTAACTGCTTGTCAGAAACAATGAAGATGATATTGACCAAACTGCCAGTAACAGCTAGTAAATAAGTTATCAGCATAACCACACCAACTGCTACAGGCCTTTTGACTGTGTCAAACCCACCTATAATAAAATGTGTTAGTTTGGTTGAAGCATTCTGTAAAGACATATTAAAAAATATTAAATTACATTAAGTTTCAAATTGGAGTTGATAAAGTAAAAAGACAAAAATAAAAAACACCTCTCAAAGCAAAAGGTGGTTAAAGATATTGCAAATCTTTAGCAGCAGTAGACAGTGATTAAGAACAAAAAAATAATAGCCCAGCTAAACAGACAGTTTGGCTTTGATGACAAAGCATCTGTGCTTTCGCATTTTAAGCCTCACAAGATTCATTCTCACTCTGCACTTCCGTCATCCAGTGACACTGCATTGTGACATAGACAATTTTCTATTTACATATCCGCAGAGATTGCAGAACCATGCTCCCATCCACACAAAAGTAGGATGAGGACGGCTGGATACTTTAATTTACTTTTACTTTGGCTCTTTAGAGTTGCTATAACACAGAAGCTATCACCACAAGGAAATTGCACCTTTGAAAATATTAACTTAACTAATGGCAATTATTAAAACTGACAGTAGATCCATCACGGATGAAGCAACGACAAAATAACAAATAGTTTTGTACTTGATTAAGATTAACTACATTCTATGTAGTATTTTAATAGTTCGTTTAAAGAAAATTTCACATATACAAAGGCGCCGGTTTAGCTCACTGGGATAAGCTGGCTGAGAGAAGCCGCCCGGGTTCGAATCAAAGCTTTGGCCCTTTTCAAATTCAGAGATTCTGATTTTTATACTGATTGATCTCTCTACTAGATTCTGAGATAAATCAGAATCTCTGATTCTGATTCCGGTTTATCTCCACCTCTGGTTTCCTGGTCAACCCCCTAAAGTGAACTGAAACAAAACCACAAAAAACAAAGAATCCGAAGCACTCAGTCCAAACACAATTGCATAAGAGTCCGAGACCCTGTTTCAGGAGGGCGACCATGATCTGGGCAGAAAAGGAGTTCATGGCGAAGTAGTTCAGGTGGCCGACCTGGAGGCCGATGGCACAAGAGTCCAAAGTCAGGCGGATCAGGGGGTCGCCCTGGAGGTCGAGGGCACAACAGTCCATAGGTCAATGGTTCAGGGGGCCGGCCACGAGGTAGGCAACTCAACAGGCCGCGCCATCTCCTATTAGGAGGCCGGCTGTGCAGAAGGCAGCGGCGGTGCAGTTCAGGAGGCTGTCCAGGACGGCAATGATGCCCAGCTGACGGCCCAGAAAGTGGCCGGTGACGGGACAGTCATGAGTGTGGCTTGGCGGGCCCCGACAAGGCAGGAGGCCAGATGGGCTGCTCGGGCCCTCCAGCAGATGAGGCGTGGGACTGGACTGGCTCCTCAGGCTCTCCAGCAGACAATGCGTGGGACTAGACGGGCTCCTCGGGCCCTCCAGCAGGCGAGGCGAAGGGCTGGACGGGCTCCTCAGGCCCTCCAGCTAATGTGGCAGGAGGCTGGACGGGCTCCTCGGGCCCTCCAGCGGAAACATAAGAAGGTGCAGGCGCCTGCAAGGCAGCAAGCGCTCCCCCATGGGTTCTTAGTATGGGTGTGGAGCTTAGCTTCGCCCTGGCTGACCTCACCCTGGGCACCGCAAGCAAGCAAGCAATTTATTTATATAGCGCTTTCAGATCAGCTACCAGCTGAACACAAAGTGCTGTACACTTGACATGCCAAACATGATACATTGAGCATGTTAAAAAAATGAGAAAAATAATAATAATAATATAAGTAAAATATATATATATATAAAAAAAAAACAACCCAAGAAAACCCAAAAAAACCACATTTAAAACAATAAAATCAGCACATTAGATTAAAACAATAAAATCAGGGTCAGACTGTGTTATAAGCCAAAGAGTAAAAATCGGTTTTAAGACGTGTTTTTAAAGTCCAGTGGATGCAGGGTCAGACCAGATGCCAGCCACTCCCACCCGAGATGTAGAAAAGGGTGCAAGAGATGGCTGGACCCACAGCTGCCCTGACCCTAGTAGCTGGAACTAGAACAGGTGCTGGCTGGGTGACCGCTGCCTCCACCCGGAATTCAGGCACGTGGGTAAGGTTGCGCGGCGCCTCAGCCACCCTGGGAGTAGGAGATGAATCTGGAACATTAGTTTCTTGGGTTAGCATGGCAGCAATGCATGAAACAGTCCTTGAGTTTATTAAGTCTTTAACACAAGTCATGCAGTCTTCATTCACTCTTTCTAAGGGGCAGAGCACAGTTCCTTCTGACTCACATGACTCTGTCCGTGCTTCAGCCTCTGAGGAAGACAGTCCAGCTACAAAAACAACACTCACATCTTTGCCCAAAGAAGGATTATTTATAAAGTCACACCCAGTACCAGCCTCTAGGGCGGCAGGCTTGTCCCCCCGAACTTTATTCTCAAGATCATAGTCTTTGAGTGCATTGTTAATGGGTCTGAAACAGGTGTTAGTCTCCTTGCTGGGAGACTCGGAATTGAGATTGAGAGCAGTGGCTGTGCTAGGGCTAAATAGTTCAAAACCATGATGCTCAACATCTTGAGAGAAACAGAAACCAGTCATTGGGGTTTCAAAATCCAAATTGCTATAAGCCACATTCATTTTCTCATTGTCAATATTCAGGATGGGTTCATGATTTGCTCATTTAACTTTTAACTCACTGAGCACAGGTACTGCTGGCAAAACATGGTCCCCAGTAAACTCAAACACAGTCTCTTCACTTTTTAGATCATGAATTGCTACTCTGGAACCACAGACACTCACCGAGATTCCAGAAGGAACAGGAGGAAGGATGCCACAGTTCTTGACAACAGGCTCGGAAACACTCACCATGGCTAGTTCATTAACAGGGGGCATGACTTGGGGACTGAACAACTCAGGTACAGAGGCACCTTTATTATGAGTGACGTGCATAGACATAAGCCTTTCCAGAGAGTGAGAATCCCCATCATTACCCACATTATGAACACCATGGATCATGGACGACTCATTAAATTTAACTGTGGAATCTAAGATGCCTGCAGGACCGCTACACTTGTCTATGGTAGCCTCTGCAACTGAATTTTGTAACCATGGCTGTGCTTTACAAAACCCACATTTTGTCCGGCTAGCTCAGAAACAGTGTCTTTATTCATGCAAACCGCGGCACACAGATAGTTGGATTCATTGCTAACATTGGTCACTTCCAAACTATGAGTCTCTCTGTGCTTTTCAAACGCTGGTAACACAGTACCATTCTTCCTCTCCTCGGTGGAAGTTTAGGATGAAGAAACACCATCACTCACCTCCAGCTGTTGCAAGGGGTGACGACAATGCGGACGTCGTTTCCTTCCAGTAGGAACCCGTGAGCCCAACTGTGGAGCCTCCTGCGTGCTGGATGGCGTTCCTGAGGCTGGAGAGCTAGGCGCTGGTGGTGTGAGTCTCTGGCGACTCAGGGGGCCCCTGAGAGCCAGACGAGTTCCCTGGAAAAGGTGCTGATAATCGGGGTTGAGCCACGGCTCTCCCCGGAGCTCCTCCTCTAGCTGGGCACAAGCTGCTTCCTGCCGCTCATAGAGGTCGGGATCCTTGACACCCATAGTAGATCCCTCTGAACAACTAAACACAGTTCTGTCAGCTTCAGAGCACAATTCCACTATAGTTTCCGGCCCCGGCAAATCAATGCTCATCTCACTCTTCTCCACAGAAAGATCGTGAGGCACAAAAACACAGTCACTCACCGGAGTTCGCGTGGCTCCGCTTCATTCTGGTAGCAGGTGCGATGGACGCTGATGCCACCAAAGCAGAGGGTGACGTGGTGGCAATCTCATCTTCTGCCCACATCCTCGCTAAAGATGAGGCAGGGGAAGTGAAGTCTGAGCGGGGAGGTGAGGGCGAGCAGCCGGTCCAAGGCGAAGCAACAGGTGAGCGCTCCCTGTCGGGAAGGAGCCAGGGCTTCCAATGGAGCTCTTCCTCCCGATAAGCCCGTAACACCTGCTGCTGCTCTTCCTCACCAAAGTCTATGGCTTCCGTCGTCTCCGTGCGCCGCACCCTGCGGCTAGACTGTGGTGAAGACGCGGAAGCACGAGCGGATGGTGTGTCGGTGGTGAACCTCACCGTTCCGACCCTGAGTGCTTCTGGCTCACGAAGCAGCGGGGAAACAGCACAACAGCAGGGCTCAGGCGGCGCAGTACGCACAGTGGGCAGCTGCTGCGGCGGACGGAGTTGACGAGAAAGTCAATGATCAGTGGATGTAGTGCCCCCCATAACCAGGGAAATACAGATGCGCATACCCCTACTTGGCAAGCTAACTCTTCTCATTCCTCCCCTCCTGAACACTGCAACCATTTACTACATAGCGACTCCACCGTCTGGATGATCTCCCTCTCTTGTGTCGCTGGGTCCGGCATGGTCAGGTCGTACTGTCACGGTTTGTGGAGACAAACCTTGCGGAGATGTGTGTGGTTGACCTAGGTGCGAACACAAGTGAGGATATGGGAGTGAACTTAAACAAAAGCGAGCCTTTTATTGTAGCTGATGATCACCAAAGAACCAAACGAGAATGAGGGCAGCAGAAGAGCAATAACTAAACAGAAACCTAAACTGGGAACAAACTATGAAAGCTAACTATGGCAATGGCTGTGACTCTGACTATGGCGAGAAAAACAGACGACCTGACGACAAACAAAAGAGGACTGAGGACTTAATACACACATGAGGTGATCAGGGGAAGTGGAGACACATGAGAACACAGCTGACTAGAATGAAACATAATGACAATACAGGGGAGAGTAACACTAACTACAATGAACAAAGAACACCAGACTCAGGGAGCCGCCGCTGCCTTCCGCGCGGCCGGCCCCCTGAACTACTCCGTCGTCTCCTTCGCCGCCGCCGCTGCCTTCCGCGCGGTCGGCCCCCGGATCGCCATCGCCTGAATCGCCAGCCGCTTTCTGGGCCACCAGCTGGACGTCACCGCCGTCGAGGTCGGCCCCCTGAACAGTTTCCACACCGTTGCTGTCCGCACGGTCGGCCCCCTGAACAGTTTCCACGTCGCCGCCGTTGCCGTCCGCACGGTCGGCCCCCGGAACTATTTGACCATGAACTCCTGTGCCGTCGGCCTCCGGGCCGGCCCCCTGATCAAATGAACTATGGACTTCTGGACCGTCACCCTCCAGGTCGGCCCCCTGAGGAGTTATGAACTGTTCCCTGCGCTCCTGTGTTTTTGATGGACATTTTGTTTTTGTGGCCTTGTTTCTGATGTTTAGGTTATTGTTTAGTTTTCACCGATTCCCGATTATTTTTACCCTCATTGCTAGCCTCAATAAACGGCTTGTTTTGTTTATCCACACTACGTTTTGGTCTGCGTTTGAGTCCTCCCCTGCAACACATACGGTCTGCCCCAGCCAGACCGTGACAACCTGCACACACAGATATCCCCCTAAAATAGCTAAAACTAAAAACAAACTAAAAACTACTTCCAAAAACATTCAGCTTTGATATTAATGAGTTTTCTGGGTTCATTGAGAACATGGTTGTTGTTCAATAATAAAATTATTCCTCAAAAATAACACTTTCCTAATAATTCTGCACTCCCTGTACACACATGAGGTGATCAGGGGAAGTGGAGACACATGAGAACACAGCTGACTAGAATGAAACATAATGACAATACAGGGGAGAGTAACACTAACTACAATGAACAAAGAACACCAGACTCTTCCAAAATAACACAGGAAACATGTGAAGGAGACATGACAATAAAAACTTGATAACATAAGACATGCAGTCAAAACAGCCTCACAGACAAAGGGTGAGGGAAACGTAAATACAGGGGAAGAAAATACAAGAGGAATCGAAATTGACAAATGAGCTTAGGTAATCTAATGAACTTGAAAATAAACCATAAACATCAAACATTACCTAAAACTTAAAACGCTGGGTCAAAGACCCAGGATCGTGACACAGTGTGCTTTAAGGTAGGAGCCAAAAAGGGTGTAGTTTGTGTGTGTGAGTACCCGTGTGTACACCTGTGAGCATGAACGTGCTTGTTTTTAAAAGGTTCCTTCATGTAATGATCTGTTAGAGGGTGTGGGGAGCCACAGCCCCATCCTCCAGGGCATGAAGCAGGTATGGAGGAGATCAAAACTCCAGACATCCAGAGGCCCTCAGAACACAAGACACCAAGGAAGACCAACAGAAGGGCAGCCGCGCCACTATCCCAGAAAGAGCTGAGGAGAGTCCCAGATGAGGGGTCACTCAGCAGCCGCGGAGCATAAGCCATGGGGCGTTGCAGTGACTTGCGCGGGAGCTCCGCCGGCAGCCAGCTGCGCCACAGTGACCGAGCCCCAGGCTGAGAGGCCGAGGGCACCCCACCCCCGAAGTGGCCCGAGCAAGCCCCAGGCTCCAGGCCCCGATAAGCAGTCACCAAGGAGTGAGCCGGTGTATACCTGGACACCCATCCCCGGACACAAAGAACCACCAACGCACCGATGTCTGAGGGCGTCTGCCACTTGCAGGGGAAGTGGTGGGTGGAGATAGGCCTCCATACCTTGGAGGGCCTGAGATGTCCCCAGAGAGGTGGCGTCTGATACCCGACCTGACATATGAACACAGACATACAGGCACACACAGATACAAACATCCATTCCCACCCTCATGCTCTCATATGCAATTACTCAACACTCTGCTGGCTAAGGGTAAACGTAAATTCAGTAAAATCATAACTCACATCGGCAGTAATGACACCCGGTTATGCCAATCGGAGGTCACTAAAATCAATATTGAATCGGTGTGCAACATTGCCAAAACAGTGTCGGACTCTGTAGTTTTCTCTGGTCCCCTCCCCAATCAAACCAGGAGTGACATGCTTAGCCGCATGTTCTCCTTAAATTGCTGGCTGTCTGAGTGGTGTCCAAAAAATGATGTGGGCTTCATAGATAATTGGCAAACCTTCTGGAGGAAACCTGGTCTTGTTAGGAGAGACGGCATCCATCCCACTTTGGATGGAGCAGCTCTCATTTCTAGAAATATGGACAAATTTATTAAACCCCCCAAAATATGACTATCCAGAGTTTGGACCAGGAAGCAGAGTTGCAGTCTTACACGCCTCTCTGCAGCTTCTCTCCTCCTGCTACCCCCCAAAAAACCCATCTCCATAGAGACTGTGTCAGCTCCCAAAAAGACAAAAAATAAACTAAAAACCAGCAACAAAAAACTTAAACATAAACAATTACAAAGAAAGAAAAATACAGTATCCACATCTGAACCAAAGAGTAAAACAGTGAAATGTGGATTATTAAATATTAGGTCTCTCTCCTCCAAGTCTCTGTTAGTACATGACTTAATAATTGATCCACAAATCGATTTACTCTGCCTTACAGAAACCTGGTTGCAGCAGGATGATTATGTTAGTTTAAATGAATCATCACCCCCGAGTCATTCTAACTACCAGAAATCTCGAAGCACAGGCCGAGGGGGCGGTGTGGCAGCAATTTTTCACACCAGCCTATTAATCAACGAAAAACCAAGACAGACTTTTAATTCATTTGAAAGCCCGATGCTTAGCCTTGTTCACCCCAGCTGTAAAACTCAGAAACCAGTCTTGCTTGTTATCATCTATCGTCCACCTGGGCCTTACACAGAGTTTCTGTCTGATTTCTCAGACTTTATATCTAATTTAGTTCTGAGCTCAGGTAAAATAATTATTGTGGGTGATTTTAACATCCATGTAGATGCTAAAAATTACAGCCTCAACATGGCATTTAATCTGTTATTAGACTCAATTGGCTTCTCTCAAAATGTAAAAGAACCCACCCACCACTTTAATCACACTCTAGATCTTGTTTTAACATATGGCATAGAAACTGAACATTTAACAGTGTTTCCTGAAAACCCTCTCCTGTCTGATCATTTCCTGATAACATTTACATTTACAATAATTGATTACACAGCAGTGGAGAGTAGACTTTATCAAAGTAGATGTCTTTCTGAAAGTGCTGTAACTAAGTTTAAGAATATAATCCACCCACTGTTATCATCTTCAATGCCCTGTACCAACATAGAGCAGAGCAGCTACCTGAATACTACTCCAACAGAGGTCGATTATCTTGTTAATAATTTTACCTCCTCACTACGTACGGTACGACTCTGGATACTGTAGCTCCGGTGAAAACTAAGGTCTCAAATCAGAAGTACCCGACTCTATGGTATAATTCTCAAACACGTACCCTAAAGCAGATGACTCGTAAGCTGGAGAGGAAATAGCGTGTCACAAATTTAGAGGATCATCATTTAGCCTGGAGAAATAGTTTGTTGCTTTACAAGAAAGCCCTCCGCAAAGCCAGAACATCCTATTATTCGTCACTGATTGAAGAAAATAAGAACAACCTCAGGTTTCTCTTCAGCACTGTAGGCTGACAAAAAGTCAGAGCTCTTTTGAGCCAACCATCCCTTTAACGTTAACTAGTAATGACTTCATGAACTTCTTCACAAATAAAATTTTTATCATTAGAGAAAAAATTACCAATAATCATCCCACAGATGCAATATTATCTACAGCTACTCTTAGTACCATTGATGTTAAGTTAGACTCTTTTTCTCCAATATGTCATTCTGAGTTAACTTCAATAATTACTTCCTCCAAACCATCAACGTGTCTTTTAGACCCCATTCCTACAAAACTGCTCAAAGAAGTCCTGCCATTAATTAATTCTTTGATCTTAAATATGATCAACCTATCTCTAATAATCGGCTATGTACCACAGGCCTTCAAGCTGGCTGTAGTTAAACTTTTACTCAAAAAGCCATCTCTAGACCCAGCAGTCTTAGCTAATTATAGGCCAATCTCCAACCTTCCTTTCATATCAAAAATCCTTGAAAGAGTAGTTGTCAAACAGCTAACAGATCATCTGCAGAGGAATGGTTTATTTGAAGAGTTTCAGTCAGGTTTCAGAGCTCATCACAGCACAGAAACAGCTTTAGTGAAGGTTACAAATGATCTTCTTATGGCCTCTGACAGTGGACTCATCTCTGTGCTTGTCCTGCTAGACCTCAGTGCAGCGTTCGATACTGTTGACCATAATATCCTATTAGAGCGATCAGAACACGCTGTAGGTATTACAGGTACTGTGCTGCAGTGGTTTGTATCATATCTATCGAATAGACCCCAATTTGTGCATGTAAATGGGGAGTCCTCTTCACACACTGAGGTTAATTATGGAGTTCCACAGGGTTCAGTGCTAGGACCAATTCTGTTTACATTATACATGCTTCCCTTAGGCAGCATCATTAGAAGACATAGCATACATTTTCACTGCTATGCTGATAACACCCAGCTCTATCTGTCCATGAAGCCAGATAACACACACCAATTAGTTAAACTGCAGGACTGTCTTAAAGACATAAAGACCTGGATGGCCGCTAACTTTCTGCTTCTTAATTCAGATAAAACTGAGGTTATTGTACTCGGCCCTGAAAATCTTAGAAATATGGTATCTAACCAGATTCTCACTCTGGATGGCATTACCTTGGCCTCCAGTAACGCTGTGAGGAACCTTGGAGTCATTTTTGACCAGGACATGTCCTTCAACGCACATATTAAACAAATATGTAAGTCTGCGTTCTTCCATTTGCGCAACCTCTCTAAAATTAGAAATATCCTGTCTCAGAGTGATGCTGAAAAACTAGTTCATGCATTTATTACTTCCAGGCTGGACTACTGTAATTCATTATTATCAGGATGTCCAAAAAACTCGCTGAAAAGCCTTCAGTTAATCCAAAATGCTGCAGCAAGAGTACTGACAGGGACTAGAAAGAGAGAGCATATTTCTCCTGTTTTGGCTTCCCTTCATTGGCTTCCTGTTAAATCCAGAATTGAATTCAAAATCCTGCTCCTCACATACAAGGTCTTAAATAATCAGGCCCCATCCTATCCTAATGACCTTGTAGTACCATGTCACCCTATTAGAGCACTTCGCTCTCGCACTGCAGGCTTACTTGTTGTTCCTAGAGTATTTAAAAGTAGAATGGGAGGGAGAGCCTTCAGTTTTCAGGCCCCTCTTCTGTGGAACCAGCTTCCAGTTTGGATTCGGGAGACAGACACTATCTCTACTTTTAAGATTAGGCTTAAAACTTTCCTTTTTGCTGAAGCATATAGTTAGGGCTGGATCAGGTGACCCTGAATCCTCCCTTAGTTATGCTGCAATAGACGTAGGCTGCTGGGGGATTCCCATGATGCATTGAGTTTTTCCTTTCCAGTCACCTTTCTCACTCACTTTGTATTAATAGACCTCTCTGCATTGAATCATATCTGTTATTAACCTCTGTCTCTCTTCCACAGCATGTCTTTTATCCTGTCTTCCTTCTTTCACCCCAACCGGTCGCAGCAGATGGCTGCCCCTCCCTGAGCCTGGTTCTGCAGGAGGTTTCTTCCTGTTAAAAGGGAGTTTTTCCTTCCCACTGTCGCCAAAGTGCTTGCTCATAGGGGGTCATATGATTGTTGGGTTTTTCTCTGTATTTATGAAGCGCCTTGAGGCGACTTTTGTTGTGATTTGGCGCTATATAAATAAAATTAAATTGAATTGAATTGAGCCTCCTAGGGCAAAGCAGTCCTTTTAGAAGCAGCATGGTAACAAGTGGTAATGGGATAGTCCAGAATGTCATCACAAAATACAGTCTTTGGGTTAGATTTATGGCGAACGGTCTCTGGTTTATGGTGAGGTGAAAGAAAAAAGTCCATTTTGGTCACCGACTGATACTGCTGCTCCAAACGGGAAGAGCAATGGCAGCGTGAGCTGTAAGAAGTAAGAAGCACAAAGTCCTATTTATTGTCCTATTTATTGATAGCAATGATGTCATTGAAAATAAAAGCTTCTTTTTTGTGTTTGTTGTATAGACTTTAGAATGCATGAAATATAAGAAAAATAAATGGCTTATGCAATGATGAAGAGCGGATTGAGATGTCCTGATTCTGCATGAGCTATCTATTGTAAGCTATTGAAATTACAGAATAGGTATCACCAGACAATGTTCAGTTGTTTATATGAAAACTGTGCAACCTTAAATGGTGACCGCCCATAAGTAAAACTTGCCATATTTGAAAATGAAAATGTTTGTACTTTTTTTATACACATTTCTTTTCATATTTTCATATGAAAATTCATATTTCTCCTTTTGGCAACTTTCATTTTGTTACCTGTTCCTACCCCAGCTGAGTTTGTTATTTAAGAAACATTTTTATCTGAGCTGGTCAAAGTAGTTGAATCAATAAAAAGATCCCATTTCTCTTCACATTTTATCTTTATCTTTGTTTAAAAATTCCCTTCAGTCCATGTGTGCTCACTATAATAATTCTCGCACTGTTATCTGGTCAATTCCCTACTGTTTTAAGAATGTTGTCATTCACCCACTTATAAAAAACAAAACAAAACAAACATTTAAAACAACTAAACAAAACAATTTAACCTTTTCTTCTCAGGCATTCCAGAATTTAATGACAAACATTATTTTGGTTCAAAACAACACAGTAATTACTTCATAAATTGTTAGTGTCAAGCAGTGTCGCTCACAAACAACAACAAATAATCATGATAAAGAATAAATGAGAGAAATTGCCTGTTCACTACTTGAATCGTAAGCTCTTTGAGCCGTCAGTGCATTTAATCCAAAACTCAAATGTGCCACAGTGAATTGGAACATTTTGTCTTTCAAAATTTTGTTGTGTAAGAAAATAATCTTCAATCTACTTTTTAAATATGACTGTAAGTGTAATGATTTACAGGTTGATTCTTCTCACATAAATAGGACTCAAAAGTTCACAAATCTGACCAGGACAAAGTTTAAAAAATGCATATGAATATTCCAACATTTCTGCCCATTTTAAAAGTAAGTGTACTCACAGTTCACAAGACTCTAGCTGTGTTAGCCTTTCTAAGTATCTTAAAAATCTTATTTTTAATTTCCTTTGTCCTAAGACAATACACAAAAGGATTTACAAGAGATGGACCGAGGATGGTGCCAATTAATAAACCTTGGCGTTCTTCAAGAGTTAATACCACACCAAACCTGGTCAAAATAGCAAGGATAAAAATGGGACAGTATAAACATATTACACAAATCAGGTGACTCACAAGAGTGCTTCCCATTTTCATTCTGTCATTATTTGATGATAATTTCACAAAAAACAAGATCCCACAGTATGAAAGACAAATGAAAACGAATGTGAAAAATAACAGAAAAAATAACCTACTGGCACCTTGATTGAAATATTTCTCTGGGTCAACACAAGTGGTTCGTAATACAGCAGCAGCGTCACAGAAAGTGTACCTAAGCCTCAAGGTGCAGTGAGGGAGAGGGACAACTATTGCAGGTGAAGCAGCCACAAAACCAGAGGCAACAATCCACAGAATGTATGTAAGTACCATTATACGTGTATTTGTTAAATAACTATGGTACCGAAGAGGATAAATTATAGCTATTAATCGATCAAATGCCATAATTGTTAAAGAAAACATCTCCATTGTTGATCCCAGCTGGAAAACACACATTTGAATTAAACACTCCACATATGATATGGTATTAAAACCAGCAAGAAGAACCCCGATCATTGTTGGAGTGGCACTAGAGGTATACAGTATGTCAACAACGGCAAGATTGCAAATCAGAAGATACATTGGTTTATGTAACTGCTTGTCAGAAACAATGAAGATGATATTGACCAAACTGCCAGTAACAGCTAGTAAATAAGTTATCAGCATAACCACACCAACTGCTACAGGCCTTTTGACTGTGTCAAACCCACCTATAATAAAATGTGTTAGTTTGGTTGACGCATTCTGTAAAGACATATTAAAAAAATTTAATTACAATAAGTTTCAAATTGGAATTGATAAAGTAAAAAGACAAAAATAAAAAACACCTCTCAAAGCAAAAGGTGGTTAAAGATATTTCAAATCTTTAGCAGTAGTAGACAGTGATTATAAAAAAATAATAGCCCAGCTAAACAGACAGTTTGGCTTTGATGACAAAGCACCTGTGCTTTCGCATTTTAAGCCTCATAAGAACCGTACATTCTCACTCTGCACTTCCGTCATCCAGTGACACTGCATTGTGGCATAGACAATTTTCTATTTACATATCCCCAGAGATTGCAGAACCATGCTCCCATCCACCCAAAGGTAAGATGAGGATGGCTGGATACTTTAATTTACTTTTACTTTGGCTCTTTAGAGTTGCTATAACACAGAAGCTATCACCATAAGGAAATTGCACCTTTGAAAATATTAACTTAACTAATGGTAATTATTAAAACTGACAGTAGATCCATCACAGATGAAGCAACGACAAAATAACAAATAGTTTTGTACTTGATTAAGATTAACTACATTCTATGTAGTATTTTAATAGTTCGTTTAAAGAAAATTTCACATATACAAAGGCGCCGGTTTAGCTCACTGGGATAAGCTGGCTGAGAGAAGCCGCCCGGGTTCGAATCAAAGCTTTGGCCCTTTTCAAATTCAGAGATTCTGATTTTTATTCTGATTGATCTCTCTACTAGATTCTGAGATAAATTCTGAGATAAATTGCAACCATAAAAACACATAACATTCAGATTCAGTGTACAAAAGCTTGTAAACACAAGACACATTTGAATAGTTTGGTAAGGATGGAGTCAAGTAAACAGGTGGGAAACTAATTAATGACTTCTGCCAGATACACTGTGCAATATTTGCAATATTTGTTTTTTGTTTTGTCTTTTTTTTCTTATATTCGACTGTGCAATAATCACTGTGCAATATACTCACTCAAATGAGCAATCCTATTTATCCATATTGTATATTCTGTATCTATATATGTGTATATGTGTATATATGGTGTATTTATGCTTATATCCTTACTCTCATTCCGCTTAATGTATCTGTAACATGCAACTTCTTTCGGTGCTTTGCTACTGGAAACTGAATTTCCCGGAGGAACCCACCCGAGGGATTAATAAAGTTTCATCTAATCTAATCTAATCTAATCTAATCTAATCTAATCTAGATCTTCATGATTTACACGTGAGAATATGAAAATCAGGCATATGTAACTGATCAGAATGTAAGACAATGCTAAATAAATTCATTTCAGACACTAAGATATTATCTCTATAGAAACTTTGTTCTTGTAGAAAGAAGAATTCCTTATATTTATTAGCTGTAACAAATTAAGTTGTTACGGTTTTGGAGGGATTACGCCTCTGTCAGTGCGCCCCAGGGCGGCTGTGGCTATATTGTAGCTTGCCATCACCAGTGTGTGAATGTGTGTGTGAATGGGTGAATGACTGAAAGTATTGTAAAGCGCTTCGGGGTCCTTAGGGACTAAGAAAAGCGCTATACAAATACAGGACATTTACCATTACAAACTTTATCATCCATCCTTGATCTCTGACCCAGGGTTTATGTTTTGGACAGTGTGAATCTGGTAAAAATTATATTCTAAGTTTGGTTAGAACCTGCAACCCCCCCTGGCTTCTGCTCGGCAACTGCTGAGTGACCCCTCATCTGGGACTCTCCTCAGCTCTTTCTGGGATGGTGGCGCGGCTGCCCCTCTGTTGGTCTTCCTTGGTCTCCTGTGTTCTGGGGGCCTCTGGATGTCTGGAGTTTTGATCTCCTCCATACCTGCTTCATACCCTGGAGGACGGGGCTGTGGCTCCCCACACCCTCTAGCAGATCATTACATGAAGGAACCTTTTAATACAAGCGCGCTCATGCTCACAGGTGTACACACGGGTGCTCACACACACAAACTACACCCTTTTTGGCTCCTACCTCAAAGCACACTGTGCGCTGTCGATCTTACGTGCTGCACAATAATGTTTAACACTTAGTATTTACTATTATATTCCCATAGATCATCGTGATGTTGTTTATCCCTTGTTAAATGCTTGTTTTCTTTTTTCTTTCTCAACAGGTGATCCAGGTGATTGATATGTGTATTTTTTGTCTGCTTATTTTGTTGGTTTTTGTTTTTTGCCCTTTATCCCCGTCCCTCTTCCCCACTGTTTTTCTTTCCCTCTTTCTTTCTCCCCTTTCTTTTCCCCAGTCAAATCTGTCCCGTATTTAGCAAGTGAAAATAAAACAAAAGTCCTAGGTCACGGTTTCTTACACATATAGTGTTGCAACAACTGCACAAAAAACACTTGCAGCAACAAAAACATAATATTCCAGAAACACGCTTTGCCAATCCGATCAGCTGTTCATAACACTTCCTACGTTGGAATAGGCATCATCACAACTATCGCATGTCCACCATTACTTACCCAAAACCAGAAGTGACATCAATGTAGGCTTTTTTTTTTTTTTTAACCTTCAGGGCCTTATAAGCTTATACCGGTGTTTTTAAAAGTCATGTTCAACTTTATGCTTTTCTGTATAGTTTCTGGGATGCTTAGAACTCAAATTGCACTGCTGGAAATAGTTTATTTTGATACACATGCTGGTTTTTCTTTGCAAATTTGCATTATAATATTTACTTTTGTTTTTCCTGCAGTATATAAAAATTGGTGTATCTCAAAAATAAAACTATTAAGACACTCAAAATAAATTTCCTGTGGTTGGAAACTATTTTGTGCAACTTTTTTGTATTTACAGTTTTGAGGGACAAACCTCTTAAATTTCTCTAACTAGAACTATATGCAAAAAACCATAAACAATTTTCAATTTTTCTGTAGTTTATTGCACTTTTTTTGCAATTTATGAGGTTACTATTCACTTAATGCCCACTCACATCTTGGGCCATCTGATCTCAGGAAATCATATGATAGGGTGGGGCTAGGTTTCACAATGAGCTCACCCGAAACCTTGGCTGATTGTGACCTACCTACACCCGTTTTCACACCTTGGTTCATGTGATTAGGTAGAGGATCATTAGGGTGTCCTTTTGTCCCTGTTGGGGGAACACTCCCACAGCATTTAAATCTGGGACTCTCCACCATTTGACCTTAGCAACTTCAAACAACTTAAAGAAGTCCAGATGCTTTTTATTTTCAAGCTCAGGGTTTATATTTTTGGACAGTTTGAATCTCCTTAAAATTATATTCTAAGTTTATTTATATTTTCTGAGCGACTTATGTTTAATTTTCTTGTGGGGGGGGGGCATTCACACAGGAAGAAGCCAGAGTGGGGGAGAACAGGTAGTGGAAAGTGGAATCCTTTTTTAGATCTAAGTTGTGAACAACAACGGTGAAAGGCCTTGTGTATTGCAACTGTGTTTAAAAGAGGAGCTGGACTGTTCATTGTCAGAGACACTCTCAGTGCCCCGTGTCTGACGTCCCTTCTCATGCATGAGATAGAAGAAATAAAAGTGCTGTTACAACCCATCATGCCCGCAGGCCTTGCTAATGTGGCAGAAGGAATATTAAATGTTCTGGTTGATCCCACTTTTAGTCAGGCGCATTAGGGGGCACTAGTATAAATAGTGGCCATCTGAGCATCCCCGAATCGTGTACCTGTTATCTCCTTTCGGTCACCTGACTTCTCCCGGTGTTACAGGTAGGAGCTGCGTACATGTTGTTGTTGCCTCAGCCTGAATTGGCAGTACTCATGTTGGTTGTTGTTTGTGTTACAGAGATCACCCGTGGATTACCTTCCTGAAGCCTCCATCGTGGCTGGTATGTGTTTATTCGGTGCAGGGCGTACATTATTTCACTCAGTGGTAAACCAATGTTGTTTATAGGTCGTAGGTGCAGAAGCCTCCTATGATCCACTGTGTTAATAAATCGGGTGACGCCGTTTAATTGGTACGTAACTCTGATTTTTCACAATCTGTCTTTTATTGTTTTCTTTTCTAGTAAACACTCATTATGTATTGCAGGAAGTGTGGGCCTTAGTGGGCGGCCAGTAGCTTTACAGCAGGGCCGCTACGCCTTTTCTATTCTACGCTCAGCTAACAGAACAGAAGTGCTGCTGCTTTGCCTTCCTTTTCCTGTTTGGGATTTTCTTTTCCCTGTTGCTGCCAGTTTTATAGAAGTGGATAATTCAGAGAACAGTGGCGCCATACATGCCAGATATGGAAGCCTGCGGACGTGCATGTTAATTGACCGAAGTATCCAATTAGAATTGTCGGACGGATGACGATTTGGAGTGATATTGTGATGCCGTCTGCTTCGAGCACAGGGTTAATTCATTCCAATGTATATTTGGTTTTTGAATGTTTTGATTTGTAACCTTTTGTTTTTGCTTTGCACCACTGGAAGGAGGCCCGTTTTCTAGCTACTTTTCTATCACCAGTGTGTTCTGTGGTTGGGCTAGCCACAGGGGGTGTATATCGAGTTTGTTTTGAATCCATTATAGTTTTCTTTTGTTTCTTTTATTTAGATGCAGAGGGCCTGAAGTGGAAGTGACTGGGGTGTCTTGGTGGTGGGACCCTTGGTGTACTACACACCTTTGTTTGAGCTGCACTAGAGTGTGAGTGTGTGACAGTGTGCTGCACATTTATCGGTGGATTTTCTCTTTTTTTTTATTCGTCCTCATTTGGCATCTCTGTCACCCACTGGTAAGCCTCTGCTCTGAACTTTTTAGAATATATGTATATTGATCCACCTGTTAATGCTTTTATGGGATGTTTTAAATAGTTGTTAATAAACTGCTATTTATTTTATCCTTGAACCACGTCTCTGTCGTGGTCAGCAGTGGCAATACACCGGTCAACATATTGCCACTACCGGCTGTGGCACAAAGCAACCTGCGTATGGATCTAAACCCGTTGGGCATGCTGCATGTGCTTTGAATGATTTAAACTGCCAGCTCAATCTCATTCTTAAAGAACAGTGGAAATTGGTACCCTAGAGTAAATTCAAAAGAGGAAAGGCATGTAGCAGAAGAGGTAAGAGAGTTATGAGGGTACTAGATCCGAGATAGCTTTCGGGACAGGTGGGTGGGTTATGGGAGATAACAAAACGGGGAGCGATTTCTAGCTTTTGATTGAGTCTTTAAGTCTGACCATTTGTTTGAGGTTAAAAACTGGAGCTTAGCCTGTTAAGCACCAAGGAGCTTTCTGGGCTTCCAGCTCAAAAATGATATGCCCAAAATGAATGGAGCAGTCTCTCAATTACAAACTGTATAAACTAGTGATGGGAGCCGGCTCTTGTGGCATGGCTCCCAAAGAAGAGCCGGTTCTTTTGGCTACCAATTGGCTCTTAATTTATTATCATCTGTAGCCTCATATTTTATCTTTACTTGGCAAATATGAATGATTTGTGTGTTGATAAAACCTTTTGCATTTAGCGTTTTTATGAGAAGCCTTATAATTCCCTTATTTTGTGTATTTGTTCTGTTACAAAAGCAGGCATTCTTACATTTGTGTAATATTTTAATTAAACTTTTAATTTTGATTTAACACAAAAACAAAACAGAAATCCACAGAACCAAACTTAGTAGCCAAACTGTATGTCCTCAGTGCAGGTTGACATTCAGAAAAATCAAATGCCTCAGCTTGGATTGGCTGAATCTCTTCTCAGTTAGCACCTGCTTCTTCTTTAAACTGCAGTCAGGTGCTGCTTCATTTACGGGTGTCAGTCATATTTGCGTGTTTTTGTGACGCACTTGCACTCTCCTCCTCACCGCTGTCTACTGTCTTATTCTAAAACTGAGGAGTAGTGATGTGCAGAGCGATCCTGAAATATCGATACTTCCATTACCCATGGTTCATGTTGCAGGATAAATTCCGATATGAAAATGTCAATATCTATGTTGGGTAGATAGCTTGGACTGGGAGGACTGTAAGGTGCTAGTTCAGATTTGCCGCTACCACTCCCCGGAGTGTCGGCCAGAACACTGCTCAAGGCCCGGATGAATGTTCAGAAGGGAGACAATGAAGACACTGAGGATAGTGCAGACTTTTGTATTGACTTGATGTAACAGAGTTAGAAAATAGCTTAATGAATTTCCTCAAAATTGATGTGCTTTGTGAATAGTTGGAGCCACCTGGTGGACAAACACAGCAACTGCAACTGTTAAGGTTCCAAATTGCTGCACAGCGCATGCCTCAGCAAAGGAAAAAAACTCCCAAGCTGGTGGTAGGTGCTAGTGAGCGATACTGTTGTCAATTTTGTAATTGTATTAATGAAAACACTCTCATAGTGGTAATTGTCAACATGTATTTTGATTGTAAGCAGTACTAGCATGTATCCTGAAAGTTACAGGCATTTTGATGCATGGGTAGTAACTTTATTCACGAGTAGCATTTTTAGTTAGCATGCTAAGCTAATACTCGTTAGCTAGTTGGGTGCTTTTTGACTTGCACTTAGCTCTAATGCTTCTCTATGAGATTGTAATTGCTCTAATTCTTTTTAACAGAACTGAATGTTGCAGTTGCTTTGCACATTGTTAATGAAGACTGTGTGCTGTTTTCTTTGTACCAGGTAGGCGCTGTTAAGTATAAGTTTTAATTGATGCTGTTGTATAGGAAAAAAAAAAAGATGAACAATGATGATTGTTTTATAATAGAAAAGCTGTTTTTATATGTTATTGTTGTTGTTGGTTAGGAAAAAGGAGAAAAATAAATAAATAATATTGCTACTATACGATCACAGGTTTGGTTTCAGCTAGAACTTTTAAAAGAAAGACTTTGTTGATGTTGTGTTGTATAAATATATCTTAGTCATTTGTTAAGTGTTATGTTTGGAAAGAAAAGGAAAAAAACTCCCAAGCTGGTGAACTGAATGTTGCAGTTGCTTTGCACATTGTTAATGAAGACTGTGTGCTGTTTTCTTTGTACCAGTTGCCAGAATAAAGAGGGAGCCCAGAGTAAGGGCAAGTCCAGCGTTGCAGTGCCGTCCTTTCTACATGGGCATATCACACCACTTGCACAATAGACTCTCAGAACAGCAACAGCTACATTTACACAGTTGAAGGTAACAGGGATTGTCAGAGGAGCAGGTATTGCATACAGGCTTAGGTGCGTGGGCATGTGTGTGTGTGTGTGTGTGTGTGTGTGTGTGTGTGTGTGTGTGTGTGTGTGTGTTCTGTTGCTCATTAACGCACACTTCTCACGGAATGACAACTTCTCTGCTGGTAATCTGGAGCAGAAAAGCTCAGGTGCCTTGCCCACGTTTCTCCCTGCCCATAGTCTCTCTCATACAAAGCGGTGGGGTGACCTCTAATGGCCACTCTAAAAAACTACAGGTGAACTAACAACTGAACGGAATAAAACCGTATGTGGACTGCTCGTATCCTCTTAGCATGCTCTGATGACTTTGGTCCCAGCCATTTACATAGCAGATCAAGCTCCTCTCTTGACGTCAGTTTTAAGTCCTCTGTAGAACTGTGGAAAGATTGCTTCCAGGCCCAATAATTTTCTGGCTGATCGTCGAACCTTAACAGCCCAGAGCTTATCATCTCTCGCCGTATTAGATACTTGGCCAAGTCTGTGGTCGATGATGAAGTGGGCTCGTCAGTCCTGGCAGCACCTGTATGAGACTGAGGCGGTTGGTAGCTACTGCTGTATGGTCTCATATCATGTGACTGTGTCTGGTGTCTGTAGGTATCCCTGGATGGATTTAAGCTGCGTGAATGTTCTTGCTTGAACGGGGCTGTCCTGCAGGGGCTTTGAGTACGAGGGTAATAGGGAGTGGCATCTTGACTCAATTTGGATGTTCTCTGAACAGGCAAGTTGTATTTGCTGATCTCATCACTGTCGACTGGTAGTTGGTGCATCAGAGTTGGCATGAGTTCTGGTAGCTGTGTGTTTTGGTGAGGTTCAGGACTTGGGTTACGCTCAACGTATTCACTTTTCAGGCTAACCCGATCTAACTCCCCAAATTCGTTTTCAACAGCTGCTTCAAGAACATTCGCTTCAGCAATGGCAGCTGCAGCCGCGCTCTCAAGCCTCAAGGTATGCAAACTGGCTTGCAGCTCTGCTCTCTTCCTAGCAGCCTCAGCTGCTGCTTTTTGTTGTTCTTCCTCAATATATGCTTGTGCTTTTAACATATCTGCCTCTTTTTGTGCAAATAGTGCTTGAGCACGTGCAGCCTCTGCTTTTGCCCGTGCTCTGGCTGCAATGGCACTGGCTGAAGAGCGCTGACTGGCACGTGAGGTGTTGGAGCATATTGACCGCGTCTCAAGCGTGTCGTCATTACTATCCATCGTAGCTTAGAAGAAACAGAAGAAACTGTGTTCAACGCAGATCCACTTTTCTGTAGGTAGCCGTGTTGGGACGATGCCTTTTTACTATTCTGCCCTCACTAGGGTGTAAAGCTGGTTTCTAGCTTGGCAGATAGCTAACAGGTCCACAATAAACATCCAGGAGTCAGCGGATACATTTTAGATGTTTACTGTTGAAGCACTGTAAAACTGGTACAGAAACAAAAATAAAATATTACATTTCTGCTGTAATTGCATTTTCTTTACAACATCAAACATTAAGCCATGCACTACAATGTATATAACACATAAACACAAACTTATCCAAACCCTTTCACTGGTTATCAGTAGTGATGTGTCCTGTGTGTCGAAGCTTCGAATCGTGCGTCGGGTAATCGCGGGGGCGTTTTTCTGAAGCGCGTATCGAGGCTTGCTTTGATTACGTAGGCAGTGACGTTCGAGGCCTCGCGGGCAGTCCGTACCACGTGACTGATTCAGGGACTGGTTCACCGGTTCGCGCCAGATTCGAAATAACATGGGCAGGAAAACAGCTGATTCCCCATCACACCGTGTTGTGGAATTGGATTACGTACGTGCTACATAGTTACTTGTGCATTTCTTCTTCGATGGAACCAGCAAGGAAGAGATGTTTTGTTTTTTTTAAATTTTGTCTCTCCTAATAAAGTATGCACACAGTAATAAATATCACAAATGATAAACACCAAAATATAAATAAACAACACTACACATCCTATAATCTGATTTCTGTCTTTTAGTTTATTAAAAAGTGAAGCACCAAACACTAGTTTTTGTCATTATCCAGATGTACATAAGGTTTACACATCATTATAATCAAAGAGCCCGCTTCACTTGAATTGTCCACTTGATGGCGCAGTAGAGCAAATGAATCATCACAATGCTTCGAACCATGAGTCGACCAATTGGATGGAAAGCTTCAGTTCATCATGAGGCTTCATCTCACCATCACTAGTTATCAGGCTCACGCATTTAGCGATTAGCTTAATGCTAACATTACATGGGAAATCCCATAGACGGGCTAACGTGTTAGCATCGCTGCCGTTTTTCCTCACAAAAGGAAGTTTTCCACACAAACCTCTAAACTGCTACACAAAACTATCGCGGGAAAGCTTACAAAACAGATAGCAACTACTTACAGGCATGTGCTCTCTCAGGCTCAGCAAGAAAAAGTGAACAAAAAGTGGAACAGACGACAGTTTGTCTAAAGGACTGTTTTTCACTGGTGAGATACTACGGCAAGTCTGCTGGTACAAAAAACACACACCCAGATGATCATGCCTGCCTTAAAGGGGCAGCACAACCATATTAAGGGATACGGGGGCAAAGCATTCTGTAGCGCGGCGTGGAGTTGTGCCTTTCTCTCAGCAGTCGTATTGTGGCTCTGATTTGTTGGTGTGGGGAATTAAGATGAGTATTTTGCGCATGCTGCTTCACACTGTTACCTTGACCTCCCCCTTCGTATCGGGCGCAGTGCGGGTGGGGGTGCAAGATCAGCTGCCAATTGAAGGTATTGATCTTATTCTGGGAAACGACTTGGCCGGGGGAAAGGTGTTTCCAGCCACTCCTGAAGTCACTGATTGTCCTACTCCGGATTTTTTGTGTCATACCTCTTCTGGACTTGGTGACTCTACGGTTTTTCCAGCATGCGTGGTTACACGTGCTCAGGCTCATCTCCTGGGTGACGAGGTGGACATATCCGAGACGTTCTTGAATGGGTCTGACGCACATAATAGCCATTCCCCGGAGGTTGACGGTGAGAAACCTAGGGTTTTTAATGTAGTATCAGAGGACTTGTGTTTGGCAGTGAACAGGGAGCAGCTCGTTGAGGCTCAACAGTCTGATGATACGTTGTCTGCCTGCCGATCTGCTGCCCTGCAGCAGGTGGCTGTACCTGGTCCTGCGTCCTACCAATTTGACCACGGGGTCCTGTTGCGCAAGTGGACTCTGGCGACTGGGTTAGAGGGTGAGGTGGTCACTCAGGTTGTGGTGCCGACGGAGTACCGACCCCAGGTCTTGAGTCTTGCCCATGAGCATCACCTGTCGGGCCACCTAGGGATTAGAAAGACGTATGACAGGGTGCTCCGCTATTTTTTTTGGCCAGGGCTTAAATCTGATGTAGCTCTTTACTGTCGGTCCTGTCATGTTTGTCAGGTGTCTGGCAAGCCTAATTGTCATGGTCTCCGTGCCTGCCCGGTCGGCCCCACAAGGCTACAATTGCTGTTTCTGTTCTCTCCCTCTCTGCCTGGGCGGAGCTCACTGTGGGCTCCCGCCCTTGGCCCACACACACACCTGACAACACTCACCCATCATCACCGGGAGCACTATTTGAGGCTGGAACACAGATCCTCTCGTCGCTGAATGATTGTACCTCTAACGTTAGTGTTCTCACAGCTCTTGTGCTTCATATTCGTGATTTGTGATTAGTTGGTGACCTGCCTTCTCATCTGCCTCAGATCTCCCCCCCCCCCGGACCTGCGACCTCCCTGCTGTGGGAACGTGTGTGAGTGTGAGCGAAGAAGACATGAGCGAGTTACCCTGTGATTCCCCCGGAGTTTTGGATCCCTTCACTGTACATATATTGCACTGGCACTGTAAATAAACTACACCTTGGAGATACCTTACCGCTCTGCGTTTGAATCCCTGTACCAGAACGTGACACTAATCAGGTCATCCCTCCTGCCCCTTTACATCCTATCCCTGCAATAGGTGAGCCTTTTGAACACGTCATAGTGGACTGTGTAGGGCCCTTGCCGAAGACCAAGGCAGGTTACCAGTATGTACTTACCATAATGTGTGCAGCCACACGGTTCCCAGAAGCTATTCCTTTGCGATCACTCAGGGCGAAGGTCGTTGTGAAAGCACTTGTGCAGTTTTTTTCTACATTTGGGTTACCGAAATACATTCAAACCGATCAGCGATCTAATTTCCTGTCTAGAGTTTTTGCTCAAGTTATGTCTGAACTGTCTGTTAAGCACCGGGTGTCCAGTGCTTATCACCCAGAAACTCAGGGGGCATTGGAGCGGTTCCATCAGACTCTAAAGGCCATGTTGCGGAAGTACTGTGTTGAAACTGATTCAGAATGGGATGTGGGCCTGCCATTGTTGCTGTTCGCCATTCGAGAAGCCACACAAGAGTCCCTGGGTTTTAGCCCGGCAGAGTTGGTTTTTGGACACACTATGCGTGGACCCTTACGTCTGCTCCAGGAGAGGTGGCTGGCAGACCAGCCGAAACCCGCGCACAATGTACTTGATTATGTGAGTTCGTTTAGGGAGAGGTTGCACGCTGCGTGTGAGTTGGCACGCAGCTTGCTTTCTAATGCCCAGAGTAATATGAAGGAGAGGTACGATAGGAAAGCCCTCAAGCGTACCTTTCTGCCTGGTGAGCATGTTTTGGTTTTCCTACCAATCGGGGGTTCATGTCTTCAGGCTCGCTTTAGTGGTCCTTATGAGGTTGAGCGCCAAATCAGTGATACAGATTATCTGATTAAAACCCCAGATAGGCGGAAAAAGTCCCGGGTCTGTCACATCAACATGTTAAAGAAATATGTGGACCGTGAAAAGAGCCATGTCGACATAGGTTCTCCTATTGTGACGGTGGGATCCCCCTCCTACCAACCTGAGGTGGACGGGTTGCTTGAGCCCCAAGGCCCAAGTTTGGGGGCACGCTTAGAGAATTCTAAAATCCTGGAAAACCTTGAGGCTCATTTGTTTTATTTGGATGAGCCCCACAAGCAGGACATACATAGTCTGATCTGTGGCCATACCGTGCTTTTCAGTGACCAACCAACTCAAACTACCATGCTTGAGCATGATATAGATGTTGGTGACCACAGGCCCATCAAGCAGCATGCCTACCGGGTGAACCCAGTAAAGCGGGCTGTTATGAAAAGGGAGGTGGAATACTTGCTGAAGAATGGTTTTGCGGTCCCTAGTTTCAGCCCCTGGAGTTCACCTACCCTTTTGGTGCCTAAATCTGACCAAACTCCACGCTTCTGTAATGACTACCGCAAAGTAAATGCCGTCACTAAACCGGAGTCTTTTCCGCTCCCACGCATAGACGACTGCGTAGATCGGGTGGGCTCAGCCAGATTTGTCACAAAGCTGGATCTCTTGAAAGGTTATTGGCAGGTGCCCCTTTCACAACGGGCGGCTGAGATCTCTGCTTTTGTGACCCCAGACCACTTCCTGCAATATACGGTGATGCCGTTTGGGTTAAGAAATGCCGTTTGGGTTAAGAAATGCCACATTCCAAAGACTGATGAATACGGTGCTATTGGGTGTCCATGGCTGTGAGGTTTACTTAGATGATATTGTAGTTTACTCCCCAACATGGCCCGAGCACATGGACACGCTGCGGGAAGTTTTTGCCCGGTTGAAGGGTGCCTGTTTGACCGTGAATCTTGCCAAGTGCGAGTTCGGCAAAGCTGTGGTTACCTATCTGGGGAAGCAGGTGGGACAGGGGCAGGTACGCCCTCTCACAGCCAAAGTCCAGGCCATTTTGGATTTCCCCGTACCAACAACACGCCGTCAACTTTGCCGTTTTCTGGGGATGTGTGGCTACTACCGTGGGTTCTGTAAAAATTTTGCCACAGTGGTTACTCCCTTGACTGCGTTGACAAGTCCGTCACACCTCTTTTTGTGGAACTCTGACTGTCAGGAAGCATTTGACTCAGCCAAAGCCCTGTTATGCAGTGCCCCAGTGTTAGCTACCCCTGATTTTACTTGTGCGTTCAAGTTAGAGGTGGATGCCAGTGCGTATGGTGCCGGTGCTGTACTTTTGCAGGAGGATGATCGGGGAATTGATCACCCAGTGTGCTACTTCTCGAGGAAGTTCAATAAGCATCAGTTGAATTACAGCACCATTGAGAAGGAGACCTTAGCGTTGCTTTTGGCCCTCCAACATTTTGAAGTGTACGTCAGTTCCAGCCCCCCACCAACGGTTGTCTACACTGACCACAATCCTCTGGTTTTCCTTTCTCGCATGCGAAATAACAACCAGCGCCTCATGCGATGGTCCTTGATGCTGCAGGATTTTAACATTGACATTCAGCATCTCCGAGGGGCTGATAATATTGTGGCCGATGCACTATCCCGAGTAGAGACCTAGATTCAGCATCTCTTAAAAGGTGGAGATGCTTGATTTTAGATGGGGGGGTGTTATGACCCAGGTCATTGTTGCTGTGTGGTGCTGTGCTCTGTGATGTCTGTTTCCAGGTGGAGGCTAACCATTGGTGGAAGAGGGAATGAGGCCAGCTACAAATTGGGACCTGACGGGGCCGGCAGCAGCCTTCTACTTCCTGCTTTCAGCGAGCTGCGCGTTTGGGGCTCCTTCGTGGCGTGTGACAGAGTCGGGCTGCAGTGAAAACAGTTTAGAGAGTCGTATCTGGACATGGTAGCTGTAGGGGTGGGAAGCCGTTTCTTTTATTACCTTTTTCTCCTGTTTCGGGTAGGGAGGCAGGTCAGAGGTTTGTATTTTCTTTTGGGGTTGACTCACTATAGGTAAGTTAGTTCTGATTTATTTCCAGTGTGTTTTGTTTGTTGTTTTGGCCATGCCCACCCTGACGCTCGCTGCCTGTCAAGTTAATAAAACGACTCATTGTAACGCTGTGGCTGTGTGATTTACTTCTTTTTATTATTTTTCTTGTGTTGCACGCCGGTAGCCTAGGCCGGGGTGTAACAGCAACTCTACGTGAATTATAATCCTTTGTAGGGCTGTGTGATATGACCAAAATCTCATATCCCAATATAAGACATATCTCTCCTGATAACGATATATATCACAAAATAGTACATTTTCTGTAAATTCTGTGATTCTCGGGCAATTCGACTTATGTGAAGTGTTTTCAGTTGGGCGTTGTGTACCTGGAGTCACATGAAACTACATTTTTAGACATGAGTTTAAACGGCCGCCATTTTCTTTCTGAGTATTTATTACACAGTGTGCTGCGAGGAAAAGCCTGTTCTAACGTTTGAGTCTAAGGATTATTTTGAGCACCTGATGGCTCTTTTTTGCTTTTCATTCGTAAACTCTCTCAAAACTCATGTGATTCTTGTGTAGGTGGTTAAAGAGGTTTGTCGTGTTTGAGTGGTGGTGGGGACCAGTTTGTGGCATAATTTGCATAGTACAGTTTTCTGGGGCATGTCAGACTTTTCATAACCTAACCATGCCCATGCTACAGATGGACCAAACAATAAGGTCCTCGATTTCTTTTGACTGGTCCTTCTGTTTGGAGCTAGGTGGTTCTGCCTCATCCTTGCTGGCCATGCTGGTATTCTCTGTGCCTTCATCTGCGTGGTGACTGTAAGCGCCATTTATAGTTACTTGATGTTTTTATTTGAGGTCATTTGTTTGATGAATATTCTGAAATTTTATGTTTGAGAATAATGTATATCGTTTCAGTTTATTTTGAAAAGTCTCAACAGAAACTTGAGCTTTATTGTGAAAGGTTTATGTGGAAAATAAACAAGCGGACGGCGGAGCCAAACAATGGTTTTACCGTCATTGTTGGTAACGAAAGTACGCGTAAAAACAGTCACTTGTCCGTCCATAGTGTGGTTATTGTAAGTATAAGAGAAAGAGAGAACTAATATAGCAACTACAGTGACCATCAAAATCATGAAAATAATATTGTGTCACGGCGAGTGAGGTGAGCCGTGTGGAGGAAATGAAGGAGGATCCAAATGCAGGCAGTCGTGAAGGTGTAAAGGTGGTTTATTGAACATGAAAGTAAATACAAACGGCAAATGGAGCTAGAACTAAACTATACTGGGATCAACTAAACTACAGAGCACAAACCTTAACGAGAACGACCAGAAGAGACTAACGGCGGACAGCAGGGAGAACACACGGGTGAGACATGGTAGAAACGCAGATGAGGCAGGGTGGAATACACAGACGGACCAGCAACTACAATAACGGAGGACATGACGTAAATACACCCAGAGAAACACAGGGGAATTACACACAGGTGGTGGACACAGCTGGGAATAATCAACAAGACGAGACAGAGGTAAAACTGAACACACTCACATGAGACCCAGACCTTCACAATAAAACAGGAAATAAGAACACCACACCAAGACGCAGACCTGACACTGAGAGACAGACAGAATGACACATGGAACCTGAACTAAACTAAACGTGAGATACAACCGAGAACAAATCCTTAAACATGAAACTCAAATAATAAACATCATAATCATCATCATAAACACAACAAGAGAACAAGAAAACAATCCCTGATGCAAACTAAAACCAAAACATAATAATCTCAAACATGGAATAACAAAAACATGTGTTAAGTCTAATTGTTGAATGTCGCCATTGTGTTTCTTAAATTTGTATAGTCTTAGTTTAAGCAGTAGGATCAAAGCCATTCCTTTGATCCTGACCACCTCTCCAGCCACTCTGTGCTGGGGGAGGTTTTATTGTAGATACATCCTAACTTGAAGATCTGTTTGATGTTTGGTAGAGCTTCCTACCCTTTGTATGGTTTCACTGTGTTATCTTTGGTAAACCATACATTGGGTGTGGGGGAAGACTACCCTCTTTATGACCAAGGATGTTGTTCCTGCTTTTAGGTTTTATGACCCTTTGACCAACAAACACACACACACACATTCTCACATAACACACACACACACACACATTCTCACACACACACACACACATTCTCACACACACACACACACACTCAGTGTATACATTTACATACAGTGCCTTGTCTTTGTAACCAAAGGGGGGTTGCAAGGGGAGGTGTTTTGTAAACTATTGTTTGAAGTTTGTCAATAAAAGGCAGCGAGAGGAGGCCACCAGTGTGGTCATTTCAACGTGCTGGTCACAGACGAGAGGCCTCCCTTGCGCAAGAAATCGAACGTTGTTGCCTTGCTTTTCTTTCATGGGAATAAGTCTTAGATACAGCGGGGTCTGAGTTTAGACCCAACATTAATTGGTCCTTCGAAGCCGGAGTCCAAGAATTTCGCCGCACACTGAGGGGAGAGAGGACACGCCGCAGACTGTCGACAACCAGGCCGTTAGGACGCCTGACAAAGCCCTGGAGTGTTAAATTCGCGACCAGGCCGGTGGAATAGCGTCTCAACTCCCCTCGTGGACGGCGACTGACGGGATTCTAGGACTCTCCTGTGAACGAAACGCAACACAACGGTAAGCAATCAGAGAGCGTCTCTATAACCGTGTGAATGAATGTAGATCCTAGATACACGTCACCGTGATTCTGCGTGAAACGTTTGAGTCCGGGGGAGCGCTGGTCACGAGAGCGCACGTGACCCAAAACAATAGAGAGCGGCTACGGGCTGTGCGTTAAACGTGAGTCCGGGAGCGCGCTAGCCGCGTGAGAGAGACGCAGGCTTCTCCGCCATTTGGGGCGTAGAGAGTTCTCCGCCATTTGGGGCGTGGAGAGAACCTAGGTTCAGAGTCCGGAATCTCCGCCATTTGGGGCGTTGGAGAGTGTCCGAAGGTTGAATTCTCCGCCATATGGGGCGTTTGAGAGTTTTCAACAGAGAGCGCTAGCTGTGCGTGCAAACGCAAGCGATAGGCCTATGTTGTGTGTGTGCGGGCCAGACGTGGTTTGCGTGAGTGTGGCTGATTTTTGTCTTGTAATGGAGAATAAAATGTGTAAGTCTGCCTTAGAAGGAGATGTAAAATTTATGCAGAAAGTTTTACCAGGCAGCACGCAGTATGTAAGTTGTTGGTGTAAGAAATGTGGATTTGAAGGGACATTAGTGGAAGTTAAGTGTAAAATGCTGGTAGAAAGAATAGCTGTAAGTGTAGCAGGTAAAACAGGTAAAGCGAAGCAGAGGAAGGAATTGCAGTTAGCAGTTGCTAAGTTGTGGCTGGAGCAGGTTCAGAAGAGGAGAGAAGCAAGAATGTTAGCAGAAAGTAGAGTCAGAGAAGAGCGTGAGAGAGCAGAAGTGGAGGAGAGATTAAAGGCATATTAGGAGCAGCATTGAGTCCAAGACAGACTAGGCAAGAGAGGAGACAGAAAGGAAAGAAAGTGAACACAAACGTTACAACTACATATCCATCCCTGACACAACACAAAAAAAAAACAAACCATATGGTGTTTCTGTAACAGAGTGTGAAGATGAAGAAAGTTTTTCTCCTGATCAATTCCGCGAGTGTGAGAGTGTCTGACATCATGGTGTGTGTGAAAGGTATCCAGCTGGGGCAGACGTAATTCTGCATGTCACCTGCCCAGTGGACAAAAAGAAATAAAATAGTTGTGTGGATGAATGATAGCATGATGAGTGTTTGGTGTTTCTCAGTCTGAAACAGCTGTAATGCTATTTTCTGTTTTGGAGAAAAGTACAGTTAAAGAAAAAAAAAAACAGAGAGAGATGTGTGTTGTTTTAAGCAGTGATGAGAATAATGGAAGTGTGATGAGAGATGAACACAAAAACATACTGAAAATGCATTAACCATACTAACCCCACATGCATATACACATACAATGATACTCATGAGACCAGACAGCATCTTAAGCATGAGATTCTGTTTGTCATCTTGTCCAAGTCACTAGTAAGATGAAAGTGATACATAGACTAGTGGACTGAATATTATAGGAGGACAGATGGTTGCATTATAGAGGAGAAAGCAGAATGCTGATGAGAGGTCTTAAATGAGTGAGTTGAGTGAGCTGATTGTGAGTTTCTGGTGTGTGAAGAAGTTTTACCATGACACACATTTAGTTACATGAGAACTAAAACTGATTATGTGCTAAGACAACAGGGTTATGCTGTATGTTGTGTGTATGGCTGATTGGATGAATGTTTGAGATTAAACTGGCTGTTTGATTGTCTTTATTACTAAAGTTGAACCTGCCAATTGGGTTGTTACGATTTATCCCCCTGGCATGAAGAACACGTGTCATGACTTAAACAAGGCCTTTCTTTCCATTATTGTGTGGATGCCTTAATAGGCATCCACACTATTGAGTTCCTGTTTCTCTTTATTCTTTATTATTCCGGGTGTTTCCGTACACTTTTCGCCGTGGATCTACTTCCACAATTTTTGTGCTATTTTCACCGTTCAAACTCTAAACTGTTCTGCTCTTTCTGCTTATGCCGGCTATGACTTTTGGTGTTTATTACTATTATACTTTTTAAAATATTACACTTTTTTCCTTTAATTTGTCCCATTGAAATGAATGGGAAACTTCCACAATTCTGCTAAAACTTTCTTGTCTTTGAAACTTAACTACTGCCTCATACTTTCACCTAGAAACTCCATTCAAACTTTAAAACGTTCTCAAATGATTGGGCTATTCCTGTGTGATTCAGCTTTTTCAGATCTTCTACCTTTTTCATCTTATCTCTCTTTAAGTCTTCAGTTGCAAAATTGTGATTTTTCAGAAAATACATGCGTTGCTATGGTTGCTATGCAATTAACTCAGAGGGGACAGTGAAACTGTTTGAATTTTCTCTTCATGTCCAAACAACTTCTTGCTACTCGCTCAATTTCCACTCAAGCCGCACAAATTATACATCAAAACGTAGGTATTTTTGCTGGCTTTCAGAAAATGTCCCTATCATTGTTGTGGGACTCATAGATATTTTGCAAATCTCCTCAGAGTAACACAAAGTGTGAAAACTCTCCATATAAACTCAATGGAGAGTTTGTTCAAAATCACCGCTGGATTTCTGTAATGAGAGGCATTTTCAAATTGTCATATCTCCTTAACGAAGCGAAGTTAAGACATGAGGCTTGTCCCCGTATATCTTCAGACACTCCTGATGCTCACAATTCAAGAATTATTTTCTCACCTATTACCGTTCTGAGATGAGTTAGACTTGTTTGAGGGTAGGAAATTTGTCCCTCGCTCAGATTTCATCAGATTTCAAATTCTGGAAATGAGTCACTTTTTTCTCTCATCATATCTTTTTGATGGATTTCCACAGAGCCCTGAAAATTTCCATGACTGTTCACCAAAGCCTGCTGTTTCTTACGGTGAAAGAATGATTTTGATGCTCCATATAGATTTAGAGTTACCAAAGGTTGTTTGAGAGCAAGTCAATGCAGTTTTTGCTTCGCCTCTACTCAGTTACAGTGTATTACAAGTCATATATCTTTAATAATTTATATTTTATCTCTGAATTATGAAGACCTGAAGATTCCCCCATCTCTTCTGAACAAAACGATGTCTGAATGACCGTTCTAGCCTCTACGGTTAGGAAATTATGGCCATTTGTTCGAGGGGAATCCTGAATGTCAGAAATACACTGAAGAAAACTCACACCTCTCTCTGTGTCTGTGTGTGTAAGGGCTGACTACAGCAGGTGCAGCTAATTTAACTGACCTACATATACCAAGCCCAGACTCTCCACAGCTCCTGTTCCCTTTACTCTCTGTGTATGTGTGTCTGTGTATCAATATTTCTCCTATGTTTAGGTATTACTCCTCAATCATAGTATTTCTGCTAAAGCAAAGTACTTCTACTACATCTAAGTACTTTTGCCAAATCATAGTATTTCTGCTAAATAATAGTATTTTTGCAAAAATCATGGTATTTGTGCAAAATCATGGTTTTGGGGCCAAATATTTCTGTTATTTTATAATGTATGTGCTGAATATATTATATGTGCCAAATCATAGTATTTATCCCAAATTATAGTATTCATGCCAAATTACAGTATTTCTGCTAAAACGCAGAAATAGTACCTTTTAGCAGGAATTTCTACCAAAAGATAGTACTTCTGCTAAATCAGAGTATTTCTGCTAAACCAGAGTATTCCTGCCAAATCATAGTATTTGTACTGAAACATGGTACTTCTGCCCAATCATAGTATTTGTACTAAATGATAGTACTTCTGCCAAATCATAGTATTTGTGCCAAAGCACCGTATTTGTATGGAGTCATAGTATTTCTTTTAAGTCATAGTATGTATTTCAATCAAATCTCAGTAGTTGTTGTTAAAACGCAGTATTATTGCCAAATCATAGTATTTGTACCCAATCATAGTATTTCTGCTAAATCATAGCATTTGTGCCAAATCATGGTATTTGTGCAAAAACATAGTATGTCTGCAAAACCATAGTATATCTCTTATGTTATAGTATTACTACTAAGTCATAGTATTTCTGCGTTGTTATAGTATTTGTGCTAAAACGTAGTATCTCTGCCAAGTCATAGAATTAATGCAATTTCATAGTTTTTTTTTAGGAAATCTGTTATGTTATAGTATTACTACTAAGTCATAGTATTTCTGCCAAATCATAGTATTTGTACTAAATCATAGTACTTGTGCCAAATCATAGTATTTGTTGCACATCATAGTATTGGAACCAAAACATAGTATTTGTCCCAAAGTATCGTATTTGTATGGAGTAATAGTATTTCTTCTAAATCATAGTATTTCAATCAAATCTCAGTAGTTGTGTTAAAATGCAGTATTATTGCCAAATCATAGTATTTGTACCCAATCATAGTATTTTTGCCAAATCGTGGTATTTGTGCCCAAATAATAATTCTGTTATGTTATAGTATTACTACTAAGTTGTAGAATATCTGTTATGTTATAGTGTGTCTGCGGAATATAGTATGTGTGCCAAATCATAGTATTTATACCAAATCACAGTATTTGTGCTAAAACATAGTATTTCTGCCATATTGTGGTATTTGTGCAAGAACATTGAACTGTTATGTTATAGTATTACTACTAAGTCATAGTATTTCTGCGTTGTTATAGTATTTGTGCTAAAACGTAGTATCTCTGCCAAGTCATAGAATTACTGCAATTTCATAGTTTTTTTTAGGAAATCTGTTATGTTATAGTATTACTACTAAGTCATAGTATTTCTGCCAAATCATAGTATTTGTGTGAATTTGTATACTGTAATATCACTGTATTATGTAGTGGCTAAGTAGGGGCTGTTTACTAAGTGCATCAGTGTAAATAGGTCATCTCTTGTGTTGGAGTGCCCTCTTGTGGCGCCTTTTGGGTAGTGCCTTAGTAAACGGGAACCCTGTAAAAAGTGGCATCAGACTGATTTGTAGTGGAGGAATTTGTTGCCAGTTTTCTTAATCTTTAATCTGTATGCATGTTGTAATGCATACCCTGTTCTTAATCATAGAAACCACACCATATCACCTCTCCACAACCTCCTACTGTATGCCATACCTCCCTGTACCATCCATCTGACCGCAATAAACTCCACCTGTGGTAATCTAATCCCTGGATGTCAGCCTCTCCTTCTGACCGAGGATAGTTATAGTATTTGAGCCAAATCATAGTATTTGTGCTAAAACATAGTATTTCTTCCAAATCATAGTATTTGTGCCAAAGTATAGTATTTCTTCCAAATCATAGTATAACTGCACAATAAAGGTTCTTGAGCCACATCAGTGTTTGTGCCAAATCTTAGTATTTCTTCTAAATCCTAGTAATTCTGCTCAATGATAGAATTTCTGCTATGCTGTAGTACTTTTTTCCTAGATTGTAGTACTTCTGCTAAGTCAAAGTATTTCATGTAAATCATAGTATTTCTACCAAGTCCCAGTGTTTCTGCTTAATCATAAATAATGTTTTAGTACAAATTGTATGATTTGGCAGAACTTTCTGTGTTCCAGCACAAATGCTATGATTTGGCAGGAAAAAAATATTATTTAGTATAAATACTAAGTTTTAGCAGAAATACTATGTTTAAACTTTAAAAAATTCTGCTATTTCTGCTGATGTGTGTTATGACTTTTGACCATTGAAATGAATGGAACACATTATCAATGTGGTCACTGATTTTGCATGATGGGCTGAGCTGTGTTTTAGCTCAGTGAGATAAGCATCCGTTCTCAGACTGGGAGGCCTGGGTTCAAATCCAGCTTATGGCAACATTTCTTTCACTTAACAGTTAAACTTTTTTTAAACTCTTTTCAACACAAATTTCATCTTTTTCACCCCTTTTCAGCAAAATTTTCAGTTTTTTTAACCCCTTTTCAGCACAAATCCAAACTTTTTCAACTCTTTTTCAGCAAAAACCTCTTTTCAGCAGAATTCTGCTCATTCAACTCTTTTCAGCAAAATTTTCAGTTTTTTCTGCTGTTTTCAGAAAAAAACTCTTTTCAGCAGAATTCTGCTCATTCACCTCTTTTCAGCAGAAATTCTGCTGATTGAACTCTTTTCAGCAGAATTTTCACCCCTTTATTTTTGCCCAAATTCTGCTTATTCACCTCTTCTGAAAAAATTTCCGCCTTTCCACCTGTTATCAGCACAATTCTCAGTAGCTTCTGCTCATTTCAGCACAATTGTCAATCTCTCCACCTTTTCTTGGTGAGAAAGTGTTTTGCTCAGTGAGCTAAATAGCTGCCCTTTGACCAGGAGGGCCAGGTTCGAATCCTGCTCAGGGCATCTTTTTTTTTTTTTTTTTCAACTTTTTCAGCTTTTTTCAGCAGATATCTTCAGCCGTTAAGGCATCCACACTGCATTTTCGCAGGAAATGCAAATTTTTCTAGTTTTCTTTGATTTCTTTTATTTTCTTTCTTTTATTTTGTTACTTTCATGGTGCACTGAAAGTTTTGTTTGATGATCTCTGTTTGAGCAGATCTGCACGATTAGAATCGAAGCGTCGTCGAGAAAACTGTTGCAAAGTGAGCTTCCCCAAAATTAAAATGGGCTCTTATTTGGGACAATCAGGAAACAAGTTCCTGTCCAAAAGGATTCAACGAGGAAATCCAGTCTAAATTATTTTTCTTTTTGAAATGACGTTGTTTTGCTGAGCGTGGAAACGAATGCGACGATAATTTCCACAATTAGCAAAAGAAGGAATCACTGAGTGAATGAGTAAGAATTTTAAAATAAATGGGGAACTGACTGACTGACTTAACACCATTGTGTGAAGTCAACCCCCACTTGACAAAGGTGTGGATGTATCTCTGTGTGTGTCTCTGTTACAGGAGCAGAAAGATGATAGCAACATCTGAGGTTGCGTGATGGTTTAACCTTTTAAATGCCATTTTTATGTTTGTGAATCTATCAGAGGTGTGTTATTCATGGGCTTGTGGTACTCACAGAAGTTACTGTGAGAAAGTGTGTACACACCTGCGCAGCGCTAACATTTGCATTTTTTCTTACAGCATTGCAGTTTTTCATGTGATTTGATGATGTGGTTTTTAGCAGAACAACTGGTGGATGTTTGTTTCTTTATTTCAGGTTTTGTTTTCTTTAAGAGTGCATGTAACATTCAGCAGAAGTGGACAAGTGACATGAGTAAAACAAATAAGAGATTACGATATTTATGGAATAGTTTATTATGGGCTCATTTGCTGGCCACTTTTGGACCCATAATAATATATGAGTGGAGTGACTTTGCTTAAGGGAAGTCACCGATTACATTAATGTTAACTGAGCACATGGGATGATCCATGTTTGAGGCGAATTATGGTAACAATAGTGATTTAATGATTTGAGAAAACCTGCACATGACACTTGTCTTGCTGATGCTGAATGCTTGTTACCCTTGTGATATACTTGTTTATAAGTGTGAAGTTTGATTTTACTTCCAGATCTTGTTTTCCAGGCCATGATGGTGAGTATGCAGGCTCCTGGTGGAGCCAGTTTTTAAGGCAGGGATCCAGGTTTGGTGAGTTGACGCATGAGAGTGTCCATGCGTCAAGAGGTGGGGTCCAGAAGTAACATTAAACAATGTTTTCTATTATTGTTGCAGTGATTTGTGTGATTAGCTGTTTATTTACAAGTATTAAACCTATGCAAGTGGTGCATCCTTGTTCAGATGAGGCTTTGATGGCCTATAAGTGAAGTTCACTGATTACAATGTGGAATAACATTGAGATGTTAAATAATTTGGAATAAATTATGGGAAAACGTAGGAGTTTAATGAGTTTAGAATAAACCTGCAATGATACTTGTCTCTGTGATGCTGAATACTTTATTACTCTTATGATCTACAGTTGGTTGCGAATGTGAAGTTGTTTTAAATTTAAGACTTTGTCTTCTGTGATACAGGAGCTGGGAGCTAAACAAGCTGAACATTTAAGTGCTGATTAATGTTTTTACACAGGGTTACAGCTTGGAGTGAAGCTGCTCCAAGGGACAAACCCTGGAGATTGTTTTAGGGAGACTGTGCAACATTCTTGTACATGTCTCATTGGGGAGTTGACACATGGCGAAAGCCGTGTGGCGAGAGGAGTGTCATTTTTTCAATTTGTAGATGTCGTGAGATGCCATGATGAGAAGGAGTGACTGAGAGGATCGCCCACAAAATGGAACCTGAGGGAGCGTGCCAAGCTCCAAAAAGTGACAGCGCAGAGGAGGTCCAGCGATGGACTTGCGGTTCTGTGAACAGCACAAATGCAAGGTGACTGTAAAATAACTAACAGCACTTTTTCCACAAGTGAAGCCAGTAACTTACTATCCTAAAAGATTAGCTCTAGTTGCTCGTGCTTTACCTCCATGCGTGAGATCAGTATGTGCAGCAGCTTAAGCTGTACAATGTTTCAATAGTTTATTTCACCTTTTGCAATTGTTAGTTCCACACGAGGTAGATGTTTACTATTGCAGACTAAACTTACATTTCTGTCACCTACAAGACACTTGTCTTTAATGTTACTGTTACTCTCACAACCACACATATTACCATAAAGTGGTGCAGAATTCTGAATCTGTCCAACCCTTTTTGCCAACGGAGGAGGGCACTTCTCATGAGTGTAGAGAGCGCGAGGAGAAGATGTGTAAGCTGAGGGATGACTTAATAGATGTGCCACTCGTTGAGGAAAAGGTTTGGTTTGTTGATGATTTGAGTTTTATAACAGCAGAGGGACAGACTAGAACAGGTTTTACTGTAGCAGACAGTGAGAGAGAGTTATCTATGTAGGACAACTAGCATGTTTCATATTTGCTTGAGCAGCAGAGATGCTAGCTTTAACGGAAGCGTGTAAAGCTGTAGAGAGACAATATACACTGATAGGCAGTATGCATTTGCTACTGTACATTTCTTTGTAGTGCAGTGAGTGAGACGAGGTGTGACAACCTCTACAGGGAAACCTGCAGAACACACCAAACTCTTGCAAATTCTGCTGGATGCAGCGTTATTAACCAGTGGAATTGCCGTTTGTAAATGTGCAGCACACATGTGAGGGAAAGATCCAGTTGCATTAGGAAAAGATTTTGCAGATAAGATCGCAAAAGAGGCAGCTGTAGTTAAACATGGTGTTAACATTTTAGAAATACAGCATCAGCAGACATGCACATCCACTCACCTACAGCAGGAAAACAGTTGTGACTTACAGAGGGAGCAAGCTTGCAGGATGATTTTTTTTATCTGTGTGATACACCAGTACTGCCTAATAATTTGTATAAGACTGCTGCTATTTTGAGCCATTGGCTATGCCATGTCTCAAACAGGAGGGAGATGAGCAGTCGTTATACTCACTCTAGGATTATTAAATACTTTTTTAAAAAAAAGCTTTTTTGCAGAGAGAACTAATGGAACAGTAAAGTTAAGATTTAGGAAGACAGGCAGGACATGGTTAGACTGTATAGAATAAGTACATGAGGATTACTCCAACAGAGAATGGTCTGACTCTTTGAGATTACACATGTTAGAGCATTTAGAGTTCCAGTCTTCTGTAGTGATGATAGAAAAGCAGAAGAGAGAGCATATTAGCGGATTAGATGCTTGAAATGTTTAAAAGTAAAGTAGTCATGAGAACAAATGATCTGCCAGATGATTCTGTTTCTTCGCAGGAGCAGAGCCTGAAGTCTGGAGATTGGATGATGATAAGGCCATGGAGAGGAAGTGCTGGTCCAGTCCACGATGGGAAGGTCCATATCGGATGCTGCTGACGACGACCACAGCAGTGAAGATTGCCGGAAGGAACACTTGGATATATCAAGCGCACTGCAAGAAGGTGACACACATCCAGGCCAGCTCGGAGTAAGTGGCAGGAAGACCGGGAACAAAGGGGGGGGAAAGCCTCCAGGGCCCCTCGTCTCAATCCGGTGAAGAAACCAACTGAGCCACAGGTACTCATCAGAATGGCTGGGAATGTGCTGTGCATCTTCTTGTGCCTGTGGACCCTGAGTGGGATGACAGGAGCGCATTGGGACAGAGCAAATCACACCCAGTACCCGCATGGGTTTTCAACCAACTACTGGTGGCAGTTTAAGAACACAACCGGATAGCATCACTTGGAGCGAGACAGTTTGTTTGGTTGCTTTAGCAACACATCCAGGAACACTGCCAACTTTTCAACTGCTCTGAACCTGAATGGAAGGTTGATTCACCAGTAGCTGGGAAGGTGAACTGCTCTGGTGAGACAGACATGCTCGTCTGACTCAAAGAATATGACTTGTTGCAGGACATTATACAGTTAAACGAACTGGAAACAGGCCAATTGCCTATGTGTACGAAGGACAATGGATTAGCCCAAGTTGGAGATTAACCATGGAACATGGCAACATCACTTATTCTTTTGTCTTTTGCAAGAAAGATGTAAACAGAGAAGCCTTTTGTCTACATTTACATCATGAACACTTGAGGTTTTGAGCCAAGAAGATCAAAACAGCTTGATCCAATTTCCTTTACAAAGCTTTTTCTGTGGTGACAACAGGACAGGAGAAGAGTTGTAAATGCAGATAATTCACAAGTTGACTCTAACCCCCACAGGATGCCTACAGTGAGAAGATTTGGGGGGTTGATAGGAGTCAATAAAGAAGGGTGTTGACTTGCTGCAGCTTTGAAGTTAGCTGAGAGCCACATGGACAAACAATAAAGTCAACTGATGCGTTTAAATACCTATGTCTGTATACAGTTGGATTGTAGAGACATATGATTTTTGAGAATGATGATTCTTCTTGTTTGACCTTTGACATTCAGTTGTGTACTTGAAGAAATACATAATGAATTGCACGACAGGAGTAGATCCGCCACAAGGCTGGATAGCTTGGTTACCGTCTGGTCCTTGGTGGCATCTTCTTTTGAAAATATTAATTCCTGTTTTTGAACTGTTGATACTGATTTGCTTATGTATAGGATGTAGTTTACTGTGCATGAATGAAATCTACACTGACACTGTCTAAACAAAGGGTGCATAAGTTGAAATTTAAGTATACAATGACAAAAAGGAGGGAAATGTTAAGTCTAATTGTTGAATGTCGCCATTGTGTTTCTTAAATTTGTATAGTCTTAGTTTAAGCAGTAGGATCAAAGCCATTCCTTTGATCCTGACCACCTCTCCAGCCACTCTGTGCTGGGGAGGTTTTATTGTAGATACATCCTAACTTGAAGATCTGTTTGATGTTTGGTAGAGCTTCCTACCCTTTGTATGGTTTCACTGTGTTATCTTTGGTAAACCATACATTGGGTGTGGGGGAAGACTACCCTCTTTATGACCAAGGATGTTGTTCCTGCTTTTAGGTTTTATGACCCTTTGACCAACAAACACACACACACACATTCTCACATAACACACACACACACACACACACACACACATTCTCACACACATTCTCACACACACACACACACACTCAGTGTATACATTTACATACAGTGCCTTGTCTTTGTAACCAAAGGGGGGTTGCAAGGGGAGGTGTTTTGTAAACTATTGTTTGAAGTTTGTCAATAAAAGGCAGCGAGAGGAGGCCACCAGTGTGGTCATTTCAACGTGCTGGTCACAGACGAGAGGCCTCCCTTGCGCAAGAAATCGAACGTTGTTGCCTTGCTTTTCTTTCATGGGAATAAGTCTTAGATACAGCGGGGTCTGAGTTTAGACCCAACATTAATTGGTCCTTCGAAGCCGGAGTCCAAGAATTTCGCCGCACACTGAGGGGAGAGAGGACACGCCGCAGACTGTCGACAACCAGGCCGTTAGGATGCCTGACAAAGCCCTGGAGTGTTAAATTCGCGACCAGGCCGGTGGAATAGCGTCTCAACTCCCCTCGTGGACGGCGACTGACGGGATTCTAGGACTCTCCTGTGAACGAAACGCAACACAACGGTAAGCAATCAGAGAGCGTCTCTATAACCGTGTGAATGAATGTAGATCCTAGATACGCGTCACCGTGATTCTGCGTGAAACGTTTGAGTCCGGGGGAGCGCTGGTCACGAGAGCGCACGTGACCCAAAACAATAGAGAGCGGCTACGGGCTGTGCGTTAAACGTGAGTCCGGGAGCGCGCTAGCCGCGTGAGAGAGACGCAGGCTTCTCCGCCATTTGGGGCGTAGAGAGTTCTCCGCCATTTGGGGCGTGGAGAGAACCTAGGTTCAGAGTCCGGAATCTCCGCCATTTGGGGCGTTGGAGAGTGTCCGAAGGTTGAATTCTCCGCCATATGGGGCGTTTGAGAGTTTTCAACAGAGAGCGCTAGCTGTGCGTGCAAATGCAAGCGATAGGCCTATGTTGTGTGTGTGCGGGCCAGACGTGGTTTGCGTGAGTGTGGCTGATTTTTGTCTTGTAATGGAGAATAAAATGTGTAAGTCTGCCTTAGAAGGAGATGTAAAATTTATGCAGAAAGTTTTACCAGGCAGCACGCAGTATGTAGGTTGTTGGTGTAAGAAATGTGGATTTGAAGGGACATTAGTGGAAGTTAAGTGTAAAATGCTGGTAGAAATAATAGCTGTAAGTGTAGCAGGTAAAACAGGTAAAGCGAAGCAGAGGAAGGAATTGCAGTTAGCAGTTGCTAAGTTGTGCAACTTAGCAACTGACACAAAAAACACAAAAAACCAGGAGCACGAGAGTCCAGAACCAAAACACGACTGTTCACTAGTCCATAACACAGTCAGGGGGCCGACCATGCACACAGCAACGGCGGTGACGGGCAAACAGTTCTGGGGGCCGACTGTGCACACGGCAACGGCGGCGACGGGCAAACAGTTCTGGGGACCGACCGTGCACACGGCAATGGCGGCGACGGGCAAACAGTTCAGGAGGCCGACCGTGCACACAGCACCGGCGGCGACGGGCAAACAGTTCCGGAGGCCGACCTCTTGGAAGGTAGTGGCAGCCACTGAGCAGGTCCGGAGGACGGCCGCGATGCCAGCGGCGGCGACAAACTCTTTCCGGAGGCCGTCCCCGAAGGCCATGATGCCATCTTAGAGGCCCGGAAAACGGCCGGCAGAGACGAGGCGGAACGGGTCGAGCTGGCACTGACGGCGGCGTGGCAACCACAGGACCAGATGAGGCCGGACCAGACGAGGCAGGACCAGACGAGGCAGGACCAGACGAGGGCGGAGCTGAAGCTGGACCAGACGAAGGCAGAGCTGAAGCTGGACCAGACGTGGATGAAGACACGGAGGCTGGACCAGACGAAGGCGGAGCTGAAGCTGGACCAGATGAAGGCGGAGCTGAAGCCGGACCAGACGAAGGCGGAGCTGAAGCCGGACCAGACGTGGATGAAGACACGGAGGCTGGACCAGGCGCCGATGAAGACACGGAGGCTGGACCAGGCGCTGACGACGGCAGCGGGACCGCTGCGGAACCCGACGGCAGCGGGACGGCTGCGGAACCCGACGGCGGTGATGCTGCAGGAGGTGATATGGAGATGTGCTGGCTGGGTCCTCCAGGACCATCAGCAGATGTGAGGATGTGCTGGCTGGGTCCTCCAGGACCCTCAGCTAACGAGGCGTGGTGCTGGCTGGCTCCTCGGACCCTCCAGCAGACGTGGCATGAGGCTGGACGGGCTCCTCGGGCCCTCCAGCAGACGTGGCATGAGGCTGGACGGGCTCCTTGGGCCCTCCAGCAGACGTGGCATGAGGCTGGACGGGCTCCACGGGCCCTCCAGCAGCCGATACTTGAGGCTGGCTGGGTTCTCCTAAACCCCCAGCAGATGACACTTGAGGCTGGCTGGGTTCTCCTAAACCCCCAGCAGACGACACTTGAGGCTGGCTGGGTTCTCCTAAACCCCCAGCAGATGACACTTGAGGCTGGCCGGGCTCCTCTGGCCCTCTAGCCGACGAGGCAGGACGCTGGCTGGGTTCACCTGAACCCCCAGCTAACATGACGTGAGACTGGACGGGCTCCTCAGTCAGAGCCGAGACTGTTCTGGTGAGTTCTCCGGTGAGGCTGCTGGTGCTGGCGTCTTGACCTCTAGGGGTCCAGAGTTGGCTGGTGACTGACACCCAGCCTCTGGGGAGGCCCTAGAGGGAGCAACTGTCTCTGAGATGGCCAGCTTAAATGAACCAGCAAAAGTTTGTGTGGAGTGTGTTCCCTGCTTGTAATGAGGCTGTGAGGATAAAGGCTGGGTAAATGAGTGGACAGGCTGCTGAACTGGTGGCAACTGAGCTACAGGTAGCGAAGTAGTAACAGGTGGTGGAGTGGCTGGCTGAACTGATAATAAGGCTGATGAATCTCTTGCCAACTGAGCTATTGACTGGGCTATGGACTGTAACATGGTGTCTACTGGGTCTGACTGTGACTGTAATGGAGGTGAAGATTGAGCGGCTGACTGAGTTAGCGACTGCTGGGCAGTTAACCGAGCTACCGGCTGAGCAGCTGACTCAACGAACACAGCCCCGGTATAAACAGTCATATGAACTGGTGAAACAGACGGAGCGTCTTTTCCACTCACCACAGCCGGCAGTTCCGAAGTCCTAATCTCCGGCTGTGGGGCGACGCGCCAACGGCGCGATCGTCGCTTCCTCCCAGGCAAAACCTCCGGCTGGGTTGGGAAGCGGTAGCGGCTGGTGGGTGTAGGTGAAGTTCGTGAAGGATGAAGTCTAGCACGAGTGGGTGTAGTGAGTCCAATAGCCAGGGATAATCCGTGAGCAGCTGTTGCAGTCTGGCTTCCAGAACGTGGAGGGATGCTTCTCCCTCATGCTCTAGCCACAGGTTGATTATTTTTGAAGCGGAGTTCGTGATGAGGTCCCGAAGCTCCATGGGTGGGGTGAATGCCGCTGGATCCATATCTGGCTGGTCCGTACTGTCACGGCGAGTGAGGTGAGCCGTGTGGAGGAAATGAAGGAGGATCCAAATGCAGGCAGTCGTGAAGGTGTAAAGGTGGTTTATTGAACATGAAAGTAAATACAAACGGCAAATGGAGCTAGAACTGTCATGGTCCTGGGCCATGTGGGCCCAGTATTCTTAGTTTTCATGTATTTTTGTATTTTGTTCTTTATTTAGGCCATGCTTCCTGGGTTGATCTGTTACGTTGTTCCTTATGTGTTTTCCCTTCGTGACTCCTACCCCCTGTGTGCCCCTCTGTGTATTTATGAGCCCTCGTCTCTCTTTGTGTTTTATTCTATGTTTTCCCCAGCCCGTTATGTCTGCGTTCTCCCCGTGCTCTCTCTCCTCTCCTGTTTGAACCTCTGTGTACTTCCTGTTTTACTTTGCCCATCTCCCATCAGTGTTACGTTCACTCCTGCCGTGTCTTGTTATGATTATCAGTGTCACCTGTGTTCCCCGTGTGCATCCACTTCCCCTGATCATCCCTCATGTGTATTTAGTCTCTGTGTTTCATACAGTCTGTGTCGCGTCGTCTGTGTTCCCACCCCCTGTGTTCCGTATTTCCAGCCATAGCCTTTCCTTAGTTTGTCCAGTTTAGGTTTCTGTTGAGCTACTACTCATATGCTGCCTTCACTCTGTTTTGTTCCTTTCATCAGCCATAATAAAAGGCTCGCTTTTGTTTAAATCCACTCCTGCATCCTCGCTTGTGTTCGCACCTGGGTCCACCATACACATTCCCGCACGGTCTGCCTCCGCAGACCGTGACAAGAACTAAACTATGGATATAGGAAAAAGTACTATAGCTTTCTAGGGTATATTAGACTTAACAGTTACTATATACAGTAATGGACTTCTATACATTTTACATCAGATTAAAACTTTGAGTGTAAGATTCAGATAATTATTTATTAAAAGCTCGACATTTTAAATGAGAATAAGAAAGAAAAGTATGTCTTTGTGCCCCCCTTTTCCCTGTTCATGCCCTCTCGGCCCCCCTGGCTAAACTTTGCTAGATCCGCCCCTGCACAGTTACCAGCTGTCAGCTATGTAGAAAAAGATCCTGGTGTCGAAAGTAATATTAAATAAATTCTAACAACAGCTTATCAAGCTTAAACGTGCTGCTGTTGTTCAGCCGCTGGTTTACTCTTTCTGGTGCAAAGCGGGCCAAAAACAAGAAGAAAAACTCGCGACAGAAAAGCCGATCAGCTGATCATTAAGCAGTTTCACAATTGAAGTAGCAGCAGGAGAGAGAGGCAGTCATGCCATATATCAGTTGTTAAGCTTAACATGGGAATTCTTTACAAACATTCAGAGATGAACTTACACACTTGCTTTACTTCTCTCTGGGATAACTTCCTCGGGGATGAAATGCTGGTTTGGTAGAAGGCTAAAAATACACACAGCCGCTCTATCACGTGAGCACACTGCTCCGACGTGCTACGGTTTTGAGCCGAGTTACCCCGTGTCGCAAGTTTTGTGAGGTGCTTTGTTGATATTTAATGGCTCGGATTACATTTTTTATTTCTCGCCGATATCCGATCCGGTAATTTAGGTCAGTATCGAACCGATACCGATAGGTAATATCGGATCGGTCCATCTCTAGTTCTAGGTAAAAAAAAAATTATAAAAATACAAACTTTTTAAAAATGTCTTGTTGTTTCTCTTTTTTTCCTCAGAATAAATTGCAACTAGTCTCAATGGCTGACACGGAGGAGCAACACAGTGACACGTTAACCCCGACTGCTCCAGTTCCTGTATGAACTGAGGAACTCTGAAAATCCAAGGAAAAGTTGAGTGTATTTTATTTAAAGCTCAGATGGACCTTGATGGACATGTAGGCTGCATTCAGGACTTTGTCACACTGGTATATGAAGAGTGGTAACAAGACTTTGTAGTAATTTGTCTTACTATTGTCTTATTTGTTGTGATTTAGGGTCTGTGCGCACAAGCAGAGGTTTTTGTTTGTAAACGTAACCTTGTTTTCAGAGCCTTGTCTAACATTTAATGGTCATGAAATATGTCAGACTTTTTCCTGACATATTTCATGACAGCTAAGAGCATTTGAACACAGTGGAGAGAAAGGTGTGCATTAAGGATTTTGAACTATGATGATTAAGTGTTGTCACTGCTGAGGATTTGTGGACACAGATCCTTATTCACTACGCTGCTGTTTACAGTTTAACATTTCATCAGAACAAGCACTTCTAATTGTACTTTGCTCCTCACTGACAAAACAAGTCCAGTAAATACACTTTTATCTTTAAGGTTGGGACAGTAATCTGTCTTAATTTATTTTGTGTTTTAGTTATCATATGGGGAAAAGTCCTGTGGTTATCCATCCGTCCTGTTCGAATAAACCCAAAGTTCAGGAACATCTTCTTTAGATCTGTTCAGTTTTATTCATGTGGCACCACTTAAACAGTCAACAAATTTTGACTCAAGTATGTTATATTGTAAGGTAAAGACCCCAAAGACTTAATCTCAGACAAATGTTCACACAAATGTGAATTACATTCACTTCATTAATGAAGTGAATGCAATTCAGTAATCAAAGGTGAGTGGCTATAACTGACTACATGTGTATACTGTATCATAAGTGGACAGACAGGGATGTAAACCACACCTTAACCATTTGGCTGAGGCAAAACTACCACAAGGCAGTGATTCTAACTAAAAGGTACTCTGGATATTATTATGTGAACATATTGTTAAATATGACATTTTTTGTTTGTCAGGTGTCCTGTTTGAAGAAAACACTTGGTAGCCACTTGAATGAATGTAAATAAACACATTTACATGAGGGCAACCTGATTTCAAGGAAATAAAAATGCTCAAATTTGAAAGCTTGTGAGTTATTTTGTTCATGTATCAGTTGTTTAGTCGTTTTATGACACGACGGATGCTGTTGTTATATTTTAGTATAGTGTTTGAGTTAAGGAGAATAAAAGAATGTTTAACATTAATTGTACCAATGTTGTTGTGTTTGAAGCACAAATTAATTTAAGTTTTAATTTATGAATTTTTGAGTACATGGTGTACTAGGTTGTAATTGCATAGAAATGTACGTTTAAGGATATAAGGAGCTATATTTAATGAGTTACAGTGAAAAGAAGTGCTTGGAAATAGTAATATAAACAGAAATTTCAACTTTTCTATCAACGGAAAATATCAGTTAATGATACAGAAAATATACTGTAGGAGTGTTTAGCTTATTTTAGAGTTTAGAAATGTGTTAACATAGAATGTAGAACTATTGTAGAGATACTGACACTGCTCTTAATATAATAAAGGCCTCACTGTGTCGTGAACTTAGGAGTAGATTGTAGGAGACCTCTCCCCCACTTGAACTGTGAAAGTAAAACAGAGAGGAGTTAATGCTGAGTGGAAATTCCCCAGAGAATGTTTGGGTGGGGGTCTCAACATTTGTAACTGGATAACTGTGGTCTGGAAGGGAGATGGGTTTTATAACCTAGGGAGTCACCTACACCCACAGTGTTTTAACTGTCATGCACACACATCCACACGCACACTCACTCATGTGCACACACATACACACAGGTATGCGTACACAGTCACTCACGAGCACTCACATAGACACGTGGGAACGCGCACATGTAGGCATTCATGTGCTCGTGCACATAGACACAGACAGAGTTTGCAGCACACCGTGGGGGTTTTATGATAGGGTCGCCCCTACAAAACTGTGTTTCACAGACAAAGGAGTGAAGATTTGCAGAGGGACACACCGGCCTCGTCTTCCCTTCTAGAAGTGCATGCTTAAATGAAGATGAATAAAGATGAATAAAGGTTTTGTGAAATGACTACTGAGTTCCGTTGCCGTCTCTGGATGCTTCGACGAATAAAAGACCAGGGCTCAGGAGCCACGGTCGCCCCTGGGAATCGCATCTGTAACCGGAAGGTCACCGGTTCAATCCCTGGGCTCTCTGTCCTGGTCGTTGTGTCCTTGGGCAAGACACTTTACCCTACTTGCCTACTGGTGTTGGCCAGAGGGGCCGATGGCGCGATATGGCAGCCTCGCTTCTGTCAGTCTGCCCCAGGGCAGCTGTGGCTACAACTGTAGCTTGCCTCCACCAGTGTGTGAATGTGAGAGTGAATGAATAGTGGAATTGTACAGCGCTTTGAGGTTCTCGAAAAGCGCTATATAAATGCAATCCATTATTATTATTATTAAAACTGATTACGCAACAATACTTTCCATTTTATAGCAGAAGGAAATGTCCATAAATAGTACAGAGAGTATACTGTAAATCTACAGAATTTTCCGTTTTATCATTTACAGAAAAGTCCGTCAAACTTCCGTAAAAAAACAGAAAATGTACTGGCAGAGAATTACCAGGACATTTTCCGTTTTTCTACGGAATATTTTTTACAGTGCATGACACTTTCACATAGGACACAGCGTGCACTGCAAGCGCTGCACTGACCACTAGCTGGACCAAATAAATGACCCAAAATTTGTGTTGTGGTGGCTGCTGCGCTCTTCCCGTGTGCCATTTTTTGTGGCTGCTCTACATTTTCTAGATGTTTCCTGTCATTTTGAATCATATATATTTCATGCATACTTGAGTTTCATATGATGTCTTAATACAAACCTCCTGTATGGAACTCAGTCTGCATTTTACATTATTTTGCAGCTGACAAGTGAATTTAATATAATATTAATATCATGTTAGATAACAAACAATGTATTAATTTTTAGTACATAAAGCAAAACTTCACACATGCCCATAACTTTTATGTCTAACAACAATTTATTTCAGTGTTTAAAAAACCTGACATGCCCAATTCAGTGGAAATACATTTCCACAACACTGCTTTCCTCAAGAGGTCCCTATATGCACATAAACTGGTGTCATAAAGTTGCTTGCACTCAGACGCTCAGATAGACTCAAGTTTTTGGTTTGGAGGAAGTGTGACTCTTCAGCCTGGCTACAGCGCTGAAGAGAAACCTAGGGTTGTTCTTATTTTCTTCAATATGATGAATAGTAGGATGCCCTTTCTTTACAGAGGGCTTTCTTATAGAGCGGCAAACTCTTTACATGCTAAATAAAATTCTAAATTAGTGAGATTATATTTACTCTCAAATTTTGGAGTGATCTACTTTAAGGTACGCATTTGAGAGTTATACCAGGGAGTACTTCTGATTTGAGACTGTTTTTCAGAATATCCATACGAAGTGAGGATGTAACACTATTATAGATTATTGACTTGTGTACGAGTAGTGTTTAGAGAGCTGCTCTTTAATAAATTGTGCAATCATTAGATTAAGCTTCTTTAACAAATAGCACAAAGGACAACAAGATGATTCACATACAGAATATTTTCTGGGGTGTAATTCTCCTGGTGGCAATCTTGGTCTCCTCATCTCGTTCTTCACAGCACAAACAAATGAGTGGTTTTCAATTCAGATGTGTAATAATGTGAGTCCAACTTTATCAAGCCCAAATCTTGATATATCTATGTATCAAATACAGAAATAAAAGACACAAGTACTGTGTTACCAAACCCTTTGAGGTTCATTACTGGAGCTAGGTACTAATGATAATTCACTCAAGAGGGGTGAGTATGACACATCTTTCCTGTCAGCCCTTTGTAAACAAAGAAGTCATTAGCCTAATGAGCAAACTTAAGAGGGAACACAGTGAAAGTTGTGTCTTGTTTTGTAAGAAAGTTTAGTTGGACAAAAGATTAAATCTATCTATTTGTATTTTGTTATAATTTTATATATTTCAAATGAAAAGAAATGATTTGTTAAATTTACTTAGATTACAAATACTAACATTATTTCTAAAAATAAAAATATTTTGTGATGCATACATTTATCCACAACACATTTATTCGTTTCTACACAAATACCGGTTCAAATGTTAAATTGTGACTCAGAACCGCTTCAAGAGACAGACCCGTTTATTTAGAATGGTTGATAAGTCTTTAAGTGCTGTATGAAAGTGTGTTGGTAAATATGAACATGCTCAGAGCAGAAGAGTGCTATTCCAATGCATTTATCTGCTTAATTTATGCATAATAGGCTGCATCTCCTCAGTACAAGGCCTGCATATGTTTTATTTAATCTATGAATTTTGTGCTTAAAAACTGCTCCAAAAATGTTTCTTGTCTTTATCAAGTCTGTCTAAATTATAATATATTATTGGAATACACTAAATGGTTGTTTGTTTTTATTTGCCTTTTTCATTTGTTTGTTGTTGGGGTTTGCAACGTTGAGTTGTGTTCAGTGGTTGAGAGGAGGCGGTAGAAACCTTAGCAGGATAGTAGGAAGAATACACGATCACACTGGTAAATTCAAATCAAATTTTCAAATTCAAATTTTATTTGTCACATATACAGTCATACACAGTACGATATGTAGTGAAATGCTTGGACAACTGCTCGTGACCTAAAGAAAACAAAAAAAGGAAAAGGCTATGAATAAGATAGGAAATAAATATGAAAAATTAAAAAGGGTAAATTTAACTAGGAAGGAATAAAATATAAATTAAGGTTAAAAATGAAATAACTGTACAACACAAATTAGAATGAAGGGTAAATTTAACTGGGAAGAATAAGATAAAATATATAAATTAAAGTTGAAAATAAAATAACTGTACAACAAAATACACAATATAGAACTATATAAGAATGTATGAAGAAATATAAATAAATATATACACAATAACAGCAGCTGTACAAGTATTAACTGGAAATGAAGAATATAATGTCCAGTGTCGTGCAATCCAATGGTACTGGGGATTCCACAGCGTATCCTTTAATGCACATTCTCTTCATCAACCATACAAGGCCCGGCTGAAATGCTGCTGCTTATCAAATATGACAATGTTCATACAACCCGTAACGTTGTAAAGGTTTTCTGGAGAGGTAAAACATATAAAGTCCATCTCTCTCCATGTATTCGCGTGCAAGCACATTGCTCGCATAAATCACAGAGAGGGCAGTGGCGCACACTAATGACCTCATAACCCCTTGACTTATGTTATATTAAAGAGACACCACACCATTGTAACTGTTACATATTCCCCACGGGTTAAACAAACGCTGTCCCCAGCCGAACACAGCAAAGGTACAATCCAGACTTAACCAGCCTCCATACATGGTTCAGCAGGATAAGATGTTAAAAGTAAAACAGGGAAATGTACAGTGCAATATGGACAAACTGGCATACATGACAGTGTCCCACATGGTAAATGGCCATATTATAGAAACTTAGGATAGTGAGGACAATTACAGAATGAAAGTCCCTCTTTTTCGTTGTTTTTTTTTTTCTTCAAAAACTGTAAGAGTCGGCATAATATGTGAAAACAGTACCAGGAAGAATTGTACAAAACTTAAACACTCATGCTACAACTGTAACCAGCACGAAACACATAAAAAATGCAACTTCAGGTACTATGGCAAAGCTGCATCAATCCCACGCTCAGGAAAAGCAGGTCCACGCACATCTAATGGAGCCACGACGAAGGGCCAAACAGAGAATGGCACCAGAGTCCACAAACAGCGCTGGAGCGGGTCCAGTCATTGCCATGGAAACCCACCACCGCAATCCTTCGATCTTCTCGATGTCCGCGTCCAGGCCAGCCTGGTCTGTTTCCGCGAAGTATGGCAGACATCAAATTTGATGCAGAACACCTGATTGTTCTGTAAATAGTTTGAAATGTTTATTTAAAAAAACACCTTGGCTACATTTTTAGGTAAACAGCTGAAAAAAACTTTGTTGTTTCCATAACTCAGTGACTTTTTTGAAGAAGTAACTATATAATTATTTTCCCAACATTGGTCATTATATACTGTATTTTGCAGACGGAGAGTTACAGGACTCTCTCCCAGACCACAGACTCATACTCATAATACAAGTCAGAGCTTTATATGAAAAAAAAAGAAAGAAAGTTTTGTTTTCTAAAATTGGAGTTCAAGTTATTTTTACTTCCAATAGTGTTACAACAACTACAAAGGTCACGAACAAGATTTTTTTTCTAACTTTTCATTGTAAGTGGGCTAAATCAGTTAATTAAAAGTAGTCTAACATAAATGTAAATGCTGTAATTTTTATTATTTTAATAAACCATGTAGCTTGGATGGATTCGATGCTGGCTGGACCACAGTGCACATGTCTGCTGTTGCTCACAGTGGTCCAAGGGGCCGCTCAGGGAGTTTGTGTGCTGGCTTAAAAACATTAAAAATTAGAGGGAACATTGCCCTGTAGCATTTTGTGCTGAGTTATGTAAATAGAATTAGTGTAATTTAAAATTATCCTAAAACTATCCTCATCTACCATTGGTTTTGGAGGGTGGGGGTGACATCATACATGATGTAATCTGCAGTCTTTGGTGATATGTAAACACAGACAATTGATATCCAGCGTGATTTGATGAGGGAGCTGCCAAGTTAAGACTTCCTGTTGTTGTGAGACTTAAAATATGAAAGCACTGTTGTGTGCTTTCAAACAGGTTTGGGTTAACCCAAACCTGTTTGGATTTAATAGGGTTAAAATTCTTTTTCTTTTGTTACAACTGTTTATCACTGTTAACAGCATATCTTTACTTCTTCAACCGCATCTGATCATTTTTGTAACATAATATTTGTTAAATATGTCTTTACAGAATGCTTCAATCAAACTAACACATTTTATTATAGGTGGTTTTGACACAGTCAAAATGCCTGTAGCAGTTGGTGTGGTTATGCTGATAACCTATTTACTAGCTGTTTTGGCAAGTTTGGTCAATATCATCTTCATTGTTTCTGACAAGCAGTTACATAAACCAATGTATCTTCTGATTTGCAATCTTGCTGTTGTTGACATCTTCTATACCTCTAGTGCCACTCCAACAATGATCGGGGTTCTACTTGCTGGTGTTAATACCATATCATATGTGGAGTGTTTAATTCAAATGTATGTTTATCAGGTGGGAGTAACAATGGAGAGGTTTTCTTTAACAATTATGGCATTTGATCGATTAATTGCTATAATCTATCCTCTTCAGTATCATAGTTATTTAACAATTACACGTACACTAGTATTTACATACATTCTGTGGTTTGTTGCCTGTAGTTTTGTGCTTTTTACACTTGTAACAGCTACACCGCTCCCTCACTGCTATTCGAGGCTTAGGTACACTTTCTGTGACTATGCTGCAGTTATGCGAACCACTTGTGTTGACCCAGAGAAATATTTCAACCAAGTTGCCATTATATCATTTTTTCTGTCATTTTTCACATTCACTTTCATTTGTCTTTCATATTGTGGGATCTTATTTTTTGTGAAAATATTATCAAATAATGACAAAAAGAAAATGGGAAGCACTCTTGTGAGTCACCTGATTTGTGTAATATGTTTATACTGTCCCCAGTTTATCATTGTTATCTTGACCAGGTTTGGTGTGGTATTAACTCTCGAAGAACGCCAGGGTTTATTGATTGGCACCATCCTCGCTCCATCTCTTGTAAATCCTTTTGTTTATTGTCTCAGGACAAAGGAAATTAAAAGTAAGATCTTTAAGATATTCAGGAAGGTTAACACAGCTGGTTAGAGTCTTGTGAACTGTGAATACACTTACTTACTGGGCACAAATACCTTACAGTATGAAGTGCCTTGAGGCAACTGTTGTTGTAATTTGGCGCTATATAAATAAAACTGAACTATTAAAATGTTCATATATGGACTTTTTAAATCTTGTTTGGTGATTTGTGAACTTTTGAACCCTATTTAAGTGAGAAGTCACATTTAATGCAAAATTGTTGAAGATAATTTTCTTACACAGTTAAATTCTGAAACACAAAATGTTCCAATTTACTCTTGGACTTTTCTGAGTTTTGATTAAAATCCAGCGACCACAAGGTTACAATTCAAATACCGAACTAACACTTTCTCTAACTGATTCTTTGACAGTTTTTTAGTCATTATTTATTGTTTTTTGTGAGCAACACTGTGTGACAATAACAATTAAGTAATTCTATTATTTTGAAACAAAATACCAAAATTAATGCTTTAATGTTGTCTGAGCAGACTTTTATAACCCTAAGAATATTTATTTCCTTTGTGAAAACAGTTAAGCTTGTTATTAAAAATATAAGTAACTGCTGTTAGATTATAATATTATTTTATGCCATGTTATACCCCTAATTAAAGATTGTGAATTATTATGTAGTTTTAGTTTGCATTATTCTCCTGAATTAGAAGAAGCTGATAACTATTGCATTAGTTAAACTGATTTGCATTACATTAAACTGCTGACTTGGTGCGAAGGAATGATATTGTTTTATGATGCATTATACTGCTGAGTTATAAGAAATCTAATTTGTCTGAGTAGAAGAGAACAGAGTGTGCTGGAGTTTTCTGCCCTATTTCAGCAGGAGCAGATAAACAGGGAGCCAAGGTCGTAGCTTAGGCGCTGTGTGAGAGAAAGCATGTGAATGTTTAGGCTTTGTATGATAAGGTGGAGGCACCAGAGGCTATAAAAGTTTGAGCAATGCTCCACCATTTTGAGATTTTGAGGCTGTCTGCATCAGTGTCCATCTCCCACGCGTGTGTTCATTAAAATCATCGTTTGACTCAACCTGGCCGGACCAGTGTTGTTATTGTGGTTTTTTCTCTTGTCTCCATCCCCAATATTTTGAACCTTAACAGCTTGGGGGCTCGTCCTGTGGTATTGGGGTGGAATTTAAAAGTTTGGACGGTCCGAGGTTGTCGAACGGACAGGCACGAGCCAGTGGTCTGATTTGAGTGGACAAAAGCCGGCTTATCTAAAGGTAAGGCACTACCTGTTGAATTATTTCCAAAATGTGCCAAATTGGATATGACTAAATTAAAGTCTACTCACTGAAATTACTGGTAGAGTGTCTGTTTTGATTTTGATGAGAATCACCGTGTGTTATGCAGTTAAAGTTGCTTAAGAGTATTTAATGAAGTTGAAGTAAATATGAACGTAATAATGTTGGGTTTGAGTCCCTGGATATTGAGCTGAAGGCTCAGGTAGTTTGGTAGGGAAATTAGGACAGAAACTGTTCCCAGAAGTAACAGAGACTGGTTAATAGTTTTACAAATTAGGTCAGAAACTGTTCCCAGAAGTAACAGAGACTGTTTAATTGGTCGTAAAAAAGTTATCTTTCTTCGGTGAGACCCGTTATGGTAAAATTTCTCAAAATCGGTTAGGTGAAAATTATTATAGGACGGCAGCCCAGAAGTCTGCTAAGAAGCACATAGCCCGGGGGTTACGCCCCCTCCTGGCCGTGGACGCGCGGTCTTGACCTGTCGGCGAACAGGGTTAGTTCAGTTTGGCTTATCTGTGGGGTACAGGGCATCCTGAAATAAGCTAGGAGTTACCGAGTCTCCTCATCGTTTAAAACGGTGTCATGTGCTTGTTTGGACAAAGTTAAATTGAGTTAGGGATTTAGAAGTTAGGTCAGAAACTGTTCCCAGAAGTAACAGATACTGTTTGATTGACTACAAAAAAGTTGGACTTTCTTCGGTGAGACCCGTTATTTTAAATTTGTCGAAATTTGTTAGGTGCTGAATCTGTCAGGCCTGTCAGTGATTGTAAATATAAGACGTCTTTGTAATATAAAATAATAGAGTTTTGCCTGAGCTTTGTGTGAGACTCTGTGTGACGTGCAGCTGCAGCGCTGCGAGCTATTTTTAGACGGTGTGTGAACATGCAAATGAGCGGTGACACGCACAGAGGACTTTTGTTGCTGTTTAGCGTGTTTTTGAGTTTTATAATTTTGATTTGCAAACAATGATACATGCCTGTAATTAAAACGCTGATTTTGCTGATTATGATACTACAAATAAGGTTTTGAATGACTAGGGTGTGAATGATGTTGGGTTTTAAAGCTGAAACTGAGAGAGGAGTGTGTTGGGAGACTGGCATGTAGTCTGCAGTGCAAAGGTGGGCGTCTTGCCTGCTAGTCTATTTAACAATGATGAAAATGATATTAAATAAATCTCTCAGTGTGTTGATACAGGTGGCTATGGGGCTGGACCAACTGCCCCCACAAGCACGGCGGCCGAAGCAAAATTATAGTAATGGAAACCAAACTCAGCAAGAATCAGCAGCTGTGGAAAAGACAGCAGCTAGAAGAGAATTAAAGGAGAAATTAAGAGAAGTTTTAACACATAAAATTGCGGCCAACAGACTTGTGGAGGTTGGGAAGGCGCCTGGAGCATCACAACAAAAAGGTGAAATAAAAACACACACAAGCAGAGAAATGTGAGAGAGAGGCACGTGCTAGAGAAATGCCTCGTTTGAGAAAAAACGTTAAATTAGCCCATGTACAAACGCACATACACGCAATGAAGAAACAGCTTACACCCATGAACATGTGAAGATTTTCCAGCAAGTTTAAAGCAGTGAAGCTTAACATACACCCGCCGTTACACAATAAAGTTTATCCACTACTAACAAATAAACCCTCTGGGTTGCAGGACAACAACTTAACTTCAAAAAAAAAAAATCACAATCAGTGATAACACGACAAATTTAGTGGTTAATAAAAGTCAAATTGTGACATGTTTTCTTCTGATTGATTAATACAAGTGATTACTGAATGAAAAAAAATTCCATTTTTGTGCTTTAAACATGATCTTAAGAATTTTAACATGTACCTGTGTTGTCCTGTCAGCTTGGTGGGTTATGAGAGGATTATATGGTGAGAAAAAACAAAAAAAGGGGGAGAGAAGGCTGACACAGGGCCTGGTCCCGTTGTTTTTCCCCTCTCTGAGTAACACAGCCAATACAACATGATTTTCCTGTTCGTTTGTTTTTGTTTTTGTTTTGTTTTGTTTTTTCTCTTTATGCTTGATTACAGGCTGCTTTGTCGGCCCGGAAAAGCCGAGGCTGACCCTGGACTCCTGCTCTCCCCTCTACCATCGTTGCTCTCTCCTTTACCATCTTCGATGTGACTCTGACCAAATGCTAAAGCAGCTGGACCCACAACAACTTGAAACTGTCAACAGTGCTGCAGGAAAACGATCTCAGGCAGCAGAGACGGAGAGAGTTAAATCCAAGGCCCGTTTCACTACACGGGGAGATTTCCGTCAGCGTCTTTTCTTTCTGAGAAGACTGAGAAAGGCCCGGCTCCCACCACCGATTCTGACCACCTTATATAAAGGAATTATTGAGAGCATCCTGAGCAGCTATATCACTGTCTGGTTCGGGAACAGCACCATGCCGGACAGACAAGCTCTACAGAGGGTTGTGCAATCAGCTGAGCGCACCATCCGCTCCGAGCACCCTGACCTGCACTCAATCTACAGCAGGCGGTGCTGGACCAAGACCAGGAAGATCGTGAAAGACCTCAGCCATCCCAACAACAGACTGTTCTCTCTGTTGCTGTGTACGTGACAAATAAACATCTGGATTTGGAAAACGAGGCACTCGCAAAGCCACCAGCATTGTGCCTGATCGGACACACCCCTCTCACACACTCTTCACACTCTTGCCATATGGAAAAAGACAGCTTCAGCTGACAGAGCTGTGACGAGACGCCCATTAAGCCCAGATGAAAAGTGAGGCCGAGCAAAACCATGCTGACCTTAACCACTCTGCATTAAAACTGTGCAGGACAGTGACGGACCAACAATGACCATCGGGCAGCAAAAAGGGCGTGCCAGAGACAGGAGGAGTAACTGAGGTCAGGAGGCACCTCAGAATGGACAAAACACCAGGAGAAAATAAGCTGAAGGCACAGGTGTCGGGGCTCGGCCAGGAGCTGACCTCTGAGAAGAGCCGAACAGCAGAGCCGCAAAAGGCCGTGGAGCAAAGCAAGGAAAACATCAATGGACTTTAATCTGATTTCTACGGAAAAGACTCTGAGGTTTCTGCCCTCAATAAGACCTCGAGGCATCAGAGCAGAAACTGAGCATGGCCCAGGAGGAGCTAGCTGAAAATCGAACCCATCAGGCTTGGAGTCCAAGACACCGGACTTGAAATCAGGCCGGAGCATCCTGGAGCTAGATGAGCAGTGTGATTTGTCCGGTCTGCTATGGAGCAAACGTTAGGGGGATGGCTTCCTGTCGCCTCTGCCGTCCTCCGATCGCTCAGCGTCCTGGGCTGCCCAGCTCCGGACTGAACGCTCGGGCCGAGACACCCAAACAACCATGGACTCCATTCCCCTGGAATGGGACCACGACTACGACCTGAGCCGTGGGCTTGAAAGTGCAAGCAGGGATCCCAGAGAGCCTTGAGGCCTGTGTTAAACTAACAGAACAAAGATTGAGGTCTTCCACTGGGGAGGTGGAAGCTGCAGACTCTCCTATACACCTTCTGGATGTCAGCCGTTCCACCTGCAAACAAACGGACAGCAGTCGCACTTCTGCAAGCAACAAACGGACATCCAGACAATTGAGCTGCGTATCAAAACCCTGAAGGAAGACCGAAGCAAAAGGGTCAAGTTGAGGAGGAGCGAAATAAGGAGAAGATGCTGGACACTGGAGAAAAGGACTGCCTCAATTGGGGCCAGAACCAGTATGGACAGAACTCTGAGCAGCAGCACCAATGGATGCAAACAGACTGAAAAGGAGGAGGGCAGGACCCAGGGCACGCTTCAGGCCGTGGTTTACCCAGAACACTACAACAGGAAAGTGATGAACACAAACACCCACACAAACACACACATCTACATGCACCGACTCAGAGTGAAAAGAAACATACATATGAACATATGCACTCGTTGATTGAGGGAGAAATGACACACACACACACACAAATTAAAATGTTGATTCAATGAACTGAGAAGTGATCCACACACACACACGCTGATGCAATGAAGAATGCTTTACTAACAAATGCTGCACACAAACATCCAAATACGGAGTTGGTTACAACAGCAAGAACTGATTGATTATTTATTGCTTAAATGTATTTCATGCCACGCAGAGGGCATTTGTGTAGATTTAGAGGACATGGTCTGAAGCACTTTGATAATGAAAACAATGTCTGTGCGTGATGTCTGTTTATGGCTCAAAGCCTCCACTGAATTGTTTACTGTGCTTCACACAGTCTAACAAGGAGCAGTGGTACAGAGCGAAAATGATGAATGAATGGTGTGAGTTTTATTTTGAAGAGATTATGAAAAGGTTGTGTTGATTCAACTTAGTTGTTTACGTTTTTGCCAAAGTAAAGAGTTGGTGTGTAACTAGTGTCCACTATTGAGTCAAGTAAATCCAACATGTTTTGTTGGTGCAAAAAGGAGTTTTGGTTGATCTTTGGGTTTTGTTTGATACTAGGTTGATTCTATCAGTGAGGTTTGGATTGTTTTCTTTCTCTGAGAGAGAAAAGGATGGTTTTATGCTTGGGCATGTTTGTAATGGGCCCCAGTATCTGTTATTATATGAGTGTTTAATTGGTTACGTCTGTGTTTGCTTTCGTTACAGTGCACTGAGATAAGAACATCTGAGAGGTGTGATCCACCGGTGGTGATATTTTGGTATTTTGTGAGCTCCTGATTTAACAAATCGGCTCCTTAATCCAGGCCTGAGAGAGTGAATTTTAAAGTGTTATAAAATATTCTTACTGAAAACAGTCGCGAAGTATTTTTCTCCATGATTATAATGAGCTTGGGAGAAAATTCACTTATATGGGACACTGATCCTGAAGCCTAAAAGGATTGCAGCGAGTCAATCCAGTCCAAAGAAGGAAAAACAAACAAGGAGCTGTTTCCTTTAAAATGATGACGTCATCTTGCTGGTGATGGAGCCTCGAATAGGTTGCGCGTGAGACTCCATTATCAGCAATATCTGGTATGAATGTGTGTGAATGTATGCATGTGACTGGACTGTGACGGACTGACGACTAAAAGTTTTAACTGACTTGGTACTGAGACAAAAACGGTGCCGACTTTAGGATTATTAAATGTCCACAGACAATTCACCCAGCCTGTAAAAGAAGGGTGGATGTTTTGTTTTGCTTTGTTTTGTCTGCAAGAACAGAAGAATGACAGAGACTAAAGAGCTGTAGCTTCACAGCAGTGTGAACTGCAGACTGAACCCTTTGGTTGCTAATTTTGAGCTACTGATGTTTGCATTAAGGAAATTGTGTTTTAGTAGCTGTGTTTTAATTAAGGTATCACATTATATTGTTGGGAATATTAAATGCTAAAGTGAAGAAAAGGTTTGATCCCACTCATGACTGAGCATGTTATTATTAACCATAGTGGGTCATTGTAGAGAGTGAATTAATTTTAGAGAAATAAAGAAAAAACAAACAAAAAACCCTCCACCGAGGTCTATGAATAAGAGGGGAATGATAGACAGCCACACTCAAAATGGAGATATGTAATGATAAACACTGGTCCCCGTCTTTTGGGCGCTTTCTTGAAGTAGTCAACATTTTAAAAGTAAGATAAAATAACAGGGGCATGTGCTGAGGGGTGGTGCTGCACAAGAACAAGAGTAAAATAAAGAAAATATTGTTTTTAGTTTTGAGAAGTGCAAATTAAAATGTACCATTACACTCAGAGGATCAATATGAAGCTTGATATTTGTTAATTTTGAATGAAGTACATGACTGGTGACTGTTCTGTCCTGAGCTTTTGTTTTTACAGCACCCGCTTGATCACACCAACAGTTTCTCGCCACCGAAGAGGGGTACTTGCAAAAAAATAAAGAACGGGGAGGAATATCATCAAAACTGGAAAAGGTAATCCCCAAAGGGGGTGATAACGCCATAACTTTCACTATGGTCAAATTCTCAAAATTTGACCCTCAAAAATTCTTCAAACATTTAGACACAAAGTGGAGATTTAGATAAATATAATGTCGTAAACCACATAAGCATGAAGTATTTGATTCAATAAGATGGTGAAAAAACAAGCAGCAAAAGGTTGATCATGTTAATGGTGTTTATTCAAGGGTGCAGAGGAGATTATTATTAAAGACAACAAATGAAATAACGAAAAGTAGAAGTGGAAAAAATTTGCGTTAACGGTAATAAAATCAAAACAAAAAGGAATACTAACTAAAACTGTACTGAATGTTCACAAAACTAACTAAAATTAACTGGATTTATAGCAAAATGTGTTTGGTTGCATTGATGTGTGCGTGCCCTGCTGTAGTGAAATTAAGGTAGTACGTTAGTCGAGTCGTCTGTGTTGCTGCTCCGTCCACGCGCAGAATCAGGTCAGGAAAAGTCGGGAGACAGCGCCAGAATAGAATTGAGGATGATTTTAATATGACTGTTTTGTAGACATAACAAGAGTCTTGTAGTGGAGAGGGACGTAATGTCCTCCTGAGACCCAGAGAATAAGAAAAAACAGGGAGAAAATATTTTCGTTTTTTCTTTTTCTTTTTCTTTTAAATGAATCAAGTGTTATTAAAATAACAATCTCATAAGATGAAGATCAGGGACCAACCCAGAAGTCACTGACACTTCACTAGCTGTAAACTATTGGTTTAGGAATAAGTGATGGCACTGAACTTTCTATTTCACAAAAGTCAATTTATTTAGGATATCGGAGGAAGTACTGATTTTATTTGGAGACACAAAGGAACATTTGGCACTTCCCTCATCTCACATCTGTTTCATTGTTGTACCCAATCATTCTACAACTGAAATGCCTTGGACTGCTAACCATTTCAGGCAAGTGGAGTGAACCATATTTTGCTAGACTCTCATCAGATTGGGGCTTCCTTTTATTGATCTTTGGAGAGAAGTCTTCATTACTGGTATTATTCAGGTCTTGTTCACATGTTTGTCCCAGGTTTCTCAGCTAAGAGGAGCTTAAACCCCAGATACTGTGAGTTCTTTTCACACATTGAGATCACTGATAACTCTCAGCAACGACGTGATCTCGTAGAAACAATTAGGTGTTATGGATTCAACTATAATTGCGACTCTTATTTTTTACTTTACTGGAAAAGATTTCTGCATTTTACCCATATTTTATTTTTAACTCAAAATCAAAATTCCAGATTCTACTACATGTTGGTTTTGCACCAGATAGGATGACAGATTTCAGGTGGCCCTGTGTCTTTCTCTATTACATCTGCCACTGCATCTCGATAATCTTTGTGTGGCTTCTAGTGGGTCCTGACCCTCTCATATTTTGAAAAATCTATGTTTGAATCTCCCTTAATAATTGTGTTAAGAATTCTCTCCGCCTTGGTCAAAAGTTGGGTATTAGGAAAAAGTGAAATAAATATAAATATAAAGTCCCAATGTGTAGAGCACACATTAATAAATTAGTCATGTTCCCTGTGAAAGTAAATGAGCCTAATTCTTAAAGACCCCTGAAATTATTTACTAGATGTTTATTTTTTGAATAAAATAAGAATCTGAGTTTAACAAAACATTTTAAATGTAAATATCAAGCTTACCTTTCTCTCTTCCATAAAATGTGCTTGTGGGCACGCCAGCCATTTTGAAAAGGTGGGAAAAACAATTGGCAAGGCCACACCCCCACACATGTGACATAATTTTAAAGGTACTGTTGTCCTCTCTAAGAAACATCAGGACTTAGAGGAGTGGCAAGTAGAGTATGAGAGCTACAAGCAAAAAACTAAATGTGTACTACAGTGCGCAAAAATGAATTACTGGGCCATCAGGGGGTCTTGAGGGACATTTATCAAAGTCAAAGTCAAAGTCAACTTTATTTGTCGATTCTGCCACATGTACAGGACATACAGAGAATAGAAATTGCGTTACTCTCAATCCCTAGATAAATAGCAAATGAACATTTAAATATATTTAAATATAAAAGTGATTAAAAATGCAAGTAAAATAATTAAAAAGTAAAAATTTAAATAAATACAATTTTACATATAACAAGAAAGCTATATAATATACAATATAATGGGTAAGTGACATTGAGTGTAAACCAGGCAGAGTTGTGCAAATAGGCAGATAGTGCAAATGGAGATTTAGTAGTGTACGGTAAGAGAAAGTGTAACAACAAAGTCTTATGAGGTAATGGCAGTCCAATGCTCCACAAAGTGACTGGTAACTGGTGCAGGCCAGTGAGTGAGTCAGAGAGTGTGTGTGTTTGTGTGTGTGTGACAGAGTTCAGTGAGACCGTGGAGGAGAGAGGGGAGAGGGGGCAGAATCGGGAGGGAGTTAAGCTTCCTGACAGCCTGATGGATGAAGCTGTCCTTCAGTCTGCTGGTCCTGGCCTGGAGACTCCGCAGTCTCCTCCCCGACGGCAGCAGCTTGAAGAAGCTTTGCATTGGGTGCGTGGGATCAGCCGCTATGCAAAGGGCTTTTTTAGTGAGACGGGTGCTGTAAATGTCCTGGAGGGAGGGGAGAGAGACACCAATGATCCTCTCTGCAGCTCTCACTATGCGTTGGAGGGTTCTATGACAGGACGCATTGCAGGCTCCAAACCACACAGTGATGCAGCTCGACAGGATGCTCTCGATGGTGCCTCTGTAGAAAGTGTACATGATGGGGGCTGGTGCTCCTGCTCTTCTTAGTTTGCGGAGAAAGAAGAGACGCTGCTGTGATTTCTTGGCCAGTGCTGTGGTGTTGTACGTCCAGGAGAGATCCTCTGTGATGTGCACACCCAAGAACTTGGTGCTGCTCACTCTCTCCACAGACGCTCCGTCAATGGTCAGAGGAGCATGTTGGGTGTGCATTCTCCTGAAGTCCACAACAATCTCCTTCGTCTTCTCCACATTCAGAGAGAGATTGTTGTCAGCACACCACGTGGCCAGGCGTCTCACCTCACTTCTGTAGTCGGTCTCATCCCTGTTGCTAATGAGACCCACCACCGTTGTGTCGTCCGCAAACTTGATGAAGAGGTTGGAGCTGTATGATGGAGTGCAGTCATGGGTCAGCAGAGTGAAGAGGAGGGGGCTCAGCACACATCCCTGCGGGGCCCCCGTGTTTAAAATGATGGTGCTGGATGTATTACTGCCAACCCGTACTGCTTGAGGTCTTCCGGTGAGGAAATCCAACAGCCAGTTGCACAGTGAGGTGTTGAGCCCCAGCTGGACCAGTTTTTGAATGAGCTGTTGGGGGATTATGGTGTTGAATGCTGAACTGAAATCTATGAACAGCATTTATATAAAAAAAAAAAAATCCCACAAACCTTAAAAGTGCACTTGAAAAGCTCACACAAGAAGGTTAACCTAGCTTACCTAGAAGACCTCATCAGGGGGAGCACACTCCCCCTCTTTGAAGAGCTCACCCACTTAACTCGCATCCCAAGAAAATAGCTAACCCCAGATAAGGCAGCGTGATGTATCCCGAGATAACAGGACTGGGACATCTAAATAAAGGTGTGAAACAATCGCATGGAAAAGGTTATCAATTGACTTCAACCAAAATTAGGAACACTCGGTGCAGCAAGAATTAATAGCTATTAGTCTCAACACCCAAGGATAAGCAGAAGAGCATGATTGATATGATGGAACTTAGAGTTTGTTACACTTAACTTTTGCAAAACACAAATAAAACTAAATTGAAACTAAGGATTTTCAGAAAATAAAAACTAGACTAAACTAGCAAAGAATTGGTAAAAACTAATTACAACTGGCAAAAAATTGAAAATCTGGAGTCGAAACTAAATAAAAAATAAAACCTAATGAAAATGGCGAAACGTTTAAAACCCTGGTGCAGAGATTGGCAAATCTGACCAGGAACGTTATAAAATGGATTGTCAGAACAGTCAGCGTTAAAGCCACATTTGACAGTCCATACTAGGATGGCATTGGACATCTTGGGGGTGGAAAGGGGTTGGTGTGACCAAGGTGTGGTTTGGCTTGTCGTATGTATATTTGAGATCATATGGCTCTGGATGGACCAGTTACCAGGGCATGGAAGGAGGACAGACTCATTAAAGGAGGAGAAGGCATTTCCTGGGATTGGAGATCCTCTGGGTGAGTGGTTGATTAAAAGCATGCATAAAATAGAAGTTATCTGTTGTTATTGATTGGTAATAGATTGATAATTGGCCACATTTACAGCTGTATTGACTTGTTGTGGACGTAGTCGACTTCAGGTTTAAACACTCTCATTAACAGGTTGAAAATAGTGACATTAAAGGAAGAGTATGCAGCGCCACCCTGTCAGACGCCAGTGATGGTGGAGCTCACTGATGAATCAGGTGAGCTGGATTCATGGCTGATTCAAAACTAAGATCCCCCTGCTGTGGTCAGTAAGGGGAGAAAAGGGGGAAATAAAATCAAGAATAAAAGAGGCATTTATAAACGTTTAGGTGTCAAGTGAAACGGGACAAAAGGGGGTGTTTTACTGTTATTTTAATGTCAGCATTATTATTGTATGAGAATCATGCAACAAGCATTGCATCGATGATCATTTATTGAAGCTTTTGACCTTATACTAACATCTGTGTTCCTGTGATTGTTATAACCTCTGATGAATCTTCTATTTACAGGTGTTAGGATAATGATATAATTTTTCATTGCAGGTGTAACCATGATCATTTTCATACATATTGCAACTTGTTGCTCATTGTAGAGTTGTGCTCAAGTTAATAAGGGTTAAAAGCTACAGTCAGCGCGAATGTCTGACTGATCTATTGAGGGGAAAGGCTTCGAGCATAGAAGGCCACACGCGCTTACATAACATTGATATCATGTTGTTCTTTGTGATCTTTTCTTCAATTATGTCTTTAAGGTTAGTTTAAATAGTGGCAGTTAATTAAACGACATTTATTAAAATATTAAATACCTGAGTCAGAACGTTACACGCGGATCACCTTAAGAGTCTGGGAAACTTTGTAGCTGCCTAACTTTTTTTTTTTTGAATGTTCTAGCTCCGTTGATTTGACACATTGGAATGTGTCAAAAAAAGGGGGGGGAGGTTGAGCTTTAACATCAAACAAGGATTATTTGAACAATTTATAACTTCATTTGTGTCTTTAATAATTTAGGAATGGTAAAGCTTAAGCTAATAGCGGTCCGAGAAGACGGACCTTTTAGAGAATCAGTGAAAAAGCATAAACTATCACTTTCATGTTTAATCATTACTCATTGAAATGAACTGAATAGCGCTTAGAAGATTTGTTAATTTCTTTGTCTTTTGTTAAAAAGAGGGGTTTCAATAATTTTCAGACACACCTTGCAAATGTGCTTATAACGAGTTGGCACTCGGCCTTTTGAAGGTCAGAAGCTTCGTTCGGCGTGACTGTCCGGACTGATAAAGTGTAGGAAACGCCTTGAGTGCAGAGGGCTAAATGCAAACACGCTTACACACACATAAGATATGATTAGAATAAGTCCCTGGGACATTCTGAATGTTTTAGACCAATTTTGAATCACTAGAAGGTCAGTAGATAACAACATTAGATTATTAGGGTTAGGAAGAGAGGTGTTTTGGTTTTCTGTCTCTTACAGAGAAAGGAACAGACACCAGACGAGGCCACAGAGATACGAGGGTCCTTCGCAGCAGAGACAGATACAGTGACTGCCGAGACACCAACTGGGTCCAAGGGTCATGGCGTTTGGGCTCCAGCTAGTCACTTCAAAAGGATGAATCCCATAAATACAGCAATAACCATGAAGGGGTTGACGGAAATCCGGAAACACCAGACCAACGAGGTTCGAGAGGCTCTTGGGCAAAAGGGGGACGCCTTCCTGTTCTTTTCTGGAGGATACACGGGAGACACAGGACCCGAGGATACACAGATCGTTGTTTGAAATAGGGGCAGAATAATCCCCTGATCTGTGTCACGACTGAAGGGTTGTCTAACCCCTGAGGTTGAAGTAAGAAGAACAGAGGATCACGCAACTGGACGACACTGGTAGCTGCAGCAATAAAATAAAGGTTAAGAGCTCTTCGGACAGAGGTTCTAGTCTACGTCTGAATGGTATAAGGGAACACCAAATAAAGCTGTGGGAGAACAGGGGAGTGTCATCTGGACCTGCTATCCTTGTAGTAATAGTTTGTCTTACACCTGACTTGCGCAAACACAGAGGTCATCTTACATATGGTTTGCCCGTCAGGGGGACAAAGGACCTCAGGAGTGAGAAGAGATGAACCCGGCCACACTGGGCTACAGGGTGTTTGTGAGGTCATTATTCTAATGACCTCATCAGGGGGAATTGTTAGATTATAATATTATTTTATGCCATGTTATACCCCTAATTAAAGATTGTGAATTATTATGTAGTTTTAGTTTGCATTATTCTCCTGAATTAGAAGAAGCTGATAACTATTGCATTAGTTAAACTGATTTGCATTACATTAAACTGCTGACTTGGTGTGAATGAATGATATTGTTTTATGATGCATTATACTGCTGAGTTATAAGAAATCTAATTTGTCTGAGTAGAAGAGAACAGAGTGTGCTGGAGTTTTCTGCCCTATTTCAGCAGGAGTAGATAAACAGGGAGCCAAGGTCGTAGCTTAGGCGCTGTGTGAGAGAAAGCATGTGAATGTTTAGGCTTTGTATGATAAGGTGGAGGCACCAGAGGCTATAAAAGTTTGAGCAATGCTCCACCATTTTGAGATTTTGAGGCTGTCTGCATCAGTGTCCATCTCCCACGCGTGTGTTCATTAAAATCATCGTTTGACTCAACCCGGCCGGACCAGTGTTGTTATTGTGGTTTTTTCTCTTGTCTCCATCCCCAATATTTTGAACCTTAACACTGCTAAGAAGTCAAGGGTCACATCAAGACAGTAAGAGGATCTTTTTGTTGTTCAACTACTAAAATAGCAAACTTCAGATGGGATAGGAACGGACCGTGAAAAGAAAGATGTCTAAATTTAAAAATTAGATTTTTTTCTATAAACTAAAAATATTTTCATCTTATATATGAGAAGTTTTTTGGGCTACAACCCACATACTGAAGTGTGCTGCTAACTCACAAATGGATATATTATATGAAATATTAGTGCTCACTATATTTGTCAGTTAATACTTTGAAACATTCTCATTAAGCTGCAATCTGAATGTATCCTATGCTGTGAGAAGAAATGTTTTGCAGGGCAAATACTTTCCATGACATTATCATTATAATTATTACTAACACAAGAAGAGTGATAAATGCATCTCCCCTGATCTGATATTTCTTTTTCAAAGATATTTTACTATTTGAAGCATATTTTTTGTTTATTTTATGCATGTCATACTATAGTACTCCAAATGACAAAATAGGACTAAAATCACTCAAACTAATTTCATATACTGGTTTTAAAACCTTCTTAAAGATATTCGGTCCGGTTGTATGAAAACTGTATCCTCTGGACTGATGCCCAAAAACATCACACTAGAGGACATTGTCTGTCCTACATACCTAGGACTTTGACTTGCTCTTGTGTGCACTAATAATCATAAGTTAATAATCAAGCATGCATGTGTGCATGTCTAGTAAAAAGGAACTCTCAGTTTCATTTTTAGTTTTTTCAACTGCACTTCAGGAAACGATCATCGTTTTAGTCTGACTGACCGACCTTCTGTTCTTAAAGTAATGATGGACTGTCGTTTCTCTTTACGTAGAATTAATTTTATGGCAAGAGTACTGTGTACCAACCTGACTTCTACACAACACAACTGATGTTCCTAACACCACTGAGAAGGCAAGAAATTCCACAAATGAACCCTGACAAGGCCCACCTATGAAGTGAAACCACTTCAGGTAACTACATCATTTTGAGTGTCAGTGTAGATATTTTTCAATATCTTAGCTGCCTTAAACAACATACATTCTACATAGGGCTGGGTCATATGACCCAAAATTCATATCTCAATATTTTTTAGCTGGATGGCGATATACGATATATATATCTCGATTTTCTTTTTAAAAGCCATATGGTAAGAACAAAAAGAGAGTTCTTACTCAAAGCTGTGGCCCAGATGTCACACAGGCACTTTTATTAACATACAGTGTATATATACATGAAGAAATTACTCAAAAATAAATTTTCAGCATTTATTAAATAATAATGCTCCATAAATAAAAGAAAACAATGTTGTGTTTGTGAATAACAAAAAGCTCACAATTGTGCAGTCAAAATGTAAACTAACAGATGCTGAGCATAATAACAAAGACAGACAGATTTCACAGCTGCTCTATTCCCAATTTCTACTGCTTGACTGACAGCTTTGAGTTTGAAATCCTCTTTGTAACCACGTCTCTTAACAGATGCCATTTATGGTCCTTATACACACACAATATGGTAATATTACGTTGAAGCACAGTACGTATCACTCCGTGAGGCTCCAGACTACGGTAGCCGTAATGCTCCGACAATCCATTAAGCGGTGCGGCTTCATAGCTCACCAAAGTCGAACTAAAACGTTTTTTGACAGATTGCTGAGCGCCGTGTAGCACATAAAATCAGTTCACGGTCAGTAAGCACAACCAGAATTCATACATAAGGCACACAGGATTAAAAGGAGCAGTGCCGATTTTCATTTAAGTCAATCTCACTGCTCACATACTTTCATTAACCTTTATCTAGACGCTTTACATGAAACAAAAAGGAAAGCATGACATTTATAACTACACCACTACATCTTGGTATGGAGTTCCCTTAAGTTCAACAGAGAAAAAAAAAAAGCAAGAGCCAAAAATCTATACAAATATGGACTTTGCGTGTGGATCTTAAATTCTTATCTTGTCTTGAAGCAGATCCTGAAGCCATCAAGACACAGACTCTCTCTGCTTTTTGATTGTGCCTATAAATTGTGTCCATAAAAATTGTGAACAGAATCGATGACAAAGGACACCCACCAAGAATGGGTCTCACATTCTACTGCAAGAGATCTGAGAGTCACTGCAGGTCCCTCTTCTAATGATTAAACCATTTTGGGCTGGTTTCAATGTGTCAGTCCTTGTTGTCTTGTGGTGGACCACTAGAGGGCTCCACTCACACCCAGTGTATAGGAAGTGTGTTCCTGTGTTTTGTGGCGCGATATGCGCAGTAAATGTTGGAGACGAATAAAGAAGGAGTGAGAACTGAGAGCTCTGTGTCGTTGATGCTTACCTTCACATTGGTGATAATGCAGACTCTGCTATGGATGCATCAGCGGCTGCCGGACCTCCACCTCCTGTTGCAGCTATGTTCGCTGTGGCGCTGAAACTGCCGGACTTTTGGCTCCATGACCCCCTGTCATGGTTTGTACACGTGGGGGCTCAGTTCGCCCTTCACAGCATCTTGGCTGACGACACGAAGTATCACCGTGTGGTGGCCTCGCTCGACCCGCTGGCCACCCGTCACGCGATGGCGCTCCTCCGGGACTCATCCGCCCAAGGGAAATACGCCGCCCTCAAAGAGCTGCTTCTTCAGCGCTATGCCCTCTCCGACGCTGAACGAGCCGAAAAGCTCCTCAACCTGTCAGGCTTGGGTGGCGGTACCGCGCTCGAGCTCATGGAGAACATGCTATCGTTGCTCGGGCCAGATGACGGTGGTTTCCTCTTCGCCCACCTCTTCCTCCGCCAACTACCGGCCGCCGTGAGAGCTGTCCTCCGCTTCTGCCTGCGAAGGATTATCGCTCCCTGGCTGAAGAAGCGGATCGCATTCTCCTGGCTAGCCGCACTTTCGATGTTCACGCCCTGGCTACGGACTCGCCAGCGGCACCTTCCACGCCTCCACCTGCCTCCCCCGGAGCATCTGCCCCCTTGCTGACGGCAGGGATTGCTACACGCCGGCACCGTGGAAAGAGCATCTGTTTCTACCATCAGCGTTTTGGCAACAGAGCGCATCGCTGCCTGCCGCCTTGCGCTTTCACGGCCCAGGGAAACGGACCCGCCAGAGCACCGTAGCAGCCGCGACCGCTGGCAATAGAGAAAGGCTGCTCTTCATAGAGGACTTGCACTCCGGGAGACGTTTTCTCGTGGACTCCGGCTCCCAGAAGAGCCTCCTTCCCCCTACCGCTGCCGACGGACTAGCAGCGAACTGTGGGCCGCAGCTCATTACAGCTAATGGCTCTCCCATCAAAACGTTTAGGGAAAGGTTGGTGACTGTTTGTTTTCATGGCCGGGATTTCCAGTGGAACTTTGTTGTTGCCGCTAGCTCTGTACCTATTTTAGGTGCTGATTTCCTGTGTGCTCATGGACTGCTTGTCGATGTTGCTAACAGACATTTAATCGATGCTCTCTCATTTTCTTCGCTACCCTGTTTTACTCGGGCCGCCGAGCCCCTGATTCGGACTAATGTAGTGACCTCCGGGGATGGTTTTCAGCGTTTGCTTTTAGAGTTTCCATCGCTGTCTGTCCCTAATTTCTCTAGCATGGTAATGAAGCATGGGGTTGAGCATTATATTCCCATGGTTGGGCCCCCGGTGTTCGCGCGCAAGCGCCGCCTCGACTCCGCGAATCTGTCCGTCGCTCGGGAAGAGTTTGCAGCCATGGAGCGCCTTGGCATTGTACAGCGTTCGAACAGTGCATGGGCCTCTCCGCTTCACATGGTGCCCAAATCGGACGGTCGGTGGCGGCCATGCGGAGATTTCCACCGTTTAAATAATGCCATGGAGAATGACCGTTACCCCATCCCCCACATTCAGGATTTTTCTGCCAATCTCGCCGGAACGTCGATTTTTTCTAAAATTGACTTGGTGCGGGGGTATCACCAGGTTCCTGTGCGCGCCGAAGACGTTCCTAAAACCGCTGTCATTACCCCCTTCGGCTTGTTCGAGTTTTTGCGCATGCCGTTTGACCTGAAAGGTGTTGCCCAGACCTTTCAGCGGCTGATGGACACCGTTTTGCGTGGGCTCCTGTTCATTTTTGTTTATCTGGATGATATATTGGTGGCCAGCTGCTAAGCGAGCCAGCACGAGTCCTGTTGTGATATTTTGATACTACGGTTAGCATTTACAGGATATTGTTTTGTAGTAATATTATACAGGAGAACTGTTACTCAATAAGGCCCATTTACTAGTTGTTTTTCTCTTTCTCTCTGACCCATGTATTGATGTGTAAGACTCACAGGCTGGTACCCCAAGGTCGAAAATACCACAGAGACGAGACCACTTCCTTACTCCCATCCTCCCTTCCTTATGATTTAGAAAAGAGCTTGTTAAAGGCCAGGTGGTTCGTTTCAGAATTCACTAATGAAAGAACTCTGTATTCTATGTCTAGGAGTGTATTTTGCTGGGATGATCATAAATTGTAGCTGAACTGATAAACTACACAAAGGATACTTCTTTGCTCACAAGGCAGGAAGACGTTTCCTTATTTGGTCTGTACCGGTTTGAACTGAGAACCTGCTGACACACGAACCTTTTTTTCCTCTATATAAGCTGTTATGTACTAAATAAACCTTTGAGTCGATTTGGGAAGGCAACCTGAAGCAGTCTGTGTTTCCTTGTTCTCCCAAGCTGCTCCCGACGTCGTAACTAACCCAGCTGAGCGGCATACCTGAGTGTTACTTTGAATAATTAGGAATCTTATAAGGAAAGGACAAAACTCTGCTTATCGGTGCTCACGCCTTGGAGGGAAACCGGGACGGAGATTTTCTCTTCAATTTGGTGTCCAGAAGTGGGATCGCTGACGAAGGTAAATATGCGTCTTTCATATTTATATAAAGACCGTATTATACCTCTCTCAGTTATCGACCCATAAAAACGGGATATGCTGACGAAGTTTCACTTAGTGATCCAGAGAGATACACTGACGACTTCCTTAGTCCCCGAATAAAGTAAATTAAAAGCAGAAAGACACAGGGAGTTGCCTGTTGTATTGCGAGAAGTTGCTCGTTAAGTGAGAAGTTGCTCACCCAAACAAAAATTGCTAGCAATAAATTTAAAGTAACCTCAGCTGTGCCACAGCAAAATACTAACATAAATCCTTCAAAGCGTGTAAACCCCTCTGGAAATCACTGAACATGGGTCAGAATAATTCAAAGACCACAGACAGGTCCGAGAAAAAATCGAAATTAACTGTTAAACCAAAAAAAATAAAATATAAAAATAACGGCTCAGTACGCCTCCCACTTCCGGTCACGTGCAACTCACGTCCGCGAATCGGTGAAGACTTCCATGATTACGTAACCAGAACATGCGGAAGTACTTACGTGACTGACTTTGTTTACAACTTAAGAACTGTAAGTTCAATACATTCTAATTTATTTCCGGAGCCCTCTCCCGAACGATTATCGCCAGAAAACAGGTCAGTAAAACTGAAGGCTAGTGCAGACCTTTTTCCTACTACCACAAAAGCTAAAAGTGTTAAGATAATGTTGAATTTTGATGTTGAAGGCTCAGAGGAAAGTGAAAAAATGATGTATGCAGGATCTGCTCCAGCACAGCAAGGAAGTTTCAGAGGACGGAAAGATAAGAGTAGAGATGTATGTTTTATTGTGGAAAAATAGGACACTGGAGGAGGGAATGCAAATCAGCAGCACATAGGTCTCAACCACAAAACACAGGACCAGTTCCTGCCACTAGGCGTCAGCAGAGCGCTTCCAGTCAAGGTAACTGGCAACAACGGGAAGCACGCAATACTGGCTCCACATCTAAGCAGCCTTACAACCCACATTATAACCCACAAGGCAGACAAGCTAGAGGTGCAAATTTAGCTCAGTTTTCCAGTAGCCGCAGAAACCCAGAGCATGACTCAGAATGGGAAAGGGTGCGTTACAATTCTCACCATGATCTTTTCCCATCATCTGATAATACCCGGCTGGACCGCCGATAGGGAGGCCCAGGTGAAGATGAGGGACAGCAGTGTGAAGCACTACACACGATGTTGCATTTGCAACTGTCCCCTAACACAGAACATTTGCCCATGCTACAAGTAGAAATAGATGGTAAGAAATACCCATTTTTAGTGGATAGTGGAGCCACTAAAAGTTCACTGTCTGGAAAATTCTATAATGGGCCTGTCTCCTCTGTGTGCATCAACACTATGGGAATTAATGGAACTGTAGTGCAATGCCCTAAAACTCATTCTCTAAAGACACGTTGGGGCCCAAAACCAGATGAAATCACATATCATCCATTTGTAATTATTCCAAATTCGCCTGTGAATTTATTAGGCAGGGATTTATTGGCAAAAATGAATCTGTGTATTTCATTTAACACAAAGGGTGAAATGTTTGCTGATACTGATAACAGCTATGTTTTCTCTGCCTTATGCACCATGGAGAAGGAACAGCCTCTGTGTCAGCTGGACGCCTCAGCAGAGGATGAACTCAACACCTTTTTGTCTGGTATTCCACGTCACACAATGTGCCAAAAACGTGTTCAAAAACCACTGCCAGGTAATCCCATATCTGGGAGCCACACCTTTGTCTCTCTCACACTGTTCAACAACATGATAACTGCTCACACCAGTGAAGGTCAAACAGTGGTTTTGTCACATAACTCAGACATAGGTTATGACATAACTACACCATGTCGACACATAGATCTAACCTACCCTATCCACTGTACTATTTCTGCAGTTACGTTGCCAGCTGAATACCAGAATATGACATTATGGTCTAAAGGTGAGAATGATGTAGGATTTATTGACTGCACACCTTATCACGCACAGCTGAAAAACAACAAGCCAGTATATGTCAAGCAATATCCCATTTCTGCCGAAAAAGCCGCAGCCCTAGATGTCATCATAGGAGATTTATTGACTACAGGAGTAATAAAGCCCACAGTATCTCCATATAATACCCCTGTCAATCCTGTGCCAAAGCCTAACAAACCTGGCGTATGGCGTTTTACACAAAATTTAAGGCAAATTAATGCAGTCATTATGCCTCTGCCACCTCTCAGACGTTCCCAGCATATTGACATGCATTCCATCCACAGCTACACATTTTACCGTGGTGGATTTATGCTCTGCCTTTTTCTCAGTACCTGTGCATGAAGACACACAGCCGTTATTTGCATTCACACATAGAAATAAGCAGTACACTTGGACCCGTTTGCCCCAAGGCATGGTAGACAGCCCTGCTGCTTTCTCAATGGTGGTCCGTGCTACCCTGGACAGCTTTACTCCTCCTGAGGGCTGCACCCTGATCCAGTATGTGGATGACCTCCTCCTCTGTGCTCCGAGTGAGGAACTATGTCAAACTGCTACACACATGCTTCTCCAGCACCTCCAACAGACTGGCCACAAAGCATCTGCAAAGAAAATGCAGTACTGTCAGACTTCTGTTCAATATTTGGGATTTACACTGTCTCACGGAAAACGTTCCATGACTGCAGACAGGGTCAAAGCTGTGACCTCCGTCCCTCGGCCTACTACACAGAAGGAAATGCTGTCCTTCTTAGGCATGGTGAACTATTGCAGACAGTGGATACCAGACTGTTCTTTTCATGACCACATTCTGCGTGAATGCTGCAAAAAAGACAAGCCTCCTCGAATACTGTGGTCCACAGAAATGACTGCCTCTTTCAATGCATTAAAGGGAGCGCTGACCTCCGCCCCTTGTTTGGGTCTGCCTGACTACCACTTACCATTCCATCTGTACGTCACGGAGAACGGCACAACCTGCACAGGTGTACTGGCCCAAGAGCATGGCAGTGGCTACCGTCCAGTAGCCTTCTATTCGAAGGTACTGCCTGTGGTTGTTCAGGGAATGCCGGCCTGCCTGAGGGCAGTAGCAGCTTGCTCTATCATGATAAGGGACTGCGAGAAGCTCACACTCTCACATGACACTATTCTACACACCAATCACCAGGTCACGACCATTCTAGCAAACATAACTACACAACATATGACTGCACAACGTCGCTCAGGTTATGAAGCTACACTGACCTCCACAGCAAACCTCATCATAAAAGCGAGCAGCACACCTGATTCGCCAGCACATTTGTTGATCCGTATGCTGTGTTCTTCTGACCGACAGGATGGCTCAGACAGGCTTGACGTTCATGACTGCATGACACGTATACAGGAATCCACAGCACCACGTCCAGATCTAGAGCAAACACCTATTCCAGACTCAGCCACGGTTTATGTGGACGGGTCCTGTTCAAGGCCGAATGACAACTCATTTCTTTGTGGCTATTCAGTAGTGACATTGCCTGACATCATACTAGAGGCTCACTCATTACCATTTCACTCAGCACAAAAAGCAGAGCTCATGGCTTTAATACGCGCCTGTGAGCTCCATGTGGATAGGCGTGTGACAATTTACACAGACAGCCGCTATGCGTTTGGCGTCGTACATGACTTTGGCACATTGTGGAGACAAAGAGGATTTAGATCTGCTGATGGAAAACCGATTGCTAATTCTGATCTTGTGCAAAGACTTTTGCAGGCTATACAGCTACCATCGGCCGTTGCAGTTGTAAAAACGAAAGGACACAGTACAGCTGACACAGACGAAGCAACAGGTAATGCCCTAGCAGACGTGACTGCCAAGGCTGCAGCTGCGTCGCAGCTCCCACCTCCACAGGAAGTATTATCTGTGCCCCTACAGCTGCCACTTGTTACACTCCCAGACTATTTAGACACAAATGTTGATTTAAAATTCATACAAGAGCAAGCCTCTGCATGTGATTACACCTATTGGGAGAATAATGACTGTACCTTAGATGACAGAGATGGCTTATACAAAAATCTTGAGGGTTTGATTGCCCTCCCGTCTTCCCTGCTGCCAGTCCTTGTCTGACATTTTCACGGCGTGAGTCATGTCGGACAAAGAGGGGTTATTGCAGCAATAAAATCAAGATTTGTAATTGAAAAAACATTGCATGCAGTAAAAAGCATATTAGCAACCTGTCTAACATGTGCACGAACTAATGTAGGAAAACCAAAAGCAAAACATCAGCATTTACCACAACCAGATTTTCCATTTCATACATTACAAATTGATTTTACACACATGCCAGCACAAGGAAGCATCAAGTACTTACTGGTAATAGTGGATCAATTTAGTAAATGGGTAGAAGCTTATCCAACCTCAAAAGAAACTGCACAAGTAGTCTGTCAAAAGTTGTGCAATGAAATAATACCCAGATTTGGAATACCTCACCAGATTAACAGTGATAGAGGACCCTCATTTACATCAGAAGTAATTCAAAAGTGTGCTAAAACTTTAGGAATAGACTGGAAATATCATGTGCCATACCACCCTCAGAGTTCAGGAGTTGTAGAAAGAATGAATAGGACCATAAAAAATCGCCTGACTAAAGCAATGATAGAAACAGGAATGACCTGGATCAAATTACTTCCTCAAGTCCTCTGCGAGATTAGAATGACTCCATCTGCAGCAACCAAATTATCTCCATTTGAAATAATCATGGGAAGACCATTTCCAACACCATGGTCAGCTTCCAGAGGGGCACCGCTATTAGAAGGTGATGTAGATACTGCATTGTCCGACTATGTTCACAATCTGGTAGAAACACTGAATAATAACTATCAGAAAGTTTGTCTCTCCCAGCCTCTCCCCCCACAGCTCCAACGCACCAGTGGAGACCAGGAGATGCGGTGTTGGTGAAGTCGCTAAAACCAAGGACACTCGGGGAGGCCGCGTTTTCCAGCCCCCAGACTGTACTGGCAGTGACGAGAACCAGCATCCTTACGGACGGACAACCTCAGTGGATACACGCCAGCAGGGTTAAGACCAGCCCAATCAGACCACCTCAGGCGTCGGATCAAGCAGACGACATCTCAGGCGGGCCAGCGCCGGGAACCAGAACAAATAAACACACACGGGTAGATGACATCTCAGGCGAGCCAGCGCCCGGATCCAATCCACCTACACACACGCAATCACTGATTAACACACAAAGCCTGAGAGAGCCAAGACTCAGAGAGCTCTTTGATGCTTCACCTGAACAAAAACAAGGTACTCGAACATCCAGCAGGAATAGAAAGCCAAGAGTACCACATGATTTCTAATCTGATAAAGCTAGACTAATTTCATCCTGATAATGGAGAAAATGAAATGCCCATTGTCATCACACGGCGCTTATTCAATGTCTCTCGAACCTGGGACCAGGCCAGGAGACGACTGAAGAACTGTGTTTTTTCTTATATATTTTTTTATATATTTATCATATCTATCGCATTAACCTTAGGATTTTTCTTTGCTATTTTGTATTGTAAACTGCAACCATGTTCACATTTCTGCAGGTCATATTTTGCTGACGATACCTCATGCTCTATTTTGCAAGACACCTACTTAATGTACTCCTCACGCTCCCTAAAATCAGTAAATGACAACATAGACGCCACTAATAAACCCTTTTATGCGCCTTCTAGAGCAGGAGTTAACTCTTGGTATGAAAATGCTAGAACAGCTGCTCGTGATTTAGGAAACAGTAATTGTTATGTTTGTTCAAAGGGTAATCCAGAACAGATTATAGTGGGATACCCAATCTCAGGGTTTCCCCTGACAAAGATACTATTCAATAATGATAAAAAGGGGCCCTTAACAGCAATTATGATGGAAGTGCAAGTAGAACTAAGTCCTTTAGATTGTTTACTTGTATACATAGGACGAGTCTCTGGTACAGATGTCCGCATGATTGACAACACTACCTGCCCCTGCATAAAGCGCCCCGAAGACCGGACTGAACCTCTTTCGCCCCCAACACAGGTGCGCCATCACCCAAATATCTCGATGATATGCATATACCAACCAAAGCTTAAAAACATAAATTATGACGCGCAAAACTATACATTTTTTTTCTAACTTTCCAGGAGCACGCTGTACCGAGACATGGTTAGCAGCGAGTATTGACAGGATACGAGATAGAGATATGTTTTCTTATTTACAGGCATATGCTAGTAAGTATTCAGTAAAAACCTTGCGTGCCCCCAACGCACTGAACGACTCATATTGGGGAGGCATATTAAAAGGCTATACGGCTTTGCGCCTGACCAGACCAATCCCACATGCTTATTGGATGTGCAATAATACCCTTAGATTAGCTTTACCTGTTAATTGGACCGGTACCTGCGGTCTAGTAACTTTAGCTCAAGAACTACTAATACAACAAACCTCGGATTCGCCTGTATCCAGCAGACGTACAAAACGTTCCGCTTACTCACATAACGTTTACATAGATGCTATAGGAGTCCCACGCGGGATACCAAGGGAATTAAAGGCACAAGGAGAAATATCCGCAGGGTTTGCCTCACTACTACCGCATATACAGATAAACAAAAATGTCGCCTGGATTAATTATGTTTATTACCATCAGCAAAGACATACTAATTTGACCAATACGGCCCTTAAGGCCCTAGGAGAACAGATGTCTGCTACCTCTTTAATGACCATGCAAAATAGGATGGCCTTAGACATGTTGTTAGCTGAGAAGGGAGGTGTTTGTGCGATGTTTGGAGATGTTTGTTGTACTTTCATTCCCAATAACACTGCCCCTAACGGTTCATTCACACAAGCTATGAATAAACTTGAAGCATTGCAGATAGAACTAAGAGCCAATGCAGGTCACGGTCAGTGGCTAGACAAGTGGCTGCAGGACACGTTTGGAAAATGGAAGGAACTAATTGTAGCTTTTGTAACCATTGTGGCATGTATTATTTTGTTTTTGATGATTATTGTCTGTTGTGTGGTACCCTGTGTACGTTCAATGATAACCCGTATAGCTACTAGTACAGCTACTTCAATGTATTTGCAATTGGCACAAATTGACCCAGATTATGTGTCAGATGTCATCAATGATGATCCTGATGTATGTATTGAGCATTAGATTGAGAATTACTCGATTATCCAAGACGAGACCAGTCACATTTATGATTTGTTTCACATTTATGATTTACTTCACATTTATGATTTGTCTTTAGATTATGTTATTACATTCTGTCTTTATACTATGTTATCATTTCATGATAAAAGGAGAGAACTGTTGTGATATTTTGATACTACGGTTAGCATTTACAGGATATTGTTTTGTAGTAATATTATACAGGAGAACTGTTACTCAATAAGGCCCATTTACTAGTTGTTTTTCTCTTTCTCTCTGACCCATGTATTGATGTGTAAGACTCACAGGCTGGTACCCCAAGGTCGAAAATACCACAGAGACGAGACCACTTCCTTACTCCCATCCTCCCTTCCTTATGATTTAGAAAAGAGCTTGTTAAAGGCCAGGTGGTTCGTTTCAGAATTCACTAATGAAAGAACTCTGTATTCTATGTCTAGGAGTGTATTTTGCTGGGATGATCATAAATTGTAGCTGAACTGATAAACTACACAAAGGATACTTCTTTGCTCACAAGGCAGGAAGACGTTTCCTTATTTGGTCTGTACCGGTTTGAACTGAGAACCTGCTGACACACGAACCTTTTTTTCCTCTATATAAGCTGTTATGTACTAAATAAACCTTTGAGTCGATTTGGGAAGGCAACCTGAAGCAGTCTGTGTTTCCTTGTTCTCATAAGCTGCTCCCGACGTCGTAACTAACCCAGCTGAGCGGCATACCTGAGTGTTACTTTGAATAATTAGGAATCTTATAAGGAAAGGACAAAACTCTGCTTATCGGTGCTCACGCCTTGGAGGGAAACCGGGACGGAGATTTTCTCTTCAAGTCCCATCAGGTTTTCCAGCATTTGGCAGCGCACGGCCTGATCATCAACCCTTCCAAGTGCCAGTTTGGGTTGCCTGTTCTGGATTTCCAGATTTCCTCGGGCATTTCCGCTGGAGGTGTGGTTCCGTTGCCCGACAGAGTCCAGGCCGTTTCGGCTTTTCCACGTCCCACGTCGGTTAAAGCGTTGCAGGAGTTCTTGGGGATGATAAATGTTTACAACCGCTTTCTCCCCAGAGCTGCCCACCTGCTACAGCCACTCTATGCTGCCTTACAAGGTAAAACAGCCAAAGATCCGGTTGACTGGCTGCCGGAACACGTTGACCAACCGACGCGTCTGACGTGGCAGTGGGTGGGGTGTTGGAACAGCGGGTTTCAGGTCTCTGGCATCCGCTCGCCTTTTTCAGTCGTACGCTGAACTAGAGCAGGGTGATATGGCCAAAAATATTTATCACGATATATATTTGAAAATTTGCGATAATGATATAACTGACGATATAATTGATGCGAGACAAAATACAACTCCACAACATTACTAGCGCAAAAAGACAACCTTCCATTTATTTTCACTTAAACAAGAAGCTGGTTTTTATGTACATTAAAGCTTTATAAAAATGTAACAGTGCAAATGCAAATTCCTTGCTGAAAGTTTAACCAAAAGGCATTTCCAGTAGAAATGGGCTGACATATCCTGAGCATAACCATGTATAATATCCACTGAAGTTAAAAAGAGGTGCTTTGCAACATTAAACTGCAGTGTGCAGTACGTATTTTTCGGACCATAAGGTGCACGGGACTATAAGGCACATTAAGCGAAACAAAGCAGTCAGATAAATCAAACTTTATTAAACTCATTCTTCTTGCTTCCTCCACTTCTGTACCATTGATTCATTTATGCTGTATTCTATCACAGCTGCTCTATTCCCATGTTGTTGCAGTATATTAATGACTAACCTCGTATTGTGGATGGATTATCTCAGTTGTTCTCCTGACTGAAGTTTGGTCCGTTTACAGCATCCTGCCATGCGATTGCATTTGTCTCTAACTATCAGGAACCTTAACGTTAACTTTTATAAGTGGAAAAGTGTTAGCGTTCATCCTCCAGCTTCACTGTTTATGTTATGCTAATGTAGCTGTGTCGCTAGCGATCACGTAGCACATCATTATATACCAGCTAGCCCAACTTCAGTAACCCTACAAACGTCACTGCTGTTTAGTTTCCTGTCTTCATTTATGTTGGAAGTGATAGCAGAGCTGTACGTTTGAATTTTTTCAGAAATCTCTCAGTCAGAACATGCAATATCATGCTTAGGTAACTAGCGAGACTAGCGAGCTAACTTCTGCTAGCTTCCTGCTAACTTCTAACTCCGTTAAATGTAATAAATTTTGTTTTCATGGATGCCTGGAAGTTAAACTTCATAGTTACACCTGGTTAAGCAGCAATGCTGATCGTTTTATTAAAGATGAAAGAATTTAGACAGTTTTTAACTCTCAGTGATGCTGCAGTGTTCGTTTGACCTGAAGTATACGGAGTTTAGGACCCAGATTACTCCCAGATTTAAGAGCATCTTAGTCTGACAAATACGACAATAACGACGGCTGCTTGCATGTTCTGCAAAAAAATGTGCTTTGTCGTGTATCTGACGGACAAACACCAAACCAGTTCCACATCACTGAAGTTGCACCATTTTTACAAACCAATTCTGGTTCATCTGTTTCACTCAACAATCGGCCATGTGCGTATGAAAACAAAGGCACTGCGCATGCGCGTTTTACTCATATTCTATCACGATATTTCATTTTCCTATCGTTGCCTAACATTATACCGGTATTACCGTGAACAGTATAATATGGCCCAGCCCTACGCTGAACGCAAGTACAGTGTTTTTGACAGGGAGTTTGCTGGCCCTGCACCTCGCGACACGACATTTTCGTTTTTTCCTCGAGGGTCGCAACTCACTTGTATTTTTATTTTTTATTCCTATTTATTCTATTTATCCCCTTCGTATATTTTATTTATATTGTCTCTGTATTTATATATATATGTGTGTGTGTGTGTGTGTGTATATATATATATATATATAATATTCTGCAACTCTGTAACTTCTGTCGGTGCTGTGCTTTTTTGGAAATCGAATTTCCCAGAGGAACCCACCCGAGGGATTAATAAAGTTCTATCTAATCGAATCGAATCGAATCGAATCTAATCTAAAACTTTACTGCGTACGTTGACCACAAACCTTTGACGTTTGCGATGTCCAAGATCTCTGACCCATGGAGCGCACGCCAGCAGCGCCAGTTGGCGGCCATTTCAAAGTTTACCACAGACATTCAGCATGTGGCTGGTAAGTCCAATCACGTCGCTGACTGTCTCTCACGTGTGTTGGTTTCTCCCGTGTATGTTGGCATCGACTACGCTGCCATGGCCGCCGAGCAACGTGCTGACCCGGACGTCCTTGCCCTTCAGTCAACAAAAACGGGCCTCGTGCTGGAGGACACACCGGTGTGGGACGGCAGTCCGCACCTTCTTTGCGACGTTTCCACCGGCCGCCCCCGCCCGGTGGTTCCCCTTTCGTGGCGTCGTCGTGTTTTTGACTCGGTGCATGCCCTCTCTCATCCCGGCGTCCGGGCCTCGGTCAAGCTGGTCAGCGCCAGGTTTGTTTGGCTGGGCCTTCACAAGATGGTGAAAGAATGGGCGGCGGTTTGTATTCCATGCCAATGCTCGAAAATCCACCGGCACACACAGGCACCCCTCGAACCTTTCCGTGTCCCAGGGTAGGCGGTTCGATCACGTTCATGTGGACCTGGTTGGTCCCTTGCCGCAGTCACAGGGTTTCATGCACCTTTTGACTGTGGCGGACCGCACAACCAGGTGGCCGGAGGCGGTACCCCTGGCATCCATGACAGTGGCGACGGTGGCCAGGGCATTTTTGTCAATGTGGGTTTCACGTTTCGGCCCCCCTGCTGACATTACCTCGGACAGGGGCCCCCAGTTTGTTTGTTTTTCTTTTTTTTCTTTTTTTTTTTTGGCCTGTCCCATTTGGTTCTTTAGCCATCAGAATTGTTGTCTGAAGACCAACAAGGATACCCAATGGATTTACTTTGCCAAATGGATCATCGTGGCATTGCCGTATTGGTCCATTTGATCGATCTTTGTTTTTATTATTTATTATATTTTATTTTCAGATGTTACAGAAAGGACAGACATGAGTGAGGGATAGGAAAGGGAGAAAGAAAGAGGAAGGAAAGGAAAAACAGAAGGGGAGAGGGACAGTGAGAAAGGGGGGAGAAAAAAAATAAAAATCTCCTGGATCACCTGTTGAGAGAAGAATAGAAAACAAGCAAAAAAAACAAAAAACAAAGCAACATACTAAACACAACACCATCGCATTAATCTAGATAAGTGTAAACAGCAGTAAATACTAAATATTCAATGTTGCTGTGCAGCACGCAGGACAGACAGCGCACAATGTGCTTCGAAGTAGCAGCCAAGAAAGGTGCGATTTAAGTCTACGAGCAGTGAACACCCGTGTGCATACCTGTGTGGATCAGCACGCTTGTATTCAAATGGTTTCCAAATGTAATGGTCCGCAAGAGGATGTAGCGAGCCATAGCCCCGTCCCCCAGGGCATGAAGCAGACATGGAGGAGATCCAGACCCCAGACAACCAGAGGCCCCAGAGTGCGAGAGCCCAAGGAGGACCACCGGAGGGGCATCCGTGCCACCTTCATGGGAAGGGCTGAGGATCCCCAGACGAGGCGTCATCCAGTAGCCACCGAGCAGAAGCTAGAGGGGGCTGCACCGGCGTGCCCGCCGGCTCTGCCGGCAGCCAGCTGTTCCAGAGTGAACCGAGCCGCAGGCCCAGGGGCCGGAGGCCTGAGGGCCCCCCGCACCCCGGAGGAGGCCTGACCGAGCAACAGGTGCCAGGCCCCGCCAGGTAGCCACCGGGAGCAAGCTGGTACATACCTGAGTGCCCAGCCCCGGACACCAAGAACCACCAATGCACCAACCCCTGAGGGCATCAGTCACCGGCAGGGAGTGTGGTGAGGGGAGATAGGCCTTGGAGGGCCTGGGAGTTCCCAGAGAGGTGGAGTCTAAGACCCGACCTGACATATACACACAGACAAACAGGCACACACAGACACAAACATGCATTCCCACCCTCATGCACACATACAGTATACAAACACTCAGCACTCACCCAACGTAAGGATTGACATAAATGGACATGTAAACACAATCACACTCCCCAAACATACTCTATACCCCAGGTCCAGGTACCCTCGCCCCCAGAGGGGGAAACAGAACCCAGACCCAAGAGATGTTACCCTTCCCCCCGGGGTGGAGGCAAGCAGACCGTCCCAGGCTCCGCAGCAGCAGGGAGGCTAATCGGACAGCCAACATCTCCTCCCAGCCCCCCCGCCCCGATGGCTAGCAGAGAACGGGGGTGTGTGAAGACCCCATACCTCCCTCCTCCCGCTCATGTGTAGTGTTGCTGCGTGTTGTTCTAAAGTGCATTTAAAACAAGGGAGAGCATGGTGCTGCTGCCAGAGAGCAGTAGGTGTTAGCACGGCAAACCCCAGTTTGTTTCTGAGCTTTGGTCTGCTATGGCTGACGGCCAGGGAGTCAAGGTCCACCGCACCACAGCATACCACCCACAAGCTAATGGGATGTGCGAACGGTTTCACCGGTCACTTAAGGCCGCGCTCCGGGCTTCCTTAACAAGTGGCGACTGGGTCGACCGTCTCCCGTGGGTTTTGCTGGGATTGCGTAGCGCGGTTAAAGAAGATCTCAGGGTTTCCCCGGCTGAACTGGTCCTCGGCCTGCCTCTCCGGGTCCCCGGGGAATTCTTACCTGAGAGTCCTCCCCCATGTTTCGATGCCTCTTTGTTGCCTTTTCGCCCCCCAAGAGACTCATTTCCTGTTCCTGGTCCTGTGCACCACTGCCTGCCTGACACTTTTGTTCCGAGTTCGTTGGACTCTGCTCGTTTCGTTTTTGTCAGGCACGATGCCCATAGGACTCAGCTGCGTCCACCATATGACGGGCCATACAGGGTTCTTAAACCAGGCAACAAACATTTCATTTTGGACTTTGGCGGTCGGCAGGAAGTTGTCTCTGTTGACAGACTTAAGCCTGCACATGTTATGCAACAGGATCAGGTGGTCCCGGCCCAGGCCCCTCGCCACAGCCACCCACCTGCCACCGGGCTGATGGATTCTGTTCTTTCCCCCAGGAGTGACCCAAAATCAATGGAGTCTGAGTCGTCTTCAGCTTTTTCTGACCGCTAGAGCCAGCCTCGCTCCCGGGCTGGGTTGCCCTCTGTCAGTTCCCCCCCCCAGGTCAGCCGTTCCGGCCCCTTGCTTAAGCCCCGGGTCCTGGACTAGTTCTGCTGGGTGTTCGGGGGGGGGGCATGTGTGTCGTTGATGCTTGCCTCCACAATCTGGACATTTCAAAAATGTTTCTCCAGCAGGTGTTTTCACCTGACAACAGCAAGTCCTGTGCTTGGCCTCCAAACTTTCAATCTCTGCATGTTTTCTCGAGAGAAACCTGGATTTTGTAAATATTCTTTTGTAAATAGCTCAGTCACTGTGTAAGTATCACTTAAGCAGAAGGGTGAACTGCCCTGGCTGGCTCTTTGTCGACTAGATACTAGGAATAGGGATGGGATGGAGGCAGATTATCTGCTGTGGCAACTCCTAATGGAACAAGCTGAGAAAAAGCAGACAAATGAAAAAAGTTAACAATGGAATTGGAAACCCCATCTTAACAGAGACCTTATTTCCACTGTTTGTCATCACCAGGTATACAGCCACATCTGTCGTAGTCTTTGTGCCTTAAAACCATACACCTGACTCAGCGTTAAACAGTAGAGCTCTAACAAGAGAATATAACTCTGCAGTGCCACCCATACATGTGCAGTGCACATTCTACACATTTTTCTGATTTTCTCTGTCAGTCAGCTTGTGGACGCTGAAAAATCCATGGGAAACATCTCACATCCATGATTTTAAACAGGCTGGAAGAGCTGAAAATTCCCTTTGAGGACTGCTGAGGTCAGTCTGATGACAACGGGGCAAATATGAGGGGAAAAACAAGGGCATTTAAGCCAGGCTCCTGGATCAGAGTCCTAGAGCTCCTTTTGTTCCATGTGGAGCTCACTGCTCCCCTGACTGCTCACACCACAAGCATTAAATTGTATTAAATTGCTCCTTATTACACAGAAACTGCCACAGGTGTTTCCTGGTAGACATTACTATTCTTAAAGTTTGTTTTAAAGGTTATTACATGGTTTGTTACGTTCCCCCCGAAGGGGTCTAGGCATGCGAGTGAGGGGACCAGTAACAAATGAGTCCAGAACAGAATGAAAGGAAAACAGGCAGGTGTTTTTAGTAAATAAAATAGCCTTTATTATAGATAATCTTAACATAAAGAGCCGGCAATGCCGTTCTACCAATAACACTTGAAAAAAACAAAGGTTGCAACAACAAAGAACACAACAACCAAACAAAAACTCCACACCACGAGGAGGCACTTCCAGGGGCCCACAAGCTCACCCTGTCACTAGCAGCAGCTAGCTTTACTGCTGCCGAGGCCCACAAGCCCACACTACTCATGTAAAGCAGCTATACTATTTCCACAACTCCACACTTCAGGCAGGCTAACTACACACCAAGACCACAAAGCAGAAGACACCAGAGAAACACCCCACCCTGCTCACAGCTCATCCCCAGGTGGTAAATGAGTCCAATGAGCAGCAGCTGTGTCCTGGGGAGAGAGAAGAGCAAGAGAGAGACAGAGGGGTGGAGCAAGAGAGGAGGAGGCGGAGAAAAACACCACCACGCCCACACAAGGTGTCCATATGTTTTAAATAGAAACAGCCAGTTTTGAATTTCGCACCTCTTTTTCTGCTTATTATGCAGAATCTACCATGGGCAGTTGAATGGTAATAACTTTGAAATTACCATATGATTACATTCTTGTTTCTTCCTTGTTACGAGCTGTAATAAAAAGTGCTACCTAACACATTACTTCATTTTTATTATAAGAATATGAACAGCTGGCTGTGCATTGTGAGCAGAGATGGGCAGTAACGCGTTACTGTAATCCGATTACTTTTTTAAAGTAACGAGTAAAGTAAGGGATTACTATAGCAAAAACGGTAATTAGATTACCGCTACTTTCCCGTAGGAACGCTGCGTTACTGCGTTACTAAAACCGTGATTTTTTTGCGAGAATGTGTCATGACAGTGATGTAAGCAAGTGCTACGTTCATGACAACAGCTGTGTGCAGATCAACAATGGCGTATGAGCGTGCAGCGTTTAAAGCATGGAAGTACTGACCTTAGTTTGAGTTTGATTCCATAAAAAAAGACGAAAACATTAGTGTCAGTTGTGCGTGGGAAGAAAACTTCTTTTTACAGCGAAAAGACCCCCCCGTAACTTCCAAGCAACCACCGAGTGCGCAACTCACAGAGAAACTCGCGGATTCTTCCACTGACCGCCGCGGCACACCTGCACCAGGGTAAACCTCCGCCTACCCAACTCCTGCTTTACAGGTGAAAATAGAGCAAAAGGACTGCTAATCTTTGATTTTATTTATTTTCTGCTGTGTTTTACTTGCATCTATTTGAAAGAGTGAGTGTAAACACAAAAAAAAAAAAAAAATGATGTGCTGGAATGTGCAGAAAATAGGTTTAAATATTAAACAAATTTCTTCCAGTCAGAGAATGTTGCATATAATTAAATTTTTGCTTGATGCATGAAGTTAAAAGACTCAAACTAATAAAACAAGTTTTAAAAAGGGACTTTTCCATTTGATTACATTTTGTATGATGGATTATGCAGAAAAAGTAGAATTGGGCTGAAAGAGCTATCGCTTTATCACCTATTCAGGTTGTAAATGGTGTTTTTAAAAAGTAACTAAGTAACTAAGTAATTAATTACTTTTGAAAATAAGTAATCAGTAAAGTAGCGGGATTACTTTTTTGGGGAAGTAATCAGTAATTAGTTACTGATTACTTTTTTCAAGTAACTTGACCAACACTGCCCTTGAGTAATATTAAAATTATAGGTGATTATTTTCAAATTCATATGTTTCCTGGGTCATTATTTTAATTTGCTGTGGGATGAGACTACCAAAATAACTTTTAGGTTTGGCTCTAAAATATAAAAGTAAAGTTCATATCTATGCTGTAGATTGTGGCACTATTTTCCTCCTCTGGCACACAAACTGAAATCAGCTAATTATAGCACAAATGCAAGTGGAACCAATAAGTGGAATCAACAGGTGAGCAGACTAACAGTTCCTAGGTAGTGAGCAACTGCGAACCGGTTTTCCACAAGACCCTCATCCTTACTTTCTTCTTAAATAATTTCTATTCCTCATCTACTATAAAATTGTTGAGATTGGTTGTAGAGGAGGATTTCAAAGATACATGTCGATGATTACTCTGGTCTCACTACCATAAATTATATCAGCGTCATGGATTTTTTCATGATGCAGAATATGCATCAGGCCCCACATTTATGATAGGACACACAATGGACCTTGTTTTTATTTTGGTGTAAATATTGACTGTATTTGTTCCGAGGACATTTATTTCTGATCAATACTGTATTATTTTTAACTTATCTTTTCTTTCCTGTTCAGTATCTGCACTGTAAAACCTGACCAGTTAAGTTAACTCAAATGATTTGGGGAAACCGATTGCACCAATTGATTCAAGTTTTATAACTTAAACAGTTTTGGGTTATTTAAGTACTTTATTAGAGTCCCGAGAACCCAAAGCAAATATGATAATGTAACTCAAATGCATTATGTTTATTTACTCATTGTTTTTAGTATGTTTTAACTTAAACCATTAAATTTGTTGTACTAAGATGCTGTATTTATTCAAACTTATTTAAAATGGTACGTGCTCATATTCAAATTAAGTTAAATTAACTTAAATAGTTGTATTTAAACAACTTAATCCATTTGGGGAAACCGATTGCACCAAATGGTTCAAGTACTATTAACACAAAACCAAGCTATTGTTCTTTCCATTCAGTTTTTATTAACTTTAACTGCAGAGAAAATACAGAATGAATACAACCATACTTTGAGTCATAACCTATGACTGCTAAAGCCATTATCAAACAAACAAATAATTAGGCATTTTAAAACTTGCGCTTTTAGGGAATTTTGAATGTTTTTTGTAGCATTTTGAAAATCAATTAAATATACAAAACACACATTTAGGTGTACATCATATAAAAAACAATAGTCTAGAGGCAATTAGAGCCATAACAATCACAATTTTAAGTAACATTTAGTATAATAATGAAATCAGATGCACTACAGCAATGCAACTATAGAAAACAGCTGAACTAACAAAAAATATTCTCAAAGGTATTTGTGGCTTCTCAACAGTTTTGCCCAGACCTCGAATCAAGTAAACTGGCACTCATCACACAATTAAAAAATAAAGCTTGAAAGTATACTGTACATATTGACTAATTATCAGTTATCTTCCAAAAGATTTCCATGTAACTAAAAGGTGTTTTTAGAAATAAGCTTAAGATTACACACTATGTAAAGATTTTTTTCAATCACAAACAAAACGTCAAATATGGATTGTCTCCTTATTCTTAGCTTTCTCCACATTGCTTTTTAGAAAGCTAATTACCCTGAACAAATAAAACTATTGAAGCCATTCACAGATAACTGAAAAAGCACGACTATACTGACAGTGAAAAACAAACATCATCTACACAAGCTCATTTTTTAGTGTCTGCAATTTTGGTTTTAGTTGCTTTCTCTCATCGTCTAGCTTCATCAACACTACTTGAATGAACTCAAAAAAGCCAGTACACTTCTCAGGATAGCTCAGATGCAGAGCATAGATTAGCCCAAACAAACACACCAGGGCATCAGTCCATGAGTGATGAGTCATAACAACCTGATCTTCAAGTACTATGAACACTTGACGTGGTGAGAAAGGAACTCCTCCAGGCACCTCCTCTTCATCGACATCAGCAACCAGAGCAATTGTGGCTTCATAGAACTCAATTTCCTCCTATAATACACAGTGCACAATTATTCATCTGTAATACCTCTGTTAAAAGTATAAATACAAATGGTCAGGCACCTTTCTTCAGTTTTTAAAATTCTATATATCATAACATGTTTTAAATTGACAGTGAAGGGTCATTTTTCATTCATCCAGTCAAATCAAGGATGAAAGAAGTTTATAAGTCATTCAACTTCACGTCTTCAACTTTCAACCCAAGTCCAGATGACTTATAAACTCCTTTCAACCTTTTTTAAATTCAAATGTGCAAATTATTGTAATACCCAAGTACCTTGCATGTTTTGAAAATCTCTGAAGAATCCTCCTTGAGGTACATTGGTAGGCCGGCCAGCAGAGCGTTCTCACTCCCGAGGTGTAACATGTCGACGTTTTGTCACGTCCCGCGGCGTTCCTGAGGAACGCGAAAGGAGACCTTCGGCGTTCTTATGGTACGCGGCGGGTTATTGCTGGAATCCAGTGCAATGACGCTCCCGCGGTAGTAGACGTTCCAGCCCTGTATTCCAGCCCTAAACCTAACCTTATCCCTAGCCCTGACCATAACCTTATTCCTGACCTTAACCAGGACTTTAATGATGTTAAATAGCGTGTTTCTAAGCGATTTGAAGAAAAAGAGCGAACATGTGTAGGTTCAGTCCAGACGGTTCTCATATTTCCTCTTTTTCCGAGGTCGTCATTTAGGAACGTGGTGGGTAGCCGAAAACGTAATATGGTGACGATTTGTCACCTAGCGTAAAATGTTACGCTTTGGGAGTGAGAACGGGTTGCGGCCAGAGCTGCTGTTCTAGTTGCATAGATGTCGTTTTTGTCCTAAAAAAATAAATAAAATAAAGATATATATATATATATATATATATAAAAACACCCAGCACGCCCCTGCGGGCGGTTTATCCTTCAAGCTCGGGTCCTCTACCAGAGGCCTGGGAGCTTGAGGGTCCTGCGCAGTATCTTAGCTGTTCCCAGGACTGCGCTCTTCTGGACAGAGATCTCCGATGTTGTTCCCGGGATCTGCTGGAGCCACTCGCCTAGCTTGGGAGTCACCGCACCTAGTGCTCCGATTACCACGGGGACCACCGTTACCTTCACCCTCCACATCCTCTCGAGCTCTTCTCTGAGCCCTTGGTATTTCTCCAGCTTCTCGTGTTCCTTCTTCCTGATATTGCTGTCATTCGGAACCGCTACATCGATCACTACGGCCGTCTTCTTCTGTTTGTCTACCACCACTATGTCCGGTTGGTTAGCCACCACCATTTTGTCCGTCTGTATCTGGAAGTCCCACAGGATCTTAGCTCGGTCATTCTCCACCACCCTTGGGGGCATCTCCCATTTTGACCTCGGGACTTCCAGGTTATACTCCGCACAGATGTTCCTGTACACTATGCCGGCCACTTGGTTATGGCGTTCCATGTATGCCTTGCCTGCTAGCATCTTGCACCCTGCTGTTATGTGCTGGATTGTCTCTGGGGCATCTTTACACAGCCTGCACCTGGGGTCTTGCCTGGTGTGATAGACCCCAGCCTCTATGGATCTTGTGCTCAGAGCTTGTTCTTGTGCTGCCATGATTAGTGCCTCTGTGCTGTCTTTCAGTCCAGCTTTGTCCAGCCACTGGTAGGATTTCTGGATATCAGCCACCTCCTCTATCTGCCGGTGGTACATACCGTGCAGGGGCCTGTCCTTCCATGATGGTTCCTCGTCTCCCTCCTCTTTCTTGGGTTTCTGCTGCCTGAGGTATTCACTGAGCACTCGGTCAGTTGGGGCCATCTTCCCAATGTATTCTTGGATGTTCGTTGTCTCATCCTGGACTGTGGTGCTGACACTCACCAGTCCCCGGCCCCCTTCCTTCCGCTTAGCGTACAGCCTCAGGGTGCTGGACTTGGGGTGAAACCCTCCATGCATGGTAAGGAGCTTTCTTGTCTTTATGTCAGTGGCTTCTATCTCCTCCTTTGGCCAGCCTATTACCCCAGCAGGGTACCTGATCACGGGCAGGGCGTACGTGTTGATGGCCCGGATCTTGTTCTTACCATTCAGCTGACTCCTCAGGACTTGCCTGACCCTCTGCAGGTACTTGGTGGTTGCAGCTTTTCTAGCGGCCTCTTCATGGTTCCCATTCGCCTGCGGGATCCCCAAGTACTTGTAACTGTCCTCTATGTCTGCAATGTTGCCTTCTGGTAGTTCAATCCCCTCAGTTCTGACTACCTTCCCTCTCTTTGTTACCATCCGACTACACTTCTCCAGTCCGAACGACATTCCAATGTCATTGCTGTATAGCCTGGTAGTGTGGATCAGTGAATCGATGTCTCGTTCACTCTTGGCATACAGCTTGATGTCATCCATGTACAGGAGGTGGCTGACAACTGCTCCGTTCCGTAGTCGGTATCCGTAGCCAGTCTTGTTAATGATCTCACTGAGGGGGTTCAGGCCTATGCAGAACAGCAGTGGGGACAGAGCATCTCCTTGGTAGATCCCGCACTTGATGGTGACTTGTGCTATGGGCTTGGAGTTGGCCTCTAGTGTTGTACGCCACATCCCCATTGAGTTCCTGATGAAGGCTCTTAGGGTCCCATTGATCTTGTACAATTCTAGGCATTCCAGTATCCAGCTGTGGGGCATTGAGTCATAGGCCTTCTTGTAATCAATCCAGGCAGTGCACAGGTTGGTCAGTCTGGTCTTGCAGTCTCGGCTGATTGTTCTGTCTACCAGTAGCTGGTGTTTTGCGCCTCTGGTATTCTTGCCAATTCCTTTCTGTGTCCCGCTCATGTATTGACCCATGTGCCTGTTCATCTTAGCCGATATGATGCCTGACAGGAGCTTCCATGTAGTACTGAGGCAGGTTATTGGTCGGTAGTTGGAGGGGACCAGTCCCTTCTTGGGGTCCTTGGGGATCAGGACCGTCCGGCCTTCAGTTAGCCATTCCGGGTGTCTCTCGTTAACTAGCAGCTGGTTCATTTGTGCTGCCAGACGCTCGTGGAGTGCAGTTAGCTTCTTCAGCCAGTAGGCGTGAACCATGTCGGGCCCTGGTGCTGTCCAACTCTTCATACTGGAGACCCTTTCTTGGATGTCTGCCACTGTGATGGTTACTGGACCCTGTTCAGGGAGGTCGCTGTGGTCTGCCCTCAGATCCTCTAGCCACTGAGCATTGCCGTTATGGGTTGCATCCTTCTCCCATATGCTCTTCCAGTATTGCTCCATCTCCAGCCTTGGTGGTGCTGTTCTCTTATTGTTCCCTTGCCACTGAGAGTACACCTTTGCTGGTTCTGTGGAGAACAGCTGGTTTATTCTCCTGCCTTCTATCTCTCTGGTGTACCTCCTCAAGCGGCTGGCCAAGGCTGTGAGTCTTTGCTTGGCAGTTTCCAAGGCCTCAGGTATGGACAGCTTGCTGTATTTCTTAGGCACCTTATTCGTCGCACCTTTCTGCAACTCCGTTAGTTGGCTAACCTCTCTCCGTGCTACTTTGATCTTGCCCTCTAGCCTCCTTCTCCATGGAGGATACTGCCCCTTGTGGCTGTTCAACTTGTAGCCAAGCATCTCACTGATCACTGCTGCCGTATTGTAGATCAGCTTGTTAGTGTCGGTAATCGTGGTTGTAGGTATTGCCCGTAGTGCTGCATTAACATCATCTAGCAGACCTTCTGAGGGTACTTCACGTAATCTTGGTAACCGGCTACGGGGGATCCAGGTTTCAAGCTTGGCCATGATCCTATTTTTCAGGTCAGTTCCTCTCGCACTCAACGATCCTTCTCCTATCACACTTGGGGCTATGTACCCAATCTCGGGTGGGGGTGATGATATCTCCCCCCTGACCTGGCGTCCTGACTCCTCCTTGCCGTAGCATTTGTGTTGTACCTCGTCAATCTCTAGCTGTGAGAGCAGTCCCTTCTTTCGAATGTTGGAACACTGAGCTACTAGTTGTTTCGCCGTCATTGTGGATGTTGGGTATCGAAGAATCCATAGGTCCCTCATCCTATTCATGTAGCCCCTTCCGCCGGGGTTACTTGCGTAGTAGCATTCCAACAACGCCCTGTTTTCGTCCCTTGCCCACCGATGCCTTCTTGTTCCAGTAGCCCACTTTTCGTCAGGGTGCCCTGGTTCCTCAACACCTGACGCGGACCTTGTTGATCCGGGCGACGTCCGAGCCGGCATGCCTTCATATTTATCTGTCTCGCTCATGTCTGCGGTAGGCTTGCTTAGCATAGGGGGTCTAGCCTTAGGACCCTTACTGGATACAGACGCCCCAGGCAGGAATCGAACTTGCGACCCTCTGCTCCAAAGGCGTGTAGTCTAACCACTACGCTATCCAGCTGCTATATATATATATATATATATATATATATATAAACATAACAATGGCAACTGCCAAGCAAGCAGAATAATAATTAGTATTTTTAAATACCTGTTTTCCATATGCCAACAAAAGCTGCTCCATCCTTTCACCGACCCATCCAGTTTTCCTCTTTTTGTAAAGTCCAATCAGCTGAGGAGCATAATCATCCAGTGCAGCATAAAACACATGTGGCAGAGTCTGATTGGTGATCCGATGAAATTCAAAGTAGAGCTGAAGAGAATTCCAAAAATATTATAAGCAAAACACAGCATACTATATGAACAGCAAATGTTATATATGTAGTTGTACTTACCTGTGTCTCATGAATGAGTGCTGGCCATCTGTCCTTGAGCTCTGATACAGGAGGAGAAGTGGTGACAATCTCTTCACGCCGGAGGGCAAAAGTGCGCATCATATGCTGATGAATGAGAGGGATGTCTCTTTCTGCTGAGGTCTTCTTGAACTCCTCTACCATCAAGTCTTCTGGTTTCCAGAGACTCCCTTGTTTCTCCAGAAGGATAAGAAGGAAGGAAGTTGACCTCACCTCTCCTAGGTCTTTTAATATTGGCCCTTGGTGAAGCTCCATCTCGGTTTGTTCTGCTGCGCTTTCCAGCATTCACAGCAACATCCATGATGCCAGCTTTAGCCAACTTCTTTCTTTGGTTTCCCATTTTATATCTCAGGCTATTCTTCCACCCTTCCCACCCAGTGTCAGAATTCCTCTCTTTCAGACAGGGATGTTTTCTAACTAAAGCTTCTGCAGCCTTGCCAATTTGTGTTGTACTAGGGTATGCTTTTAGTTTGTAGATTTCTTCCCCCATTGTCTCAAGTATGTTGTGTTTTTGATCTCGTGTCAGCGTAATTACTTTCCCATTTTTATCAAATGCTGCATTACCCTCTCTTAATACATGTTCCACTTCATAAGAAAATGGCGGAACAATAAAAACTTCTGGCCATCTACTAATACGCTCTGGTGAATCTATGGTATCAGTGCTATCAGTCTGAAGGATTGTGTCATCAGTGCTCGTTGAAATCCGGTCAAGCTCAACTAACCTGACAACTTTAACAGATGCTATAGCTGGCAGGTCTTCTATTTTAACCAAATTACACAAGGCATTATCAAAATCTGGGTCATGAAACTGAAGCCGAAAGTCAAAAGTAAAATTTAGCCTAGATTTGATCGCATCTATGAGGGCTTGCACACTGTTTGGACGAGATGGCAAAATAAGTTTTTCAGCGTTATCCTTATCAAGGATGACCCTTAGCTTCAATATTCCTGTTGCCTCCATCTGAATTTGTTATTTCTGTAACAGACAGGTTTCACATATTATAGTGGCATTTTAATACATGTTTGTGTTTACAGTTATTTGCAAAATATTAATTGTGCAAAAATATAAAAACATTTATGTGAATACAAAAAAACTGAATAGATGAATTACCTTTGCATTGGTTCAGAAATTGGTGGAATCAGCTGATGTCTCAGTTCTGTTTCTTTAGTCAGACACTGGCATGAAATGGTTTGCTGTTAGAATGAGTTCATTTGCTATCTTGTAAGCAACATGCGGCATGTGGTCAGACAGTTGGCACAGAGATTTTACACTGTGACGGAGACCCCTCTGTTGATTCTCTGCTACTTCATATGAACGCAAGTGCTCAACGTAATAAGTGTCATAGTCTTTCAAGAGAAAATAAATGTTGTTTCTGATGAGCAGAATCGAACATTAGGAAACACTTCCTGAAAGAGTTGTCTGTGATCTAATATTTTACAGGCCATGTACTGAATGGTCTCGTCACTAAAAGTATGAGACATGGCAAGCTGAACTACGTCCTTTAAATCCATTAGCACTTCCCAAAAAGTGTCTCTTTCTGGAACTTTGGAGCCAATGAGAAGAGGCAACAGTCTAAGAAGGGCATGATTTTCATGCCCGTTCTCACCAATGGTCCCTCGCCTGGCAAAATTTGAGGGTATTGGATGAGGGCGATCAACTTTGTCAGAATGTTGGTAGGGAAAGCGCAGAATTGCTCTGTTTAAGTCTTCTAAGGTAAAATATCTCTTAGAAATCAAACCTTTTAAACAATGTGCCAACTCCACTGGAACGACACCTTCAAACAGGTCGTGTAGGAGGTCAGGTGGGAAGCCTGTGACAGGATGGAAGAAAGAGAGATGGTCAGAAAGAACACAGGGGTTTTTAACACCATAGTTTTCCTCAATGTCATCATTCTGAAGCTCTTGCACAAGATTATCATGAGCATCTTTTGTTCTCATTACATAATTCCCTGTAACAGCATTTTCTGTTTGCATTTCTGTTTGGGTGGCATGACAAAACCTACAGAAATATGTAGACCTGAAACTCTCATTGAAACCAGCAAGTCCATGGGCAGCAAGGTTGTCTGCCACAACAGAGTAGACAGTGCCTTTAAGACATTCACCAAGAGTCTCAATGTAGACACCTACTTCTTCAAGAGTTTTCAGATCATTTAAGAGTGGTGACAACATTTCCTTATACCCAAACTGGCATACATCATTGGAATTGCACAGCAGAGCAAGCTGAGTGCAGTGTAGAGCAGAACGAGATTTAACTGGAAAGTTTGCCAGTGTCCAATAAACTGCAAAGACTTTATGTATTTTCTTTGAGGTACCAAGTGGGTTTGCGATTTCAAAATCATCCACCTAAAGTATTATTGACAATTTCTGTCCCTCTTGTGACAGTAGAACATTTTCCTGGTAGTAGGATCCATCACAAAATGACATGAAATGTCCAGGAATCTGTGTGGGTGCTTGTTTAATTTCTTCAAGCACATCATTTTTTTTCAACAACAATTGCAAAGATGTGAGAATAGGCACATACATATAAGTGTGCTTTGATGATTCAATTAAATACTCCACAGGTTTGACATATGGAAAATTTGCTTCGTAATATGATTTCCTCCTCTTTGCTGTAGATAGTGGTCCTTCAGATGTGACACATTTATGTAAAACATTACTATCAGAAACTGCCTGACAAATCTCATCCACCAGTTTGTCCGTATATGTACAGTTGTGCTTTTTCAGTATATCTACAACTGATTTTCTAACCAGAGGTACTGATAACAAAAACAACTGATCAATATGCTCAATAATCTCCTGTGTTGCTCTCTGGGACACATGGAGAATGGTCTGCATTTTCAAGAAAAATCCAGCCAGATTGTATTGCAACTGCTCTTCTAAACCCTCATTTCCACTGATTTCACTGGTGGATGCCACTTGATTGTCATCTGATGACTCTATTGAATCAAGTTGCATGTCATCTTTTTGTTCTACATTTATAACACTTTGCACAATGCCTTCATTGTAACTTGTTGAATTTTGGTGGTCTCTGCATTTGTGGGCATTGAAGGTTGAGTATACATTGGTTTTAAAATTACAGTTCTTGAAAGGACATGGAACAGTTTCTTTTCGTTTTAAATGCCCCCTCAGATGGATAAACATTTGGCTTTCAATAAATGGCTGCTTAAAATTACACACAGGGCAACAAAATCCATATTTATTCAAATCTAGATAAGAACCGTCTTTTCTTTGTGTGGGAGTGTGCATTCTTGACATGTGTATCTTTAATGAATTAAATGTACTAAATGTACACATGCATGTGTTGTAGAGACAGGGTAAGGGTGAAATTGTGGAGTACTGACCATGGTTGAGCCGATAATGCTTCAACAACATGACTTTTATGGCAGTAGAAAAACTACACAACTTGCAATTCCACATTTTGATGCCAAATCGTTTTAAAATCACCTTTACTGGCTGTCTTTAGTGCAGTGCTGGATGATCTCTCGCATGCTACTGCTCCTTCAATCGTCAGACTGTAATAACACAAAAGCCATGAGGACAGAATGCTAGCAGAACAGTTTTTACTTTTAGACTTTTACTTCACTTAAAAACAGTCAACCTGGATAACACAAGCTTTGAAAACAGTAACTACAGTTCATTTTCAATTCAGGTTGGTCAACTACTCTAAATGTTATAAAATAATAAAGCAATTTTACATAAGTGAAGTACACAATAGGCTAACCCTTGGAAAGTACAGAGTCAGAAACGTTTAGGTTTGGTGCAGTGCAGCTTTGAAAAGGTAAATTATTTCACGACTAAAATGCCACTAAGCATCATATTTTAAATTTGTGAAGGTGAACTTGTCCAGTAAACTCTTAAAATGAACACTAAATAAATCTTCTACTATTTTCACTGTGTCAAAAGTAGGCTACATTTGAACTTGATAAAGTTCAGAGTCAGAAAAGCCTAAACACTGATTTTACCAAAGGTTTTGTGGCATGCAGTTTGCAAAAATTAGACTACTTACCAACTATTTGATTGAAACAAGCCACCAACCGTTAATTTTTTAAATTGTGAAGGCAGACTCCAGACTCTTTTCTGTAAAAAAAAAAGAAAAGAAAAAGTTGACATCATGTATTTCGGCACATTCACCTCCTTTTAAAACTTGTTTCAAATTCTTTCAGCAACTAAATCAAAGATGCAATGTTTCAAAGAGCAGATGTGGTGGGGTGTTATTTGACACCATTGATGATATTACTGCTCGAACTACACATGCTGTCACACTTTTTGTGAACATTTCTTGCGTATTTTGTAGGGGCAAAAATGAGTCAGGTGAGAATTTATATTTCTCCTTTGGCATTTTTCCTTTTTTTATGTGTTCCTGAACTTCTTGTTTTAGAAACGTTTTTACCTGAGAGGAAAATTAGCTGATTCAACGAAAACGTTCTCTTGCTCTCTTGCAATTTTACCTATTTCTTTGTTAAAAAATCTTACAATCCCTGCCCCTACATGCTCACTATAATCATTGTTTCTTTGTTATCTGGTCAATTCACTGCTTATTATAAGAATACTGTCATCCATCCACCTAAAAAGAAAGAAATAGCAAACACACATACTAAAACGTTAGTAAGATAACAAATGTCATTTTCTTACTTTGTTTCAAAATAACAAAGTAATTATTTTATTAACAGATTAACTGTTGTCACATAATGCTGCTCACAAACAAACAGTGCATTTTAATGAAAACTTTAAAATATATCAGAATTAATAGGAACAGTTTGTGTTTCAACAATTCAGTTGTGTAAGTAAATAGTCCCGAGGCTATTTGGTTAAAATGTGACTGTCATATCAATCAATCAATCAATCTTTATTTATAAAGTACTTTTCATACAGAGAAAATGTAGCACAAAGTGCTTTACATAATATAAATGATCATAACATATATAAAGTTATAATAGCAGTTCACAGGTGGATGCTCCTCTCCTAAATAGGATTCAGAAGTTCGCAAATCCGACCAGAACAAAGTTTAGAAAATTCGTACATGAACTTTCCAATTGTTAGGAGAAAACTCTGCAAAAAACCCAGGAGAAATAAAGACACAATGAGACAAAGTTTCTTTCTTTGCTAAACGTGTACACGGGTGAGCTGCCAGAAAACAACTCACACCATGCACAGTGGCTTGGCATTTTTTATAGGCACAGAGCACAGAGACAGTGAGAACAGGATAAGAAAATAATAAACAGATAAAATAAACAACTCCATATGTGGTACTAGTCTCGTCAGCAGAGAGCTGGGAGAGAGCTGTGAGAGATAAAACAATCTAAAACAATATGTCCCAAAACAATATGTCTTTGCTGGGAAAGTCTAAAAGGATAATTCTAAACTAATCTAACCATAGACAAAGGGCATCTTTGTACATTTAAAAGAAGGTAAAGAAACATAGAATCATTTTTCCTGTAACACCAATGATTCTGTCTATTTTACATATAAGTGCATTCACAGTTCACAAGCCTCTAACCAGCTATGTTAACCTTTCTAAGTATCTTAAAAATCTTATTTTTAATTTCCTTCGTCCTAAGACAATACACAAAAGGATTTACAAGAGATGGACCGAGGATGGTGCCAATTAATAAACCCTGCCGTTCTTCAAGAGTCAATACCACACCAAACTTGGTCAAAATAACTGTGAAAAACAGAGGACAGTATAAATGTCACGGCTGGGGCAGCAGTCGTGTTGAGGTGAGAAAGGAGGATCCACAAGCAGACACTGGCGGAGGTGCAAGTGGGTTTTATTTACAGTGCACAATAACCAAAGTGTGAGCAGAACTGAACAAAACCCTAAACTGGGAAAACTAATGCAAAAGGAGGACACGGAGCGAGGAGCAGAGAGACACGGAGAAACACGGAATAACGTTAAGTACACGAACAATTCACAGAGAAACACAGACGATGCCACGAGGAGCACAGGCAGACACGCAGTATAAATACACACACCAGGTAATTAGGAAATGGCAGACAGGCGGGGACACAGCCGGAACTTATCCAGTGGTCCCAAACCCCCGGGCCTCGGACCGGTACTGGTCCGTGAGTCGTTTGGTGCAAGTCCGCGAGAGTTGAGGCTCAGGTGTGAAATGTATGGTTTTCAGAGTTTTTATCGGTTTTCAGCGTTATTTTGTTATCGTTTTGATTGTTAACTCGGTTTTCCTGGGTCTTTTCACATGTGTTAGGAATAAATCTTCTTTTTTTCGGTACCGGTACTAGTTTTATTTTGTTGGATTTATCCGCGACACATTAAAGGCCGGTCCGTGAAAATATTGTCGGGCATAAACCGGTCCGTGGCGCAAAAAAGGTTGGAGACCGCTGAACTAATGGACATAACAAGACACAAACCTACAAAGTAAAACAGGAAACTCACAGACTGTTTTACACTACCAACTGAGGACACGAACAGAACACAGAGGAGAGGCACAGGTAGGGATGATAGAAACACACAACTCAAACCCTAAGAACAAATACAAAATCAGAATAAACTAGAAAAATGATAATGATAAACTTAAAGCGCTGGATCAGCAACCCAGGACCATGACAATAAACATACTACACAAATCAGGTGACTCACAAGAGTGCTTCCCAATTTCATTCTGTCATTATTTGATGATAATTTCACAAAAAACAAGATCACACAGTATGAAAGACAAATGAAAGTGAATGTGAAAAATAACAGAAAAAATAACCTACTGGCACCTTCATTGAAATATTTCTCTGGGTCAACACAAAGTGGTTCGTAATCCAGCAGCATAGTCACAGAAAGTGTACCTAAGCCTCAAGGTGGAGTGAGGGAGAGGGACAACTGTTGCAGGTGAAACAGCCACTAAATTAGAGGCAACAATCCACAGAATGTATGTAAGTACCAATATACGTGTATTTGTTAAATAACTATGGTACCGAAGAGGATAAATTATAGCTATTAATCGATCAAATGCCATAATTGTTAAAGAAAACATCTCCATTGTTGATCCCAGCTGGAAAACACACATTTGAATTAAACACTCCACATATGATATGGTATTAACACCAGTAAGAAGAACCCCGATCATTGTTGGAGCGGCACTAGAGGTATACAATATGTCAACAACAGCAAGATAGCAAAACGGAAGATACATTGGTTTATGTAACTGCTTGTCAGAAACAATGAAGAGGATATTGACCAAACTGCCAGTAACAGCTAGTAAATACAGTGGGGCAAAAAAGTATTTAGTCAGCCACCGATTGTGCAAGTTCCCCCACTTAAAATGATGACAGAGGTCAGTAATTTGCACCAGAGGTACACTTCAACTGTGAGAGACAGAACGTGAAAAAAAAATCCATGAATTCACATGGTAGGATTTGTAAAGAATTTATTCATAAATCAGGGTGGAAAATAAGTATTTGGTCAATAACAAAAATACAACTCAATACTTTGTAACATAACCTTTGTTGGCAATAACAGAGGTCAAACGTTTACTATAGGTCTTTACCAGGTTTGCACACACAGTAGCTGGTATTTTGGCCCATTCCTCCATGCAGATCTTCTCGAGAGCAGTGATGTTTTGGGGCTGTCGCCGAGCAACACGGACTTTCAACTCCCGCCACAGATTTTCTATGGGGTTGAGGTCTGGAGACTGGCTAGGCCACTCCAGGACTTTCAAATGCTTCTTACGGAGCCACTCCTTTGTTGCCCGGGCGGTGTGTTTTGGATCATTGTCATGTTGGAAGACCCAGCCTCGTTTCATCTTCAAAGTTCTCACTGATGGAAGGAGGTTTTGGCTCAAAATCTCACGATACATGGCCCCATTCATTCTGTCCTTAACACGGATCAGTCGTCCTGTCCCCTTGGCAGAAAAACAGCCCCATAGCATGATGTTTCCACCCCCATGCTTCACAGTAGGTATGGTGTTCTTGGGATGCAACTCAGTATTCTTCGTCCTCCAAACACGACGAGTTGAGTTTATACCAAAAAGTTCTACTTTGGTTTCATCTGACCACATGACATTCTCCCAATCCTCTGCTGTATCATCCATGTGCTCTCTGGCAAACTTCAGACGGGCCTGGACATGCACTGGCTTCAGCAGCGGAACACGTCTGGCACTGCGGGATTTGATTCCCTGCCGTTGTAGTGTGTTACTGATGGTGACCTTTGTTACTTTGGTCCCAGCTCTCTGCAGGTCATTCACCAGGTCCCCCCGTGTGGTTCTGGGATCTTTGCTCACCGTTCTCATGATCATTTTGACCCCACGGGATGAGATCTTGCGTGGAGCCCCAGATCGAGGGAGATTATCAGTGGTCTTGTATGTCTTCCATTTTCTGATGATTGCTCCCACAGTTGAATTTTTCACACCAAGCTGCTTGCCTATTGTAGATTAACTCTTCCCAGTCTGGTGCAGGTCTACAAGACTTTTCCTGGTGTCCTTCGAAAGCTCTTTGGTCTTGGCCATGGCGGAGTTTGGAGTCTGACTGTTTGAGGCTGTGGACAGGTGTCTTTTATACAGATGATGAGTTCAAACAGGTGCCATTCATACAGGTAACGAGTGGGGGACAGAAAAGCTTCTTACAGAAGACGTTACAGGTCTGTGAGAGCCAGAGATTTTCCTTGTTTGAGGTGACCAAATACTTATTTTCCACCCTAATTTACGAATAAATTCTTTACAAATCCTACCATGTGAATTCATGGATTTTTTTTTCACATTCTGTCTCTCACAGTTGAAGTGTACCTCTGGTGCAAATTACTGACCTCTGTCATCATTTTAAGTGGGGGAACTTGCACAATCGGTGGCTGACTAAATACTTTTTTGCCCCACTGTAAGTTATCAGCATAACCACACCAACTGCTACAGACCTTTTGACTGTGTCAAAGCCACCTATAATAAAATAAGTTAGTTTGACTGAAGCATTCTGTAAAGACATATTTAACAAATATTAAATTACAATAAGTTCCACATTTCAGTTGATAACGTAATAAGACAAAAAGGAAAAACAAAAAAAAAACTCCTCAAACAAAAGGTGGTTAGAGATATTTCAAATCTTTAGCAGCAATAGACAGTGGTTAAGAACAAAAAATAATAACCCAGCTAAACACAGATAGTTTGGGGTTAACAACAAAACACCTGTGCTTTCACATTTTAAGCTTCACAAGAACAGTACATTTTCACTCGGCATCCAATGACATCCAGTGACACCTCATGTAGGGATGGACGATCTTCTATTTACATATCCCTAGAGATTGCAGAAACATACTGCCATCCCCTCAAAGGTGGGATGACGATGGCTGGATGCTTTTATGTACTTTTTACTTTGGCTCTTAAAGAGTTTCTATAGCACAGGAGGTACAGCAGGTTGTCTACTATTTGTAAAGTTGGTGGTTCTATATCTGCCATTTACCACATGTGAAACAATGAACTAATAATTTTCAGACCATACCTCAGCAGCTATATTGCTCTGATCTCCCATAATTATTATAAATCAGAAATTACAACCTAGCTTACAGCTTAATTTGTTTTTATAACATCTTTCATTTTGATTAGGGTAGTTCAAAGTAATTCTCAGACAAATCAAAGCTAATGCTAAAAACTAATAAAACAAAAACTAATAATAAAAAAATGACAAGTAACAACCTAATTCTTAGAGGAAGCCATGTCTCAGTCTAAGAGGATGATATATAGTGATTACTAATTCAGGAGGATATACAGAATTAATTACTAAACTTTAAAATGCAACAGTAAAATAGCTGTCAAAAAGCAAAGACTTGCAATTATATGTTTTTTATATCATAGCAATCCCACCACCACATTGTCATACAAGTCGGTCATTTTACCTAATGTTTTAGAATTTGGGGGCTTTTTAGTGGTTTTGTATATTCTGTGCTGATTCTTGATTTGTTGAATGTTTGTATTGCGCTTGTGTATTCTTAGTATGTTTACTCTACCATTCAGTTTTTAGTTATCTCAAAGTTTTGTATTTTCAGTGTTGCCCATCCTCTTGTGTTTTGTTATTTTTGTCTCCCATGTCAGTCTTCTCTTTGTATTTAGTTACTGTTTTCTCTTTCTGGGGACACCTCAGGCCCTCCAAGGTTTGGAGGCCTATCTCCACCCACCACCACTTCCCCTGCCGGTGGCGGACTCCCTCAGGTGTCGGTGCGTTGGTGGTTCTTTGTGTCTGGGGGTGGGCGTCCAGGTACACACCGGCTCACTCCTTGGCGGCCGCTTATCGGGGCCTGGAGCCTGGGGCTCGCTCGGGCCCCTTCGGAGGTGGGGTGCCCCCGGCCTCTCGGCCTGGGGCTCGGTCACTCAGCTACAGCTGGGGGCCGGCGGAGCTCATGGGCGCGTCACTGCAACTCCCCCTGGCTTCTGCTCCGCGGCTGCTGAGTGAACCCTCATCTGGGACTCTCCTCAGCTCTTACTGGAACAGTGGCGCGGCTGCCCCTCTGTTGGTCTTCCATGGTCTCTTGTGTTCTGGGGGCCTCTGGATGTCTGGAGTTTTGATCTCCTCCATACCTGCTTCACACCCTGGAGGACGGGGCTGTGGCCCCCCCACACTCCCTAGCAGATCGTTACATGGAGAAACCTTTGGAATACAAGTGCGCTGATCCACACAGGTATGCACACGGGTGTTCACTGCTCGTAGACCCAAATTACACCTTTCTTGGCCGCTACTTCGAAGCACATCTGTCCTGCGTGCTGCACAACAACATTGAATATTTAGTATTTACTGCTGTTTACACTTAGCTAGATTAATGCGATGGTGTTGTGTTTAGTATGTTGCTTTGTTTTTTTTGCTTGTTTTCTATTTTTCTCTCAACAGGTGATCCAGGAGATTTTTATTTTTTTTTCTCCCCCCCTTTCTCACTGTCCCTCTCCCCTTCTGTTTTTCCTTTCCTTCCTCTTTTTTTCTCCCTTTCCTATCCCTCACTCATGTCTGTCCCGTCTGTAACATCTGAAAATAAAATATAATAAATAATAAAAACAAAGATCGACCAAATGGACCAATACGGCAATGCCACGATGATCCATTTGGCAAAGTAAATCCATTGGGTATCCTTGTTGGTCTTCAGACAACAATTCTGATGGCTAAAGAACCAAATGGGACAGGCAAAAATAAATAAATAAATAAAAAATAAATAAATAAATAGTTACTGTTTTCTCTTCTCTAAGTTTCTGTGTTTTACTCCTTGTTTTAGTTTCCTGTGTTTTTCTTGTTCTATCTTGATAGTCTCTCGTGCTTTATGTTCAGTTTTGCTTCCCCTGTCTCATTACGTCTAATTTGTCCCTGCTGTGTTTCCCAGCTGCCTTCACTTCCTTAATCACCCCCCCTGTGTAATTATTGTGACAGTCTCACTTTGTCCTCTGTCAGATTGTCAGTGTATTCTCCCCAGTGTTTCCTAGCTCTCTGTGTCTCCAATGTTTTTGCTTAGTTTAGTTCTGGCAATTTGAAAGGTTTAGTTTCTTTTTCCATTCCATGTTGAGTTTTTGGTATTGGGATCAGCCAAATAAATGGCTTGCCTGTTGTTAAGATTATCCTGTCTCCAATAGTCTCTTTTTGGGTTCCCCACCTCTACACTTGGTCTGTTCATTCTATAGACGTTAACACTCTCCTGTTTGTATTGGTGCAAAGTTCAAAACCATAGTTAGTAGTAGTGATGTGCGATACCACTGATTTCCTTTCCGATCCGATACCAAGTAAAATCCAGGGTGGTATCGGCGATACTGATCCGATACCGATACTCTGTACAAAAACTTAATGTTTCATTGCATTTCATAATACAATATATAATTTTATTATATAATTGTAATAATAACATAACCATATTGCTTCATAATGATTAGAGGACATCAGACAACTTGTTTTTATTGCTTAATAATGCAGAATAATCATATAGAAATAAAAAGAAAACTGAAGTTGTGCACTATTTGAGCATGTTGCCTGCCTGCAGCACTAAAGGACTCTGCGAGAGACGTCTGTGTCCCTGTCCTCCTCTTCAGTTCGCCTCAACATAAGCTCATCATATTCTGTGATGTGATTTACTCCGAGGTGTTTGACGAGGTCAGTGGTATTGCCACAACACCTCAATGTCTTGCCACATATATCACAAACCGCGTCTAGGCTGTTTGTGGAGGTAAAACGCGTCCACACATGACTCTGTTTGCGCTCAGCCATTGTTGTGAGTGTGCAGGCCAGGGGCTGCGACACATTTATACAGCCGTATTTCGCATATGACTATGAAAGGCGTAAGAGGAAGTAGTTCCTTCCAAATTAGACGATCCGAATGGTATAGTTTCTTTCCACTGCGTTCATTTTAATGGAAAAACTACAAATTTACCCCAGAGTACTAAAATCTCGATATTATAATATGAGAATCGATTCTAGAACATAAATTGCTGGTATCGGAAGAATCGATATTTCAGTATCGATCCGCACACCACTAGTTAGTAGGTGATGTTGCAATCAGCTTTGTGTTGCCCGTGTCATCGAGCCATGTTTGAGTAAGAAGCACAAAGTCCTATTTATTGATAGCAATGATGTCATTGAAAATAAAAGCTTCTTTTTTGTGTTTGTTGTATAGACTTTAGAAAGCATGAAAAAATAAATGGCTTATGCAATGATGAAGAGCAGATTGAGATGTCCTGATTCTGCATGAGCTATCTATTGTAAGCTATTGAAATTACAGAATAGGTATCACCAGACAATGTTCAGTTGTTTATATGCAAACTGTGCAACCTTAAATGGTGACTGCCCATAAGTAAAACTTGCCACATTCGAAGATGAAAATATTTGTACTTTTTTTATTACTTTTTTTTTTTTTTAAAGAAAATTCATATTTCTCCTTTTGGCAACTGTCATTTTGCTATCTGTTCCTACCCCAGCTGAGCTTGTTATTTAAGAAACATTTTTATCTGAGCTGATCAAAGTAGTGGAATCAATAAAAAGATCCCATTTCTCTAAACATTTTATCTTTATCTTTGTTTAAAAATTCCCTTCAGTCCATGTGTGCTCACTATAATTCTCGCACTGTTACTACTGATACTGACGATACAAGATGGCGCCGGTGTACCTGGCTGCTCGTCTATCGCTGTCAGTTTTCTTTGTTTTTATATTGCTCCTGTCATGTGTCACTAAAGAAATCAGGTCGTTACTAGTGTACGATTGCCAATCGCTTCTGAACGTCCGAAGTTCTGGACAAAATACAGCTTTTTCTAACGGAGGACAGAATTCCTACTGTCCGCTGCTGTCACATATCCCGACTTGCCTATGCCGTGCTGTCATGCTACCTCCCCTGGCGAAGACGTCGGGGTAGGCGCAGTGGTGGGCTGGTTAAACTCAAGATCTCTTTGGCGCACCATCCCACTATGGTCAAAGGAATACATAGATTATTTCCTGGAGTTTTTGTGCACTGACGTTTCCTGGACCCTGTGGATTCCTGCCTCATCACCGTGGTCTGCCAGGATGACGCGCCGCTCCTCCGTGACCCCTGTCCTCCTCAGCTCAATGTACGCCGGGCGAACCTCCACAATCTGAGGCCACTGTGTCGGGCTCCCTGCTGAGGCTCATACCTCATCCCCGGATCCTGTCAGGATTGGGCTGGTGAACGCCAGATCGCTGGTGAACAAATCTTTTATTCTGAATGAGTTATTCACCTCCTGGAAACTAGACTTCATGTGTGTCACGGAGACTTGGCTTAACACTGGTGAGTCCAGTATTTTATCTGAACTTTTACCAGCGGGTTGTTCCTATTTTAACACACCAAGGACATCAGGCAGAGGAGGAAGTACGGCGGTTGTTTTTAAAAAGGATTTTAAATGTAAACAGTGTTTTTTACAGCCCTCGTTTTCCAGCTTTGAGCTCACGTGTTTTGAAGTTAATCGCTCTAACTCTGTGCTCTTTGCTGTTATTTATCGCCCCCCTAAATACAATAAGAATTTCATAAATGACTTTTCAGAATTTCTAGCTGGGATTATGCCCAACTACGATCATTTTCTTATTGTGGGAGATTTTAATATCCATGTCTGCTGCCCTGATAAACTTCTGGTGAAGGAGTTTGTAAGTCTCATTGACTCTTTTAATCTGGTCCAGTCCATACCTGGTCCCACACATGAACACAGACACACACTAGACCTGGTCTTGTCACACAGTCTACCTGTGTCTAACGTGGAAGTGACCGACACTGCTTTCTCTGACCATATGGCTGTATTTTTTGATGCTGTGTTTTCACGCACTACAGTTCAAACCAGCGCTCCTGTTTGCCGCTGTCGGATTATTAACCCTTCCACTGCTGCCCAGTTCTCTGCTTCTTTTAGCCAGCTGTCTATCCCCACCGATCGTACTCCCTTGGACACAGAGGACCTCAGCTCCTGGTTTCAATATTCTTGCCTTACTATTCTGGACTCTGTGGCACCATTAAAAACCAGGAAGCCCAAGGCTAAAACTGACCCTTGCTGAAGCAACGTGACGCCGCTTTTAGATCCGGTGATGGTATGCATTACAGTGCAGCCAGATCTGAGTTGAAAAGAGGCATCAGAGAAGCCATGGCAGCGTACAAGAGAAGGATCGAAGACCACTTCAGCAACAACAGCTCATGACAGGTATGGCAGGGAGTTCAGCACTTAACTAACTACAAACCTTGCAATACCACGTTGACTGAGGGTAACGCGGCGCTTGCGGAGGAGCTGAACCACGTCTTCGCACGCTTTGAGGTGAAGGGACCAGAGGCAGCAGCAGCAAAAACATCGGACAGCAGCAGCAGCCCAAGCCTCATAGTGCAGGAATATGAGGTGAGGCACACACTGAGGGCAGTGAACCCCAGGAAGGCCGCCGGACCAGATGGGGTAACCGCAAGGGTCCTTAAAGAGTGTGCAGACCAGCTGCCTGGGGTCTTCACTAAGATCTTCAACACTTAACTGTCCCAGTCCTGCATCCCACTGTGCCTAAAGTCAGCCACAATTGTCCCACTGCCAAAGTGTACTAACATTAGCAGCCTCAACAACTACCGACCAGTTGCTCTAACACCTGTTATAATGAAGTGCTTCGAGAAACTGGTCCGACGTCACATCATGTCCTGCTTGCCACCCAACCTCGACCCGCTCCAGTTCGCATACAGAGCTAACAGATCAACTGAAGAATACGATACTCCCGGACAGACTAATAGTTAAACTGCTGGAAATTGGACTTCCTTCTACCACCTGCCGCTGGATCAGAGACTTCCTCTCAGACAGTGTACAGAGAGTTAGAGTGGGGCCTCATCTTTCCTCAGCCGTCAGCCTTAACACCGGCTCTCCACAAGGCTGTGTACTGAGTCCCCTACTGTACACTCTGTACACACATGACTGTGTTAGTTCCCACCCAGACAACGCAGTCATCAAGTTTGCAGATGATACCACCGTGGTGGGGCTCATCTCTGGGGGAGATGAGACGGCGTACAGAGCTGAAGTTCAGAGGCTGTCAGATTGGTGTGTAGATAACAACCTGGACCTCAATACCAACAAGACAAAAGAACTGGTAGTTGATTTCAGAAGGAGGAAGTCTGAGCTGCAGCCTGTCAGCATCAACGGGGAGTGTGTGGAAAGGGTCTCTAGTTTCAAGTTTCTGGGTGTGCACATAGACACAGACCTCCAATGGAGCTCTAACACCTCTGCAGTTTTTTAAAGAAGGCCCAACAGCGTCTCCACTTTCTGAGAATCCTCAGAAAAATGGACCGTTGCTCCATTGAAAGTGTGCTGACATATTACATCGGTGTGTGGTTCTCCAGCTGCACCACAGCACAGAGAAAGGAACTCCAGAGGGTCATTAATATGGCCCAAAAAATCATTGGACATCCTCTTCCCTCCCTGAAGGACCTGTACAGCACTCGCTGTCTCAAGAGGGCACGCAGTATCCTACGGGACGGTACACACCCAAGACACGGGGTGTTCAAGCTGCTGCCGTCTGGCAGGAGGTTCAGGCTGCTGAGGTCCCGAACAAATAGACTCAAGGACAGCTTTTACAACAAGGCAATAGCCCTGATCAAGGCAAATAGCTGACCTAACTGGCTACCTACCTGGACTTTTTTTGGGGGGGGTTAACAATGGTAAAAACCATAGTAATAATAATAATAATAATAATAATAATAATAATAATAATATTTATATTTATAACAAGGTGCAATAATAATTAATGTGCAATAATAACAGTGTGCAATACAAATACACTTATTCTTCTTTTTATTACTAAGTTATTATACTGTGTTGTGTTGTTTGTGTTGCGTTGTGATGTGTCGTGTTGTGTTACATGTAGTGCCGACGTAGGACAGTTTTCCAATTTCATTGTACTATTGTACTACAGTATGTATGACTGTGCAATGACAATAAAGAGTTATCTTATCTTAATGACGCCACTCGGGCTGTGAGGAGGGAGTGTCGTAGAGCTGAACGCAGATGGAAGAGGGACAAACTGCAGGTGTCTCTTCAAATCCTAAAGGACTGCTGGCGCCTCTATCAGGATACAGTCAAAGAGGCTAAGAGAAAATATTTCTCTAAGATCATTTCCTCCAACAGTCACAATCCACGTGTGTTATTTAAATCTATTGACTCAGTCTTAAATGCTCCACAAAGTGGCTGTTTGGAAGCCTCTCATAAACTGTCTAATGATTTTATGTGTTTTTTCATTGAGAAGGTTGTAACCACGCGGGCTCTCATTTCTTCCCCTGAGTCTGACCCCTCTGTCTTGATCCCTTGCTCTGCTGTTTTAACCAGTTTGAGCCTGTGACTCTTTCTTATTTAGAGGATGTCGTCAGCCACTTGAGGCCCTCTGGTTTCCCAAATGATCCTGTCCCACCACAATTTTTTAAGAATATTTTTCCTAGCATAGGCCAGGCTGTTCTTACTGTTATAAACAGCAGTTTAATAACTGGTGTAGTCCCTGCTAATTTTAGGCATGCAGTAGTACAACCCTTGCATTAGAAACCTGCCAAGGACCACACTGTATTGGCTAACTACAGGCCTATCTCCAAGTTTTCTTTTACGTCTAAAATCTTAGAGAAAATTGTACACTGCCGATTGATGGATTTTTTAAAATGAGAATGGTATCTTAGAGGTCTTCCAATCAGGTTTTAAAAACTTTCATAGCACGGAGTCAGCACTCTTAAAGGTTTTTAATGATATCAATTGCTGTCTGTGGTGATCTTCCCACGCGTGTATTAAAATCATCGTTTGACTTCACCCGGCCGGATCAGTGTGGTTATTCTTCGATCACCTCTTGTACCCTTCCTCAATATTGAACCCTTAACAGCGCCCAGCCCCAGACGACAAGGACCACCAACACACCAATGTCTGAGGGCATCAGCCACCGGCAGGGAGTGTGGTGAGGGGAGATAGGCCTCCATACTAAGGAGGGCCTGAGATGTACCCAGAGAGGTTGAGTCTAAGACCCAACCTGACATATAGACACAGACGAACAGGCGCACGGGGACACAAACGTGCATTGCCACCCCATATGCACAACCAAATACTCGGCACTCACCCAACGTGTAGACAGACACAAATAGACACTGCACAGACAGTTGCACTCCCCAAACATACTCTATATCCCAGGTCCAGGTACTCCCGCCCTCAGAGGGGCAAGCCGCACCTAGACCCAGGAGATGTAACCCTTCTCTCTGGGGTGGAGGCAAGCGAACCACCTCCTTATCTGCAGTAGCAGGGAGGCCCCGCATCCCAGACCCCTATCTGACGGCCAGCACCTTCTCCCAGCCCCCCAGCCCTGACGGCTAACAGAACCGGGGTGAGTGAAGACCTCAAACCTCCCTACACCCTCTCATATGTAGTGTTGCTGTGTGCTGTTCTAAAGTGCATTTAAAACTCAGGAGAGCATGGTACTTGCTTCCTCTCAGAGAGCAGCACGGCTCCTCCCGAAAACCCTTAGTGTCTATATGCATTTAAAATTGAGGGTAGGGCACCAGCGCCAGAGGTGGGTTGGAATACACCGACCATCCTCTGGATGCTGTAAAAAGTGCTCACCCCCAAGGCCCTATATGTATGTGTTATGTGAGAGTGTGAGTAATGTGGATGTCTAGGTTGCAGAATAAAATTGAAGCACAGGCGGCCAGAAGGGGACAGAGGGGGAGTGCCTCCCCTGCACCCTGGTGACATACCTGCACCCCAAGCCCTGCGTGTGTGGGTGGGTGCGGTAGAGCGGGGATAGGGAGGCAGCTGAGGATGGGGAGGGAAGAAACTGTCAGATTTATCTGCCTCTGAAGCAGAAAAAGGCCTTCTCTATTAAGCCACTTCTAGCATGTCTAGAAGACATTAAATCTTGGATGTCCCTAAACTTTCTAAGATGTAATTCAAGCAAAACTGAGGTGATTCTGTTTGGTCCTAGTGGACCTTGTGAACCCTATTGATTTGGGACCCCTGGCAGAGTTTTTTAAATCTGTTACAAACCTGGGTTTTAAGATGGACAGTGATTTTAAATTAGACGGTCAAATTAGGGCTACCGTCAAGTCCAGTTTTTATCATTTAAGGCACTTGGCAAAGATAAGACCTATTTTATCCAGGCCGCATCTTGAAACGGTAATCCATGCTTTTATTTCGTCTCGTTTAGATTACTGTAATGCACTGTATTTTGGAGTTAGTCAGCATCTTCTCTCTCGTCTGCAGCTGGTCCAAAATGCTGCTGCACGACTTTTAACCAGAACTCGTAAAAGAGAGCACATAACTCCCATCCCGGCTTCACTCCATTGGCTGCCTGTATATCTTAGAGTTCGTTTTAAAATTCTCATGTTTGTTTTTAAATGTTTAAACGGTCTTGCCCCAACTTACCTCTCTGAGCTTCTACATCCTCACTCACCCCCCAGGTCTCGCAGGTCAGCTGACGAGCTGCTCCTGGAGGTACCCAGGTCCAAGAGAAAGCTCAGAGGGGACAGGGCCTTCTCTATTGCTGCTCCTAATCTGTGGAACAATCTTTCCTGTCACATTAGAGAGGTCCCTTCACTGTCCACTTTTAAAACACGTCTTAAAACCCATTTTTATTCCTTGGCTTATGACACAGTCTGACCCTGCTTTTATTGTTTTAAATGTTATTCTCTTCATCATTTTTATACTATTTTATTATTGTTTTTGCTATTTGTGCTAATTTTATTATTTTAAATGTCATTTTAATAATCATCTTATTTTTTTAAAAAGAAATTATTTTATATTATTTTTTTATTTCTTATTTTTTAACATGTTCAATGTATCATTTCTGGTATGTCAAGTGTACAACACTTTGTGTTCAGCTGGGGGCTGATCTGAAAGTGCTATATAAATAAATTGCTTGCTTGCTTGTTATCTGGTCAATTCCCTATATTTTAAGAATGTTGTCATTCACCCACTTACAAAAAACAAAACAAAACAAAACAAACAATTGAACCTTTTCTTCTCAGGTATTCCGGAATTTAATGACAAACATTATTTTGGTTCAAAATAACACAGTAATTACTTCATAAATTGTTATTGTCGAACAGTGTTGCTCACAAACAACAACAAATAATCATGATAAAGAATCAATGAGAGAAATTGCCTGTTCACTACTTGAATCGTAAGCTCTTTGAGCTGTCAGTGCATTTAATCCAAAACTCAAATGTGCCACAGTGAATTGGAATATTTTGTCTTTCAAAATTTTGTTGTGTAAGAAAATAATCTTCAATCTACTTTTTAAATACGACTGTAAGTGTAATGATTTACAGGTTGATTCTTCTCACATAAATAGGACTCAAATTTCACAAATCTGACCAGGACAAAGTTTAAAAAATGCATATGAATATTCCAACATTTCTGCCTATTTTAAAAGTAAGTGTACTCACAGTTCACAAGACTCTAACGAGCTGTGTTAGCCTTTCTAAGTATCTTAAAAATCTTACTTTTAATTTCCTTTGTCCTAAGAAAATACACAAAAGGATTTACAAGAGATGGACCGAGGATGGTGCCAATTGATAAACCTTGGCGTTCTTCAAGAGTTAATACCACACCAAACCTGGTCAAAATAGCATGTAAAAAAATGGGACAGTATAAACATATTACACAAATCAAGTGACTCACAAGAGTGCTTCCCATTTTCATTCTGTCGTTATTTGATGATAATTTCACAAAAAACAAGATCCCACAGTATGAAAGACAAATGAAAACGAATGTGAAAAATAACAGAAAAAATAACCTACTGGCACCTTGATTGAAATATTTCTCTGGGTCAACACAAAGGGTTCGTAATACAGCAGCAGCGTCACAGAAAGTGTACCTAAGCCTCAAGGTGCAGTGAGGGAGAGGGACAACTATTGCAAGTAAAGGAGCCACAAAACCAGAGGCAACAATCCACAGAATGTATGTAAGTACCATTATACGTGTATTTGTTAAATAACTATGGTACCGAAGAGGATAAATTATAGCTATTAATCGATCAAATGCCATAATTGTTAAAGAAAACATCTCCATTGTTGATCCCAGCTGGAAAACACACATTTGAATTAAACACTCCACATATGATATGGTATTAACACCAGCAAGAAGAACTCCGATCATTGTTGGAGTGGCACTAGAGGTATACAGTATGTCAACAACAGCAAGATTGCAAATCAGAAGATACATTGGTTTATGTAACTGCTTGTCAGAAACAATGAAGAGGATATTGACCAAACTGCCAGTAACAGCTAGTAAATAAATTATCAGCATAACCACACCAACTGCTACAGGCCTTTTGACTATGTCAAACCCACCTATAATAAAATGTGTTAGTTTGGTTGACGCATTCTGTAAAGACATATTTAAAAAATTAAATTACAATAAGTTTCAAATTGGAATTGATAAAGTAAAAAGACAAAAATAAAAAACACCTCTCAAAGCAAAAGGTGGTAAAAGATATTGCAAATCTTTAGTAGGAGTAGACAGTGATTAAGAACAAAAAAATAATAGCCCAGCTAAACAGACAGTTTGGCTTTGATGACAAAGCATCTGTGCTTTCGCATTTTAAGCCTCACAAGAACCGTACATTCTCACTCTGCACTCCCGTCATCCAGTGACACTGCATTGTGGCATAGACAATTTTCTATTTACATAACCGCAGAGATTGCAGAACCACGCTCCCATCCACCCAAAGGTAGGATGAGGATGGCTGGATACTTTAATTTACTTTTACTTTAGCTCCTTAGAGTTGCTATAACACAGAAGCTATCACAAAAAGAAAATTGCACCTTTGAAAATATTAACTTAACTAATGGCAGTTATTTTTAACACTGACAGTAGATCCATCACGGATGAAGCAACGACAAAATAACAAATAGTTTTGTACTTGATTAAGATTAACTACATTCTATGTAGTATTTTAATAGTTCGTTTAAAGAAAATTTCACATATACAAAGGCGCCGGTTTAGCTCACTGGGATAAGCTGGCTGAGAGCAGCCGCCCGGGTTCGAATCCAAGCTTTGGCCTTTTTCAAAATCAGAGATTCTGATTTTTATTCTGATTGATCTCTCTAGATTCTGAGATAAATTCTGAGATAAATCAGAATCTCTGATTCTGATTCCGGTTTATCTCCACCTCTGGTTTCCTGGTCAACCCCCTAAAGTGAACTGAAACAAAACCACAAAAAACAAAGAATCCGAAGCACTCAGTCCAAACACAATTGCATAAGAGTCCGAGACCCTGTTTCAGGAGAGCGACCATGATCTGGGCAGAAAAGGAGTTCATGGCGAAGTAGTTCAGGTGGCCGACCTGGAGGCCGATGGCACAAGAGTCCAAAGTCAGGCAGATCAGGGGGTCGCCCTGGAGGTCGAGGGCACAAGAAGTCCATAGGTCAATGGTTCAGGTGGCCAGTGCAGTTCAGGAGGCCGTCCAGGACGGCAATGATGCCCAGCTGACGGCCCGGAAAGTGGCCGGTGACGGGACAGTCATGAGCGTGGCTTGGCGGCCCCCATCGAGGCAGGAGGCCAGACGGGCTTCTCGGGCCCTCCAGCAGACGAGGCGTGGGACTGGACGGGCTCCTCAGGCTCTCCAGCAGACAATGCGTGGGACTGGACGGGCTCCTCCGGCCCTCCAGCAGGCGAGGCGACAGGCTGGACGGGCTCCTCGGGCTCTCCAGCTGACTTGGCGTGGGGCTGGACGGGCTCCTCGGGCCCTCCAGCTGACTTGGCGTGGGGCTGGACGGGCTCCTCAGGCCCTCCAGCTAACGTGGCAGGAGGCTGGATGGGCTCCTCAGGCCCTCCAGCAGAAACATGAGAAGGTGCAGGCGCCTGCAAGGCAGCAAGCGCTCCCCCGTGGGTTCTTAGTATGGGTGTGGAGCTTAGCTTTCGCCCTGGCTGACCTCACCCTGGGCACCGCAGTGGATGCAGGGTCAGACCAGATGCCAGCCACTCCCACCCGAGATGTAGAAAAGGGTGCAAGAGATGGCTGACCCACAGCTGCCCTGACCCTAGTAGCTGGAACTAGAACAGGTGCTGGCTGGGTGACCGCTGCCTCCACCCGGAATTCAGGCACGTGGGTAAGGTCGCGCGGCGCCTCAGCCACCCTGGGAGTAGGAGATGAGTCTGGAACATTAGTGTCTTGGGTTAGCATGGGAGCAATGCATGAAACAGTCCTTGAGTTTATTAAGTCTTTAAGACAAGTCATGCAGTCTGCATTCACTCTTTCTAAGGGGCAGAGCACAGTTCCTTCTGACTCACATGACTCTGTCCGTGCTTCAGCCTCTGAGGAAGACAGTCCAGCTACAAAAACAACACTCACATCTTTGCCCAAAGAAGGATTATTTATAAAGTCACGCCCAGTCCCAGCCTCTAGGGCGGCAGGCTTGTCCCCCCGAACTTTATTCTGAAGATCATAGTCTTTGAGTGCATTGTTAATGGGTCTGAAACAGGTGTTAGTCTCCTTGCTGGGAGACTCGGAATTGAGATTGAGAGCAGTGGCTGTGCTAGGGCTAAATAGTTCAAAACCATGATGCTCAACATCTTGAGAGAAACTGAAACCAGTCATTGGGGTTTCAAAATCCAAATTGCTATAAGCCACATTCATTTTCTCATTGTCAATATTCAGGATGGGTTCATGATTTGCTCATTTAACTTTTAACTCACTGAGCACAGGTTTTGCAGGCAAAACATGGTCCCCAGTAAACTCAAACACAGTCTCTTCACTTTTTAGATCATGAATTGCTACTCTGGAACCACAGACACTCACCGAGATTCCAGAAGGAACAGGAGGAAGGATGCCACAGTTCTTGACAACAGGCTCGGAAACACTCACCATGGCTAGTTCATTAACAGGGGGCATGACTTGGGGACTGAACAACTCAGGTACAGAGGCACCTTTATTATGAGTGACGTGCATAGACATACGCCTTTCCAGAGAGTCAGAATCCCCATCATTACCCACATTATGAACACCATGGATCATGGACGACTCATTAAATTTAACTGTGGAATCTAAGATGCCTGCAGGACCGCTACACTTGTCTATGGTAGCCTCTGCAACTGAATTTTGTAACCATGGCTGTGCTTTACAAAACCCAAATTTTGCCCGGCTAGCTCAGAAACAGTGTCTTTATTCATGCAAACCGCGGCACACAGATAGTTGGATTCATTGCTAACATCGGTCACTTCCAAACTATGAGTCTCTCTGTGCTTTTCAAACGCTGGTAACACAGTACCATTCTTCCTCTCCTCGGTGGAAGTTTAGGATGAAGAAACACCATCACTCACCTCCGGCTGTTGCAAGGGGTGACGACGATGCGGACGTCGTTTCCTTCCAGTAGGAACCCGTGAGCCCAACTGTGGAGCCTCCTGCATGCTGGATGGCGTTCCTGAGGCTGGAGAGCTAGGCACTGGTGGTGTGAGTCTCTGGCGACTCAGGGGGCCCCCGAGAGCCAGACGAGTTCCCTGGAAAAGGTGCTGATAATCGGGGTTGAGCCACGGCTCTCCCTGGAGCTCCTCCTCTAGCTGGGCACAAGCTGCTTCCTGCCGCTCACAGAGGTCGGGATCCTTGACACCCTTAGTAGATCCCTCTGAACAACTAAACACAGTTCTGTCAGCTTCAGAGCACAATTCCGCTATAGTTTCCGGCCCCGGCAAATCAATGCTCATCTCACTCTTCTCCACAGAAAGATCGTGAGGCACAAAAACACAGTCACTCACCGGAGTTCGCGCGGCGCTGCTTCTTTCTGGTAGCAGGTGCGATGGACGCTGATGCCATCAAAGCAGAGGGTGACGTGGTGGCAATCTCATCTTCTGCCCACATCCTCGCTAAAGACGAGGCAGGGGAAGTGAAGTCTGAGCGGGGAGTGTTTTGTTTATCCACACTACGTTTTGGTCTGCGTTTGAGTCCTCCTCTGCAACACATACGGTCTGCCCCAGCCAGACCGTGACAGTACGACCTGACCAGTATGGACTCAGCAGACCGCGAGCTCTATGAGCGTCGGGAGGCAACCTTCGCCCAACTGGAGGAAGAGCTCCATTGGAAGCCGTGGCGTACCCCCGACTACGAGCGCATTTTCCACGGGACTCGGCTAGCTCTCGGAGGTCCCAAGAGCTAGCCGAGTCCCTGTAACCGCTGTAAACAATGCGGTTACAGGAAAAACTGTGAGCACTTCTACCAGGTCTACAACACTCAGTTCAGGTTTTGTTAAGTCTGGTTCAGTCATCCCCAAGTCAGCTCACTCTAAGACCGTTAACCCAAGGATTCCGAAAACTATTAAAACAAAGACTGCTAATACTAAGACTGCAAAACATGAAGTGGACAGCGGGTTCATTTTTGATAGATCTGTTTTTGTCGACCCAGTACATGTTGACCCTGAGCCTGCCGTTTCTCGGACTGTTTTTTCTGAGCCTGCTCCTTTTCCTGCTCGTGTTTCTCCTCCCGGGGCAGCTCGGGCCCAGCGTACCTCTGCACCCGTACCAGTTCCTCGGGTGGGGGAGGCTGAGGCCCAGTTGGTCCCCGCTCTGGTTTCCAGGCCGGCTGAGGCTCTGTCCCTTTCTGCACCCGTACCAGCTCCTCGGGTGGGAAGGGCAGTTGCCCAGCCGTTGCCGGTGCCTGTTCCGGTCCCCAGGGTGAGGTCAGCCAGGATACAGCCCGTCTCCGCACCCGTACCTACTCCTCGGGTGGGAGTGGCTAGTGTCCGGCATGTGCCTGCACCCGTCCCTGTTTCTGCTAAAGGCTCAGGAGAGTTCAGTCCTCAACCATCACCACCATCACTACTGCATGCTTTTCAGTCTATAGCTCAGTCATTAGCTCTGTTAGCAGCCCAGTCCATAGTACACTTTCCTGTGCTTCCGTTAACTCAGCCCTTAGCCCACTGTGCAGCTCAGTCATTTGCTCCATCACCTGCTCAGCCTGTTGTTCAGCCAGTAGTCTCGGCACCTACTGGTCCTTCCACTGCTTCAGCTGGAGGGCCCGAGGAGCCCGTCCAGCCTCATGCCTCGTCTGCTGGAGGTGACACATGACACATGAGGTGATCAGGGGAAGTGGAGACACATGAGAACACAGCTGACTAGAATGAAACATAATGACAATACAGGGGAGAGTAACACTAACTACAATGAACAAAGAACACCAGACTCTTCCAAAATAACACAGGAAACATGTGAAGGAGACATGACAATAAAAACTTGATAACATAAGACATGCAGTCAAAACAGCCTCACAGACAAAGGGTGAGGGAAACGTAAATACAGGGGAAGAAAATACAAGAGGAATCGAAATTGACAAATGAGCTTAGGTAATCTAATGAACTTGAAAATAAACCATAAACATCAAACATTACCTAAAACTTAAAACGCTGGGTCAAAGACCCAGGATCGTGACACAGTGTGCTTTAAGGTAGGAGCCAAAAAGGGTGTAGTTTGTGTGTGTGAGTACCCGTGTGTACACCTGTGAGCATGAACGTGCTTGTTTTTAAAAGGTTCCTTCATGTAATGATCTGTTAGAGGGTGTGGGGAGCCACAGCCCCGTCCTCCAGGGCATGAAGCAGGTATGGAGGAGATCAAAACTCCAGACATCCAGAGGCCCTCAGAACACAAGACACCAAGGAAGACCAACAGAAGGGCAGCCGCGCCACTATCCCAGAAAGAGCTGAGGAGAGTCCCAGATGAGGGGTCACTCAGCAGCCGCGGAGCATAAGCCAGGGGGCGTTGCAGTGACTTGCGCGGGAGCTCCGCCGGCAGCCAGCTGCGCCACAGTGACCGAGCCCCAGGCTGAGAGGCCGAGGGCACCCCACCCCCGAAGTGGCCCGAGCGAGCCCCAGGCTCCAGGCCCCGATAAGCAGTCACCAAGGAGTGAGCCGGTGTATACCTGGACGCCCATCCCCGGACACAAAGAACCACCAACGCACCGATGTCTGAGGGCGTCTGCCACTTGCAGGGGAAGTGGTGGGTGGAGATAGGCCTCCATACCTTGGAGGGCCTGAGATGTCCCCAGAGAGGTGGCGTCTGATACCCGACCTGACATATGAACACAGACATACAGGCACACACAGATACAAACATCCATTCCCACCCTCATGCTCTCATATGCAATTACTCAACACTCTGCTGGCTAAGGGTAAACGTAAATTCAGTAAAATCATAACTCACATCGGCAGTAATGACACCCGGTTATGCCAATCGGAGGTCACTAAAATCAATATTGAATCGGTGTGCAACATTGCCAAAACAATGTCGGACTCTGTAGTTTTCTCTGGTCCCCTCCCCAATCAAACCAGGAGTGACATGCTTAGCCGCATGTTCTCCTTAAATTGCTGGCTGTCTGAGTGGTGTCCAAAAAATGATGTGGGCTTCATAGATAATTGGCAAACCTTCTGGAGGAAACCTGGTCTTGTTAGGAGAGACAGCATCCATCCCACTTTGGATGGAGCAGCTCTCATTTCTAGAAATATGGACAAATTTATTAAACCCCCCAAAATATGACTATCCAGAGTTTGGACCAGGAAGCAGAGTTGCAGTCTTACACGCCTCTCTGCAGCTTCTCTCCTCCTGCTACCCCCCAAAAAACCCATCTCCATAGAGACTGTGTCAGCTCCCAAAAAGACAAAAAATAAACTAAAAACCAGCAACAAAAAACTTAAACATAAACAATTACAAAGAAAGAAAAATACAGTATCCACATCTGAACCAAAGAGTAAAACAGTGAAATGTGGATTATTAAATATTAGGTCTCTCTCCTCCAAGTCTCTGTTAGTACATGACTTAATAATTGATCCACAAATCGATTTACTCTGCCTTACAGAAACCTGGTTGCAGCAGGATGATTATGTTAGTTTAAATGAATCATCACCCCCGAGTCATTCTAACTACCAGAAATCTCGAAGCACAGGCCGAGGGGGCGGTGTGGCAGCAATTTTTCACACCAGCCTATTAATCAACGAAAAACCAAGACAGACTTTTAATTCATTTGAAAGCCCGATGCTTAGCCTTGTTCACCCCAGCTGTAAAACTCAGAAACCAGTCTTGCTTGTTATCATCTATCGTCCACCTGGGCCTTACACAGAGTTTCTGTCTGATTTCTCAGACTTTATATCTAATTTAGTTCTGAGCTCAGGTAAAATAATTAGAATAGAATAGAATTAGAATTCAACTTTATTGTCATTGCACATGCACAGGTACAGGGCAACGAAATGCAGTTTGCATCCATCCAGAAGTGCTTTAGTGATATAGATATATTACAATATATATTAGCAATAATATAGATATGTGAGTATATTACAGAAATGGGTCTATTATGGTATGTTATAATGTACACGGTATGAAGTATGTTGTGAATATTCTATAACTATAAGTATGTACAGGCTGTAGTGAGTACAAGCTATGTACAGGATATGAACAGGATATAAATATGAAAAACTATACAGAATATGAAATAAATAACTTTACATAATCTGGGATATACAGCTATACAGAAATGGGAACTATGCAAGTTGTAAACAGTTGTAGGATTAAAGATTATCGAATGTACAGAATGATTATTTACACAGAGCTATACAGTAGTGCAGTTAAGATAAGTGAGGGTGTAGATAGTTTCTACAGAGGCTATATAAAGTGCTAGTGGTTGTGAGTGGTGGTTCAGTCCATGTTATTATTGTGTTTGAGGGTACAGTTGTCCATTGTGGGTGTGTGTATGTTCAGTCCATGAGTTTAACGTGGGTCAGATGTCAGAAGGCAGAGTTCAGGAGTCTGACAGCTGTGGGGAAGAAGCTGTTCCGGTACCTGGTGGTCTTAGTCCGGAGGCTCCTGTGGCGCCTCCCAGAGGGCAGGAGGGTGAAGAGTCCATGTGATGGGTGACTGGGGTCTTTGATGATTTTCCCAGCCCTTTTCAGACACCGCTTCCTGTAGATGTCTTTTATGGCAGGAAGTGGTGCTCCGGCGATGCGCTGGGCAGTTTTCACGACCCTCTGCAACGCCTTCCGGTCCGAGGCAGAGCAGTTCCCATACCAGACTGTTATACAGTTGGTCAGGATGCTATCGATGGTGCAGCGATAGAAGTTCACCAGGATGTCTGAGGACAGGTGGTTCTTCCTCAGAGTCCTCAAGAAGAAGAGGCGCTGGTGAGCCTTCTTGACCAGCTTGGAGCAGTTGGTCGTCCAGATGAGATCCTCGGAGATGTGGACTCCCAGGAACTTGAAGCTGCTCACACGCTCCACAGCCGTCCCCTTAATGTGGATGGGTGGATGTGGGTCAGCATTCCTCCTGTAGTCCACGATGAGCTCCTTGGTCTTCTCGGTGTTAAGCAGCAGGTTGTTTCTGTCGCACCACTCAGCCAGACGATCCACCTCCTCCCTGTAGGCGGCCTCATCGTTGTCACTGATGAGGCCAATCACCGTGGTGTCATCTGCAAACTTAATGATGGTGTTGGAACCATCAGCAGGTCTGCAGTCGTGGGTGAAGAGGGAGTAGAGGAAAGGGCTCATCACACAGCCTTGTGGTACACCGGTGTTCATTGTGATGGTAGATGAGCAGCGGTTATCCAGCCGGACATGTTGGGGGCGGTTGGTCAGGAAGTCCAGTAACCATTTGCAGATGAGGGAACTGATACCCAGGTCTGTCAGTTTCCTGATGAGTTGTGAGGGGTGGATTGTATTGAATGCTGAACTGAAGTCTATAAACAGCATTCTGGCGTAGGTGTTGTTGTTGTCCAGGTGTGAGAGGACAGAGTGCATTGCGATGGAGACTGCATCCTCTGTGCTCCTGTTCCGGCGGTATGCGAATTGGTGGGGGTCCAGGGTGGGGGGGAGACAGGATTTGAAGTGTGCTAGGACCAGTCGCTCTAAGCACTTAGTGATGATGGGGGTGAGTGCTACTGGGCGGTAATCATTGAGGCAAGATGGGTTGGAGTTTTTGGGTATCGGGACGATGGAGGTGGATTTGAAGCAGGCCGGTACCACAGCGTGGGCCAAGGACAGATTGAATATGTCTGTGAGCACTCCTGCAAGCTCCCCAGAACACGCTCTGAGAACACGCCCGGGGATGCCATCAGGGCCTGCAGCCTTGTGGACATTGATCCTGCTCAGCACCGCTCCTACATCGGTGGGGGAGAGAGTCATAGGTTGGTGGTCTGGCGTCATGTCTGCTTTGGTTGTGGTTGTGGGGTTCCCTCGCTCAAAACGAGCATAAAAGTTGTTGAGCTCGTTGAGGAAGGAGACATCAGAGGATGCGGGGGAGGGTTTGGTGGTCCTGTAGTCTGTGATGGTCTGGAGTCCTTGCCACATGCGTCGGGGGTTGGAGTTGGAGAAGTGTTCTTCTACCTTCTTTTTGTAATGGTGTTTGGCTTTTTTGATGCCCTTCTTTAGATTAGCCCTGGCTGTACTGTAGGCGTGTGCATCTCCTGACCTAAAGGCAGTGTTGCGGGCCTTCAGGAGGAGACGAACATCCCGGTTCATCCAAGGCTTCTGGTTGGGGTACATGGTGATCCGTTTCTGGGTGGTGACACTGTCTGTGGTTTTGGAGATGTAATCCAGTACAGATGAGGCGTACTGGTCCAGGTCTGTGTGGGTGAACATATTCCAGTCTGTGTTTTTAAATCTGTCCTGGAGCACTGCGTCTGTCCCCTCTGGCCACACTTTAATTGTCCTCACAGCAGGTTTCACACGTTGGATGAGTGGTGAATACCGAGGTGTGAGGAACAGGGAGAGATGGTCCGATTGTCCAATGTGGGGAAGGGGTTATTGTGGGTGATTTTAACATCCATGTAGATGCTAAAAATGACAGCCTCAACATGGCATTTAATCTGTTATTAGACTCAATTGGCTTCTCTCAAAATATAAAACAACCCACCCACCACTTTAATCACACTCTAGATCTTGTTTTAACATATGGCATAGAAACTGAACATTTAACAGTGTTTCCTGAAAACCCTCTCCTGTCTGATCATTTCCTGATAACATTTACATTTACAATAATTGATTACACAGCGGTGGAGAGTAGACTTTATCAAAGTAGATGTCTTTCTGAAAGTGCTGTAACTAAGTTTAAGAATATAATCCACCCACTGTTATCATCTTCAATGCCCTGTACCAACATAGAGCAGAGTAGCTACCTGAATACTACTCCAACAGAGGTCGATTATCTTGTTAATAATTTTACCTCCGTACTACGTACGGTACGACTCTGGATACTGTAGCTCCAGTGAAAACTAAGGTCTCAAATCAGAAGTACCCGACTCTGTGGTATAATTCTCAAACACGTACCCTAAAGCAGATGACTCATAAGCTGGAGAGGAAATAGCGTGTCACAAATTTAGAGGATCATCATTTAGCCTGGAGAAATAGTTTGCTGCTTTATAAGAAAGCCCTCCGCAAAGCCAGAACATCTTACTATTCATCACTGATTGAAGAAAATAAGAACAACCCCAGGTTTCTCTTCAGCACTGTAGCCAGGCTGACAAAAAGTCAGAGCTCTTTTGAGCCAACCATCCCTTTAACGTTAACTAGTAATGATTTCATGAACTTCTTCACAAATAAAATTTTTATCATTAGAGAAAAAATTACCAATAATCATCCCACAGATGCAATATTATCTACAGCTACTCTTAGTACCATTGATGTTAAGTTAGACTCTTTTTCTCCAATATATCATTCTGAGTTAACGTCAATAATTACTTCCTCCAAACCATCAACGTGTCTTTTAGACCCCATTCCTACAAAACTGCTCAAAGAAGTCCTGCCATTAATTAATTCTTTGATCTTAAATATGATCAACCTATCTCTAATAATCGGCTATGTACCACAGGCCTTCAAGCTGGCTGTAGTTAAACCTTTACTCAAAAAGCCATCTCTAGACCCAGCAGTCTTAGCTAATTATAGGCCAATCTCCAACCTTCCTTTCATATCAAAAATCCTTGAAAGAGTAGTTGTCAAACAGCTAACAGATCATCTGCAGAGGAATGGTTTATTTGAAGAGTTTCAGTCAGGTTTCAGAGCTCATCACAGAACAGAAACAGCTTTAGTGAAGGTTACAAATGATCTTCTTATGGCCTCTGACAGTGGACTCATCTCTGTGCTTGTCCTGCTAGACCTCAGTGCAGCGTTCGATACTGTTGACCATAATATCCTATTAGAGCGATTAGAGCACGCTGTAGGTATTACAGGTACTGTGCTGCAGTGGTTTGTATCATATCTATCTAATAGACTCCAATTTGTACATGTAAATGGAGAGTCCTCTTCACACACTGACGTCAGTTATGGAGTTCCACAGGGTTCAGTGCTAGGACCAATTCTGTTTACATTATCCATGCTTCTCTCAGGCAGTATCATTAGAAGACATAGCATAAATTTCACTGCTATGCAGATAACACCCAGCTCTATCTGTCCATGAAGCCAGATAACACACACCAATTAGTTAAACTGCAGGACTGTCTTAAAGACATAAAGACCTGGATGGCTGCTAACTTTCTGCTTCTTAATTCAGATCAAACTGAGGTTATTGTACTCGGCCCTGAAAATCTTAGAAATATGGTATCTAAGCAGATTCTTACTCTGGATGGCATTACCTTGGCCTCCAGTAACGCTGTGAGGAACCTTGGAATCATTTTTGACCAGGACATGTCCTTCAACGCACATATTAAACATGTAAGACTGCGTTCTTCGATTTGCGCAACATCTTCTCTAAAGTTAGAAATATCCTGTCTCAGAGTGACGCTGAAAAGCTAGTTCATGCATTTATTACTTCCAGGCTGGACTACTGTAATTCATTCTTATCAGGATGTCCAAAAAACTCGCTGAAAAGCCTTCAGTTAATCCAAAATGCTGCAGCAAGAGTACTGACAGGGACTAGAAAGAGAGAGCATATTTCTCCTGTTTTGGCTTCCCTTCATTGGCTTCCTGTTAAATCCAGAATTGAATTCAAAATCCTGCTCCTCACATACAAGGTCTTAAATAATCAGGCCCCATCTTATCTTAATGACCTTGTAGTACCATGTCACCCTATTAGAGTACTTCACTCTCGCACTGCAGGCTTACTTGTTGTTCCTAGAGTATTTAAAAGTAGAATGGGAGGGAGAGCCTTCAGTTTACAGGCCCCTCTTCCGTGGAACCAGCTTCCAGTTTGGATTCGGGAGACAGACACTATCTTTACTTTTAAGATTAGGCTTAAAACTTTCCTTTTTGCTGAAGCATATAGTTAGGGATGGATCAGGTGACCCTGAATCCTCCCTTAGTTATGCTGCAATAGACGTAGGCTGCTGGGGGATTCCCATGATGCATTGAGTTTTTCCTTTCCAGTCACCTTTCTCACTCACTATGTATTAATAGACCTTTCTGCATTGAATCATATCTGTTATTAACCTCTGTCTCTCATCCACAGCATGTCTTTTATCCTGTCTTCCTTCTTTCACCCCAACCGGTCGCAGCAGATGGCTGCCCCTCCCTGAGCCTGGTTCTGCAGGAGGTTTCTTCCTGTTAAAAGGGAGTTTTTCCTTCCCACTGTCGCCAAAGTGCTTGCTCATAGGGGGTCATATGATTGTTGGGTTTTTCTCTGTATTTATGAAGCGCCTTGAGGCGACTTTTGTTGTGATTTGGCGCTATATAAATAAAATTGAATTGAATTGAATTGAGCCTCCGAGGGCAAAGCAGTCCTTTTAGAAGCAGCATGGTAACAAGTGGTAATGGGATAGTCCAGAATGTCATCACAAAATACAGTCTTTGGGTTAGATTTATGGCGAACGGTCTCTGGCTTATGGTGAGGTGAAAGAAAAAAGTCCATTTTGGTCACCGACTGATACTGCTGCTCCAAACGGGAAGAGCAATGGCAGTGTGAGCTGTAAGAAGTAAGAAGCACAAAGTCCTATTTATTGTCCTATTTATTGATAGCAATGATGTCATTGAAAATAAAAGCTTCTTTTTTGTGTTTGTTGTATAGACTTTAGAAAGCATGAAATATAAGAAAAATAAATGGCTTATGCAATGATGAAGAGCGGATTGAGATGTCCTGATTCTGCATGAGCTATCTATTGAAAGCTATTGAAATTACAGAACAGGTATCACCAGACAATGTTCAGTTGTTCATATGAAAACTGTGCAACCTTAAATGGTGACTGCCCATAAGTAAAACTTGCCATATTTGAAGATGAAAATGTTTGTACTCTTTTTTATACACATTTCTTTTCATATTTTCGTATGAAAATTCATATTTCTCCTTTTGGTAACTTTCATTTTGTTATCTGTTCCTACCCCAGCTGAGCTTGTTATTTAAGAAACATTTTTATCTGAGCTGGTCAAAGTAGTTGAATCAATAAAAAGATCCCATTTTTCTTCACATCTTATCTTTATCTTTGTTTAAAAGTTCCCTTCAGTCCATGTGTGCTCACTATAATAATTCTCGCACTGTTATCTGGTCAATTCCCTACTGTTTTAAGAATGTTGTCATTCACCCACTTACAAAAAACAAAACAAAACAAAACAAACATTTAAAACAACTAAACAAAACAATGTAACCTTTTCTTCTCAGGCATTCCAGAATTTAATGACAAACATTATTTTGGTTCAAAATAACACAATAATTACTTCATAAATTGTTATTATCAAACAGTGTCGCTCACAAACAACAACAAATAATCATGATAAAGAATCAGTGAGAGAAGTTGCCTGTTCACTACTTGAATCGTAAGCTCTTTGAGCTGTCAGTGCATTTAATCCAAAACTCAAATGTGCCACAGTGAATTGGAACATTTTGTGTTTCAAAATTTTGTTGTGTAAGAAAATAATCTTCAGTCTACTTTTTAAATACCACTGTAAGTGTAATGATTTACAGGTTGATTCTTCTCACATAAATAGGACTCAAAAGTTCACAAATCTGACCAGGAAAAAGTTTAAAAAATGCATATGAATATTCCAACATTTCTGCCCATTTTAAAAATAAGTGTACTCACAGTTCACAAGACTCTAACGAGCTGTGTTAGCCTTTCTAAGTATCTTAAAAATCTTACTTTTAATTTCCTTTGTCCTAAGAAAATACACAAAAGGATTTACAAGAGATGGACCGAGGATGGTGCCAATTGATAAACCTTGGCGTTCTTCAAGAGTTAATACCACACCAAACCTGGTCAAAATAGCATGGATAAAAATGGGACAGTATAAACATATTACACAAATCAGGTGACTCACAAGAGTGCTTCCCATTTTCATTCTGTCATTATTTGATGATAATTTCACAAAAAACAAGATCACACAGTATGAAAGACAAATGAAAATGAATGTGAAAAATAACAGAAAAAATAACCTACTGGCACCTTCATTGAAATATTTCTCTGGGTCAACACAAAGGGTTCGTAATACAGCAGCAGCGTCACAGAAAGTGTACCTAAGCCTCAAGGTGCAGTGAGGGAGAGGGACAACTGTTGCTGGTAAAGGAGCCACAAAACCAGAGGCAACAATCCACAGAATGTATGTAAGTACCATTATACGTGTATTTGTTAAATAACTATGGTACCGAAGAGGATAAATTATAGCTATTAATCGATCAAATGCCATAATTGTTAAAGAAAACATCTCCATTGTTGATCCCAGCTGGAAAACACACATTTGAATTAAACACTCCACATATGATATGGTATTAACACCAGCAAGAAGAACCCCGATCATTGTTGGAGTGGCACTAGAGGTATACAGTATGTCAACAACAGCAAGATTGCAAATCAGAAGATACATTGGTTTATGTAACTGCTTGTCAGAAACAATGAAGAGGATATTGACCAAACTGCCAGTAACAGCTAGTAAATAAGTTATCAGCATAACCACACCAACTGCTACAGGCCTTTTGACTGTGTCAAAGCCACCTATAATAAAATGTGTTAGTTTGGTTGACGCATTCTGTAAAGACATATTAAAGAATATTAAATTACAATAAGTTTCAAATTGGAATTGATAAAGTAAAAAGACAAAAATAAAAGACACCTCTCAAAGCAAAAGGTGGTTAAAGATATTGCAAAGCTTTAGTAGCAGTAGACAGTGGTTAAGAACAAAAAAATAATAACCCAGCTAAACAGACAGTTTGGCTTTGAACACAAAGCACCTGTGCTTTCGCATTTTAAGCCTCACAAGAACCGTACATTCTCACTCTGCACTCCCGTCATCCAGTGACACTGCATTGTGGCATAGACAATTTTCTATTTACATATCCGCAGAGATTCAAATTCAAATTCAAATTTTTTATTTGTCACGTACACAGTCGTACGATATGCAGTGAAATGCTTAGACAACTGCTCGTGACCTAAAGAAGAAGAAGAAAAAAAAAAGGAAAGGGCTATGAATAAGATAGGAAATAAATATGAAAAATTAAAGTGTAAATTTAACTAGGAAGGAATAAAATATAAAAAATTAAGGTTAAAAATGAAATAACTGTACAACACAAATTAGAATGAAGGGTAAATTTAACTGGGAAAGAATATGATAAAGTATATAAATTAAAGTTGAAAATAAAATAACTGTACAACAAAATACACAATACACAGTATAGAACTATATAAGAATGTATGAAGAAATATAAATAATTAAATAAATATATATATACACACACACACACACACACACACACACACACACACACACACACACACAATAACAGCAGCTGTACAAGTATTAACTGGAAATGAAGAATATAGTGACCAGTGTTGTGCAATCCACATTATGTCTTGTGCAGTGTAAATATGCTTAAAGTGATTTAAGTGATAACAATGCCCAGAATGTCCAGTGTGTGTGTAAGAACTATATGTGTGAGTCAGTACTGTGTGGTGGTGTGATTGAGAGACCGTATCGCCTGCGGGAAGAAGTTCCTCCTAAGTCTCTCTGTGTTGGTCTTCAGGGAGCGGAATCGCTTTCCTGACCTCATCAGAGAGAACAGTCCGTTGTTGGGATGGCTGAGGTCCTTCACGATCTTCCTGGCCTTGGTCCAGCACCGCCTGCTGTAGATTGAGTGCAGGTCAGGGAGCTCGGAGCGGATGGTGCGCTCAGCTGACCGCACAACCCTCTGTAGAGCTTGTCTGTCCTGCATGGTGCTGTTCCCGAACCAGGTTAAGATGTTTCCCGCCAGGATGCTCTCTATGGTGCACGAGTAAAAGTTCCTGAGCACCTTGGAGGGCAGTTGGAAGTCTCTCAAGCGTCTGAGGTGGTAGAGACGCTGACGGGCCTTTTTCACCACGGTGTTGATGTGACAGGACCATGACAGGTCCTGCGTGATGTGAACTCCGAGGTATTTGAAGCTGTCCACTCTCTCCACTGGGCACTCGTTGATGACAGGGGTCTGGTAGTTCCTCTCCTGCTTAGTGCTGAAGTCCACTATCAGCTCCTTTGTCTTACTGACGTTTAGAAGGAGGTTGTTCCTCTGGCACCAGTTCTCCAGATTCCTAATCTCCTTCAGGTAGGTCGTCTCGTTTTTATCAGAGGTCAGGCCCACCACGACGGTGTCGTCAGCAAACTTGATGATGGTGGTGGAGCTGGTAGTGGCCACGCAGTCATATGTGTACAGGGAGTACAGCAGGGGGCTCAGAACACACCCCTGGGGGGCTCCAGTGCTGAGAGTGGTGGAGACTGAGACATGTCCGCCCATCCTTACTGCCTGTGGTCTGCCAGTTAGGAAGTTGGAGATCCACTGACACATAGATGAGCTGAGTCCCAGATGCTCCAGCTTGGTGGTGAGTGTGGAGGGAATTATGGTATTAAATGCAGAGCTGTAGTCTATGAAGAGCATTTTAACATAATTCCCCCTTCTAGTGTCCAAGTGAGTGAGTGATGTGTGGAGGAGATGAGAGATGGCATCGTCTGTGGAACGATTTGGATGGTAAGCAAACTGTAGTGGGTCCAGTGTGTCTGGTAGTGAAGAAATGATGAAGTCTCTGACCAGGCGTTCAAAGCACTTCATCACTACTGAGGTGAGTGCTACAGGGCGATAGTCATTGAGAGAAGCAGGGTGGGGTTTCTTCGGGACAGGAACAATGATGGACTCTTTGAAGCATGTGGAGATCACCGACTGAGATAAAGAGATGTTGAATATCTCAGTGAACACAGGAGCTAGCTGGTATGCGCAGTCTCTGAGGATACGACCTGGGATGCCGTCTGGTCCTGCTGCTTTCCTGGTGTTCACTCTCTTGAAGGCTCTCCTAACTTCATGCTCGGAGATGACGAGCACGTTTCCGGTGCTGGCAGTATCTTCCTGTCTGCAGCCGTTAGCGCCGCTAGCACTAGCATTGTTGGAGTCCTTAGCTGCAGCCTCGAAGCGAGCATAGAAAGTGTTCAGCTCGTCTGCCAGAGTCACGGCCGCGTTCGTCATACCGGTCGTTGGTGCTTTATAGTCCGTTATTGTCCTTAGTCCCCGCCATAGGCTCCTAGAGTCACTCAGTTGGAGTTGTGACTCTAGTTTCCTCCCGTAGCGCTGCTTCGCCTCTTTCACCGCCCTCCGCACGTTATATGACGCGGCTTTGTACGGGTCCATGTCCCCCGTCGTGAGTCCCATGTTGTAGGCAGCGGTGCGGGATCTCAGAGCGTCGCGGATGGTTTTATCCACCCACGGCTTCTGGTTGGGAAACGTTGTGATAGTCTTTGTCTCCACGGTATCATCCGCTAGTTTCCCGATGAATCCCACAACCGCTTCCGTAAACACGTTGACATCATCATCGGAGCTGTTTCTGAACATGCCCCAGTCTGCGTCATCGAGTGCGTCCTTTAACGCGGCCACCGATTGATCAGTCCAGCGCGCGATCTTCCTCTGAACCGGAACTTCCTGTTTTAGCCTTTGTTTGTATTTTGGCATGAGGAAGATGGCGGCGTGATCATATTTGCCAAAAGGAGGGCGGGATTGTGCCTTGTAGCCATCCTTGACCGTAGTGTAGCAGTGGTCCAGTGTCCTTTCACCTCTGGTGGGGCAGGTGATGTGTTGATAAAAGTTCGGCGCTGCACGTTTGAGGTTGGCACTATTAAAGTCCCCCGTCACAATAAGCGCAGCGTCCCGGTGTTGTGTCTGGTGCTGTGTGAGTGCCTCATGCAGCTCGCATAAGGCGGTGACCGTGTCCGCTTGTGGTGGAATATAAACGGCACTTACAATGACCGATGTAAATTCCCGAGGTAGATAAAAAGGACGACACATGATGGACAGTAGTTCCAGATTTGGTGTGCAGGAGCGTGTGAGAGGAACAACGTTCGCACTGTTGCACCAGTTGTTGTTCACCATTAAACACACGCCGCCTCCCCTTGACTTCCCCGAGTCCCGTGTCCTGTCCATGCGGTGAACCGAGAAGAACTCGGCCGTCTGGATGGCATGATCCGGCACCGCTGGGTTCAGCCATGTCTCGGTGAAGCAGAGGAGATTGCAGTCCCGAATGTCTCTCTGGAACTTTATCCTGGCCCTGAGGTCATCAAGCTTGTTCTCCAGTGAATGGACGTTGGCGAGCAGGATGCTAGGCAGAGGTGTGCGGTGTGCACGAGCTCTCAGCCTGTTCCTAACGCCGGCTCGCTTCCCTCTAGGCCGCCGCCGCCGCTTCCCTTTTTTCTCCCTCAAGATCTCACTCGGCCAGCTCGGATCCGGAGTTAAAAACTTCGAATTGTGAGTACATTGTATTCCAATAGAAACAAGAGTGTCACTGTCATAAATAATGTACCCAATGGTGATGATTTTGCCTATTTAGAGATGCTGAAAACTAACTTAAAAAACAAAGACAAAGAAAAAGTGGTCGGAGCAGTCGTGACGGCAGCCGACCTCACCGGCGCCAGATTGCAGAACCATGCTCCCATCCACCCAAGGGTAGGATGAGGATGGCTGGATACTTTAATTTACTTTTACTTTGGCTCTTTAGAGTTGCTATAACACAGAAGCTATCACCACAAGGAAATTGCACCTTTGAAAATATTAACTTAACTAATGGCAGTTATTAAAACTGACAGTAGATCCATCACGGCTGAAGCAACGACAAAATAACAAATAGTTTTGTACTTGATTAAGATTAACTACATTCTATGTATGATCTATGATCCAAGATGGCGCGGCCACGTCCAGACGCCTTCCTGACCGCGCCGCTCCGACTATCCACTTTTCTTGTTTTTTACTTATTTTTTGCTCTGGTTTACATCCCAAAATCCTCTAGTCTTATAGTATACGACAGCGGATCACTTGTAAACATCGGTGCCAAGGTTGCACATCTAATCTTGGACACTTTTAAACCCGACCCTTCCTCGCCGCCAGAGATTCTACGCGGCGCGGAGAACAACAAAGGACAGGCCGCTCATCCGAGGCGCAGAACAAAGAAGCGCCGGGGAAAACGCGCTGGTATTAGGAACAGACTGAGACAGCAGGCGCATCGCGCACCACTGCCCAGTATCCTACTGGCCAATGTACAATCCATGGAGAACAAGCTCGATGACCTAAGAGCAAGGGTCACCTTCCAACGTGACATGAGGGACTGCAACATTCTGTGCTTCACGGAGACATGGCTGTCCCCCACCGTGCCGGACCAGGCCGTAACTCCGTCGGATTCATTCTTTGTGCTCCGCGCGGACAGAACGGCAGAGGTGGAGGAGTGTGTTTCATGGTAAACAGAAAGTGGTGTGATGCCAGGAGCATTTCTACTCTCTCCAGCGGCTGCTCGCCACATCTGGAGTTCCTGAGCATTAAGTGCCGCCCTTTCTATCTGCCCCGTGAGTTCACCTCAGTCATCACCACGGTGGTCTATATCCCACCCCAAGCGGACACAGGTATGGCTTTGTCCGAATTACATGATGTGCTGAGCTCGCTTCAAAACAAGGACCCGGGCGCAGCCCTCATTGTAGCAGGAGACTTTAACAAAGCGAACCTCAGAAAAGTCATGCCAAACTTTTACCAGCATGTCTCGTGTCCAACTAGAGGGGATCGGATTTTGGATCACTGCTACACGCCATACAAGCAGGGCTACAAAGCTGTCTCACACCCGGCTTTTGGGAAGTCTGACCACAACGCCATCTTCCTCATTCCCCAGTATAAATAAAGCATACGGAGGGAAGACGTGACCACGAAGGAAGTAAAACGGTGGACTGCCCAATCAGAAGCTACGCTACAGGATGCACTCAACGACGTAGACTGGGACATGTTCAGAGCATGCACAGTCGACATCAACGAGTTTACGGAAGTAGCAGTATGCTTCGTCAATATGCTAGCGGAGGAGATTATCCCCACTGCGAGAGTCACCACATTCCCAAACCAGAAACCGTGGATGGACAGATCGATCCGCACTGCAGTAAACGCCAGGACCGCCTCCTACAACACGGGTCTCGCCACTGGCGATATGAGCGCCTACAAAGCGGCCTCATACGGCGTGCGGCGCGCGGTGAGAGATGCCAAACGCAGGTACCGGGAACGTGTGGAGTCCCGCTTCCACCAGGGCGACACACGGAGTATGTGGCACGGACTACGCACCATTACGGACTACAAAGCCAGGGACACTGCGCCGATCAACGCCGACTCTGCATTCACCAACGAGCTGAATTGGTTCTACGCCCGTTTCGAGGTTAGCCAGGCGGCTAATGCTATCTACCGCCTGACTACCGAGGACAGTGACGTCATCAGCGAGAGACCGGTGACCAGCATCGCGGAGCAAGACGTCCGAGCGGCACTGAGGAGAGTGAACACAAGGAAAGCGGCGGGGCCAGACGGCATCACCGGCCGTCTGCTGCGCTGCTGTGCTGACCAGCTAGCAGGTGTGTTCACTTACATCTTCAACGAGTCCCTGGCGAAGTCTGTGGTCCCCACATGCTTCAAAAGATCCACCATCATCCCTGTGCCCAAGAACAGCAAACCCTCATCCCTGAACGATTACCGGCCAGTTGCACTGACCTCGGTAGTAATGAAGGTGTATGAGAGGCTGCTGAAGAACATCATCTCCTCCGCCATCCCAGACACCACAGATCCGCTGCAGTTCGCCTACAGATCCAACAGATCCACAGAGGATGCCATCGCCCACGTCCTACACACCACTCTCAGCCACGTGGACAAGAAACAGGGTAACTATGTGCGAATGCTGTTTGTTGATTACAGTTCAGCGTTTAACACAATAGTGCCCTGCAGACTGTTCACAAAGCTGAGGGATCTGGGACTTAACAGCCGTCTGTGTGCATGGGTGTTGGACTTCCTCACTGGCAGAACTCAGGTGGTGAGGGTGGGCAGGTGCTTCTCCAACAGCATCACCATCAACACAGGAGCACCTCAGGGATGTGTCCTCTCGCCACTGCTCTACTCCCTCTACACTTCAGACTGTGTGGCCACCCATGGCTCCAACACCATTGTGAAGTTTGCTGACGACACAGTGGTGTTGGGTGCCATCTCCAACAACGATGAGACGGCCTACATGGATGAAGTGAAGAATCTGGCATCGTGGTGCCAGGACAACCACCTCCAGCTGAACGTCAGCAAGACCAAGGAGCTGGTGGTGGACTTCAGAAGGGGTCAGCACAGAGACTACAAGCCCATTATCATCAATGGAGCTCCAGTGGAGATGGTGCAGTCCTTCAAGTATCTTGGTGTCCACATCTCCTCAGACCTGACATGGGCTGCCCACATTCAGGTCCAGACCAAAAAGGCTAGGCAGCGCCTGTATCACCTACGACAACTGAGGAAGTTCAGGGTCTCTCCAAAGATCCTCGGGATTTTCTATACAGGCGCTGTGGAGAGCATCCTCACACAGAACATGACATCGTGGTTCGGGAACAGCTGTGTGAAGGACCAAAAAGCTCTCCAGAGAGTGATCCGTACAGCAGAACGCTGCTGCAGGATTGCTCTCCCCCCGCTTCAGGACACCTACACCAGGAGATGCCGGACTAGAGCAGCGCAGATACTGAAGGACCCGTCCCATCCTGGCAACAAACTGTTCCAACTTCTGCAATCTGGTAGAAGGTAGAAGGTGTGTGTGTGTGTGTGTGTGTGTGTGTGTGTGTGTGTGTGTGTGTCTGTGTGTGTGTGTGTGTGTTCTGTAACACAATCTTGATGCGCTCAGGGTAGGCCCAGCAGAAGATGTTCGTTGAGGGCCTGGCCTTGGAACTGGAAAGAACAGTTAAACACAAGGCAATCTTTGCCATTGTGGCTAACAAGGGGGTGAGGGATGTACCATGACTCATCTGTTTGAACAACCTCAGAGGCGGACACCTTAACCACCGAACCGGCCTGGACCAACTTCTCTATCTCCGCCCAGTAGATCTTAGCTCGTTCTGGATCTTTCTGGAGCCTTCTCTCCACGCTTCTCAAACTGGGAACAACAGCGTTAGGGCTAGCTTTAAGGTGTGGCATGTTCTGGCGGCGAAGGAGTGGGGTGGCATAGCGTTGGATGCCCTCGAGTTCTACACGAACTGTCTTCTGCTCTAGCAGGCTAACTGCATAGTTATCCTCTCTTGAACGGGTAACCACCTTGCCTTCTGGCACTGGGATGACATCTACCTACCATAACTTCTCTACATGTTTGAGTAGCTCACTCACCTGGGGAGGAATAGCAGTTGTGAAGAGGCACTGTTGTGGCAGCGAAGAGGAACCGATAAGGCTGGAGGGACCCTGTAGTGTCCACCCTAACCTGGTGCGCATAGCAGCGGGACCACCCGGTGGACCAAGATGGACAGCTTCAGTTGCAGTGATGAGCTGTGGGTGGTCACTGCCAATGAGAAGGAGAGGTTTGACCTTCTTGAAGGCCTGGAGAGGCAGGCCTCTGAGGTGTCTCTACTTCCGCTGCAAGGACTCCACATCATCCAAAACTATGTGAGTGCTCAAAGTCTTGCCATTATGGTGAAGGATGACTGGGACAACCTTTAACAGGACTTGGCCGCTCTCTGTAGGACGATCGAGGTACAGGACGCCCGTAGGATTCTCACCTCGTGGGGGAGCAGACACTGGGCCATGTGTCTTTAAGGGCTTAGAATTCACGTCGTGAAGGACCTGCAGATGACGACCCTGACACAGGCTGCAGGGTTTCTTGAGGGTACACTGTGCTGCCTGATGGGAGCGAGCGCAATGCCAGCACCTCTTGTTGGTCTTTATCCAGTCTGTGAGCTGTTCGCGACTCAGCTTGATGACCTCCTGACACTGACTCAGGTGATGGGCACGGTTATCGCAAAAGGCACAGTAGGGCTGCTGCCTAGCTTTGTTTGGAGTGGTACCTAGTGACCTGGGTGAGCTCTCTACACTGTGAAGAACCGCAACAGAGCGCTTGCTTGGTCTGACATCAGGCTTCTCTCTGGTGATCGTTGGCGTGGGCAAGCCGTCATAGTCCTGACACCAGGATTCGTACTTTAACCAGGTAGCCAGGTCGTCCAGGGTGTAAGCCTGACCAGAATGGTTGTACATGCACCAACGGAAATCAGCTCTTTGCTCTGAAGGAAGCTTACTAAGAAGTCGAGCCACATGGGAGCCACACTGGAGTTCGACCTCCCCATCAGGGCCTAAAGTCTTCAGCATGCCCACGAGCGACTGGATGTGAAGAGAGAATCGCTCGAATGCGGCTGCATCCCCTCGGCGGATGTCAGGTGAGTCCATGACAGCAGCAGTTCTCCTCAGGGCAAGCTGGTGAGGCTGCCCAAGCCTGTCGTTAAGAGTATTCATGGTGTCACTGAAGGGCGTGGCAGAATGGAGGTAAGCGTCCGCTATCAACTTTGCTTCCTCCAGGTGTAGGTGATCTAACAAGACTTGGTACCTGAAGAGCTCTGAACTCTCCGGGGGCAATAAGTTCTCTAGCGCCATCTTTAGACGAGCAAATTCCCCAGGATTACGGCGTGTGAGCTTGGGAATGCTCGGACGAGGCCCCCTGTAGGTCAAATCTGGGGCCACTGCTAAGCCGGGGGTCTGTACATCTGTGAGGGCCAGAAAGGAGTAGATGAGGATGGAGGTGGAACTGGCAGTGGTTGCAATGGAGGGGGGTGTGCTCTCGGAGGCAGCGCTGGAGGGTAGGTGGTCCTTGGCTTAGGAGAAGTGAACCCTGGCTTAGATTCATGTGGGGGGATGATCTGACTCTTCTGTGCAGCCATAGACTCCCTCTTCAGATCCTGCAGCTCTTTCATCATTGTATCGATGCGGTCCTCAACTGGACCCTGGCTGGAGACAGACGCCTCCTTGAATTCAATAGGAGGTGGTGGTGGAGGCCAGTCCTCTTCCTCTTCAGCAGGGGGTGGCTGGAGATGAACAACAGGGGCTCTGTGCGGTGGACTGAGCTGCAGACTCTCTGCACGGTCCAGCAGCTGCAGCAAACTAGTATGAAGGGCCTGGAAATCAGCCAGCCCGGCTCTCATCTGGTCATGGGACTGCTGGAACAGGAACCTTTCACCTTGTATATCTTCCAGAGGCGGAGCCAGACATTTGAAACACCCGGGGCTTAGCCCAAAAGGGTAGTATGCATGTGGGATTTTGGTTTTTTTTGGGAGGGGGGGGGGGGGGGGGGGGTAAAAATGACTGAAAGATTAATAGGCTCTGTTTTGAGTTTTGTTCAAAAAAGAATGACTTCATATAGGGAAAAATATATATCACATGTGCAGGACACCTTAAACTAGTTTTTAAGCAGCAAGGCAGAACAAAATCAGGGCTGTATCAAGACATGAGGACTAAACCCCAATTCAACCAGACCCAGAACTGATCCAGAATTAAAACAGGACTACAACAGTTCAAAATCAGGACCACTTAGGATTTAACCAAGACAGAACCAGAATCAGAACTAGATGATAGTAGCACTAAAAATCATCATAGACCTGCACTACACTTATTTTTTAATTCTACCAATGTACAATATTTAGATTGAGAAAAGTTTATATAATTATTTAGCCTTGTTGTGCAAACAAGCCCGCATAACTTAATAAATATAGAATTTGAAAAATAACAAACCTAAAAAGAAACACTAGGTACGAGATACATGAGGACCTATGATACGGTGATACTTTTGGTAAACAACCATTTGACTAACATGTGTGTCTCACCTGCTCTTGTTCCACCTCTGTTCTGTCCTCATTCTCCATCTCCCTCTCTCTCCCTCTCTGCTCCTCTCTCTCCCTCTCTGTTCCTCTCTCTCCCTCTCTGCTCCTCTCTCTCCCTCTCTGTTCCTCTCTCTCCCTCTCTGTTCCTCTCTCTCCCTCTCTGCTCCTCTCTCTCCCTCTCTGCTCCTCTCTCTCCCTCTCTGCTCCTCTCTCTCCCTCTCTGCTCCTCTCTCTCTCTTTGTGCTGACAATCATCAAATATACAGATATTTACAAACTCTTCAGAAAACACAAACACTTTTTAAATTGTAACATCAAATCAGACTAAATGTTTATTTTTTTAGATTGATAAATATAAAAAACATATATTTGTTAACTTTAAGAGTAAAGAGAGAAACTATCTGTATTTCTTAATTTTAAATGGCACCAAATTGTATTCAAAATTGAGCCACACTTATGGAGCTCCACAGTTCTTTTCCTGGTGTTTTGGTTGACATCTCTTGATGTTCCCATGTCACAGAAACAGGCTCTGTGTTTTGCCTTATATGCATCCACAGCTGTGCCACCAGTTTACTCACATGGACTCTACGAACCTATCAGAAGCTTCTTCAGCTCAGAATGGAATCGTCTGCAGTTTTCTTATTAATTAACAATAAACTTAGTGTACATGTACTCCTAAATTTGATGAAAGTGATAAAAATAGACAGCTCTGTCTCTCTTTATTCTGACATTTAACTAATTCAAAAGATATTTCAATATTTATCTAAAACAAAAGTTTACTCTAAATTGATGTTGTACAGTAAAAATGTTTTATGTTTTCTCCCTAAAGTGTATGTAAATATCTGGTTTGTACTGAAATCCCTCTTGTTTTGCATAGAAATATACTGAACAACATACAAAGCATAATATATAAAATAACATTTACCTGAGTTTTTTCTTTGAAAGAACCCTCTAATGTCCATTCTTATATTTCAGTACATAACTGAAACCGATTTAGTCGGGGAGGGTAAGAACTGAAAATATGAAATAAACACACGTAAGCTAAGACTCTAAAAAATAGCATTTGTTCGGCTTTTCATTTCGCCATTTGTTGATTCACTTGAAGAGCAAGTAACGTAATATTGGTCAAGTGATCAGTTTGATATCAATCTTTCGTGATGCACCGTCATATTTACATTATTTGTACGGTACGAATGATTTGCTTTGGTACCTGCTCAAACTTAAGCTCTCCTTAGTATGGCTGGCTCCGTTTCTCCAACAGTGCACTCACAGGCAGCAGCTGCCCCGCCCCCTCGCTCAGTCGCTTAGTGCCTGAGCTCGGATCATACCAATATCAGGGGGGGGATTCACGCACAGTCGTAAATTCCCACAGTGTGCACTATGTGCTTCGAATATTGTGTGTACTTTTTGTTTTATACAGTTGTCAGCCAGGCATCTAACTATGAAAAAAATTACACTCCAAAAGACCCCGGGCTTCTGACAAAACAACCCGGGCTTAAGCCCAGTAAGCCTCCCCCACGCGCCGCCCCTGATATCTTCTAACTTTGCTCTCAATGGTGTGACATGGCTGTGTGAGCGGTCATCAGAGGGGTCAGACGGAGGATGGTGGGAAGAACGGGTGTCGCCTCCTGTCTCACTTTCCTCCTGGTAACCTGCACCAAGCCCGGGGAAGTCAGTCTCATAAGCTTCATAGCGGAGGGGGCGACGTATATTACGCCGTGGGCGTGCACCAAGGACTGAGAAATTCTGAATATCATCCATCTTGTTAGGGTAGAAGCAGCTTACCTCCGGCTCGAAGGACCATTAATGTTGGGTAGATAACTTGGACTGGGAGGACTGTAAGGTGCTAGTTCAGATTTGCCGCTACCACTCCCCGGAGTGTCGGCCAGAACACTGCTCAAGGCCCGGATGAATGTTCAGAAGGGAGACAATGAAGACACCGAGGATAGTGCAGACTTTTGTATTGACTTTACACAGTTGAAGGTAACAGGGATTATCAGAGGAGCAGGTATTGCATACAGGCTTAGGTGCGTGGGCATGTGTATGTGTATGTGTGTGTGTGTTCTGTTGCTCATTAACGCACACTTCTCACGGAATGACAACTTCTCTGCTCGTAATCTGGAGCAGAAAAGCTCAGGTGCCTTGCCCACGTTTCTCCCTGCCCATAGTCTCTCTCATACAAAGCGGTGGGGTGACCTCTAATGGCCACTCTAAAAAACTACAGGTGAACTAACAACTGAACGGAATAAAACCGTAACCTTTTGTACAATCTAATTTGATTAAACTTTTTTTAATTTCAATTTTTATTTTATTTTTTTAATCATAAATATGACATACAATTAGCAGGACAGTCGGCAATACCCTGTTAATAGGAACTACAATCGCCTTCCACCTCTCATTCATGTGCGTCCTACGGCTCTGCAAGTCCCACGGTTCATGCCTCTGTCTCAGTGTTAAGTCTGTGTCTCTGTGTTATACTTCTTGTTTCTTTGACAGTCTGTTTTTTTCATTGTATCCTGCTTCGCTTCCTTTGTCTTGTTAGGTCTGATCACTCCCAGCTGTGCTTACACAGGGGAGAAAAGTAGTGATATTTCCTATGTAAAGTACTTTTGAGCGATTGGATGTGATTGCTACTGCTTATCATGTCCAGGATGGTGGACAGTTCTTGACCGAAGTCCACATGATGTCATATGAAAAACTTCTATGCCAACCCCTATATGAACTGTGATTGGATGAGACCAATGAAAACGTAGCATTCTTTTGATACTTAAAGTGTTTACCCTAAGCTGTTTGGGTTTGGGTTGTGCTTTTTTCTTAACAAATGTGTCCAGCTGATAAAGATTTAAAATATATTTGAAAGGCTATTGCTTGAGGCTGAGGTGTTGTTGTTGTTTTACTTCTTTAACTAAATTTTGAAACATCTCCTAATTTAAAAAGTTGTTGAGTATGTTGTTACAGAATGCTTCAATCACAGTGAAACACTTTATTATAGGTGGTTTTGACACTGTCAAAAGACCTGTAGCAGTTGGTGTGGTTATGCTGATAATCTATATACTAGCTATTTTTGCCAATACAGTAAACATCCTCTTCATTATTTTTGACAAGAGATTACATAAACCAATGTATCTTCTGGTTTGCAACCTTGCTGTTGTTGATATAATGTACACTTCCAGTGCCACTCCAACAATGATTGGGGTTCTCCTTGCTGATGTTAAAACCATATACGTGGACTGCTTAATTCAAATGTGTGTTTTCCACTTAGCAATGGTGATGGAACGGTTTGCTCTAGCAATTATGGCATTCGATCGATTAATTGCTATAATTTTTCCTTTTCATTACCACAGTTATTTGACAAATACACGTACTGTTGTTCTTACATATATCTTATGGATTATTGGATGTGGTACTGTTGTCTTGTTTCCTGCAACAGTTATCCCTCTCCCTCATTGCACCTTGAAGCTTAAGTACACTTTCTGTGATTATGCTGCCATAATGCGAACCACTTGTGTCAAGGTTGATGAGTATTTCAACCAAAGTGCCATTTGGTCATTTTTTATTTTATTTTTCACTTTCACTTTCATTTGTATTTCATACTGTGGAATCTTATTTTGTGTGAAATTATCTTCAAATAATGACAAAAAGAAAATGGGCAGCACTGTTGTGAGTCATGCAATTTGTGTAACATGCTTTTACTCTCCTATATTCATTATTGTCATCTTGACTAGAGTTGGCGTGGTATTATCTCTTGACGAACGTCAGGGTTTATTGATAGGAAACATTCTCGGTCCATCTCTTGTAAATCCTTTTGTGTATTGTCTTAGAACAACAGAAATTAAAAATAAGATGGTTAAGATATTCAAAAAGATTCTTAGACTCTTGTGAGCTGAGTGTGCTTTTCTATTATAATAATTACTATACATGTTTTGTCTTTTTCCCCACTGAAGTTTTGTGAATATTATATATGTAAATGGTTGTAAAACATCTTCCACTTCATCACATCTGATTTTATTTGTTTTTTATTGTGAGTTTATACTAGCATCCTAACAACTCTAAAAATGGCTGTTTTGTATGTGTGTGTTCTAAATCATACTTTTTTTTTTCCTTAATCAACAGAAGCTAATCATTATGAATAATTGCTTTCAACCTCAGAAAATATTGCTTTGTGGAACAGCTCTTAAGTTTTGTTTAACTACATGTTAAATGAACACAAGCATTTGATATCTGAAAACAGCACATCTTTCATTCTCTTTCAAGAAATATTCAAATGACTAATTGATAGGTTATTATTTATTTGTTTTTATTGGGGTTTAAATTGATCCATTCCTTGACTGTCTTAAGACAAATGAAATTAAGAATTTTTTTTTTTTTTTACAATTAAACTAGCTAGAGTTTTGTGGAGTGTAGGCATGGTTTTTTTTTGTGCAAAATGACATTAAAAAATATTTATCAATTCTTAATTGTATTCTCTTGTCGAGTTTATTTGAGTATAACTCTAACCCACCTTGTAAATCATTGTTTTGATGGTTACTGATGGTTACTGTAGTGGCTATATTAATTTTCTACTTTCTTTCTACTTTCTTTCCACATCGTGGGTGCCGCAGCCTGCCACTGAAGGAGCTGCTCAGTGCTGTCAGTCTCCTGCATGAGGTGGGAGATGTTGTCCAATAGGGATGACACCTTAGCCACCATTCTCCTGTCACTCACCACCTCCACTGGGTCCAGAGGGCATCCTAGAACAGAGCTGGCCCTTCGGATCAGCCTGTTCAGTCTCTTCCTGTCCCCAGCAGAGATGTGGCCACCCCAGCAGACCACACCATAAAAGATGGCTGAGGCCACCACAGAGTCATAGAAGGTCTTCAGGAGTGGGCCCTCTACTCCAAATGATCCGAGTCTCCGCAGCAGGTACATCCTGCTCTGCTCTTTCCTGTAGAGGGCTTCTGAATTATGAGTCCAGTCCAGTTTATTGTTCAGATGAACACCAAGGTACCTGTAGTTGTCCACAGCCTCGATGTCCATACCTTGGATGTTCAGTGGTTGCAGTGGAGGATGTTTGTGCCTGCGGAAGTCTACCACCAGCTCCTTGGTTTTACTAGTGTTGATCTGAAGGTAGTTCAGCTGGCACCAGTCCACAAAGTCTTGGGTCAGTTCTTTGTACTCCTTGTCATCCCCATCAGTGATGAGGCCGACTATTGCGGAGTCATCAGAGAACTTCTGCAGGAAGCACTGGGTGGAGTTGTGGGAGAAGTCTGCAGTGTAGATGGTGAAGAGGAATGGAGCCAGAACTGTTCCCTGTGGGCCCCCGTGCTGCAGACGACCTTGTCCGACACACAGCCCTGAGTTCTCACATACTGTGGTCGGTCAGTGAGGTAGTCCAGAATCCAGTGAGGTAGTCCAGAATCCATGTCCAGAATCCACTCCTGAGTTCTCCAGCTTGTCCTTCAGGACCGTGGGAAGAATGGTGTTGAAGGCACTGGAGAAATCAAAGAACATCATTCTCACAGTGCTCCCAGCGGTCTCCAGGTGAGAGAGGGAACGATGTAAGAGGTGGATGACGGCATCATCCGCTCCAATGCCAGGTTGGTAGGCAAACTGAAGTGAGTCCAGTGATGAGTTCACCAGTCGCCGAAGCTGAGCTAGGGCCAGCCGCTCCAGGGTCTTCATCAGGTGGGATGTCAGAATCACTGGCCACTAGCAGTTGAGGTCCTTGGGGTGTGAAGTCTTTGGCACTGGTACAACACAGGAGGTTTTCCAGAGTATTTTGGAAAACCAGTATTGGTCTTTCACGTGGAATTCCAATAAAATTGATTCATGTTTGTGGCTGTAATGTGACAAAATGTGGGAAAGTTCAAGGGGGCCGAATACTTTTGCAAACCACTGTATATGTGACACATTGTGGTTAATTGGGTGAATAGATTTATATTTGTCCAACCAACTATATAACATTCTTTTACATTTTCTTTCTTTTTGTATTTCTGGGCACTGATTTTCCCTCATTCATACCAAGGCATTATGTGTTACATGTGAATCATTTCTTAACTGTTTATTCTATATTTGTCATTGGGCTGTCCTAAAAATGCCCTGAAAAGTCTTCAGTTCTATATCACCACTGTAAGATTCGGGAGAGGCACCATTTAAAGGATTTTTAAAAAAATACTTTCCAGTGTGTTTGGTGTTTAACATTTATTTTGAAATGTTGCCTCCTCTCCTGTTTATTTTAGTTATTTTCACCCGGAATAATCTATAAAATCTACAAGAATATCTTCAACTAACAACTGTATTGTACCTTTTTGTCACTCTGCTTTGGCAGTCAGCATTCTCTGTGAAATCTTCAATTCAACTGAATACCATCCCTGATACCATTAAGTATTCCAGCTTTTATACCACCTTTAAAACAGATTAAAATATGATATTTAAAAGTAGAATAGGAGGGAGACCCTTCAGCTTTCAAACCCCTCTTCTGTGGAACCACCCCCTGGGGGCTTCCCATGATGAGTGTTTTTTCTTAACTCACCTTTTTCGCTGACCATGTGTTTATATACCACTACACATTTAATCACGAGTTGTTATTAATATCTAGCTCTCTGCAACAGTGTGTCTTTTGTTTTGTCTTCCTCTAATCTGAGATTGTATGTTTCACTGAAACTTTTCAAAGTATTTCTGACATGTTAAAACAACTGCTGGGGACCCAGAGTTAAACAGCTCCAACTACTTGAGGATCTGGGCATAGACACAGTTGTCACAAGTGAATGGGCCAAGTTTGAGACCCTTGTCAGTCTATTTGAACCCTTTACCATTTATGCAGAAAGCCTTCAGAATGACAGCCAGCCAGTCTCACAAGTAGTGCTGTCTGTTCAACCTTGAGGCACATAAACTGATTAATCGGTTTAGCAATCTGTTAGTTGAAGTGCTGCTTTTTGAGAGTAAGAGAGTAACATTTGCTGATATTCTTAATCGTGATTTTACGTAATTTGATGTTGCACAATCTAGAGCCTGGCTGTTGGACTTAAATGTTTCACTGATTCTTCAATAATCAGATAAAATGTTGCTGATAAGAGCAGGACAGCCCTTGGTACAGACTCCCAGTCCATCCTCATCCCTCCATTGGAGGGGATGACATCAAATATCTGAAATCTCTGGTGATATGTAAATACAAAAATTGCCAAGCCCTATGTCTAGTGTGAGTGGATGAATGAGCTGCCAACTGAAAACTTGTGGGCCTTTAAATACCAAAGTCTACACTTTGCCTGGTTAACCCACAGCTGTTTGGGTGTGCCACAGTTATTTCTTCATAACAATTTTATATGGCTGGTAAAGACTTATATTTATATATTTATATATTTAACCTCTTTCTTTCCTTGAAAAAGTTCCTTATTTTTTTGTAACTCCAAAGCTTACATATTACATTTTTTTTCTTTTTCTTTTTTCTGAAACATATTTTACCACATTTTTCCTTTGAGACAAGTTGTTTCTGTCTTTTCTGCCTTAACAACCGCAATTTAAGATTTTGTTGAATATGTCATTACCAAATGCTTCGATCAAAGTAACACACTTTATTATAGGTGGATTTGACACAGTTAAAAGACCTATTGCTGTTGGTGTGGTTATGCTGATAACCTATCTACTTGCTGTTATTGCCAATGTGCTAAATATTCTCTTCATCATTTTTGACAAGAGATTGCATAAACCAATGTATATTCTGATTTGTAACCTTGCTGTTGTTGATATACTGTACTGCTGCAGTACCACTCCCACAATGATTGGGGTTCTACTTGCTGGTGTTAATACCATATCCTATGTTGAGTGTTTCATTCAAATGTCTGTTTTCCACTTAGTAGGAGTGATGGAGTTGTTTGCTTTAGCAATTATGGCATTTGATAGATTAATTGCTTTTTCTTTTCCTTTTCAGTACCACAGTTATTTAACAAATACACGTACTCTTGTTGTTACATACATTCTGTGGGTTGTTGCCTCTGGTTTTGTTGCTGTTATGCCGGTAACTGCAGCTACACTTCCTTACTGTACCTCAAGGATGAAGTACGCTTTCTGTGACTATGCTGCTGTAATACGTACCACTTGTGTTGATCCTAATTACTATTTCAATTTAGTCTCAGTCATGATGTTTTTTCTTTTATTTTTCACTTTTTCTTTCATTGGCCTTTCATATTTTGTGATTGCATTCTTAATGAAATTTTCATCAAATAGAGATAAAAAGAAAATGGCAAGCACCTGTGTGAGTCACTTGATTGTAGTAACATGTTATTATTCTCCTTTATTTGTTCTCATTGTCTTCACCAGAGTGGGTGTGGTATTAACACTTGAGGAACGTCAGGGTTTATTGATTGGGACCATCCTTAGTCCATCTCTTGTAAATCCTGTTGTGTACTGTTTCAGGACAAAGGAAATTAAAAATAAGATCTTTAAGATATTCACAAAAAAGGCTGACATACTCAACTAGATTCTTATGAACTGTGACTGTACAAATAAAAGATGCATAATTTTTTAGTCCAAATACTGTGCTGAAATGATGACATTACTATTTTGACTGTCTCTAAGAATATCTCCCCCTCATTAAACAACCAATTATGCAAAGAAAACAAAGGTTAAAAAATACATTTTTGTGCTGTGTTTGGAAGTCTTAAACTTTCTATGCACCTTTTTGGCTGAAGAATTGTAAACTCTTATTATTTTTGTAACTATCATAACAATATTTACTATTAGCTGTTAATAACAAGTGGTAGGGATATTAAAAGTAGCAAAAAAAAAAAAAAAAAAAAAACCAAAGCCACACACACAAACAATAAAAACACTACAATGCACATAAAACTGCATTAATTGAAAATTGCATAGAAATCAAAGTATAAGTAAATATCCAACAGAAAAATGTTTTTCATTAGTGTTACATGGATTAAGTTTACTGCTGCAAATGTTTAAACTTGAGCTCATTCTAAATATGTCATATTCTGTTGAATCTACAGTAATACATTATTTTATGTAAAAATCATATGTTTGTAGTTTGGCTGTTAATGAGCTCTAATGCAAAGGCCTACATCTAGGCCTAGGGCTTTAATATACACTAAAAAAAAAGTATATTAAATATCTTCATAAAATAAAATAAAAATCAGAGCTGAATAATAATTGGCAATTGACAAAGCATCAGTAACTTTTTAATTCATTTTCTTTTATGATTTCTTACCTCTATTTATATATATAACTATTTTCCTAGTATGCAATCTGATATTTGATAAAATATTAACTTCATCAGGTTTTTTTTTCAAAATGAACAGCACTGTAATTTATATTTAAACTTTTCTTTTAAATCAAGAAAATATATTAAATAATGTACAAATGGCTTAAAACATATTATGTTTCATGTAAAATTGACGTTAATAATATTTTTGCACCAAGGATGGTTAAACTTGTTGGACTTTGATTTTTTGTGATTAATATACTCAGTCTTATGTGAAAAGTATTTTGTTTCATCGTCAAACACTTACATGATTATATTTCAGCATTTTTGAAAAATAAATTGGCAGTCTGTGTCCAGTTTCATTTCAGTCTTTCTTGATACCTCATCATCATAATTCCTACACAACAAGTTAACATCAATGTATATGTATAACAGTGCAATTCACAAGCTTATATGTTACGGTCTGATATGTATATAACTGAGTTATAACTGAGTGACAACCGTTATAATCACTCAGTTATTTTTGTCTTTTTAAGATCATGGTGTTATTATTCTAAAATGACTAGCTGTTACCTAACAAATTTAATGTTTAATAATGGGTAGTCATATTGCCCTTCCTTTTCAGTTAGATTCATATTTGTCACACATGTTTCAGATCATAAAAGAAATATTAATATTAGACAATAGATAACGTGGATAAAAGATAAAAGGCACTTTTTAAATTATATTTTTAATTTACAAATGAAAAAGAAAAAACTCTAACTCCCCTTTTTTGAAAAAGTAATTGCCTGTAATACCCATACCTGATAACTAATAACTGGTAGTGTTACCCTTGGCAGCAAGAACTGCAAAAACATATTCACAATAACTGACAATGAGTCTTTCACGGTTTAGTGAAGCAATTTTGGCCCACTCTTATTTGTTTTGATTTAGCCACATTGGAGGGATTTCCAACACGAACAGTCTGTTAGAGGTCATACCAAAGCATTTCAATCCGATTTGAGTCTGGACTTTGACTAGACCACTTCAAAACATGATTCATTAATTTTTTAACACATTTTATTTATTAATATATATATCTTCTGACTTTTTTTAGAGTTGGTGTTATGGCCCGTCTAGGCGCGGCCAGACCACAACATAAAAGACGATCCACCCCTACATGCTCCTACATTAAACCAACATAGTTAAACAGTGAACACACGGTCTGCCAGTTGGGTTGGGCCGAGAATGAATGACCTGGCAGTCCCTGGTGGTGTCTTCTTATGCGCTGCCTCCTGGTCATTAGCCAATCTGTACGGTCCATCCACCCATAGCTGGACTGGCCATCGGTCATACCGGGCATTTGCATTAACAGTTATATCGTTTTATCAGTTAGTTGCTGTAACTTATCCTTCTCAGTGCCAAAATTACATTCATAAGCCCTTTTGGTGCAGGAGTGAAGGGGAAAAGAGAAAGCTAACATATTGTAGTGCGTCCACATTGGGAAAATGTCCAGATATTTATGAGGCAGTATGAAGTATGAATTTGACAGAAGGGTGGATTATTGGTCTTTATAATGGCAAGCACTAAAAGTGCTTCTATTTTTCAGCCATGCAACATTTCTATACTGGGCAATACCATGATACCACAGTATAAGAAATTCAGACTATCAAATACTCATTTAAAATGTTACAAGTGATATATAAATAGCTTCTATTCATTATAGCAGGGCAGGTACAGGAACCGCAATGCAGATATACAGATTAAAATAAGAACTGCAATTAGGAAACACAGAACAAAACTGGGAAGCAAAACAAAACCCAAGCAAGCAAACAAACAAACAAACAACAACAAAAAACAAACAAAAAAAACTTTATGTAATATTAAATAACGTGTGACAATCTTAGCCATAAATGAACAAAACGAAATAGACCTATGCTAAATTATTGAAACAGTAAAGCATGTATGGGTCGCCAATGCTCAGTAAACAATTCTCTCTGAATCCGCAGAGCATACAGGGAGTGCAGAATTATTGGGCAAATTAGTATTTTGTCCACATCATCCTCTTCATGCATGTTGTCTTACTCCAAGCTGCATAGGCTCGAAAGCCTACTACCAATTAAGCATATTAGGTGATGTGCATCTCTGTAATGAGAAGGGGTGTGGTCTAATGACATCAACACCCTATATCAGGTGTGCATAATTATTAGGCAACGTCCTTTCCTTTGGCAAAATGGGTCAAAAGGAGGACTTGACAAGGTCAGAAAAGTCAAAAATAGTGAGATATCTTGCAGAGGGATGCAGCAGTCTCAAAATTTCAAAGCTTCTGAAGCGTGATCATCGAACAATCAAGCGTTTCATTCAAAATAGTCAACAGGGTCGCAAAAAGCATGTGGAAAAACCAAGGCGCAAAATAACTGCCCATGAACTGAGAAAAGTCAAGCGTGCAGCTGCCAAGATGCCACTTGCCACCAGTTTGGCCATATTTCAGAGCTGCAACATCACTGGAGTGCCCAAAAGCACAAGGTGTGCACTACTCAGAGACATGGCCAAGGTAAGAAAGGCTGAAAGACGACCACCACTGAACAAGACACACAAGCTGAAACGTCAAGACTGGGCCAAGAAATATCTCAAGACTGGTTTTTCTAAGGTTTTGTGGACTGATGAAATGAGAGTGAGTCTTGATGGGCCAGATGGATGGGCCCGTGGCTGGATTGGTAAAGGGCAGAGAGCTCCAGTCCGACTCGGACGCCAGCAAGGTGGAGGTGGAGTACTGGTTTGGGCTGGTATCATCATAATAATCATAATCATACATAAAATTAGCATGATATACAACACAAACTCTTAAAAAAAAAACAGTTATTCCCAGTGACAAAACTGGGTATCATATCATAACTGGAAAAAGTTATATTGCTGTATAACTAATACAGTATAATATTTTACTCAAATATATAACATAGTTGAAGTGGAAAGTAGCATGACAGTGCAAAAACTTAAAACTTGTGTCCCTCTATTCTGAATTTGACCATTCATTTTCATTTTAATCACTTTGGCTGTGTTGGTATTTACGGTTTCCTCGGCCTGTCTTAAAAATGTATTGCTTTTTACTTTTTTGCATTTGAGTCATTTCTTAAATGCTTGCACTTTGGGGTTATTTTCTTGCTTTCCATTTGGATTATTGTTCTTCTACCATGAAGGATACCAAAACAGTGCATTTAACAAAAATATTGGATTGATGTGTGCCTGTATATATGGATGTCAGACAGTGTGGTGCAATTTGTCTTTTTTTATACAGATATAGTTTTATCCTCGTTGGATCTTGTAGTGGGCATCATGGATGAGAACAGTCCCTCCATCATAAAACCTCCAAAGATTAAAAAGTCATATTTAATTCCCTACGTGTAAAGAAGGCAAACCAATGGATTATCAGCACTTTGGCGGTCAAAACATCACCATAAGAGCAGAGGATGGCAAAGAAGTAAGTTAGATGCACCAGAGAAACTGGGCCTTTGTAAAAGCCACTGAAATACACAATGCAGAACTTTCAGAAGCACACTGAAGAATCTTCATCAAAAACTGCATTCCTGTACAATTTGCGTTCCTTTGCATGCTTATTCGGGTAGATGAATCAAAAAGAAAATAATACTTAATAAACTAACATTAAAATGGTCTCTACATTTTTTCATGGGGGCAAAGAGTTCTCTAACTTTTAGAAGTTATCTCAACTTACAGTGCAAAATGCTGAAGAATAAGTCACCAAATGTTGAGTCACCAAACCCTTTGAGGCTCATTACTGGAGCTAAGTACTGAGGGTAAATCACTCTAGAGGGCTGAGTATGACACTTGTTTCCTATCAACACTTTGTAAACAAAGAAGTCATTAAGCTAATGAGCAAACGCAAGATGAAAACAGTAACAAATTCTAGGCAACCATAATACAGTGAAAGTTGTGTCTTGTTTTGTAACAAAGTTCAGTTAATGAGAGATAGTCAACTCCTTATATTTGTATATTATATATTATTATTGCATTGAGTTTGGTTTTAAAGCCTGATAATATTAGACCAATATATTCCAACTTTTATTTCATCTTATTTTGTTTTATTTTATTTATTTTTAACAGGTGTTCCCAGTGCTTCAAAGCAACAGGAAAAAGAGTTAAGAGTTAAAAGTGTGTTCAACTGTTTTTCAATTCTATTGCAAATGAAATATGGGATTATTATTCAAAGTCAAAGTGAACTTTATGGTCATCTCTTTTTTTTTTCTTTTTTTTTTTGCCTGTCCCATTTGGTTCTTTAGCCGTCAGAATTGTTGTCTGAAGACCTAGAAGGATACCCAATGGATTTACTTTGCCAAATGGATCATCATGGCCTTGCCGTATTGGTCCATTTGATCGACTTTTGTTGTTATTATTTATTTTATTTTATTTTCAGTTGTTACAGACAGGACAGACATGAAAGATGAAAGAAAAGAAAAACAGAAGGGAAGAGGGACAGTGAGAAAGGGCACTTAAAAAGAGAAAGAAGAAAAAAATCTCCTGGATCACCTGTTGAGAGAAAAAGAAGAGAAAACAAGCAAAAAAACAGAGCAACAAACTAAACACAACACCATCACGTTAATCTAGCTAAGTGTAAACAGCAGTAAATACTAAATAATGAATGTTGTTGTGTAGCAAGTAGGACCGACAGAGCACAATGTGCTTGGAAATAGCAGCCAATAGAGGTGTAGTTTATGTCTATGAACAGTGAACATCCGTGTGCACACCTGTGCGGATCAGCACGCTTGTATTCAAAAGGTTTCCCCATGTAACGGTCTGCTAGAGGATGTAGAGAGCCATAGCCCTGTCCCCCAGCGCATGAAGCAGGCATGGAGGAGATCCAGGCCCCAGACATCCAGAGGCCCCAGAGTGCGAGAGCCCAAGGACGACCACCGGCATCCATGCCACCCTCCTGGGAAGAGCTGAGGAGAGCCCCAGATGAGGGGTCACCCAGTAGCCATGGAGCAGAAGCCAGAGGGGGCTGCAGTGGCGTGCCCGCCGGCTCTGCCGGCAGCCAGCTGTGCCAGAGTGAACCGAGCCGCAGGCCCAAAGGCCGGAGGCCCGAGGGCCCCCTTTGCCCCGGAAAAGGCCTGACCGAGCAACAGGCACCAGGCCCCGCCAAGTATTCACCGGGAGTGAGCTGGTACATACCTGAGTGCCCAGCCCCGGACACCAAGAACCACCAACGCACCGAACCCTGAGGGCATTAGTTACCGGCAGGGAGTGTGGTGAGGGGAGATAGGCCTTTGGAGGGCCTGGGAGTTCCCAGAGAGAGGTGGAGTGTAAGACCCAACCTGACATATAGACATAGACAAACAGGCACACACAGACACAAACATGCATTCCCACCCTCATGCACACACATACAAATACTCAGCACTCACCCAACATAGGGATAGTCATACATGGACACTGTACACACAATCACACTCCCCAAACAAACTCTATACCCTGGGTCCAGGTACCCTCGCCGTTGGAGGGGGAAACGGCACCTAGACCCAGGAGATGGGTGACTTTATGGTCATCTCTGCTATAACCAGTGCAACATACAGAGAGACCAAACGACGAGGCCCCGGTTACATCAGTGCAAAAAAACCTAATAAATAGATAGAGGGAGAATGGGAGAAAAAAATAGGAGAAGAAAATAAATATATGCTTAAGTTACAATAAGATTTTACAATTTACAGATTGGAGTGATCTAAAGTGACCATTGTAGCAGCTTGTAAACCTGGAGTAAAAAAAATGTCCATACAGCAACATAAATTGTCCATAGAGCAGCATGTCTTATAGAGGCAGTGGTGAGTAAAGTGCAAAAGAGTCAATAAACAGTTTGTGTGGGTGTGTGTGGTGGTGGGAGAGGGAGGGCTGGTCGTGAATTCAGGAGTCTGAATATTCCACAGACATGTGCCGATAATCTTGGCAGCTGCTTTAACAATCCATTGTAGTTTGCTAAGATAACCAACATTGTAGCTGCCAAACCACACAGAGATGCAGCTGGTCAGAACGCTCTGTAGACCAGAACGCTCTGAAGACCAGACACCAGCGAGGGAGGATAAGAAGGACAGACGCAACAACATTGTCATCCCCTATGTAGCCGGTGTATCAGAGAAACTCAGGAGAGTTTTCTCCAAGCATGACATCCCGGTGCATTTCAGACCCAGCAACATGCTCAGACAAAAACTGGTTCACCCAAAAGACAAAACGCCAAAACACAAACTTAACAATGTGGTGCATGCTGTACAGTGCAGCGAGGAATGCTCAGACCGCCACATTGGAGAGACCAAACAGCCACTTCACAAGCGCATGGCACAACACAGAAGAGCCACCTCCACAGGACAAGACTCAGCTGTCCATCTGCATCTTAAGGATAAAGGACACTCTTTCGAGGATGCCAATGTTCACATTTTGGACAGAGAGGACAGATGGTTTGAAAGAGGAGTGAAAGAAGCCATCTATGTCCACTGTGAGCGACCATCTTTGAACAGAGGCGGTGGTTTACGACACCAACTCTCTGCCATCTATAATCCAGTTTTGAGATCCCTTCCCAGACGCCTTAACGCCCACTCACATCCTGGGCCATCTGATCTCAGGAATTCGCATGATAAAGTGGGGCGAGGTTTCACAATGAACACACCCGAAACTCTGGCTGATTGGGACCCACACCCAGTTTCACACCTTGGCTCTGACGATTAGAGGATCATCAGGGGGTCCTTTTGTCCCTCTGTGGGGGGATACTCCCATTAAGTTTATATCTGGGACTCTCCACCATTTGGCCTTAGAACTGAAGAAGCTTCTCGGATGAGAGGTGAAACGTCTTCAAGCAACTTAAAGAAGTCCAGACGCTTTTCTTTGCAAGCTCCTTTGACTATGATGACCTGGATGACTGAGAACCTTCACAGACAACGCTCTGTATGGTGCCCTTGTAGAACGTGGTGAGGATGGGAGGAGGGTCGTTGGCCCGCTTCAGGCATCTCAGGAAGTGGAGGCGCTGCTGGGCCTTTTTGGAGGTGGTGTTGGTGTTCCAGGTGAGGTCGTCTGAGATGCGCGTCACTGCAACTCCCCCTGGCTTCTGCTCCGCGGCTGCTGAGTGAGCCCTCATCTGGGACTCTCCTCAGCTCTTACTGGGACAGTGGCGCGGCTGCCCCTCTGTTGGTCTTCCTTGGTCTCTTGTGTTCTGGGGGCCTCTGGATGTCTGGAGTTTTGATCTCCTCCATACCTGCTTCATACCCTGGAGGACGGGGCTGTGGCTCCCCACACTCCCTAGCAGATCGTTACATGGAGAAACCTTTGGAATGCAAGCATGCTGATCCACACAGGTATGCACACAGGTGTACACACGGGTATTCACAGACGCGGACTACTACGCCTTAACGCCCACTCACATCCTGGGCCATCTGACCTCAGGAATTCGCATGATAAGGTGGGGCCAGGTTTCACAATGAACACACCCGAAACTCTGGCTGATTGGGACCCACGCCCAGTTTCCCACCTTGGCTCAGGCGATTAGAGGATCATCAGGGGGTCCTTTTGTCCCTCTGTGGGGGGTCACTCCCACTAGGTTTATATCTGGGACTCTCCACCATTTGACCTTAGAACTGAAGAAGCTTCTCGGATGAGAGGTGAAACGTACTTCAAGCAACTTAAAGAAGTCCAGAGGCTTTTCTTTGCAAGCTCCTTTGACAACGCGGACTACAGCTTTCTTGGCTGCTGCCTCAAAGCACATTGTGCGCTGTCTATCTTGCGTGCTGCACAATATCGTTTATTATTTAGTATCTACTGTTATCTACTGCTAGCTAGTTTATTGTGATGGTGCCGTTTTTTTTTATTATGTTGCTCTTTGTTGTTTGCTTTCTCTTCTGTTTTTTTTCTCCATACAGGTGACCCAGGTGTTTTTTTGATTTTTGTTTTTTGTTTTTTTTCTTTCTTCCCCCCTTCTCACCGTCTCTTCTCCCCTTTGGTTTTCTTTCTCTCCCTCTCTTTCTTTCATTCTTTCTCCCTGTCCTATCCCCCAGTCATGTCTGTCCCGTTTGTAGCAACTGAAAATAAAATAAATTCATAATTATAATAAAGGTCAATCAAATGGACCAATATGGCAAGGCCATGATGATCCACTTGGTAAAATAAATCCGCTTAGCATCTTTCTTGGCCTTAAGACAACAATTCTGACGGCTAAAGATCCAAACGGGACACAAATAAATAAATAAATAAATAAATAAAAAAGAGATGTGAACTCCCAGGAACTTGATGTTGTTAACAGTCTCTATCATGGAACCCCGGATGCTGAGTGGTGTGTGGGTGGAGCGAGTCTTCCTGCAGTAAACGATCATATATTAAATATATAAAATCAGATATTAGATTTTATTCTTATTTATTCTTATTTTATTCTTAAAATAAAAATAAAAGAATAGTGGAGACAATAAAATTTTGCTTCATCATGGAAAATAACTGTGTAGCACGTTTTGATATCTTAGGTGTGCATTCTCAAATATCACCACAAGGTGGAGACAAAGTATTCATGACACAGTATTCAGATGTTTTACATTAGACTTTTCTGTAGGTTGTCAGATTTTGAACAAATGTTAAAATATGTCTTTGACTTGCTTTGCAATTCAAATGAAAATGTTTCTGATTTTGTCTGTGAGCTTTTAAAGTTTCTTGCAATGCTTTAAAGAACAAATTTTAACTAAATAGAAGAGGTTTTTTTGAGTTTCCTGAATAATCTCAAAATCAGTAAATGCCTCAGTTTTTTTACTTTTTGACTATTTCTTTTACCCTTTTGAGTAAGATAAATCACATACTCATTATGTTTTTATCAACAAAGCTGGGATCCACTATTCTTTTTTTTTCCCCCTTTGGTATTTTTTCTATTATCTTGTAAAATACATATGATGTAGTGCTAAAATGTACAATTCACTGACTCAAAGATATAAGACATAAGATATATATTTGTCACATTTACATGTGAGAATTATATTGTCAGAAGTTTACATACAGCCATAATAAGCTTGAATATCATGGTAATTTTGGCCTTTTCATTTCATTCTGCTCATTTTATTCTGCATTGGTTAAGAGGTCAGAAGTTACAAACACTTTTGTTTGTTTTTAGAAATATAGCATATGACAGACTTTCATTAGGGAAACTTTATACAACTTTTTAAAACAGCCAAAATAATTAAAGATCAAATGGATGAAAATTCTTTAAAGTTTTACACAATGTATCAAGTATTTCTAATTATATTTATATTTGCATTATGAGGTTAGTTTCTAGGTATTCACTAGGATTATTGTTCTTCTGTTATAAGGAACAACTCTCTGCTCCTAACACAGTAAAAACAAGGGACTAACAAGAAAGCAAGGAATGTAATGGGTTTAGATGGCATCAAGTCCTGGCTTTGCAAATCCCACGCACATCAGCTGTGCAGGATAGCTCAATACATTTTTAGTATATGCCTGAAGCTAAATAAAGTGCCACAGCTTTGGCACAGCTTTGTGTGGTATCAGTTCTGAAAACAACCTCAACAGCCACAGGTTGGTGGCTAATATCAGTGAAATCACACCTTATGAAGACCCTGGAGAGTCAGGTCCTTACGCATCTTCAGCCCCAGTTGGGCTCATTGTGAGACCCACTCCAGTTCACCTATTAGCCCAGCACTGAGGTACATGATGCACCCAGAATGGCTAACCAAAGGCTGGATAGTCCTGCTCCCCAAGGATCCTCAGAAGGGACTGGTCCCATTCAGCTACCGGGCAATAACCTGCCTCAGTACCGCATGGGAGCTCCTGTTACACATCATATCAGCTAAGATGAACAGACACATGGCTCAAAAAATTAGCAGGGCCCAGAACGGAATTGGCGAAACATCAGAGGAGAAAACACTAGCTCCTGGTAGATAAAGCAATCATGCAAGCCTGCAAAACCAGAATGACCAATTTGTGCCCCTGCATAGCCTTAAAAAAATGCCTATGACACTTCCTCACACATGGATCTTGGAATTCCTAGAACTGTAAAAAATCAACAGACTAGACACTCACTACAACTACTGAACTCTACACACTGTCACTTTAAACCTCACTGCACAGTTTTTCAGAAACTTTAAATACCAAACAATTGAATTAAATTCTCCTAATATTTAATACTTTAGTAGTTTTATTACTTTTATATTTTATTATTATTATTATTATTATTATTATTATTATTATTATTATTATTATTATTATTATTGTTGTTGTTGTTGTTGTTGTTGTTATTTTCTTTCTTTAATATACCTGTACACTTCTATTGGTTCATGTAAACCTGAGGAACACGAGCCTAAGAATTTCACTACTGGTAAATGTTGCCACACTGTTTAAATGTATATGACAATAAAACTTGAACATGAAACATCTCCACAAAAGCAGAGTTGAAGACAGAAAAAGCAGATTAATAATGAAAATGAATAATAAACTAAAATTAAAATGCTGTTTAACATGGAGGCAAACTATTCTTTTAGAAGTTTAATCCATCTCTTAGCCACAGTTTCAAATGCTGAAAAACAAGTATTGTGTCACCAAACCCTTTGAGGTTCATTACTGGAGTTATGTACTGAGGATAATTCACTCAAGAGGGCTGAGTATGGCACATCTTTCCTATGAGTGCTTTGTAAACAAAGAGGTCATTAACCTAATGAGCAAACTTAAGATGGAACACAGTCATATATGACAACCAACATTATTTGTGAAAATAAAAATGTATCGTGACATATACACTCTATGCATATCTATACAAATACCAGTTCAAATGTCAAAATGTGGCTCAGAACCACCTCAAGAGGTGTACAGCAGCGGTCCCCAACCCCAGACCGGTTTATGTCAGACATGGACCAGCCTTTAAAGTATCGCGGATAAATACAACCACATAAAATGATCCGACCAAGACAAAAAGTGTGGCATTTTGTAAATATAATAATAAACGTGAATGTACTGTGTAATTGTGTAACTTTATTAGCAGCGTCCTCCTGAAAATGTGCCAAATTGAGAGTTACATCCTCCTCTCTGCTGCTTAATGCTCTCTGGTCGCTATGGTAAATATTTCTTTCAAAATAAAACACACAACTACAACAAGGGAAAAGAGCCAGGGAAACCGAGTTAGCGATAAAAACCCTGAAAACCATACATTTCACAGCGGAGCCTCAACTTATGTGGCCCGGTACCAAACGACCGCTGCTGTACAGAACCTGTGATGTCCAGACGGTGTTCCTCTGGTGTTCTGCTGTGAAAACCTTTGGGTTTAGGGATTAATATAGTTGCCATGGTTTCCTTTCTTATCTTATTTGTTGTGTGTGATCAGGACAATTCTGGAGAAGATGGGCCTGCAGGGAAAAGTCACCCCCTTGCAGGCCAGAAGACATGAGATAACTTTAAAGAATACAAAGTATGTATGTGTGTTATCAAGAAGATAATTCTTAAGAATACAAGTTAATAAATGTGCAATTACTAAGAGTTGTTGTGGTGTTTTTATTTTCCTGCTGTCATTTTTGATTTCATCTGCCTTTAGGATTGCAAGTATCCAGGCTCAGGAGAGGGGGTCAGTGGGAAGCCCACTGCTGCTACTTGGCCCTTGTTTGCCCTCATGGATGAGGTGATAGGACAGATGCCTTCCACTAAGCCTCTTGTCCTAATGTCCGCTCTCCCTGAGGACACTCCAGGGCCAAGCACAGCAGTGGGTGACCAAAACAGCAGTGATGATGAAGCGAGTCAGCCACCTGCGACAGGGAGAAAGAGGAAAAGAGACAGGGATGATGAGCTGCTAGACCTCATCAGAGAGGACATGAGGCAGCAAAGAGAGGCTGAGGAGAGGAGAGCAGGGAGAGGATGGACAGACAGTTTTCACTTCTAGAAAGATTAGTTCCCAAATGAGTTATGTATTGAGAAATTTATTTATTTGAATATATTTGTTACATTGTTATATGTGTTGCATTAGTTTAAAGGTTTTATGTTATTAATAAATTGATTCAAACAAACAGTAATTGTCACTGAACTCAATTTGATTTACAGGCATTTTTAACATGTATGAACATAACGCTAACCTTGAACAATATTACTTGGATATTTATTTGATAGCAATAAAGTAAATAACAATAACAATTAAACAAGAATATTTCAAATACACAGTATGTAAAGATGGAAAAACAATATTTTCAGTTGTTCACACAGGATTAACCTGAGTGACCTGTTCCTGGACCGTTTCTTGAACAACTGTAATAGATTACAGGAAGTCTCTGGCAGTGTTGCTGAATCTGCCCGAGCAAGATCAGACATGGATGGGGTGCTGCAACTGAGATATGCGGTTTGTCTTTTCTGGTTGGCGAGTGGAGAATCACACAGGGTGGTCTGCAAAGAGAGCTTTAGGATGCTTCCTCCCACTGTCCACTGCATCGTCCATCCACAGGGTTTGCAGGGCTGGCTCAATCAACGGCTGCCACACCACTAAGACCAGAAATATGCAAGCAGGAGATGGTGGATGCTATATTATTAGTATAGTACTTGTAACTCTGTAGCAGACAACAGTTTGATGTAAAAAAACAAACAAAAGATTAGATTCTATACGTTTCAAAGATATTTAGTTTATATATTTTATATGATACAGTACATATGTAAGAATGACCGATGTTGAGGCAAAAAATTATCGTCTGCCAAAAACTGATTTCCGGTTTTTGCCCTAAACTGATTGCTCATATTTAACCTGCCTGCTATGAATAACTTGTTGGTCTATAATACGTGAAACATATGTCAAATGTATCCCTCATTAATGATATCAAGTCACTTTGAGCCACCAGCAACATTCCTGTAACAAGGTAGAAGCTGCAATCAGTTTTTGGCAGTGACTTTTATATATCCTTTATTTATCCAGTTCACAAACAATCTTGTTGACATTAGAAATTTATTATAACAAAAAAAAAATATATATATATATATATATATATTTTTTAAGAGTAATCTGGTCAAGATGACAGCAGACAGTGCAACAAATATATCAATTGCGCCTACATTATAGCCAGAGTTATAAAGATACTTGAACAACAGGTAATTATTGTATATATAAAACTCCTTTGTAAACCATGTTCACCGAAGTCTATTTACCAACATACATAAAGATATTACACATATTACACACAGAAACTTTGGAAATCAGTTTTGGCAGGCGAACACTTTTTTGGCACAACGCTGGCAATAATAGACTATAGCTGTGTTCCAAAACGTCAGCTGCATCCTTCGGCGGACCCGGCCTTCGCGGTCTACGTGGGCCGGGTCCTTCAAAAACCGAGAGGGCCGGAAGTGCGAGGCTGTGAAATGGGACGGTCTAGCCTTCAGATTAGCGTCACCGCTGTGTCGGTGGAGTTTAATAAACTTGGCCGTCCGCTCCTTGCTATCTAAAATATAACAGGAGACTGGCATAAATTCTCGACCGTCTCACACTTCTGTTTAATCAGTTTTCTGTTTAACGTTTATTCAGCCGTGTGAAAATCCCGGAGGAACCCACCCGATGGATTAATAAAGTTTTATTTAATATAATAATCTAATAACTTTGATCTCAGCCAAACCGATTTACTCCGGAACAAATAAAACACCGAAAAAGGAAAACAATTACATTTTTAAGTTATCCGAGTGACTTATAGATCATGTTTAACCTGAGTAGCGAAAAAGCGGGGGTCTGAAAACGATGAAGCCGGGAGTCCGCTGCTCTCGCCGGCTGGAGTGACCATTGTACCCCCCGGCTTGCTATCGAGCGGGTGGGTAACAGACGTCTCCGAAAACGTCGGCACACTTTTGCAAATATGCGATGTCTTGATAAACCAAGCAGATATTTGAAGTTTACACAGCTACTTTCTCGCCTGAAAATATGTTAAAAGTTTATTTTGTGACCCAGAAAGATTAATAAGAGTAATTTTAAAACTTAGTAGCGGCCGCCATTGTTGGCAGCTGAAATTTGGCTGGCCCGCGCTATGAATTCTGGGATATGGTGGGCCACGAAGGACACACCCGACCCATCCTTCAAATTCGGGGAAATGAAGGACGCATTTGTCGGGCGCATTTGAAGGAGTCGACGAATTGGGACAGCCTTCGTCGCCTGGCTGTGACGTAATCGGCCTTCAAATGCGGCCTCCGGAGGATGCAGCCGACGTTTTGGGACACAGCTTATGTGCACGTTAGCATATGCTACTTCCGGTGCGGAAACTCCTGTGGGGAGCTTTGTTTCCGGTGTCCTACTCACGCCTTGTTTACGGTCCAAAACAAGTTAAGCAAATGAATGAATCAAGCGGCGATTTACATTTCTATAGATGTCTTGGGCATTTACCCAATATATCTGTAAATGATGTTCATCGACTTGTCGATATTTTTTCCCCAAAAAAGTGGAAAGCTGTTGTCAAATGTTGTTAGATTCCCATTCATTTCCTATGGTGGTCTGGCTTTTAACCGGGAACAAAGTTGATTAAAACACTCAAAATTCAATAAAAGAGGTGCTCATCACTTTTATATGTTCAAGTGCATAATATGGAGGATGTAGTAAGGCCTCAAGGCAATCGGATGTAAAACACAATATTTATGAATTTTTAAATTTGTAAATCGGTCAGATTTGACCCGACCATGACAGGAAGGCTAGTTACCTCATAACAGAACTTCCCCATCCACACATTATTTATTTGTTGCTTTAGTGAATATTACAGAATAGTAAAAATGGAAATTAAAGAATTTTCTATGAAATGTTTCTTTATAATAGAAAGTGACTATGTAGATACTCTTTGTCTTAGTCTTAGTCTAGCCATGATATCAAGGTGTGTATTATCAGGTTTTACCACAATGTGGAGACAAAGTATATGTGACTGAGGTCATAAATAACAGGAACATTTTCAGATCTGCTTAAGCATATTTTGTCATAATTTTGAACAAGTCTGGGTTTTTTTTGTAGTTAAGTCTGTGAGTTTTCTTAAGGTAATGAGAATGTAATACACAATGTTTCTGTAGTACAAATTGTATTTAATTATTATTTATTGATAGATTTAATATCAAGCAGCCTAAAAGTATTAAACTCATGGAAAACATAATTATTCTTAAACAAAATCACATTTATTTGCCAAGTGTGTTCAAACATTTAAGAAGCTAGAGTTGAGTAACAAGTGTAATTCTACAAAAATTGAGGATAGCAGTTGATAAAATAAGCAATAGTGAAATGGAATATTGAACTGTAATTTGTGTGTGTGTGTGTGTGTGTGTGTGTGTGTGTGTGTGTGTGTTTAATCAGACCATACTAGATGTAATGTCCTGTGAGACATTTAATGTGCCTTCAAAGACACTAGAGGGCTGCAGATTACACAAAATGAAAGAGAGATGTACACTGCTGAATGAAATGAAGTCCATACAGTTTCAGTTTTAATGACGATATGAATTCAGATTGTATTGCTGGCGCCCTCTGGTGTAGTCAGACTATATTCTATATTGTCCAGCAATATGAAGAAGTAATTTTAATCTGCGATGTATACAACAGTTACAGACATCACTCTTAATTTTATGTGTATTTATGTTTAATGTTTTAAGCACTGAACCACACATTTCTTAGACTTCACATTATGTACAGATCAGGTTTAGACAATCACAATAAATTTACACTGATTTCAATTTCCTTTGGAATGACTTCATAAATGCCTTAAAATACAATGCAGAATTCAAGTTAGTTAATATCGAAACGACACACACAGCTGACCTATAGAACACCAAAAACTAAGTTTGCTTTTTATTCTAGACTTTAAGTACTATAATATTGGAATAAAAGCATAAAGATTAGACTTTTTAATTAAAGTCTACTCTTTCTGAGTCTTAAATACATTTCCCTATTCTCCTATTTTATACAAGTAGTACCCTGCAGTTATGTATAAGATAAATGGTGATATTTTGGTGCTAAACATGAAAATGCTCAATGAGTAAATTTGATCTTTTTAATACTGTAAAAGGGAATAGTTCTTATGTATTGTATTGTATTGTATTGTATTGTGTCTTTATTTGTTTCAGACATATAAAACAAAAAACAATATATACACACTACATATATTTTCATTTACAGATACGAATATATATGTAGATATACACACACACACGTATGTGTTCAGATAAACAAAAAATATATAATGAAATAAAACAAAATCGTCTGACATAATGTAACAATGTTTGGTCTGAAAAGGAGTAGGAAGAAGTATGAACATACTTATTAATTCCTACCCCTGCTCAACATCTTATTGATCCCACATAATTCACCTAATTCCCATCATCACATACTCCACACGATACACGAGGAGAACCTATATAAACTTGGCTACCGTGATTGATATAATTTGGATATAATTTGATATTTTTATACATACAATGGGTGATCATCTTTATCGGTATCATATTCTTCCAAAATCAGTTTTCGAAGTATTTTCATGAACTTACTAATTCCTGAGCATTGCTGTAGATCTATAGTAAAACTATTCCACAGTTTTACCCCATAAATAGTGACACAAAAGGTTTTAACCTTTGACCGTGCTTTAAGAATCCTTAGATTCAATTTCCCCCTCAATTCATAGTCTCCTTCTCTGTCATAGAACATCCTCTGTATATTTCCTGGTAACATATTGTATCTGGCCTTGTACATAATTTTTTGCAGTTTTATATTATATAAGATCCATAAACTTCAGTATTTTTAATTTCAAAAACATGATGTTAGTATGGTCTCTAAATCCTGCTTTATTAATCATCCTGATTGCTTTTTTTTTAATTTTACATATTGGTTGAAGTGCAGTTTTATATGTGTTTCCCCAAATTTCCACACAGTATTCCAAATATGGCAATATAAGTGAACAATAAAGTACCCGGAGTGATTTGGAAGGCAAAAAATATTTAACTTTACTTAGTACGGAGATGCTTCTTGACAGTTTGGCTTGTATATGCTTTATGTGAGGTTTCCAGCAGATTTTGTTATCTATTATCACACCCAGAAATTTTGTATCCGAAACTTGCTCTATTTCAACATTGTTTACTAATAATTTTGCTCCTGCATCTTTTTTACAATTTCCGAATAACATAAATGTAGTTTTTTCCAAATTTAATGAGCGCTTTATAGAACATGCCTCATTCACCCATTCATACAAGCACTTTTTGCATCATGCCGAAGGATATCTGGCAAGTAGACTACAATAATAATAATAATAATAATAATAATAATAATAATAATAATAATAATAATAATAATAATAATAATAATAATTTAATTACACATATTACAATAGTAAATACTCGTTTGATGATAATCAGTGCATAAAAGCAGTATCTTATCTGCAGGGCAACACCTGTTTAAGTTACATTATTTGACAACATAATTCTAAAACCAAATCAGAAATGATCATTATCAATGATTATAATTATTCCAACTGCTGTAGTACCTACTAAACAGTGTTTGTTTATTTATTTAGAAAATTGTCATACAACATAAGAAAGCAAAAACATTGTAATTAACTTCAAGTATGCGTTTATTTTTTTATACAATGGTATAATGACAAACATTAATGATAAAGTAACAATGCACACTAAAAAAATATTACCTTCAGTCTTTAATCAGATGTTAATTGCTTGTGTTGTTGTTTTCAAAAATTGTTTGATTTCAGAAATTTTAATGTGCACTGCTTTTGGGTTAGGGTTAGAAAAGGACGTGACCGAGTAAACAATAACATACAATATAACTTCACATAACAGGAGGACAATGAAGGTGAAAAATGTCCAATGTTTCAGCATGTTACATCAGATTCTTTTGAAAGAGTGCATTAAGATGAAAACATCCTATTCTTTAAAAAGTTCAACACCTTTTCTCGAATTTCCTTTGTTTTCAAACCATAGATGATTGGATTCAGTGTTGGGGGAAAAATTAAAGTTGACAAACCCATAAATCTTCTGAAATGGGGTGAAACATTATTTAGTCTATATGATATGATGGTGAAAAGACCAAGACACTCCAACAAGAGAAAAACAATCAGATGTGTAGCACATGTCTGCAGAGCTTTGGCTTTTGTATCTGATCGTTTAGATCTAAAGCAAGTTATGAGGATGCGGAGATATGTGTAGAAAACAATTCCATTAGCCACTAATTGTGAAAGAGCAACTATCAAAAGGCCATAGATATTGTTAATAGTTGTGTCAGCACAGACCAAAGTCAACAGAGATGGATTATCACAGTAAACGTGAGTCATTTCAGATCGACAACGAGGCAAGCGCAAAAGTAAGAAAAAAAGCACAGCAATTAAAACTAAACAACTCATCCATACAATGGTGATTATTCTCATGATATGGGCATTAGTCATCACAGTACTGTACTGCAGTGGGTAACATATGGCAATGTATCTATCATATGCCATTGCACTCAGATTGAACACAGTGCCTGCTGCATAGATATGGATAAAGAAAGCTTGAGCAATGCAAGCTGAGTATTGCATTATCCCACTGTTCTTCAGTATTTCTTTGATGAGCTGTGGAAAGAGAGCTGATGAACCTATAAGGTCATACATAGGAAGGTTCAGCAGAATTAGGTACATTGGCTGATGCAGAGATTTATTCAGCACAATGGTGAGGATTAGAGTAAGGTTGCAAAAAAGTATGATCATGTAACTCAGAGTTGCAAAAAGAAATGCAGGCAAAACACTCTCAGAGGAGAGATTAAAGACATTAATCTGTAAAAAAGAGGATGTGTTGTATTGGTTGTTCATTTCTTAGCTTTTGCTACTTATAAAACTCAGAAATCAATCATCACTTCATTGTTTATTAGGGAGAAAATATTTATGCATTTCAATTTAGCAATCACACCAATGAACATAACAACAAAAAAATCATAAAAAGAGGAAAAAACATTGAATGTTATGATTACATTTTATTCATAAACTGTAATCATGATAACTTCATGCTGGACAACTGAGTCCATGTACACTGCGGTTAAGCATTACACAGTGTATATATTATGCATTTATGATAACATGTTATAATATTTTTGCCTGTAGTCTGGAATTCAAATACTCAAAGGCAATAGAGCAAAAAAGCATTAATTCACTTCAATGCATAATAAAGATTATATCTAAACCACATACACACAAAGCAGTCATCTTTATTGACTTATGTTAGTGCTGCCTGTGACTACCCGGTAAAACATTCAAGGCTTTATAGGTGTGATTTTGAACAGCAGGCAGATCTCTGGAGTATTGGGTGTTATCTTAAAGCTCATCTTTAGATTGTTAGTTGTGACTTAAGCACTGCTTCACAGGGTTTGTGAAGAATCAAAAATGTATTATCATCTCACTAAGGACATGCACAAACGTGCACGTGGAAATCAGACATAATCGCTCTAATTGAACATTGCAAAAAACAGTATGAACAGTGAAATGTTGGAATATTTTTAATATAGAGCTAATGAAGTGGATAGGACTTGATAACAATTTGTATAGACACTATAGGGTCAGCAATGGCAACTTCAGTAATATTCCCAGTTGCCCAGTTAATTGCAGTACTTGTAAACCTGTCAAAAACAAAATAAATAATTATCTCCAAAAGTTGATTGACGCTACGTCCAGATGAACAGAATCAACTTTTGGAGATTTACTTACCTGGATGATTGAGCATGCATCAAAATAAATCCCCAATGTTAAATTATTGAAGGTATTTCAGCACCAAAAGATGAGCTTTTACCTTTTCTTTTCTTTTCCAGGGGACCACTGACCACACAGAAACTTGTGGATGAATGGTGATAAACCTGGTAATTATTTATGAGTATTATGTTGTCATCCTATTATTCAGAAAAATATCCAATTAGGTCAAATAGCCTGATATATATAGCCCAGTATCACACAAAAGACAGGGGGTCATTTGATCCTGTTTTTTGTTTTGTTTTGTCCAGTGTGCATTAGTAAATATCTGTCTAAAATATTCTATTGAAAATGATTATGATGGGGAAATTAAATAATAATAATAATAATAATAATAATAAGCAAGAATTATATTGTCAGGGCTTGTATCGTGTGTGGATGCGAGGAAAAGAGGACCCAAACGCTGGACTCAGATAGGTGAAAGCTAGAGTTTATTATGATGAGCAGATAAACAGGACATGAAACGGAGGACTGACTGAACTGAAATAGCTGACTAACCTGGCTGGACTGGAAACAGGTATGGCGTAGACAACATCAATGACACGACAAGGACCGAAGGGAACATATACACGTGGAAGCTCCTGTCAGGCATCATAGTGGCTAAGATGAACAGGCACATGGGTCAATACGTGAGCGGGGCACAGAAAGGGATGGGCAAGAATACCAGAGGCGCAAAACACCAGCTACTGGCAGACCAAGCAGTCAGCCGAGACTGCAGGACCAGACTGACCAACCTGTGCACTGCCTGGATTGATTACAAGAAGGCCTATGACTCAATGCCCCACACCTGGATCCTGGAATGCCTAGAACTATATAAGATCAACAGGACCCTGAGAGCCTTCATCAGGAACTCAATGGGGATGTGGCGGACAACACTGGAGGCCAACCTCAAGCCCATAGCACAAGTCACTATCAAGTGCGGGATCTACCAAGGAGATGCTCTGTCCCCACCAGGGTTTTAATAGTTTTGCAATTTTCATTAGTTTTTATTTTTATTTATTTTTTACTTCAGATTTTCAATTTTATATCAGTTTTAATTAGTATTTACCAATTGTTTGCCAATTTAGTTTAGTTTTTATTTTTTTGAAAATCTGAGTTTCAGTTTAGTTTTGATTAGTTTCAGTTAGTTTTAGTTGTGTTTGCAATAATTAAGTGTAACAAAATCCCAGTTTCATCATATCAGTCATTCTCTTCTGCTTATCCTTGGGTATGTTGCTATTCCAGCTACCATACCCTGCACCCTGGACAGGTCGCCTGTCTGTCGCAGGGCTAACACGCAGAGACAGACAACTCACATTCCCACCTATGGGTTCTTTAAATAAATAAATAAATAAGGGCAGATGAACAACCATTGATACCAGGCAACTATAAAATGTATATCTTGGCCCCAATGAGACTATTAACTCTTGCAGCACCGGGTGTTCATAATTTTGGTTCAAGTGAATTGATAAACTTTTTGAAGGCAATTGACTCACACAGTTATGTAGATATCCCAGTCCTGTTGTCTCGGGATGCATCACGCTGCCTTGCCTGGGGTTAGCGTCTGTTTCTGGGGATGAGGGTTGAGTGTGCTCCCTTACCTTCTCAAGGTAAGCTAGGTTAGCCTTCTTGTGTGAGCTTTTCAAGTGCACTTTGTGGGATTTTTTTCCCTTTAGAAATGTCCCTCATAATTTGTCTCTTTCCACTACAAGACACTTGCTTTATCCAAAACACAGTCATATTCAAAGTAATCCCAAATTGGACTCTGGTGCTTTCTCCTCACTTTTCCTGACATGATTCTGCGCGTGGACAGAGCAGTAACACAGACGACTTGACTAACGTACTTGCCACCTGCTGGCATAATTAGACAGCAAGAAAAAAATCTGAAAACTAAACTTCATTTTAACCCTTGACTATTGTATGACATACACACATCTACGAAAACTAAACACATTTTTGCTATAAATTCAGTTAATTTTAGTTAGTTTTGTGAACATTCATTACAGTTTTAGTTAGTTTTCCTTTTCTTGTTTTTATTTTTATTTCCGTTAACGAAAATGTTTTTTCACTTCTAGTTTTTGTTATTTCGTTAGTTTTCGTTAACGGTAATAACCTTGGTCCCCACTACTGTTCTGCATAGGCCTTAACCCCCTCAGTGAGATAATTGACAAGACTGGCTATGGATACAGACTACGGAATGGAGCAGTTGTCAGCCACCTCCTGTACATGGATGACATCAAGCTGTATGCCAAGAGTGAATGAGAGATCAATTCATTGATCCACACCACCAGGATATACAGCAATGATATCGGAATGTCGTTCGAGCTGGAGAAGTGTAGTCGGATGGTAACAAAGAGAGGGAAGGTAGTCAGAATGGAGGGGATCAAACTACCAGAAGGCAACATTGCAGACATAGAGGACAGTTACAAGTACCTGGGGATCCCGCAGACGAATGGGAACCATGAAGAGGCCGCTAGGGTCAGGCAAGTCCTGAGGAGTCAGCTGAACGGTAAGAACAAGATCCGGGCGATCAACACGTACGCCCTGGCCATGATCAGGTACCCTGCTGGGGTAATAGGCTGGCAAAAGGAGGAGATAGAAGCCACTGACATAAAGACAAGAAAGCTCCTTACCATGCATGGAGGGTTTCACCCCAAGTCCAGCACCCTGAGGCTGTATGCTAAGCGGAAGGAAGGGGGCCGGGGACTGGTGAGTGTCAGCACCACAGTCCAGGATGAGACAAGGAACATCCAAGAATACATCACGAAGATGGCCCCAACTGACAGCGTGCTCAGTGAATACCTCAGGCAGCAGAAACCCAAGAAAGTGGAGGAAGGCGAGGAACCATCATGGAAGGACAGGCCCTGCACGGTATGTACCACCGCTAGATAGAGGAGGTGGCTGATATCCAGAAATCCTACCAGTGGCTGGACAAAGTTGGACTGAAAGACAGCAGAGAGGCACTAATCATGGCAGCACAAGAACAAGCTCTGAGTACAAGATCCATAGAGGCTGGGGTCTATCACACCAGGCAAGACCCCAGGTGCAGGCTGTGTAAAGATGCCCCAGAGACAATCCAGCACATAACAGCAGGGTTCAAGATGCTAGCAGGCAGAGCATACATGGAACGCCATAACCAAGTGGCCGGCATAGTGTACAGAAACATCTGTGCTGAATATGGCCTGGAAGTGCTGAGGTCAAAATGGGAGACGGCCCCAAGGATGGTGGAGAATGACCGAGCTAAGATCCTGTGGGACTTCCAGATGCAGCCGGACAAAATGGTGGTGGCTAACCAACCGGACATAGTGGTGGTAGACAAACATGAGAAGACGGCCGTAGTGATCGATGTAGTGGTTCCGAATGACAGAAACATCAGGAAAAAGGAACACGAGAAGCTGGAGAAATACCAAGGGCTCAGAGAAGAGCTCGAGAGGATGTGGAGGGTGAAGGTGACGGTGGTCCCAGTGGTAATTGGAGCACTAGGTGCAGTGACTCCCAAGCTAGGCGAGTGGCTCCAGCAGATCCCAGGAACAACATCGGAAACATCTGTCCAGAAGAGCGCAGTCCTGGGAACAGCTAAGATACTGCGTAGGACCATCAAGCTCCCAGGCCTCTGGTAGATAACCCGAGCTTGAAGGATAGACCGCCCGCAGGGGTGAGTGGGGATTTATATATATTTTTATATAATGACTAATTGCAGAGAGGTGTATCAGATGCCACCTCTCTGGGGACATCTCAGGCCCTCCAAGGTATGGAGGCCTATCTACCCCCACCACTTCCCTTGCAAGCTGCAGACGCCCTCAGACATCGGTGCGTTGGTGGGTCTTTGTGTCAGGGGATGGGCGTCCAGGTATACACCGGCTCACTCCTTGGTGACTGCTTATCGGGGCCTGGAGCCTGGGGCTCGCTCGGGCCACTTCGGGGGTGGGGTGCCCTCGGCCTCTCAGCCTGGGGCTCAGTCACTGTGGCGCAGCTGGCTGCCGACGGAGCTCCCGCGCAAGTCACTGCAACCCCCCATGGCTTATGCTCCGCGGCTGCTGAGTGACCCCTTATCTGGGACTCCCCTAAGCTCTTTCTGGGATAGTGGCGCGGCTGCCCCTCTGTTGGTCTTCCTTGGTCTCTTGTGTTCTGGGGGCCTCTGGATGTCTGGAGTTTTGATCTCCTCCATACCTGCTTCATACCCTGGAGGACGGGGCTGTGGCCCCCCCACACCCTCTAGCAGATCATTACATGAAGGAACCTTTTAAAAAAAACAAGCGCGTCCATGCTCACAGGTGTACACACGGGTGATCACACCCACAAACTACACCCTTTTTGGCTCCTACCTCAAAGCACACTGTGCGCTGTTGATCTTATGTGCTGCACAATAATGTTTAATATTTAGTATTTACTGTCATATTCCCATATATCATTGTGATGTTGTTTATTCTATTACTCTTGTTCTCTTCTGCTTGTTTTCTTTTTTCTTTCTCAGCAGGTGATCCAGGTGATTGATATATGCATTTTTTTTCTCTGCCCATTCTGTTGGTTTTTGTTTTTTGCCCTTCTCCCCCGTCCCTCTTCTCAGCTGTTTCTCTTTCCCTCCTTCTTTTTCCCCTTCTTTCCCCCAGTCAAGTCTGTCCCGTATTCAACAAGTGAAAATAAAATACACAATAAAAGGTGAATCAAATGGACCATTATGGCAAGGCTGGGATGGTCAATTTGGTAAAGTAAATCCGTTGGGCATCTTTGTTTGCCTTTAGACAACAATTCTGATGGCAAAAGAGCCAAACGGGACAGGCCCAAAAAAAAAAAAAAGAAAAAAAGAAAAAAGAAGGATACATTTTCAGTGCCTGACAAAATTGTATTTGCTCCATTTTGCAACGTGAAGAATCAGCCAACATGAGTGAGCCAACTGATGAAAGAAAGAGAATCTAATTTTCTAAATTTCTTTTTTTCAGGACTTAAAAAATTAAAAAGTACCTCCTGAAAAAAAAAATAAAAAAAAAAAAGCAGTGAAGTTGGCGCTCGAGAAATGGAAAGAGGGGGCTGAACATCCTTTTACCATCTGGACAGACCATAAAAAGTTTACCTATTTAAGAACGGCTAAGAAAATTAATGTCTGTCAAGCCAGTCTATAGTCTTTGTTTTTGCTCACTTCAAATGATTAGTCTTTTGCCATCCAGATTCTAGGAAGTTCAAGCTAGATACCTATGGAAATTGTTTCTGATAGAGATCCACAGTGTACTTCTCAGTTCTGGAAAGCCTTCGACTCAGCACTTGGAGAAAAGGTCAGCCTCAGCTCCGGTTATCATCCACAAACCAATGGCCAAACCGAGCATCTCAAATAGAAACTGCAATCAGCTCTCTGCTGTGTCACCACGCAAAACCACCAATATGGTCTACACATCTTCCCTGGGCATACACACAAAACACACTAACCCCATCTGCAACTGGTCTCTCACGCTTTGAAGACACCTCTGTTTCCGTAAGCCAAGACTCACCTTCTCCCTCCACATCATCTGCAACAATGTTGATACATCTGGACCAAGAAGGCGCTATTCAGATCAAGCAATCTTCAGTTCTGCTGTGCAGACAGCCTAAGGACACCTGCTCCCAGGAACCAGCCTGGGCAAAGGGTATGGCTTGCTGCTAAAGACAATCCACTGAAATGCCTTTCCCAAAGGCTCGCTCCATGTTACTTTGGACCATACGAGATTGAAGCTATCATCAGTCCTGCGGCAGTTACAGTAAGCTGCAGTACATTCCAGTCCTCTGTGCCCACGTGTGATGGAGTGACCCGTCTCAAGGCAGAGTCCGCTGAGTATGGCACCGCCACCATTAGATCGCCACCATTAGTTCGATTTGGCACCCGGGGCGGCGTATCTTTCTGACGACCGAGTAGAGGAATAAAAGGGGTGAGGAGCAAGTTGTGAGCCGCATCGGGGGTGGCTAGATTTTGGTTCCCACTTACTTGTTAAGGGCGTCGGTCGGGGAGACGTGCGGGGGATCGCCAATCGTGCAGGGTGACGCAAGCCGATGGTATGGGGGTGTGGGGTTTAAATAATGAGTTCACGTGTGTCTGGACCGTCATGAGAATGGCCTCATTACGTGGGCCGTTAATGTGTATATGAAGTCGGGTAGACTTCCGGGAAATAGTTGAGAGCTTGTATTAATGTATATGTTTTGTGAGTGTATAATGAAAAAGAAATTCTGGGGGGAGGGAGACGGGGATTAAAGTTAGAATAAAGAATTGGTGGTGACGCCAAGGGGGGAGGAGACGGGATATAAGAGACGGCGAGCCGGATATGAAGGGGGTGTGTTGTAACATACAGGCTGTGTAGCGCGGAGCTCAGTTTTATGTCTTTGGAACCATCTTTTTATGCACTGGGGAGGCCGTTTCAAATAAAGTATCCACACTAATACCTTACCGACTACGCCTGTATTTGTCCGGGAGAGGTCTGGAAGGGGACCCCGTGACATATGGTGTCAGAAGTGGGATGGCTAGTCGGAAGAGGAAAACGCGCCTCCCAGCGAAGCGCACAGGGCTGCGGTCCCAGCAGCATGAGTTTCCGGGGGAGAAGACAGCAGAGGAGCTGGCGTGGGACACAGTGCCGGCGTCGTCTTCTTCAGCAGAGGAGGAGGAGATTTCCGGCAGGATTGGTCCGGAGTTGCCTACAACCTCGACCGCAGCACGTGATGGAGAACTGATTGCGATGATGAGGGACTTCCTGGCGGGACAGCAAAGGAGAGAGACGGTGTTATTGGCTGAACTCAGGGGGCTGAGGACCGTTCCCTCTCCTAATGCGCTGTTGCCGGCGGATTCAGCTAGTCAGCAGAGCTCAGGGCAAGTGTTAGCGGGAGCTAGCACTACGGCCGCTACGGCTACACCGAGCACGGTAACAGCGAGTAGCCCCAGGATGGTGCTGCCTACCCCGGCCCGGCAGCGAGAATCCCGGCCGTCGTTACTGGAGGAACCGGCTCGCCAGTCCCTGGCAACGACAAGCAGCCTCGACCAGACGGGCGGAGAGTGGAGGCGATCGGAGGGGCCAAAGATTCCACCGTACCAGATGGGGGAAGATATTGAGAACTATTTGTTGCGCTTTGAGCGGGTGGCCAGAACCTGAAGATGGCCGGAGAATGAATGGGCCTGTCGGCTAGTTCCGTTGCTAGCGGGGAAGGCGTTGGAGGCCTATACCGCAATGGATGAAGAAAGAGCCCACTGTTATGAGGATTTAAAAGCTGCCTTGTTAGTTAAATTTGACATTTCCCCGGAGATGTATCGGCAGCGGTTTCGCTCTAATATTATTCCACCTGGGGAGAGCCCCACCGAGACGTACTACCGGCTGAAAGGACTGTACCGGCGCTGGCTTCGACCAGAGCAGCATACGAAGGACGAGATGGGAGAAGCGATTATTTTGGAGCAGCTAATTCGAGTTCTTCCAGGGGAGGTGAGGACCTGGGTGAGGGAGCATGAGCCCGCGGACGGACTGGCCGCAGCCAAGTTGGTGACGCAGTATTTCAATGCGCGGAGAGGAGCGGCCCCGGTCCGCTCAGCTGGGACGCCACAGCGATCGTCCCCGCAATCCGCGGGTCTGCCGAAGCGGGAGAGTAACCCCGAGCCATCCGGGGCCCCCAAGGTATCCACTCTACGAGGAGCGGGTAAGGACTTTCTTTGTTATTACTGCCAGCAGCCAGGCCATAAAGCCTCGGTGTGCCCCATCCGGAAGGCCAAAGTCACTGGGGCCTGCTATGCACCTCGGCTGGAGGCGGAACCAACAAAGGTCCAGCCAGCTGAGGGGCAACGCTATAAAACTGTAATGGTAAATGGGCAGCGGGTTACTGCTTTGCTGGACACTGGTAGTTTTATGTCATTAATTAAGCAAAGCTTGGTACCAGTGAACTGTGTGGACTATAGTCGACAAGAAGAAGTGTTATGTGTGCATGGTGACAAACATCCCTACCCAAAGGTGGAAATAACAGTGACTATTAATGACCAGCCATATTTATTGTCTGTTGGGGTGGTACAGAATTTGCCGGTAGAGGTTATTCTGGGGATGGATGTGCCTGTGCTTATGGATTTGTTGCAAGAAAAAGAAGAGCGGGACACAGAGACAAAAGGGAGGGAAACGGGGAATGTTCAAATGAAGGCATTAGGCCCAGTGGTCACTAGGGCCCAGGCGAAGGCGGGATGCCAACCCTGCCAGACTTGGACAGTAGTCTGTGCGAGGGTGGCACGAAAGGGCCGAGAAAATCTCGTCGCCAACGCCGCTTTGAGAAGCAGCTATGGTCCCAGGGACCGGGCAATAAGAACATGAAATGGGATGTACCTGAAAATATTTCTGTGTTGCAAAGGGAGGATGAGACGTTGGAAGTGTTGTTTGCTAATGTGCCTGAAGGGGGAACAGGGAAATGGGGAGGAAAAGAGAAGTTTGTGGTTGAGAAAAATGTGTTGTATGCAGTTGATGGGGACCACCAGCGGCTTGTGATCCCTGCTAGTTGTAGACCTCTCATTCTGCATTTAGCTCATACCCTCCCCTGGGCAGGCCATTTGGGTCGCCAAAAAACCTATTTATGGGTTAGTACGCGTTTCTTTTGGCCGTCAATGTATACGGATGTACAGAAGTACTGTTGTGCATGCCCTGTGTGTCAGAAAACTTGCCCAGCGCGCAAATCGGATCGGGCTCTGCTACAACCCTTGCCGGTCATCTCTATCCCCTTCCGTAGGGTAGCTATGGACATTGTGGGTCCGTTAGTAAAAAGTGGTCGGGGTTATCAGTACATATTGGTGGTGTGTGATTACGCGACCCGTTTCCCAGAGGCGTTTCCGTTGCGATCGATCACAGCCCCTAATGTTCTGCGCGCACTGATACAGTTGTTTTCTCGGGTGGGGATACCTGATGAGATTTTGACCGACCAAGGGACTAACTTTACGTCGAAGTTAATGCAGCTCTTCCACACTCAGTTAGGCGTTTCGGCCATCAAGACGTCACCGTACCATCCACAGACAGATGGGTTGGTGGAGAGGTTTAATCAGACTCTCAAACGGATGTTACAGAAGTTTGTGTCAGACACGGGAAAAGATTGGGACCAGTGGTTACCCTTTCTTTTGTTCGCGTATAGAGAGGTTCCACAGGCGTCCACGGGGTTCTCCCCCTTTGAGTTACTCTATGGGTGGGAGGTACAGGGGCCGCTTGATCTCGTTCGAAAGGGGTGGGAGTCTTCGACCGTGGCTCCAAATGAGAAAGGGGTGGTGCAGTTTGTGCTGGAGATGAGAGAGCGGTTGGAGCAGTACCAGGCCGAGGCCGAAGCCAATCTGCGGGATGCTCAACGAAGCCAGAAGATCTGGTATGACCAACAGGCCCGGCAACGTGAGTTTCAGCCCGGACAAAAGGTGCTGTTACTTCTCCCTTCTTCCAACAGTAAACTGCTGGCGAAATGGCAAGGGCCCTATATCGTGCTTCGCCGAATGGGACCAGTGACGTATGAGATCCATCATCCGGGAAAAAAGAAACCGAAACAAACCTACCATGTGAACCTCCTGAAGGAATGGGTGGAGCAGCCCCGTCCGGCTCCGAGGGAGGCACTGATGGCCAGGGTGGTGCACGGAGGAGGACAGAGTGAACCTGAGCAGGCTACGGATCCAAGGTCTCCGGTATTGACTCATCTGACCTCACAGCAGGCTGCGGAGCTACTGAAAATTCTGCAGGAGACGCCTTCGCTGTGTTCCGTTAACCCAGGTCGGACTACCTTGGTTGAACACGTGATCCGGCTAAAAGAGGGACAGCCCATCCGGCAACGGCCCTATCGGGTTCCGCAACACTTGGTGGAGAAGCTGCGACAGGAGGTGGAGAAGATGCTGGAGCTTGGAGTGATCGAGCCGTCCTGCTCCGAATGGATGGCTCTTTACGCATCTGCATCGACTTTCGAAAGCTAAATGCCATCTCCGAGTTTGATGCGTACCCCATGCCGCGAATTGAGGATTTACTGGAGAAGATTGGGGCTGCCCAGTATATCACCACTTTGGACTTGTGCAAAGGCTACTGGCAGGTGCCACTGGAGGAGACGTCGAGGCCGTACACTGCTTTCAGGACCCCTGCCGGGCTCTTCCAGTTTACCGTGATGCCCTTTGGCCTACATGGGGCACCGGCTACCTTCCAAAGGCTGATGGACAAGTTGTTACAGGGCTGTGACGGTTATAGCGCCGCCTACCTGGATGATGTCGTCATCTTCAGCCACACGTGGGAGGAGCATATGCAGCATCTGTCGGAGGTCTTGGGAAGAATTCATAAGGCCGGGCTGACTCTGAACCCCTCGAAGTGTGAATGGGCGCGGCAGGAGACTTGCTACTTGGGCTACCAGGTGGGACGAGGAGAGGTGCGACCGCAGCTGGATAAGGTGGAAGCTATCCAGAATTGTCCTCGGCCTCGCACCAAGAAGGAGGTGCGGGCTTTCCTGGGACTGGTTGGTTGGTACCGAAGGTTTGTGCCCCAGTTTGCAACAATGGCGGCGCCGCTGACGACATTACTGGGGAAGAACCAACGAAATCCGGTCATATGGACCGCAGCATGTGAACAGGCGTTCCAGGGACTGAAAACTTGCCTGTGTTCGACCCCCGTGCTCTGGAGTCCGGACTTTAAGAAACAGTTTTTGGTCCAGGTGGATGCCTCCAAGAGCGGCCTGGGAGCCGTGTTGGTTCAAGGGGACCCGGGCGAGGAGCACCCGATCCTATATCTGAGCCGCAAGCTGCTGCCGCGGGAGACCAATTACTCGACGGTGGAGAAGGAGGCTCTGGCGATTAAGTGGGCGCTGGAGAAACTCCGGTATTACTTACTGGGAAGAGAGTTTGTGTTGGAGACTGATCATCGGGCGCTTACCTGGATCCAGTCCATGAAGGATCATAATAGCCGACTTACACGCTGGTACCTCTCACTGCAACCTTTCAGGTTCGCCATCCGGCACAGACCAGGTACACTCAATGTGGTGGCGGATTACCTCTCTAGGTTGCCGCACATCGCCAACCTCCGGGGGGAAGGGGATGATGTGACGGAGTGACCCGTCTCAAGGCAGAGTCCGCTGAGTATGGCACCGCCACCATTAGATCGCCACCATTAGTTCGATTTGGCACCCGGGGCGGCGTATCTTTCTGACGACCGAGTAGAGGAATAAAAGGGGTGAGGAGCAAGTTGTGAGCCGCATCGGGGGTGGCTAGATTTTGGTTCCCACTTACTTGTTAAGGGCGTCGGTCGGGGAGACGTGCGGGGGATCGCCAATCGTGCAGGGTGACGCAAGCCGATGGTATGGGGGTGTGGGATTTAAATAATGAGTTCACGTGTGTCTGGACCGTCATGAGAATGGCCTCATTACGTGGGCCGTTAATGTGTATATGAAGTCGGGTAGACTTCCGGGAAATAGTTGAGAGCTTGTATTAATGTATATGTTTTGTGAGTGTATAATGAAAAAGAAATTCTGGGGGGAGGGAGACGGGGATTAAAGTTAGAATAAAGAATTGGTGGTGACGCCAAGGGGGGAGGAGACGGGATATAAGAGACGGCGAGCCGGATATGAAGGGGGTGTGTTGTAACATACAGGCTGTGTAGCGCGGAGCTCAGTTTTATGTCTTTGGAACCATCTTTTTATGCACTGGGGAGGCCGTTTCAAATAAAGTATCCACACTAATACCTTACCGACTACGCCTGTGTTTGTCCGGGAGAGGTCTGGAAGGGGACCCCGTGACACCACGACTTGTCAAACAACTTTGTTTACATAAACTTGTAAATCTTATCGCTGTTTCTGTTTGGTGTTTCTGTTTGGTGTTTGCGCTTGAGTTCACTCCCACATACTGGGCTCCAGGCCCCTTTGACAATATTGCTGGTACAGAAAAGGCAGTGTGTTTGTGTTGCCTTGAGTAACACAAAGTGTATAAACAGAAATCTATATTTTGGGTGAAACACAAATTAACAAACTCAGTAATGACCTAAATACCAAACTCTGTTAACAGGCTTTGTCGTCAAATGTGTGATATTTTCTGTTGGGGCCATGACACTGTGCATCAGTGCATCTGTGATCAGTCTTTACAAATGCTTGATCTGTTTTCTTATTACAGTTTTGTATTTAACTACCCATGACTGCTTCAGTTGTTCTGTATTCCTGTTTAATAAAGAAATTACCAAAGTTTACAGACGTGCTCTGGAAACAAGAACTAAACTATAACTCTGCATTTATAGGAAGTACTTTCAGTAGGTATGCTGTGGTTAACTTAAAATGAAGTAATGTTTTCAGGCTTCTCAATGACTCAACTTTAGAATCAAATCAACCTCAGTGGCATTTTGATAAGCTTACTTTTGTTGCACTCTCAATGAAAATCATAGGGGCTAAAAAAAACAACAAATTTCCCAGGTGTGGGAGTAATAAAGGTTTATCTTATTTCATCGCATCTTATCTTAAAACAAACTTAAATTCTTTTTCCTTATTTCTTGTCTATTTATCATGTTATCATATGGAGTCAACGATGAAATTTCAGGAGTTTTTTATTCTGACACAAGCACAATGATAAAATCGAAAACATGAAAACATAAATACACAAATAAACATGTTACTAATACGAATTCCATAAGAATTAGTAAAAAAAAAAAAAACAAAACATATATGATTCACATGTTACTAAATGCATTTACTTATTTGCAATATACATTGAATATAAATTCCAATATCATTGAAATCAATATTAGATTAATTTCATAACAGTCACTAGGCAGGAGGTTAAAATAATTATAATGAACATGAGCAGAAGTTCACAATTCTATATTATTCTAAAGTAACTGCATCTGCTAATCTTGTAATTTTTTAAATTATTATTTTATCATTATTTTTGCATAAAGATTATTCTTTAGCTTCATTGGTGGTCTTTGATTTACAAAAAAAGAAAACAAAAACTACAACACAGAGGAGATCAAGAAAAGATTTCTCCGAAGAAACTTAGTATTCAAAGGACTAACTTATGTCAGTTAGATTGTAATTAAATAATTTGATAAAAAGCAATCAAGATTTAATCAGTTTATCAACTGAAACAGAAGTTAACCTACTCTGTAGAATAAAAAAGACATATGTAAACAGCACATTCAATCGGAAAAGTGGCTACATTGTTAAACCCACATTTCGTTTTAGAAACATTACTATGCATTGCTTTAGTTCTTTAGTTTTCAGTCCGTATATAATAGGATCAAAGAAAGGGGGAAAAATTAGAACAGACACACCAAATGCTCTTCTCAGAACAGGGGATGAGCTGTCGATGCGGTGAGAAATCAATGCAAAGACAGTGTTGATTTGTAAGCTTAAGAAAACAATTAAATGTGTAGCACATGTCTGAATGGCTTTTTGCCGGGCATCTGTATGATTAGTAATGACACATGTACGCAAGATCTGTGCATATGTGTACCAAATTAGTGCCAACGGGCCTCCCATAAGCAGGAATATAGTTGCTAATCCATAGTAGTTGTTCACACTGGTGTCGTCACAGATTAATTTTACTAATGACTGATTGTTACAGTAAAAATCTACAATGTTTGTTCTGCATGTTTTGAAACGTACAAGCAGAATAAACAATGTAAACATCATTGACAAATTTATGAACCATGTTATAACAATCATTTTCATTAAATTATGTGAATTCATAATGGTTGTATACCTCAGTGGAAAACATATAGCAATATATCTGTCATATGCCATGGCACTCAAGATGAGCAAATTTCCTGTACCATAAACATGAATCAGAAAAGCCTGAAAAATACATGCATGGTGGGAAATAAGTCTGTTCTCTGCCACAATGCTAAAAATGAGATGAGGAAAAAAAGCCGTTGCACCCACTATGTCACTAATGGGCAAGTTGAACAACAGGATAAACATGGGCTTGTGTAGTTTTTTATTCATAGCGATGACTGTTAACACCAACAAATTGGAAAACATAATAATTAAATAGGTAAGTGTTCCAAATACAAATGCTGGATAGATATCTGTGCTAGATAAGCCCAGTGATTGCAGTGTTAGAAGGCTACTTGTAGATGAATTAGTATACATAATTATACAATCTTTAAACTGTTTCCTTTCCTATGGAAAACAATATGTTCCTCCTGCTTGTCAAAATCTGTATCAAATTTCTCCAATTAAAAGAAATTATCATAAATTAACAAGCAATTTCAATTTGATTATGAAACACAAAGTTAGTTGTACCTGTGTTGTTGTTTTTTCCTGAAGCCTTGCATCACCCTAACTTCACCCTTAGAGTGCTGTAATTACCAATGATGATGATGTTGTTCTTTATATATGCCAAAGATGCCCCATGAGGCTAGCTGTTGGAGCATTGTGCATGAAGTAAGTCCTTACATAGAAGTAGATATGTAAAATTTTACTTTTATTCAGAAAAAGTCTTTGAAGTATACCTCATTAATAATTTTGGCATGCTTTACCCTCCTTTGATTTTAAAACTAAAGGAGGGGTTGCCAAATATGTAAAGTAGAGAATTGTTTCAAATGCGAACACTTATATATGCACGTTCAAGCTTCAATGAGCTTAGATTGACTTTCATGACCAGCATCTTATGCTGCATATCTTGGCAACCTGGAATTTGAAGTCCCAAGATTTTAGCTCTGCTGTTCTCAGCCACCTTTTGCTGGTGCATGTTGAGAGTACTTCTAAGTCAAATTAGGCACAGATGTCTCTTTTCCTGTCCCAGTCTTGCCCAAGGTATCTCATCTAACACCATGAAACTATGAGCTGGCTCTACCTGCCTCTATTTCTCCAATAATTAGGGCCTTTTCTGCCATAAGATCACAAAGAATTTCCGTGTTGTCTTCTAAGCCAGTCCCTAGACATGGAGAGGATTTATTGACATCAGCAACTTCCTTGACTCGCTGGTGATGCCTCCTGTGAAGGGCCATAGTCTTCTGCATTGTTTCCTATCCCTTCTCATCTCTGTAATTTCTATTGCCTGGGCCCCTGACTTTTCTTCACTTTCGTTTATGACAGGGGTGTCCAACTCCAAGCCTCAAGGGCAAGTGTCCTGCAGGTTTTAGATGTGTCCTTGATCCAACACAGCTGATTTAAATGGCTAAATTACCTCCTCAACATGTCTTGAAGTTCTACAGAGGCCTGGTAATGAACTAATCATATGATTCAGGTGTGTTGACCCAGTGTGATATCTAAAACAGGCAGAAGCTGAAACAGGAAGCTCCAACCCGGAGGGCGGTGCACTGTTGGACGAACCAATCGGAGTCTGCACTGCGGGACTGTTTTGATCACGCGGACTGGGAAATGTTTCACGTGGCTGCTAGGGTCATTGATGAGTACACAGACTCAGTCTGCGGATTTATCAGGAAATGCGTGGAAGATGTTGTCCCATCCAGAACAGTTAAATCCTTCCCAAATCAAAAACCCTGGATTAACGGAGATGTTCGCGCGGCACGGAGCACCGCCTTTGCCTCCGCGAACACATCGGACTACAAACACGCACATTACCAACTCCGGAAGACGATCAAAGCAGCCAAACATGAGTACAGGGACAGGGTGGAGCAACAGTTTGACAACCCTCAGAGTATGTGGCAGGGACTAAACACGATCGCAGACTTTAGAGGGGAACCCAGCACACCGCAGACCACGGCCTCTCTGTGTGAGGATCTAAACGTATTCTACGCTAGATACGACACAGCGAACACCATGAGACCGGACAGTGTGCGCACCGCGGATGACGTCAGTGCGCACACTGTGTCTGAGGAGGATGTGCGGAAGTGCTTCAGGAAGGTGAATGCACGCAAAGCTACTGGTCCGGACGGGATTCCCGGCCGCGTCCTCAAGTCATGCGCGGCTCAGCTGGCTGGAGTGTTCACACACATCTTCAACCTTTCCCTCTCTCTGTCTGTAGTCCCAGCCTGCTTCAAAATGGCCACCATCGTCCCTGTACCCAAATCCTCCACCATCTCCTCATTGAACGACTGGCGACCTGTAGCCCTGACCCCCATCGTGAGCAAATGCTTCGAGAAGCTGGTCAGGGACTTCATCCGCTCTGCACTACCCAACTCACTGGACCCTCTACAGTTCGCATACCGCCACAACAGGTCCACTGATGATGCCATAGCCCTGACACTACATACTGCCCTGTCACACCTGGAGAAGAGAGACACGTATGTGAGAATGCTGTTTGTAGATTACAGCTCAGCATTCAATACCATCGTTCCCTCGAAGCTGGACAGGAAACTGCAGGATCTAGGACTGAGCAGCTCCCTCTGCAGCTGGATCCTTAGCTTCCTGTCTGACAGACGCCAAGTGGTCAGACATGTTCAGAGCATGCGCAGTCGACATCAACGAGTTTACGGAAGTAGCAGTATGCTTCGTCAATATGCTAGTGTTGCCCCCCTGGTGTGACAGGTGCCTGGGAGGGGTGCGATCCTAGATCCTGCAGCTGTGTATTGACATAAAGAGGCACAGATCATGAACTTGTTTACGTTTCAACTGCAGGATTTATTCTCTCATCAACAGGGGAACAAATCATTAATCGCCTCTCATAAGACCCAGCAATTCTTTGTAACGTGTGGCATAACAGCTGTCAGCGCATTGTCAAAAGTACAGGAATAACCTTGCCAAGTATACATTAACCATCATAAATATAGATAACATTGGCTCGCAGTGACCAGGTTGCCTCAGCCTTTGTTCCGGTTACACATACATATCACTGCATCAAGAAATACAATGTACTGTAACTCACAGCCCGTAAATAGCAAATAACCATTCGTATACAGCACATGAGCAGCTATGCAAGCATTAATTACAGCCTTTGCATCCTGTCTTACTTCAACAAGACATATAGAGAACACACAACTGAGAACGTGCCTTAGCATCGCTACGGTACCTGAGGCTCACTTCCCCCGCTAGCCAGTCCATTAGCCTAGCACGATCACGTTCACATCACGATCTCATTCAAAACACAATACTTAAACAGTACTTAACTTATAACGGTATACTTTCATTCACGAGTTCACAACAGTCTTATTGCTTCTACTGTGTTACCTATTAGTCATTTTGAGGACTAGTAACCCACCTGTGTATTGAAATAAAGAGGCACAGATCATGAACTTGTTTACGTTTCAACTGCAGGATTTATTCTGCAGATTTGCCTCCCAGGGGGGTTTACGCTCCTCCTGGCCGCTATGCGCCACCTAGTGGTATTTTTTAAGTAATGCCATGGAAGATGTAAAGTGTAATTAGAAAATACTGATTTAACACTGAACGATATAACAAAGACCAAAATATAACTGGGGTGTTCCCTTTATTTCCTTGTATGAAGACATAAACTGAACTAACATCCCCATAAGTCTTTTTATCTCTTAATTTTTTAACTATTAGTGTAATCCAGATTTACCAGCCACACATTTCAACTAAAACACATATGTTAACCTTTTACACTAGCGGAGGAGATTATCCCCACTGCGAGAGTCACCACATTCCCAAACCAGAAACCGTGGATGGACAGATCGATCCGCACTGCAGTAAACGCCAGGACCGCCTCCTACAACGCGGGTCTCGCCACTGGCGATATGAGCGCCTACAAAGCGGCCTCATACGGCGTGCGGCTGGCGGTGAGAGATGCCAAACGCCGGTACCGGGAACGTGTGGAGTCCCACTTCCACCAGGGCGACACACGGAGTATGTGGCACGGACTACGCACCATTACGGACTACAAAGCCAGGGACACTGCACTGATCAACGCTGACTCTGCATTCACCAACGATCTGAATCAGTTCTACGCCCGTTTCGAGGTTAGCCAGGCGGCTAATGCTATCTACCGCCTGACTACCAAGGACAGTGACGTCATCAGCGAGAGACCGGTGACCAGCATCGCGGAGCATGACGTCCGAGCGGCACTGAGGAGAGTGAACACAAGGAAAGCGGCGGGGCCAGACGGCATCACCGGCCGTCTGCTGCACTGCTGTGCTGACCAGCTAGCAGGTGTGTTCACTTACATCTTCAACGAGTCCCTGGCGAAGTCTGTGGTCCCCACATGCTTCAAAAGATCCACCATCATCCCTGTGCCCAAGAACAGCAAACCCTCATCCCTGAACGATTACCGGCCAGTTGCACTGACCTCGGTAGTAATGAAGGTGTTTGAGAGGCTGCTGAAGAACATCATCTCCTCCTCCATCCCAGACACCACAGATCCGCTGCAGTTCGCCTACAGATCCAACAGATCCACAGAGGATGCCATCGCCCATGTCCTACACACCACTCTCAGCCATGTGGACAAGAAACAGGGTAACTATGTCCGAATGCTGTTTGTTGATTACAGTTCAGCGTTTAACACAATAGTGCCCTGCAGACTGTTCACAAAGCTGAGGGATCTGGGACTTAACAGCCGTCTGTGTGCATGGGTGTTGGACTTCCTCACTGGCAGAACTCAGGTGGTGAGGGTGGGCAGGTGCTTCTCCAACAGCATCACCATCAACACAGGAGCACCTCAGGGATGTGTCCTCTCGCCACTGCTCTACTCCCTCTACACTTCAGACTGTGTGGCCACCCATGGCTCCAACACCATTGTGAAGTTTGCTGACGACACAGTGGTGTTGGGTGCCATCTCCAACAACGATGAGACGGCCTACATGGATGAAGTGAAGAATCTGGCATTGTGGTGCCAGGACAACCACCTCCAGCTGAACGTCAGCAAGACCAAGGAGCTGGTGGTGGACTTCAGAAGGGGTCAGCACAGAGACTACAAGCCCATTATCATCAATGGAGCTCCAGTGGAGATGGTGCAGTCCTTCAAGTATCTTGGTGTCCACATCTCCTCAGACCTGACATGGGCTGCCCACATTCAGGTCCAGACCAAAAAGGCTAGGCAGCGCCTGTATCACCTACGACAACTGAGGAAGTTCAGGGTCTCTCCAAAGATCCTCGGGATTTTCTATACAGGCGCTGTGGAGAGCATCCTCACACAGAACATGACATCGTGGTTTGGGAAAAGCTGTGTGAAGGACCAAAAAGCTCTCCAGAGAGTGATCCGTACAGCAGAACGCTGCTGCAGGATTGCTCTCCCCCCGCTTCAGGACACCTACACCAGGAGATGCCGGACTAGAGCAGCGCAGATACTGAAGGACCCGTCCCATCCTGGCAACAAACTGTTCCAACTTCTGCAATCTGGTAGAAGGTTCCGCATCTTCCGGGCAAGGACAGAGAGACTCAAGAGGAGCTTCTATCCCCAAGCCATCCGTGCCCTAAACACACACACCCGCCCTCTCACATCATCTATAATTGACTGAGTCAGGACTCTTCCAGACACTAAACCAAGGCACAATGTACATTTCGATTCCTTTAATTTTAAAAATGTTTATATTGTCTATCCTGTAAAATAGTCAGATGCCTATCCATATTAATGTACAGAATTCACCTGCTTGCTGCTACTACTGCACATTCACCCAATGTATATACTACATATATATATATATATATATATATATATATATATATATATATATAATGTTTTTCCTCTACACCCCCCCCCCCCCCCCAATTTTTTTGCACATGTCGAGGAGCGTGTCAGGCTACATTTCACTGTGTGTTATACTTGTATAACTATGCATGTGACAAATAAAGAACCTTGAACCTTGAACCTTGAGCCTTGACTAGGCAGCATCACCTCATCCCCCATCACACTGAAGACTGGTGCTCCACAGGGGTGTGTACTGAGCCCTCTCCTATACTCACTCTACACCTACGACTGCACAGCCACTAACAACTCCAACATCATTGTGAAGTTTGCGGACGACACTACAGTGGTGGGTCTTATCACCAATGGTGATGAGACGACTTACAGGGAGGAGGTCAGCGCCCTGACCCACTGGTGTCAAGACAACCATCTCACCCTCAACGTCGCAAAGACAAAGGAGTTGATAGTGGACTTCCGGAGGTGCAGAGAAGTACACACCCCCATCACCATCAACGGCGCTGCTGTGGAGAGAGTGAGCAGCTTCCGGTTCCTTGGCGTACACCTGGCTGAGGATCTTACGTGGTCAGTACACACAAACAAAACAGTGAAGAAGGCGCAGCAGCGCCTCTTCTTTCTCAGGAGACTGAAAAGATTCGGCATGAGCCCCCGCATCCTCAGGACCTTCTATCGCTGTGCCATTGAGAGCATCCTCACTGGATGCATCACCACCTGGTATGGCAACAGCACCGCCTACAACTGCAAAGCTCTCCAGCGAGTAGTGCGGTGCTCTGAACGGATAATTGGAGGTGAGCTTCCCTCCCTCCAAGACATCTACAGGAAGCGATGCCTGAGGAAAGCGGGGAGGACCATCAAGGACTCCAGTCACCCCAACTGTTCAGACTACTTCCCTCAGGAAGGAGGTTCTGCAGCATCCGGTCCCGTACCAGCAGACTGAGAGACAGCTTCTTCCACCAGGCCATCAGACTGCTGAACACGTCACAGACACCTCACCTTCACTACTGGAACTTCAACATTATGCACTCCACACTGTATATAAATGCCACTGTTTTGCACATGTCTCAACTCTGTATATTTTTATATATTTTATTTATTGTTTACTCTATTTAATTTGTAAAATATGTGTACACACACACACACACACACACACGAAGAAAAATATTTAGTATACACATCCAGAAATGCATATACTATTATATATTGTACATATATTTATTAGTTTCAGATGTAGCCATTCTTGTATTTTGCTTGTTTACATTATTGTATTTTGCACAACTCTGTTGCTTGTGAAGCTCGCACACAAGAATTTCACTCACATGTACTGTACCAATGTACCTGCACATGTGATGTGACAATAAAAGTGATTTGATTTTGATTTGATTTGAAAACCTGCAGGACACCAGCCCTTGAGGCCTGGAGTTGGACACCCCTGATTTATCAACTGTGCTTCTCAATCTGTATCACTTCCTAGGCTGTATCCATATCTACTTTTTAATACTGCAAAGGCTTAGACCTCTGCAGAATACCAGTGCAGTGCACAACCTCAGTATACTTGATAGTGACTAATATGCCTTCTGATTCTATTTTTTAGTGATATAACTTGTTGAAGTCAGTCTAAGCTATATTCCGATACACTATGTCAGGTCTTTTCTTAACATGGGGATTTAGATACTTGACAAGTTGTTAGGTTTTGTATTGTTGTTTGTCATTTATGCTTAGAAATATTTAACCATATAGGCTTAGAGGTGTATAATCAATTGTGTAGTGATAGGATGTGTGATCTTTAGCAGGCTACAAAGGCTTGGTGCACATCCTAGGAGCATAAGAGAGGTCCTATCTTCTCTTTGTTGATATATGGTTGACATATGGTATAGCAAACACACGTATATCTCTTTAAGTATAAGAGCCTTTTGTTCAGATGGACCCGCTAGACTCCTGGCACCAGCTTTGGGGAGTCTTCACAAGGTCACATCTTGACCTCACACACACACACACACACACACACACACACACACACACACACACACACAGTATTCTTTGTTCACATGTATACCTATGTAAGATGTTATATGTTAATGACCCTATGCATATTCTAGGGGTGCAACGATATTCGTATCGATATTGAACCGTTCGATACAGTGCTTTCGGTTCGGTACGCATATGTATCGAACAATACAACATTTGTAATTTATTTTATCAATTTTCCTTCTGACGATGCTGTCTGTGTTGAGCGCTCAGTGAATCTGTGTTCGACTACTCCGCCTAGGCTGCACTGTCCAGCGCAGATCCACTGAGCGCTCAACACAGACAGCATAGTCAGAAGGAAGAGCGCAGGGCACCTCCCCCACCCTCATTCAGATCTGGCGTTTGGAATTACTTTGGTTTTCATGTGACGTATGACCCTGAAGGTAAGCGAGTCATGGACTAAAGTAAAACAGTATGTTGGATGTGCCATGCAATGCTCAATTACATTGGTGTGAACTAGTGTGCTAGCGCAGTTAGCTCGTTAACGTGTTGGCCGTCTAGCCCCATGCACGGAGCGATCGGCGGTAGCTCGTTAACGGAGATTTGCCGTGTTGTGGCGTTAAGGTCATTTCAACGAGATTAACCTGAAAGCACTAGTGGGAACACGACGAATATGACTGCACATTTACGCCGACATCATCCTAGTGCAAAGACAAGTGGAAGCAGACAAAAAAAGCAAGCATGCTACTAACTTTAGACGAGTCATTTAGACAGCTGTTAGCACATGATTCTCCTTATGCTGCTGAGAATATAGCCCAGAAGAAGCGGATAGTATAGCTTTTATTTTGGAAAGAGACATTTCTCTGTAATAAACTCTCTTTTCCAAAGATGAGTGATTCCTCAATCAGATACAGGGCTTGCAATATCGCTAGCCCGACGTCCCGGAGCTAGCGATTTTTTCAGTCGGGCTACCAAAATCTATCTCTTCCCTGCCCGTCGGGCTATTGTAGGAAAAATATATGTCAATGCTTTTGCATTCTTTCAGAAATGTAGCTGGGTAATTATGTCATTGGCATCGGTGAGCCACTGTCAATATGTGACATATTGAAGTCGCGTTTGAATTTGCGCTTGTTTTTTTGCTTTCACTTTGCAATCATGCGAACTGTGTATAGAGAGCGACAGCACTGATCTGTGAGTGATGATAATTTGTGCACCAATTCCTCTGACATCGTCTTATTAATCGTTAGCTTACTATGCAAACATGACAAGTGAAATCTCCCGCAGCAAGCTTAAACATGTGAGAGGTTGATCGCGCAGAGAATCACTGAGCTTATGTGAGTGAGTGTGTAAAAGCATTTCAGTTCTGCTGAGCCAAATAAGACAGGTCAGGGTGAAGAAGTGACAGCCAAAGAAAAGCTTACCACAAAACGGAGAAGTTATGACAAATCAGACTATAAGGCAAAAAGAAAGTGCAGCTTTATGGTTTCATGGACAAAAGAATTTCTGTGGCTGCGATATGACGAGCTAAATAACCAGGGCTGCACATAAGTGGTCCGCAGGTGCGCATTCGCTGTCAAAATAAAAAACACGCACAAGGGTTAGGGTTAAATTTAAAAACTGTACTTTTGAGTTAAAATATATATTTATAATTTTAATAAATGACAAATTAAAAATGCATGAACATTTTTTTGTATCGAAAAAATATCGAACCGTGACACCAAAGTATCGAACCGAACCGAACCGTGAATTTTGTGTATCATTGCACCCCTAGCATATTCATGTAACCTCAATGAAAAAGCAGTGTTACGGGGGAACGGACGAGAGCAACTGGGGTCAAGCGAAGGAACGGCGTTTGTCCGGTTCTCTCCCGTGCACGAGAAACATGAAGAACGTTGCCTACTTCGTGTCTTGCGTGCTGTGTAATTATATTGTCTTCAACGTTCCAGCGAATAGGTTCAAGCTACAAACCTATCATAAGTGTTTTATGGTTGACTTGAATCCTTAAAAATGAAAGATTACTAAATAACTATGTAAGGATTGTGCTCTTTCTCTCGCACCACTTCCAACAGAGTTTAACATAAAGGCAGTCTGGGAACCAATCAGTCTGTCTACTGACCAACTTTGATGAGCTTTACCTGATGGTCCTTGTTTACAAATAGTTGTAAGACATGTTAAAAAGAGATGAAGTTTTTGAGATTGTATTTAGGTAAAGGCATGCCCTCCATTGTTTTCTACACAGACTGTTTACTTGTATGAGACCAAAGCATTCTAAAATGGGATTGGTCAGTAAAACTCAGAGTACAAGCAGATTATAAATGAAAATCAAACAAATTACACAACCAAAAGTAATATCCCTCCCTTACAAATTCTGCATAGAGATTTGGTTAAGGGTAAGGCGATGGGGATAGAGTCAGCACAACAGGCTACAGACAGAGGGTTCATGGCAAGCTGTTTGACAGTTAAAGGCATCTATGTGCTCATGCAGGTCTCAGGCAGTTACATTGCAATATATAAAATTTAAAAAGTAAAGTGCTTCTTACTAATTGTGATTTATTTTATGCATGTATACAAACTATGCTCTTTTATTTATTTAGTTTTGTGACTAAACAACTTCATGTTTATATATTTATAAACTGTCATGAACCAGAGGTTCAAGCAAGATGCAGACCGAAAAGCAGACTCAAAAACCCACTTAACTTTTCACAAGTCTTTATTTACACAGCGAGAGTGGAATCTGGTTAAACATGAATACACATGAGGAGACACCAGCAGAGAACAGGTGTTACGGCCTCTGTGCAGACTGTCCCTCCTGCCTTTGCCTTTGCCTTTGTCTTTGCATTGCTGCCCTTTGCAACCTTTGTGTTTAGTAACTGCCTGTGAGATGTTTAGATGAGTAGTGTTAGTGTTATTTGAATATATAAGTTGTTTGTTATGTTCGTTTAAATCACCCTATTGCCTAGTGAGATGTTTCACTAACGGCTTTCGGTTGTGTTAATAAACCTTATGTTTTTCTTTTTATGTAACCCTCTGTCTCTGGGCTCATTTATGTTACATCCCCTGTAGCAGAGCCGGGTCGTAACAACGGGTCATCACGAGGAGTCACTGGCGGAGAATGCGAGCGGAACGAGAACCCTGAAACAGCAAAATAGCAAAAAAGCATTCATTCAGTTCAATGCATAATAAAGATTATATCTAAACCAAATACACACAAAGCAGTCATCTTTATTGACTTATGTTAGTGCTGCCTGTGACTACCCGATAAAACATTCAAGGCTTTATAGGTGCGATTTTGAACAGCAGGCATATCTCTGGAGTATTGGGTGTTATGTTAAAGCTCATCTTTAGATTGTTAGTTAAGACCAGTGTTGGTCAAGTTACTTGAAAAAAGTAATCAGTAACTAATTACCGATTACTCCCCCAAAAAAGTCATCCCGTTACTTTACTGATTACTTATTTTCAAAAATAATTAATTACTTAGTTACTTAGTTACTTAGTTACTTTTTAAAAACACGATTTACAACCTGAATAGGTGATAAAGCGATAGATCTTTCAGCCCAATTCTACTTTTAATCCATCATACAAAATGTAATCAAATGGAAAAGTCTCTTTTTAAAACTTGTTTTATTAGTTTTAACCTTTTAACTTTATGCATCAAGCAAAAATGTAATTATATGCAACATTCTCTGACTGGAAGAAATTTGTTTAAATCTATTTTATGCACATTCCAGCACATAAAATATATTTTTTTGTGTGTGTACACTCACTCTTTCAAATAGATGCAAGTAAAACACAGCAGAAAATAAATAACATCAAAGACTAGCGGTCCTGTTGCTCTATTTTCACCTATAAAGCAGGAGTGGCATAGGCGGAGGTTTACCCTGGTGCAGGTGTGCCGGAGCGGTCAGTGGAAGAATCCGCGAGTTTCTCTGTGAGTTTCCCATTACGTCGTAGCGCACTCAGTGCTTGCTTGGAAGTTTAGGGGGGTTTCGCTTTAAAAAGAAGTTTTCTTCCCACGCACAACAGACACTAATGTTTTTGTCACTTTTTATGGAATCAAACTCAAAGTAAGGTCAGTACTTCCAAGCTTTAAACGCTGCACGCTCATACTCTCTCCTGCACTGGATATATGATCCACTGTTGATCTGCACACAGCTGTTGTCACGAACGTCGCACTCGCTTACGTCACTGTCATGAGACATTCTTGCAAAAAAACTCACGGTTTTAGTAACGCAGTAACGCAGCGTTCCTACAGGAAAGTAACGGTAATCTAATTACCGTTTTTGCAATAGTAATCCCTTACTTTACCTGAAAGTAAGGGATTCGTTACCTGAAAAAAGTAATCAGATTACAGTAACGCGTTACACGTTACTGCCCATCTCTGGTTAAGACTTAAGGGTTTGCGAAGAATCAAAAATGTATTATCATCTCACTAAGAACATGCACAAACGTGCACGTGGAAATCAAACATAATCGCTCTAATTGATCATTGCAAAAAACAGTATGTGCTCTGTGTTATGACATTTATGCTTGGAACCCTAACATCATCTATTCTTGGCAGGAAACAGTGGTGAAGATCTTTTATGTACAACGCCACTCTGTTTTTTTCCTTCTTTCTTTAGAAATAAGCTAGACCAAAATGCTCACTGAAATGTTGGAATATTTTTAATATAGAGCTAATGAAGTGGATAGGACTTGATAACAGTTTGTATAGACACTATAGGGTCAGCAATGGCAACTTCAGTAATATTCCTAGTTGCCCATTTAATTGCAGTACTTGTAAACCTGTCAAAAACAAAATAAATGCAGAAGTTTTGGCACGAGATATGTGAAGATTTATCAAAGTGTCTGAAATGTAAAATTCCAACCTCCCCTTTAGTATGCTTGTTGGGAAAATAGGATGAGGTCACTACAGAAACTAATACAGTCCACATGGTTTTTACTGCCCCATGCATCGCCAAGAAAACGGTCCTCATGAACTGGAAAAATAAAAATAATCTTAATTCTAGCCAATATAGAAACCTTCTAATAAGATAAGATAAGATAAGATAGAACTTTATTAATCCCTCGGGTGGGTTCCTCTGGGAAATTCGACTTCCAAAAAGCACAGCAACGACCGAAGTTACAGTTACAGAATTGTTATATATATATATATATATATATATATATATATATATATATACACACACACACACACATATAAATACAGAGACAAATATAAATAAAATATACAAAGGGGATAAATAGAATAAATAGGAATAAAAAATAAAAATACAAGTGAATTGCACATTTCAAGTATTGAGTCTATTGCACTGTTGACTATTTACAAAAAGTATTGCACAAGGTATTGTACAGTGAGGTGAAGAGGCACTACAGCTTAGTTGTTCCCCCCTCCTTTGTCCTCCTGTTTCCCCTCCCTCTCCCCTCCAGAGAGGAGTTAAACAGTTTGATGGCGTGTGGGACAAAGGAGTTTTTAAGTCTGTTAGTTCTTGTCTTGGGGAGAAGCAACCTGTCACTGAACAGACTCTTCTGATTGTTTATGGCCGTGTGCAGAGGATGCCCAGCATTGTTCATAATGTCCAGCAGTTTCTTTAATGTCCTTTTCTCTGCCACTGTCACCAGAGTGTCCAGCTTCATGCCGACCACAGAGCTAGCCTTCCTGATCAGTTTCTCCAGCCTGGATGAGTCCCTCTTTGCTGTGCTGCTCCCCCAGCACACCACAGCATAGAAAAGTACTCCAGCAACCACCGACTGGTAAAACATCCTCAGGAGCTTCCTGCAGATGTTAAAAGACCTCAGCCTCCTGAGGAAGTACAGTCGGCTTTGGGGTTTTTTATACAGGTGCTCTGTGTTGCATGACCAGTCCAGTTTATTGTCCACCCACAGCCCGAGGTACTTGTACTTGTTGACCACCTCCACCTCCTCCCCCTCTATCTGAACCGGCAGTGGACCTTCTCTGGACCTCCCGAAGTCCACAACCAGTTCCTTAGTCTTTGAGGTGTTGAGTTGCAGGTGGTTTGTGTGACTCCATGCGACAAAGTTCCTCACCAGACTTCTGTACTCCTCTTCCTGGTCATCCCAGATACACCCCATGATGGCCGTGTCATCTGCAAACTTCTGAATATGGCATAATTCAGAGTTGTAGCAGAAGTCAGAGGTGTACAGGGTGAAGAGAAGAGGGGACAGCACAGTTCGCTGTGGTGCTCCTGTGCTGCTGACCACAGTGTCAGACGTGATGTCCTTCAGCCTGATGTACTGTGGTCTGTCGGTGAGGTAGTCGGAGATCCAAGCCACCAGGCAGGGGTCCACCTCCATCCTGTTCAGTTTTTCCTGAAGCATACAGGGCCGGATGGTATTAAAGGCACTGGAAAAGTCAAGAAACAGTATCCTGACCGTGCCTTTTCACTCATCCAGGTGTATAGATCACATTAGTCTCGATATAGCCTCTGCCACCACATTAGATCAATCCCTCTGGGCTCCTTTGATCGGCTCCATCACCTAGCGGGGGTAGGGGGTCATGGTTTGGTCCCGCCTTAGCTACTGTTGTTGATATGGAGTTGGGACGGGCTTAGGGCGCCTGGAGGACCCCTAGAGACGTTATCCCTGGAGGGCTTAACCCGGGGGTTGTGTTCATAACCTGGTTAGTGGCTCTGGTCGCTCTTAGAGGTTGTTCTCCTCGTGGCTGCGTGCAGCGGGGCTGAAGGATGGTCTGTACTGGTGGACGTAGGTTACTGGCCTGGTGGCCTGGCTGCCCCTGAGTGGATCCGGGGCAGGCGTGGGGGTTTGGGGTTCGGGGGTGCTTCGCCTCCGTGCTAGGGCTCTGGCTGGGCCTTGGGGGCTTCGGTCCTCGTCGGTGTGTCACCGAGGTTGTGAGCGGGTGGGTGCACGGGGGCTCAGCCCTGGCGCAGGGGGCCTCTTGTGCATCGGCCTAAATGGGGGGCTCTTCAACTGGCGGGGAGGTTGTTCCATCCTTGCAGGAGTCCACTCTGCAGGTGGGGGAGAGACATAGGAGAGGTGGAGAATAAACTTAACCTGGGTGTCTGTTGTCTTGTATACTCTGGGAGAAGATTGAATGTTGGGGTGGGTACAGTTTCCTGTCTGTGTACTCAAACCTACCTCTGGCGCTGGTGCCCACCTCTCAATTTTAAATCCATGTAGACATTGAGGGTTCTCGGGAGGGGCCGTGCTCTCTGGCAGCAGCACCATGCTCTCCCTTGTTTTAAATGCACTTTAGAACAACACGCAGCAACACTACACATGAGCGGGAGGAGGGAGGTATGGGGTCTTCACACACCCCCATTCTCTGCTAGCCATTGGGGCAGGGGGGCTGGGAGGAGATGTTGGCTGTCCGATTGGCCTCCCTGCTGCTGCGGAGGCTGAGACGGCTCGCTTGCCTCCACCCTAGGGGGAAGGGTAACATCTCTTGGGCCTGGGTTCTGTTTCCCCCTCTGGGGGCGAGGGTACCTGGACCCGGGCGGGGTATAGTGTATGTTTGGGGAGTGTGATTGTGTGTACATGTCCATTTATGTCAATCCTTACGTTGGGTGAGTGCTGAGTGTTTGTATATGTGTGCATGAGGGTGGGAATGCATGTTTGTGTCTGTGTGTGCCTGTTTGTCTGTGTCTATATGTCAGGTCGGGTCTTAGACTCCACCTCTCTGGGAACTCCCAGGCCCTCCAAGGCCTATCTCCCCTCACCACACTCCCTGCCGGTGACTGATGCCCTCAGGGGTCGGTTCATTGGTGGTTCTTGGTGTCCGGGGCTGGGCACTCAGGTATGTACCAGCTCGCTCCCGGTGGCTACCTGGCGGGGCCTGGTGCCTGTTGCTCGGTCAGGCCTCCTCCGGGATGCGGGGGGCCCTCGGGCCTCCGGCTTCTGGGCCTGCGGCTTCTGGGCCTGCGGCTCGGTTCACTCTGGCACAGCTGGCTGCCGGCAGAGCCGGCGGGCACGCCGGTGCAGCCCCCTCTAGCTTCTACTCGGTGGCTACTGGGTGACGCCTCGTCTGGGGATCCTCAGCCCTTCCCATGAGGGTGGCACGGATGCCCCTCCGGTGGTCCTCCTTGGGCTCTCGCACTCTGGGGCCTCTGGATGTCTGGGGCCTGGATCTCCTCCATGTCTGCTTCATGCCCTGGGGGACGGGGCTATGGCTCTCTACATCCTCTTGCAGACCATTACATGTGGAGACCATTTGAATACAAGCGCACTGATCCACACAGGTATGCACACGGGTGTTCACTGCTAGTAGACTTAAATTACACCTTTCTTGGCTGCTACTTCAAAGCACATTGTGCGCTGTCTGTCCTGTGTGCTGCACAACAACATTGAATATTTAGTATTTACTGCTGTTTACACTTAGCTAGATTAATGCGATGGTGTTGTGTTTAGTATGTTGCTTTGGTTTTTTTTTTTTTGCTTGTTTTCTATTCTTCTTCTCTCAACAGGTGATCCAGGAGATTTTTTTTCTCCCCCCCCCTTTCTCACTGTCCCTCTCCCCTTCTGTTTTTCTTTTCCTTCCTCTTTCTTTCTCCCTTTCCTTTCCCTCACTCATGTCTGTCCCGTCTGTAACATCTGAAAATAAAAATATAATAAATAATAAAAACAAAGATCGATCAAATGGACCAAAACGGCAATGCCACGGTGATCCATTTGGCAAAGTAAATCCATTGGGTATCCTTGTTGGTCTTCAGACAACAATTCTGATGGCTAAAGAACCAAATGGGACAGGCCAAAAAAATAAATAAATAAATAAATAAATAATTGAATCCACTTGAGTCCCCAATGTTAAATTATTGAAGGTATTTCAGCCCCAAAAGATGAGCTTTTACCATTTCATTTCTTTTCCAGCGGAACAAATAACCACACAGAAACTTGTGGATGAATGGTGATAAACCTGGTAATTATTTATGAGTATTATGTTGTCATCCTATTATCCAATTAGGTCAAAAAGCCTGATATATATAGCCCAGTATCACACAAAAGACAGGGGGTCATTTGATCCTGTTTTGTTTTGGGGCGATCGTGGCTCAAGAGTTGGGAGTTCGTCTTGTAATTGGAAGGTTGCCGGTTCGAGCCCTGACTCGGACAGTCTCGGTCGTTGTGTCCTTGGGCAAGACACTTCACCCGTTGCCTACTGGTGGTGGTCAGAGGGCCCGGTGGTGCCAGTGTCCGGCAGCCTCGCCTCTGTCAGTGCGCCCCAGGGTGGCTGTGGCTACAATGTAGCTTGCCATCACCAGTGTGTGAATGTGTGTGTGAATGGGTGGATGACTGGATATGTAAAGCGCTTTGGGGTCCTTAGGGACTAGTAAGGCGCTATATAAATACAGGCCATTTACCATTTTGTTTTGTTTTGTTTTGTTTTTAGCGGTGTGCATTAGTAAAATATCTCTGTCATAAAATATTCTAGTGAAAATGATTACGATTGGGAAAAAAAATCAGCAATAAAAATTATATTAACCTGTCGAGAGGAGATATAGGACACCGGAATAAAGATTTATTGTATATAAACTAAAGTCATAGTGAGTTACTAAAATTACTCACATTCTACTTGATGTTCATTCCTCTAAACTGGAGATTTAAAGAAGAGAAATGTAGTAAGGAGCCTTAATTAACTCATTCACTGCCAGCCATTGGCAGTGAATGAGTTAAACCCATTGACTCATTCACTGCCATTGACGGCTATAGACGTCAATGGCAGTGAATGAGTTAAGATGTTATTGATAGATATTGTCATGTTCCTAGGTCGCAGACCCATTGTTTTCAGTTTCTTCTGTCTCTGAGTTTTTGTATTATGATCTTAGTTCTCTTTGTTGCCCCAGTTTATTCTTTAGTCTAGTGTCTTACTTTGGCTTTCTTGTATTCTATTTAGTTTTCTGAGTAGTTAGTTAGCCGCTCTCTGTGTCTCCCTGTTATTGTTCTCTGTGTCTCCCTGTTATTGTTCTCTGTGTTTCTTAATTGCTCTGTCTCCCCTAGTCCCCTATGTTACATTTCCTGTTTTACTTTGAAGGTCTGTGTCCTACGTGAATGTATTGAGTTTCGCTTCCCTTGGGTCTGGTTATGGCCGATTTCTCCCACCTGTGCTCCCCTTCTGTGTCTCATTCCCCTCGTTATTTCCCAGTGTATTTAAGCCCTGTGTTTCTCTGTGTCAGTGTCGCGATCTCCCTCATGCTCCCTGTGTCTCCCTGCGTGTGTTTTGTTAGATTCTTCTCAGTTTAGGTTTTGTAGACGTTCTTTGTTCAGCAATTAAAGCTGCCATATTGATTTCTAACCTGTTTCTAGTGAGTTTGCGTTTGGGTCCATTTCCTCCCTGCACACTGCCGGATCATGACAGATATATGTTTAAATCAGTCTGAGTTATGTAGCACACTTCACATAAACAATGTACTGAATATAAATAGACACTATGATAACTGGAGTGTGCAGAGTTTCCGTGAGCAGTTTCCTGCATCTTGACTCATGTGTGTGGAGTGTTCATAGCATCAGCATCATGTTTTTGTTTATTTGTTCTGTTGGGTTGAAAAATAAATAAACTTATGATCATACTCATGGATCACCATGGCACATATCATCAGCCATATGATTTATTTATGCACATGAAAAAAGTGAGTGTGAATGTGTCTGACGTCACAGTGTCTTTGTGCACTGCAGCCTTGAAGAGCGTGTGGAGAAGGCCAGCCCACATCAGCAGCACTTAAGATATGCTCTGGTGAATGGCTTTCCCCCACCCCTTGCTGACACAAAATGTTTATTCTTTAGCTTGCCCTGTTCGACAGCAGCCTGTGCTCCAGACCATAGATTTAATTGAGGTGGATAATTGTTAAAAGTAATCTGCATTAAGCTTAGGGTTGCTCAAATTCAGTACAATGACATATGAGATGAAGTAAAATAGGCAAATATTTAATGGAATTATATATTTAAATTGTTGTATTATTATTATTATTAGTAGTAGTAGTAGTAGTAGTAGTTATAACAATAATACTAATAATAATAGATATTAAAATGGAAAAAGATGATTGATAATATACAATGTATATGAAAGTATAAAAGTTCATATTCTATGAAAATAAAGTTTTTATTTGATTTTTGTGAAAACAGTCACACAACGAGAAAAACGTGTAATTGGAAGTTTCCATTTACTTTTTATGCAAAAGAATATAATGACAAGCAATAACTAAAAAATAAAGTAATAACCTAGATTCTTTCAAAAAGCACTACAATATCTGTCATCAGAAAACTTAATCAGCATTTTTTAAAAGACTCGACAGAGTGACTGAATTAATGTCAGACAGCAGGATAAATACGGGAAAATAAAACAATTAAAATGTTTCAGCATGTTACATCAGATTCTTTTGAAAGAGTGCATTAAGATGAAAACATCCTATTCTTTAAAAAGTTCAACACCTTTTCTCGAATTTCCTTTGTTTTCAAACCGTAGATGATTGGATTCAGTGTTGGGGGAAAAATTAAAGTTGACAAACCCATAAATCTTCTGAAATGGGGTGAAACATTATTTAGTCTATATGATATGATGGTGAAAAGACCAAGACACTCCAACAAGAGAAAAACAATCAGATGTGTAGCACATGTCTGCAGAGCTTTGGCTTTTGTATCTGATCGTTTAGATCTAAAGCAAGTTATGAGGATGCGGAGATATGTGTAGAAAACAATTCCATTAGCCACCAATTGTGAAAAAGCACTTATAAAAAGGCCATAGATGTTGTTAATAGTTGTGTCAGCACAGACCAAAGTCAACAGAGATGCATTATCACAATAGGGGTTTGTCATTTCAGATCGACAACGAGGCAAGCGCAAAAGTAAGAAAAAAAGCACAGCAATTAAAACTAAACAACTCATCCATACAATGGTGATTATTCTCATGATATGGGCATTAGTCATCACAGTACTGTACTGCAGTGGGTAACATATGGCAATGTATCTATCATATGCCATTGCACTCAGATTGAACACAGTGCCTGCTGCATAGATATGGATAAAGAAAGCTTGAGCAACGCAAGCTGAGTATTGCATTATCCCACTGTTTCTCAGTATTTCTTTGATGAGCTGTGGAAAGAGAGCTGATGACCCTATAAGGTCATTAATAGGAAGATTCAGCAGAATTAGGTACATTGGCTGATGCAGAGATTTATTCAGCACAATGGTGAGTATTAGAGTAAGGTTGCAAAAAAGTATGATCATGTAACTCAGAGTTGCAAAAAGAAATGCAGGAAAAACACTCTCAGAGGAGAGATTAAAGACATTAATCTGTAAAAAAGAGGATGTGTTGTATCGGTTGTTCATTTTGTTGCTTTTTCACACTATAAAATTGAGAAGTCAATCATCGCTTCTTTGCTAATGAGCAAGACAATATTTACGTACCTCAAAGGACATAATAGAAAATATATAAAAAGAAGACATAGGATTAAATGTTACAGTTCAGTTATAATCAACAAACTCTATCCTCCCTCTCCAAAGAACTTCATATACATTTCATGTCATGTAATTTGCACTCTTAAAAAAAACAACTTAGAATGTTTTGACCTTAAATTTAAATAACTCATAGAACACACACACACATATATAGGAGTCAATCGCTTCAAAGAAGAAAAAACATTGTACATATGCACAACATTGTACATACACACAAAGCACTCATCTTTATCCAGTTATGTCAGTGCTGGCAATGACAACCTAGTAAAAGATTCATAGGGATTAAAGGCTTTATAGACGTGACTCTGAACAGCAGGCAGTTCTCTGGAGTATTAGGTGTTATCTTAAAGTTCATCTTTAGATTCACATGGTCTTAACCACTGCCTCACAAGGGATTTATCAAGGATCAGAAATGTTATATCATGTCATTAATTACCTACACAAACATCAACAACATATCAACAGGTCAGCTTTCATCATTTTATCAGTTTTTCAAGATTATCTGTAAGCACATAGAAACTATTTTTACTAAACTTGACTTACGCATTGCCTATCATCTGGTCTGTATCCAGGAGCGGAGATGAATGGAAAACCACATTCAATATAAAACTTTATCCTCATTAACGCTCCAGTTTTCCTGGTATTAGTAAGTGACATTCTAAGAGATTTTCTGAGCATCTTTGTGTTCGTATGTCTTGATGGTATCCTGACTTTCTTCAAAAAACCCCAGGAGCACTGTGTCCATGTCCACTCCATCCTGCAGCGATTCCTCGAGAACCGCTTATATGTCAAGGCCAAGAAATTTGTTCCACTCTCCTTCTGTCATTTTTCTGGGTTATATTTTGGCAGGAGGACAGGTGAAGATCGACCTGTAAGTGAAGGGCTCACTTCCACATCACACAAGCACCCACCACACCTCACCTCCACCAAAGTCCTGCCTGTCTTGTCCACTGAAGCCAAAACTGCCTTTGTCTTACTAAAACACCTGTTTTGATCCACCCAGATACCGCAAAACCATTTATCATAGAAGTAGTTGCATCAGACTCTGGAGTCAGGGTTGTTCTCTGTTCCCAGCGTTCTGGACTAATAGGTAAGCTGCAACTTTGTGCATTTTTCTGTCACCTCCTGCAGAGAAAAATTACAGTATGATGTGGCCAACTGGGAGATGTTAGCAGTGAAGTTGGCTCTAGGGAAATGGAAAGAGGGGGCTGAACATCCTTTTAAATGGTAAAATGGTAAATGGCCTGTATTTGTGTAGCGCTTTACTTAGTTACTATGAACCCCAAAGCGATTTAAACTACATTCAGTCATCCACCCATTCACACACACACATTCACACACTGGTGATGGCAAGCTACATTGTAGCCATAGCTGCCCTGGGGCGCACTGACAGAGGCGAGGCTGCCGGACACTGGCACCACCGGGCCTCTGACCACCACCAGTAGGCAAGTGTGAAGTGTCTTGCCCAAGGACACAATGACAGAGACTGTCGGAGCTGGGGCTCAAAATGCCTTTCCCATAAGCTCGCTCCATGTTACATTGGACCATACGAGATTGAAGCTATCATCAGTCCTGCGGCAGTTACAGTAAGCTGCAGTACATTCCAGTCCTCTGTGCCCACGACTTGTCAAACAACTTTGTTTAGATAAACTTGTAAATCTTATCGCTAAGTCAGTCCCTAGACATGGAGAGGATTTATTGACATCAGCAACTTCCTTCACTCGCTGGTGATGCCTCCTGTGAAGGGCCATAGTCTTCTGCATTGTTTCTTATCCCTCCTCATCTCTGTAATTTCTATTGCCTGGGCCCCTGACTTTTCTACACTTTCATTTATGACAGGGGTGTCCAACTCCAGGCCTCAAGGGGAAGTGTCCTGCAGGTTTTAGATGTGTCCTTGATCCAACACAGCTGATTTAAATGGCTAAATTACCTCCTCAACATGTCTTGAAGTTCTCCAGAGGCCTGGTAATGAACTAATCATATGATTCAGGTGTGTTGACTCAGTGTGATATCTAAAACCTGCAGGACACCAGCCCTTGAGGCCTGGAGTTGGACACCCCTGATTTATCAACTGTGCTTCTCAATCTATCACTTCCTAGGCTGTATCCATATCTACTTTTTAATACTGCAAAGGCTTAGACTTCTGCAGAATACCAGTGCAGTGCACAACCTCAGTATACTTGATAGTGACTAATATGCCTTCTGATACTATGTTCTTGTTGAAGTCAGTCTAAGCTATATTCCGATACACTATGTCAGGTCTTTTCTTAACATGGGGATTTAGATACTTTACAAGTGTTTTATGGTTGACTTGAATCCTTAAAAATGAAAGATTACTAAATAACTATGTAAGGATTGTGCTCTTTCTCTCGCACCACTTCCAACAGAGTTTAACATAAAGGCAGTCTGGGAACCAATCAGTCTGTCCACTGACCAACTTTGATGAGCTTTACCTGATGGTCCTTGTTTACAAATAGTTGTAAGACATGTTAAAAAGAGATGAAGTTTTTGAGATTGTATTTAGGTAAAGGCATGCCCTCCATTGTTTTCTACACAGACTGTTTACTTGTATGAGACCAAAGCATTCTAAAATGGGATTGGTCAATAAAACTCAGAGTACAAGCAGATTATAAATGAAAATCAAACAAATTACACAACCAAAAGTAATATCCCTCCCTTACAAATTCTGCATAGAGATTTGGTTAAGGGTAAGGCGATGGGGTTAGATGCTCTTTTATTTATTTAGTTGTGTGACTAAACAACTTCATGTGTATATATTTATAAACTGTCATGAACCAGAAGTTCAAGCAAGATTCAGACCCAAAAGCAGACTCAAAAACCCACTTAACTTTTCACAAGTCTTTATTTACACAGTGAGAGTGGAATCTTGCTAAACATGAATACACATGAGGAGACACCAGCAGAGAGCAGATCATCACGAGGAGTCACTGGCAGAGAATGCGAGCGGAACAAGAACTCTGAAACAGAGGAGAGGAAGATTACTGGACTGGTAAGGTGATAGAGGAAAGCTGGAGGTTAGTACTGACTGAAGGGAGTTTTGCAGGCCAAAATTTGAGACGCTTCGGGGAGGGTACCTGTGGGAGTGTCCAGAGCAGGGCATGAACACTGAAAACGGTGGAAAGTCTTCCAGAAAAGTGGAAAGTTTTCCAGATTCTCCAGAGGGGTCTAGTAAAGGCACGATGGGCAGGAGGGCATGCATGTAAGCAAGGTTATGGATTCTGAGAGCAGTTTGCAGGTGAGGAAAGCAAGCAGGACCAAAAGAATGGTAACCGAGCGTCGATCTGGGAGACTGCGACCAGGAGCTGAAGCGCATAGAAACAAAGTTGCACATGAAGAAAACTGGGATGAAGCTAACCATAAGGGACGCCTAGTTATCACTAAGAGGTAGCAGGATGAGTGGGAGGCAGTGCTGGCCAAAATAACCCTCCTGCTGATTTGCTAATGAATGAGATACAGGTGAGACACCAGAACCTCTGAGGGTGGACACCAGAAGCACTGGAAAATCCCTAGCCACTCCGACAGGCCATGACATAAACCACAACACAAATATCTCCCATCTTTTCTCCATTTTTCTTATGGACCATGAGTATATTTTCTGTAATTCAAAAAACTGTATAAAAATAGAATCTAAATATATTATCATTTATAATAAAGATGATCAGAAAAATGTACTTTGATGTATTGAGCATGTGCAGTATATTGTCAATATATTGACATCACAAAACGCATCACAAAACCAAAACAAAAAGATCAGGATAAAAGTAACAACAAGTTTTCATAACTGCAGTACGATGTAGTCAACAATCATTCATTTAAAGTGGGATGAATGTTTATCTCTATATTTTAAGAATCGCTACATCTTATAAGTGTTACTGAGTCAAACTACATTAGCAAAAAGGTCAGACACAAAAAATCCACAATAATATTTCCTGTAATACAGGAAACTGCAGATTTTTCCACAGTGATGCAGATGGCGTATGTGTCTGTTCTTGTGTGTGTCATTATTTTACATAACTTCTTCATGTGTAGCTCTTACAGTTTTCAAAGTGCTGATCAGATGACGCAGTGTTTTCATTTTTATTGCAGCTCAAAGAAGATTTTTATGATTTGATTAACAGTAAGCAAATATTCACATAGATACTCTATTTTTTAAGACTCTCAGGAGAGTGCTTCGTATTTCGTTTGTATACAACCCATATACGATTGGATTCAGAAGTGGAGGTACAGTAAATATGAGCATGCCCATGATCTTTTGCATGTCAACCGAAACATTTTTGAATCTGTGAGATAAAATCGTGAATGTTGCCACAACCTCAAACATGAACAGTATAACTAACTGTGCGACACACGTGTTGACAGCTTTTGCCTTTGTTTCTGATTTCCTTGTAACCACACATGCAATGAGAATTTTAACATAGGAATATGCCTGAATGGATACGCTTACAACTTGTATAACAGCAGTGTTAAACAGCCCCATAATATTATTGACTGTTGTGTTTCCACACGTCAGCTTCAGGAGAGATGGGTTATCACAAAACACATTCATAACAACATGTTTGCACCTGGGAAGTCTTGCCTGCAAAGAGAACAGTGATACAATCAAGACAAAGTCGAGGCCCCAAACTAGTACAATGATACAACTAATAAATCTTGGTGTCATGACAGAGCTATAGCGTAAGGGCATGCAAATAGCAACATAACGGTCAAAGGACATTGCTGCAAGAATAAACAAAATGCCACCACCATACATGTGGAGCAGGAATGCCTGTAAAACACAGAGATGATAGTCTATTTTGTGTGTCTCTGTAACAATATCTGAAAGTACTTTTGGTAACATTGCAGATAGTCCTATGAGATCATTGAGTGGAAGACTAAATAGGATGAAATACATGGGTTTGTGAAGGTTTCTGTTCAATATGATTAAAGCCAACAAGGTCAGGTTGCAGGAAATTCCAAAAATACAAACTGAAATGCCAAGAAAAAATATAGGATACTTTCCTCCAGGTGGGATAACAAATGGATCAAGGGTTAACTCGGAACTAAAGTCAAAGGACTGGTTTTCCATTTTAAAGTTAGAAAAAGACAACTGTGAATTTACTAAACATTGTTACTAAAATATTTTCACATTATAATTAAAATCAAGTTAATATTTACAGAAATCAAGGGTGCCATTTTTCAAATGTAATGTTGCCTAAAGTGCTCTGAACTGTTGTGCTTCTCTTGCTTTATTAAAGTCACCTTGACCAGAACATGTAACGTCACCCCGTGACATGTATACTTCTGGGATTATTAATGGATTTACAAAGATAGAAAAAAAAAATATTTTTGTTAAGGTTGTATTCAGTATCCAAATCAAGTACTAAAAGTTTTACTTAATTTAGCTAAATAAACTAATGTTAAGCGCATTACTATTAAAATAACCACCAGTAAACTACAGGGTAAATGCAGGAAACATAAGGAATAAACTAAAATGTTTCCGACACAAAACAGTCTGTTTGTTCCAGTTCCAGCAGTATAGAATAGAATAGAATTCAACTTTATTGTCATTGCACATGTCACAAGTACAAGGCAACAAAATGCAGTTTGCATCCATCCAGAAAGTGCTTAGCAATAATATAGATATATTACAAAATATATATTAGCAATGAAATAGATATATAGACATATTACAAAAATGGGTCCATTATAGGTATGAGGGTACAAAATTATGGTCTTAAAAAATTATGCGGGTCTATTATGTACATGGTATGAAGGTATGTTATAAATATGCTATAACTAAAAGTATGTACAGGCTGTAGTGAGTGTACAAGCTATGTACAGACTATGAACAGGATATAAATATGAAACTGTATAGAAATATGAACTATACAAGTTATAAACAGTTGTAAACAGTTGTAGAACTATAATTATTATTGAACAGAATTATAGAGTAGTGCAGTTTAGATCAGTGAGATATGTGGCTATTTCCTACAGAGATTATATAAAGTGCTAGTGGTTGTGAGTGGTGGTTCAGTCCATGTTATTATTGTGTGTATGAGGGTACCGTTGGTCATTTGTTTGTTTTTGTCCGTTGTGTGTGTGTTCAGTTATAGGTGGTTGTGGGTGTGTGTGTGTGATAAGTCCATGAGTTTAATGTCGGTCAGATGTCAGGAGGCAGAGTTCAGCAGTCTGACAGCTGTAGGGAAGAAGCTGTTCCGGTACCTGGTGGTCTTAGTCCGGAGGCTCCTGTAGCGCCTGCCTTAGGGCAGGAGGGTGAAGAGTTGTTGATGATTTTCCCAGCCCTTTTCAGACACCGCTTCCTGTAGATGTCATTTATGGCAGGAAGTGGTGCTCCGGCAATGCGCTGGGTGGTTTTCACGATACTCTGCAATGCCTTCTGGTCCGAGGCAAGAGCAGCTCCCATACTAGACTGCTATACAGTTGGTCAGGATGCTCTCAATGGTGCAGATGGTGCACCTTTACCTTTCAGTTAAAGGTGAGATGGGTTAGAAAGTTTCTTTCAGTTTTTATAGATGTTAGATTTCTTTAAATAAGATGATGGTACCAAATATTCAAATGTGGCTTCTTATTCCTTATTGCTTTTCAAAGATGTTTCCAAAATAGTAATTCTACCATATGTTGTTTGAATTTTACAAATGGCAAACAATAAAGTCTTATTCATAGATAGATAGATAGATAGATAGATAGATAGATAGATAGATAGATAGATAGATAGATAGATAGATAGATAGATAGATAGATAGATAGATAGTGGCTTCTATCTCCTCCTTTGGCCAGCCTATTACCCCAGCAGGGTACCTGATCACGGGCAGGGCGTACGTGTTGATGGCCCGGATCTTGTTCTTACCATTCAGCTGACTCCTCAAGACTTGCCTGACCCTCTGCAGGTACTTGGTGGTTGCAGCTTTTCTAGCGGCCTCTTCATTGTTCCCATTCGCCTGCGGGATCCCCAGGTACTTGTAACTGTCCTCTATGTCTGCAATGTTGCCTTCTGGTAGTTCAATCCCCTCAGTTCTGACTACCTTCCCTCTCTTTGTTACCATCCGACTACACTTCTCCAGTCCGAACGACATTCCAATGTCATTGCTGTATAGCCTGGTAGTGTGGATCAGTGAATTGATGTCTCGTTCACTCTTGGCATACAGCTTGATGTCACCCATGTACAGGAGGTGGCTGACAACTGCTCCGTTCCGTAGTCGGTATCTGTAGCCAGTCTTGTTAATGATCTCACTGAGGGGATCTCACTGAGGGGGGACTGGTGAGTGTCAGCACCACAGTCCAGGATGAGACAACGAACATCCAAGAATACATTGGGAAGATGGCCCCAACTGACCGAGTGCTCAGTGAATACCTCAGGCAGCAGAAACCCAAGAAAGAGGAGGGAGACGAGGAACCGTCATGGAAGGACAGGCCCCTGCACGGTATGTACCACCGGCAGATAGTGGAGGTGGCTGATATCCAGAAATCCTACCAGTGGCTGGACAAAGCTGGACTGAAAGACAGCACAGAGGCACTAATCATGGCAGCACAAGAACAAGCTCTGAGTACAAGATCCATAGAGGCTGGGGTCTATCACACCAGGCAAGACCCCAGGTGCAGGCTGTGTAAAGATGCCCCAGAGACAATCCAGCACATAACAGCAGGGTGCAAGATGCTAGCAGGCAAGGCATACATGGAACGCCATAACCAAGTGGCCGGCATAGTGTACAGGAACATCTGTGCAAGTATAACCTGGAAGTCCCAAGGTCAAAATGGGAGATGCCCCCAAGGGTGGTGGAGAATGACCGAGCTAAGATCCTGTGGGACTTCCAGATACAGACGGACAAAATGGTGGTGGCTAACCAACCGGACATAGTGGTGGTAGACAAACAGAAGAAGACGGCCGTAGTGATCGATGTAGCGGTTCCGAATGACAGCAATATCAGGAAGAAGGAACACGAGAAGCTGGAGAAATACCAAGGGCTCAGAGAAGAGCTCGAGAGGATGTGGAGGGTGAAGGTAACGGTGGTCCCCGTGGTAATCGGAGCACTAGGTGCGGTGACTCCCAAGCTAGGCGAGTGGCTCCAGCAGATCCCGGGAATAACATCGGAGATCTCTGTCCAGAAGCTAAGATACTGCGCAGGACCCTGAAGCTCCCAGAGGACCCGAGCTTGAAGGATAAACCGCCCGCAGGGGCGTGCTGGGTGTTTGTTTTTTTTTATAGATATATATCGATAGATAGATAGATAGATAGATAGATAGATAGATAGATAGATAGATACAAATGGCAAACAATAAACTCGTATATATATATTATTAGTAAAGATATGTTGGTATATAGTGCTACAAATAATACTTTAAAAGTATTTCTTTTATATACTTTTATAACTGTTTTATAACATAATTGCTGCATTAGCATAACAATACCTTATACCATAAAGTAGTGCCACAGAAATAATAAAAATATATTTTTATTCAGCTTAAATATAATTTCAGCTCTTAAAATAAAGAGCTGTAATAAAACTTTTATAAAACTATTATGTAACTGGAACCACTTTAACTAGGCAGAATTACAACAGCCAAATCCCTGATTACTTTGTCAAAACATATTTTTAATGAGCCCCTTAGAAGTTTGATTAATTGATGTGTTATTAACTGTCTCACATTTTAATTAATCCCTGGACAAATGGTAAACCTCTAGTCTAGAATGATATACTGTTTTACTTGCTAATGAGGATTGTTTTTCAATAATACTCCTGGGAGGTGTGTTTGACTCAGATGTTTACAAGTTGTTAAGTGGAGTTGCATAATAATGTGTGAACATTTGATTTTTTTAAACTTTAATCATGAACTGTGAAATTAAGTAAATTATTTTTACACCTTGGGTACTATAACACTGTTTATTATTTTTTCATAAATATATAAATTATTACAATCATTTATTGTTTTTTATGTACATTCATTTGCACTGTAGGAACAACAGTTCCTTCTGACATAGTAATTTATTAATATTGAAGTAAAATGTTTTACAGAAAATGCAGAAAGACAAAAACCATGTTTAATGATTTCAATGTTCGGCCTTTCCAGAAAGTATGAAAGAATACTAATTAAAACAGAGCTCTGAAGTGATCACAGCAGGCAATGGGGAACAAGGACAATTTTTACTCACACAAAAGGGCAGTAAGGACATTAGGACTAATCATCTTCCCCTGGGAAATTGATATGATGAACCCTTGAGCTGCTTTGATAATTCATTTGACCCACTTATTACATTATTTTCCCTTTTTTAGTACTGTTCCACAGAAAAGGACATGGGTTGAGTTTACTGTCTCGGGCCTTTCTATGTAAGGTTAAGGTATTTTTCTGCTTGATTGTTTATTTGAGTGGTTGACTTATCTGATGACATGGTTCACTGGGACATAAACATATTCACATTTGGGGAATTTGAAATTGCCCCAGTCCCTGGTTCATTTTCAGATGTTAATGTAGATATGAAATATTGAAAATATTTATTTATTTATTTTTACATGTGCTTATGCTTTTATGGAGCACTCATTGAAATACATGGAAAATCATGGAAATATATGGAAAGAGGCAGGGTAAATCCTGGACTCCAGCTTGCCACAGGGCACTTTTTTTTCTTGTATGTAATTCAGTAAAAACTAAATAAATCATAGGTGCACAAAGGAGCTTAATAGCAGGTCCTTCCTCCCAGCAGCTGTTAGACTTTATAACCATCACTCTGCATATTATCAAAAACCAGTGCTACCATTTCTATGCCACAAATTTCACAAATTTTTAGAATCCCAACACAAACAACACCTGTCTCAACATTTAGAATAACTTTTGAGCATACACTTTTTTGTGTTTTTGTTTGTTTTTTCACTCAAACTCTTAGTTTTGATGTTTTGACAAACTACCAACAGCCTTTGATTAGATGATCTCAGGCTGCGAGAGGGAGTGTGAGGTTCTAAGAGATCAGAAACATAGGCAGGAGATGGTCAAGGTTCTTTTTGCTCAAAAAAAAAAGATTGTTACAGTAATCTAAGCGAGAAGAAATAAAAGCATGAATAATCATTTCTAACTCAGATTTAGACAAAAACGTTCGCAGTTTGGAGATATGACAGAGAGAGCATTTTTAAACAGCACAGCAGGTAGAATGTCATTTGGACAAGTGGTGATGTTCATTTTATCCAGCAGAAGTGAAAGGTCATGTATGGTCAATGGGTTAAACACTTACAGCAAATGAGAGGGAGGTGGACCAGAGACACAATGCTCATATGGACATTATTAACTTTATCTACAAAGAAGTTTAGAAAGTCATCACTCTCACATATAGAGGACACAGGTACTGGGTGGTCCACGGGGGAAACAATAGAGTTTATGGGGCGATCATGGCTCCAGAGTTGGGGGTTCGCCTTGTAATCGGAAGATTGCCGGTTCGAGCCCCGGCTTGGGCAGTCTCGGTCGTTGTGTCCTTGGGCAAGACACTTCACCCGTTGCCTACTGTTGGCCCGGTGGCGCCAGTGTTTGGCAGCCTCGCCTCTGTCAGTGCGCCCCAGGGTGGCTGTGGCTACAATGTAGCTTGCCATCACCAGTGTGTGAATGTGTGTGTGTGAATGGGTGGATGACTGGATATGTAAAGCGCTTTGGGGTCCTTAGGGACTAGTAAAGTGCTATATAAATACAGGCCATTTTATGGTTTCGAACAGTACTTTGGAATTTTTCTTGTTTGATGAGATCAACTGAGAAAAATATCCTGATCTAGCTGATTTAATGGTTTCGTGCAGGGAAACCCAAACTTCCCTAAGGTGGAGCCTGTGAACATCAATTTTAGTTGATGTCCAAAGGCGTTCTGCTTTCCTACAGAGTCTTTTGACGTTCCTTATGTCATCGTTTAGGAGGAGGAGCTCTTTTTGGGGCAACAATGACAGTTTTTAAAGGTACAACTGTCACAATCCTGAGTCTTTGGACCCAGCGTTTTGGGTTTTAATATATTTTGATGTTTATAGTGTATGTTTAAGCTCATTACGTTTTCTATGTTCATTTGCTTATTAGTTTCCCCTTATGTTTTCAACCCCTGTGTTAAGTCTCCCTTACCCTTCATGTGTTTCATGTCTGCATGTCTTTTGTTAAGTTCATGTCGTCAGGTCTGCTTTACATTATGTTTCCTGTTTTATTTTGAAAGAGGTCCTGTGTTCTTGTGTTCATTGTGTTTAGTTTTACGTTTCCCCTGTGATGTCGTTATGTTCATGTGTGTCAGCTGTCTTGCCACTTCTCCTGATACCTCATGTGTGTATTTAAGTCCTCTGTCTTCCTGTGTTCAGTGTTGCATCCTCGCTTATTTATGTCTGTGTGTTCTGTTTGCCAAGTCTACCAAGTTTATTTTGTATTGTCAAGTTTAGTTTAGTTTTTCCAGTGTTCAGCAATAAAGCCACCATTTTGAGTTTCAGCCTGGCCTCTACGTTTGTGTCTGCATTTTGGGTCCTTTCATGCCTCTGTCCACACAGACTTTGACAGCGTAGCAACATCAGCACCAGTGCAGCCCCTGATCACATGAGGATCCATAAATCAGAAAACTTCAGGGCAACATCCTGATTTATGAACCACTTATTGAACAAGAGATTGGATGGTGGTGTTTCCAGAGGGAAGCTAAGGTTAAAAATAACACAAGAATGGTCACTCACTTGTACATCCTTAACACAGAGATTAGTTGTGTCTAAGCAAAGAGAAAACACGAGGTCCAAGGTGTGGCCTTTAACGTGAGTGGGACCAGAGACATGCTGAATAAAATTAAAAGAGTCAGAGGCCATGCTACAGCTAAGATCATCCACATGCAGGATGAAATCGCTGATCTAATAATGGAGGATAAAAAGTCTGTGAAATCCTGGATATAAACACCAGCGGGGCCGGGAGGGCGGCAGATTAAAACACAGTAAAATATATTTGATGAACCGACCTTAAGAAACTGTGACTCAAAGAAAGGGAAAGTCTCATAGTCCAAAGCTCTGCAGGAGAAACTGTCCCGGAAAACAGTGGCAAGTCCAGCACCACCATATAATATAAGGCCTAACTTAAATGGTTGTTTTTTGTTTTTTGTTTTAGTTTGATTAAGTGTGTTAAGCTGTGTCAGCAGATATGTCTATAACACTTAGTTGCACTTGGTAGTAATGATAAATCCATGGCGGACAAGTCCACATTGTTTCCATATCCCATTGCTTTCTTCATGTGTCTGGAAGGACTGCAGGTAGAGTGCAGGTCACAAACATACAGTGAAAAGTGGAAAGAGTACAATTTCTACAGATAATACACACTGGCCACTATTTATGGTCCTCATTCTTGTTAATAATTTAAAATGTGCTTGTTAACTTTTTTTTTTCTTCTTTCGAAGTGTATGGCAGGAAAAGTTTTGCTTTTATTCTTGCATCTATAGACAAAAATTAAATATCAAGCTCCATATTAATTCATGTGGGAATCTATAACGAGCCCTTGATAAATATAGAACTGTAGCTGAAATGGAGAAGCCAGTAAATTCATATCAAATGTTACACCCTGAATATAAAAGTCACTCAGCTGTAGCTGCTGATTAGATTCCTTCCTCCACAGCCAAGGTACAAAACACTAGCAGCTTAAAACACTGTGACTTCACATTGTTGTAGGTTTTGTTGAGCATTTTTTTGTTTTGTTTTGTTTTGTTTTGTTTTTTTCAAAACATCTGCATTTTCACTATAAAATGTTGGTACTTTCCTTAGTTTATGGTTATGGTTTATTGGTGTCAGTTTTAGTTGTTGTTGTTTTACACACCATATTTGAAAATGAATGAAAAAGGGTTTTTTTTTTATGCAAGAGAACAAGACAGAATTTGATTACTGAATATTTCAATTGAAGGTAATGTGTTTTTAAAAGTGTAATTTAATTTAATTTTGTGTTTGTTTTTCTTTTTTTGTTATCATGAAGCATTTTTAATCATATTTTATTTTTATTGATTTTTTTTCCAGGCAGAAAAAAAAGTGTAATAAGTATGTTCATTCAGCTTTAACATACTGGGACACTTATCATGTTTCATTGTCAGTGTTTTCTCTTTTAGGTTTCCCATTAAGTAAAGAGAATGGAAAAAAACAAAACAGTTTCAACCGATATTCTGGAGGTCCAAGGTTTTGACATTTCTCCACAGTTAACGTATCCTCTCTTTTTCTTACTGCTCTTTGTTTACTTCACCCTGCTTTTTTCTAACATTGGAGTCCTTTTGCTTATCATTTCTCAGAAGAGTTTGCACCAGCCAATGTACTTTCTGTTTTGTAACCTGTCTGTCAATGATCTCATAGGTAACACAGTCCTGCTGCCTCAGCTAATGGCTCACATCTTGGCAACCGAACGGTTTATCACCTACAAACAGTGTGTGGTTCAGGCTTTTCAAAGTCACACATTTGGATCGGCTTCACATATGATCCTCATCATTATGGCAATTGATAGATATGTGGCGATATGCCACCCCTTAAGGTATAGTTCCATTATGACAACCAGAACTGTGGTTGGGCTGTCCGCAGCTGCCTGGGGGGTGTCAGTAGTGCTTGTGTCTATATTAATAGGTCTTACTGTGAGGCTGTCCCGCTGCAGATCCACTATACAAAATTCTTACTGTGACAATGCATCACTATTCAAGCTTTCTTGTGAGGACGTGTCCATAAACAACATCTATGGACTCTTTTTCACTGTGCTGCTGTTTACTAGTTCAATTGCAAGCATAGCTGCCACCTATTTTAGAATTGCTCTCATTTGCTGGATTAAGAAAAACAAAGACTTAAATAACAAAGCGCTGCAAACATGTGCAAGCCACCTTGTTCTTTATCTGATCATGCTCTGGTCAGGATTTTTAACAATTATTTTGCATCGTTTCCCAAATTACCCAGACTTAAGGAAAATTGCATATGTTTTATTTCATGTTGTCCCTGCTAATCTGAATCCAATAATTTATGGAATGCAAACGAGATCATTAAGACATAAAATTACTGAAATACTAAAAAGAAAAGTGACTCCATCCTAATATTTTTTTATCTTAAATTTACAGTACTAATAATAATACATTTTATTTATAGGCGCCTTTAAATACCCTGAAGGTCACATTAGTACAAAATAAATAAATAAAGTAAGGTTTTCAGTGGTTGCAACTAAAAGGTACCTATTTTAGATTAACCTTTTCTTTTAACTGTAGTTCCAGTTCCTTTTGAAAAGTCTTTCAACAGCTCAATAACAATAACAACAGCATAAAATGACAAGACATCAGAATGAGTGACGCATTAATTTTCCTCCCACCCATGTATTCAAATCTAAATGTTTTCTACCAACCTTTTTTTTTAAGTGGGGCCAGGCCTACACACTTCTATTGATTGATTGCTGAAAAGCCATTAAAATAATATCTATGACAGAGCATAAAATAAATAAAAATGTCCTTATAATCAGTATCACTATGCATGTATTTGGAGCTGAGTAATGCATTTGTTTTCAGTAAGCTTGTGGGTTGTTTTCTGTGTAGTCATTGTTAATAACTTACAACCCAAAACTTATGCTCAAAAAGTTAGTAATGTTTTTTTTTTTTTACTTTAATAGAGTATCACAATACAAAATGTATTGTACATATACCAATAGGGAATATATTTTCAGTTGTTTATTATGTACCCTTGCAACTATTATTTTCCATCTAACGCTAACTGAAGCTTCTGAGGCTTCTTTTTCATATCCTATTAAAAACAAAAGGCTTTTAGAGTTTTTTAACTAATTTTACTCATAAAAGCCAACTAAGATTACTGTGTGGCTAAAGATAATAAGAAATGCCAGTGATAAAATATTTCCTTGGTGAATGGCTGTTTGGATCAACTTAATCAATTCAGTTCTTCATTCTAATCCATTATCAACACTGTTCTGTATTGTTTGGCATCATTGTGTTCAAGGAGTTGTCTTTCACACCTTCAAATTAGGACCATCAGATAGAAGGAAAACATTTTTTACCAGAAATATATTTCTGAATTTAAAAAAAAAAAAAAAGAAAGTACCATTGTAATCCCCCTAAAATACTTTCCTTGTCTTTCTGCATGCCACATGCACCTGGATTATCCAGGACAGATTATTTTCCCATGACATTTTACTGTAATTCTTCTCTACTTCTGTTAATGTGACATTGCATTGTAGTGCATTTCCTAACAGTTTAGAACAGAGTACTACTGACTAAGCATTCAGACTATTTTCCTTTCTGGTCGAGATTAAAGAGGGCTATCCCTCTCTAAAACATATAGATGAGGGATTATACCAAGAGCTAAGCTAATGGCTGCAAACTATGAGATTTCACAGTTAATGCATAAGCGTTACACTAGTGGCATCATCATAAGCATGTTATATGTTTTAGAGAAACTGGTAACACAATTTCTATCAAAGGGTCTTGTGCTAGTATAATTATTTTATACCCATGCCAGCTGTTATATTTTCATGGATTTATAAATTAGTCAAACAAGCCATGTGAAGCATTAAAAGAGCATTGAACCCTCTCAGGGTTCACTGGAGGCCTTACTTTCTCAGGACACCACCATAACCATAGTAACTGCTTTTGATTTAACTGCTTTGTCAGATTTTGGGTTGGAGGAGGGCTGGAGCCTATTTTAGTGAGGGGTGGGATAAACCCTGGGCACATCACCAATCTATCACAGGGCTATTCAGCTGATTTTAATCTCTGCAATCAACCTGACACGTGTGTCTTTGGACTGAGGGAGCAAGCTGTTCGCCCAAGAACAGGGAGAATATAGAAGCTCCACACAAAAAAGCCTCAGGTGCTGACTGTTTTGAATGAAAAACCCTCTTTCTGTGACATGACAATGATGACCACTATATAAAAGTTACTGTCACATCACGGGTTCGTGAGGTCCCATTTTGGACCCTCTATTTGAAAATTATGGGCATTACCATTTAGGCTTTTTGGAGACAAAAGTGACAACATTAGGTTCATTCATAGATCTATAATTAACCTTGCATTACAGATACCTGCTAATTAGTGCAGATACCCAGTCTCATTAAGTGAGCAATGCGTCTTTAACACTTTAATACCTCTTGCATAAGTCACAGTGCATTTTAAATGGGTGAGCCATAAAATAATAAGAAATAATTCAAATATATAATAAATCACCCTGTAAATGGGAATTTTTCCCATAGAGACTTAAATGGTTTATGAACCAGGACGAAAACATGTTTATTTCTGCTCAAAAGTTGTGTTTTTCAACAGTCAGTCTCAAGTGGCTAATTAAGTATTCAAGGAAACTGCAAGTAACAGTTTTTGCTGCTTAAATGATCTGTATGTTTATTTCATCACTTCACTATTTCGTTTCGTATCAGTAAATTAATTGATTCTTTTCTGGAATGTGGACATTTTAAATTTTCCTGCAACAATAAGACATTTCTTAAGCAACAGCGGATAATATTTATTTGTTGCTTGTTGATATTAGTTTATGAACACCTTAAATAAAGGGGAAATAAAAGTTGCTGTATAGAAATTAATCTGTATTTTATTTTTTAAAAGAAGAACTCAATAGTGAACAACTGAAAAAATATCATTATCATAAAATATATAGATTTGACAAAAGAACTTCCCACTTCTTGGGTGAGTGGAATAACTTTCACATAGCAAGGGGAGAAAGTCCATAAACAACAACTTTATCAAAGATTTAATTCTACTCACAAAAAGGTTTGTAATAGGAGATGAAATCTCAAACATTCCTGGAAATATGAGAAACTTTTACAGAATCTGATAATACTGGATTATTCCTGTCCTAACCTGGAATAATCTTTATGCTATTAACAGCATTTCATGCTGTCACCAAACCTTCTGAAAAGGTCTGCAGTTATATGGTTTTGCCCATGATGAGAAGGCTCATGAAAAACACCATAATGAAAAAAATCCACATGAAGAAGCGGTCTAAAACTTTGGCCACCTTCTTCCACTCTCCAGTCCTTTTCTGCGTGGCCCTCTGATCTCTGTGGCAGTTGGCTATATACTCTATGTTACGCAAGAGCTGTGTTTCATTGCTTTGGATGCTGCAGGAAATCTCTCTGTCTTTTTTCTCTCCATCACTCACTCCTCCCTTCCTGCATCTCCTCCCCTCCCCTGAGTCACCACAGTCCAGGCTTGCAAAAATGCCATTCTTCCAAGAGCTGTAGTTGCTAGTAGGGTTCTTCCCGATTGAGCCTATAGGAGACAGCATCTGATCCATGTCTTCTTTTTCCTCTGTGGGCATAGGTCCCACTATCTCTTGTCCTCTCTCCATTCTGAAGATGCAGTCCTCTCTGCCCGGTCCCGCCTGACCATTCATGGTGCAGTTGGTGTTCTGTACAGGAGGAGGCTCCTGTTTCTCTGGCTGAGGTGACATGCAGTTCTCCCCAACTTCATACACAAAGCACATTCTGGCCATGTACTGCAGAATGACTTTCTTGGCCCATTTGGGAACAGGCTTGGCATCAGGGCCACAGTGGTGTATGTTCATGACAAATATGGTCAGAGCAGTGGAGGCTGTAATCATTGTCATTGTTGCAATGTAATATTTTCCTGTGGAAGGAAATAAGATGAGAAAATCTGTGAACAGATTTGTAGTGCATTACTATCACGCATACTGGGATTTGATTCTTACCAATTAGTGGTACATTCTCAGAGGGGGGCATGATCTCTGCAACCAGTAACTGAAAGACAGTGAGTGCCAGCATCACTGTGACACCCAATGACACCTTCTCTCCAGAGTCAGCAGGAAGGTAGAAACCAAGTGGTGCCAGAAAAGAGATCATCACACATGGTATGAGCAGGTTGAAGACATAGAAGGATGCTTTCCTCTTAAGTTTCAGTGTGTAGGTCACATCTGGGTATGGGTCAGCACAGCAACCATAAAGAACAATGCTCTTCTTAGCTGGCATACCAAGCACCTCCCACTCAACGTTTTCCACCAGGTCAGCCAGGTCAGCACTCTCCATTGCATTAAGGATGTCAAGCTGGTTACCGTTGTAGGTCCAGGAGCCGTAGGTGAACCGGCATTGCTGAGCATCAAAGGGGAAGAAAGACACATCCACTTTGCATGAGCTCTTAGTGATTGCTGGAGAATCCCACATTATCTGTCCATCATGTCGAATCACCACATTGGTGTCCATGGGACCAGTGAAATGATCATCTGCGCTAAAAAACAAAGAAATCATTGCTGAAAAAACAATGTTCAACAACACTGTAAATTCATACTAGGAGCAAATTTTGAATAGGTCTTTTACAAAAACAGCTTTGATTAGTTTCAAACTGGAAAGGCACAAGTACACTAGGTAAGGATCGTGTCTGTTTTTATTGCTTTTCAATAATATAACATGATTATGTTTAATGTTTCAGCATCCTTTAGTTTCAATGACACTTTTAAACCATGGGAGGCATCATTATATGGAATTACTTTACACCTACTTACCTAATACTTTCTTGCACTTTCAATCACTTTTCTAAAATTCTAATTTTATGGTTTTGTTTTTATAGTTGCCTAGACTGTTGTATATGCTGCATTATTGGACTATAAGAAGCAGTCGGCATAGGCCTGTACACCTACAAATGACAGCTTCAAAGCATGTTTAGCTTGTGTATTTCATATTGGGCAGAATGTCGTCATACAGTATTGAATTTGTGAACTCTATGCCCATCCAACCTACCTGTTATAGAGAACTATATCAGGTCTCCATACATAACTACCCGGTATGCGGATGGTATCAAGGCCGTCATAATCATCTTTATTCCATTTAAGGTGTGCATCAAACCACACTTGCCGTATCCATAAATATGCAGTTAGAATTTGGTTTCGCTCATCCTGTAATATATTGAGAAAGGTGATCATAAAAGGGGAATATTACAGTTAAAACAGTAAAAATAAAAAATAAAACACAATAAAATAAAATACAAAACAGCAATACAGATATATGTGTATCTGCATGGATCAATTTCACTCATACGGTTATGTGCACTGTGGGAGTTTACCATGTCAATTATCTGGGAGAGTGTAACCTGTAGAGTTACATTCAGGATGGTGTTTGTGTCCTCTACAGGCCTCAGTGCGCTAGTGTAGTTTGTGAACAAATCCTTTAGGAGTTTCTGAGCATATCTTCCATGAGCACACCAACAAGCTAGGGCAAGGAACAAAACAGTTTAAAGCTATGTTAACACAAAACATGTGATGCATTTCAGTATTCATGTATTTCCATTTTAATCGAGAAAAATATGTGTTTGCTATGAAAGGCATGCTGGTGTGATCACGGATCATTAGATTTTCAAGCCAGTGACATGCACAGCAAAGGCAGTGCTGTGGGTTTAGAGGGTTGCAAGAAAAGGGAAAAACATGTGGGGCATGTGAGACAAAATATGGATGGTACAGCAGATGGTGGTAGGGAACAAAGGGCAATGGCAATCTATATTTCCCTTCTATAAGGCTCTAGAAATAGACCAAACACATCTGCCAACATGTGCCAACAGTGACTTTCGCTGCTAAAGCTCAGTATATAGAGTGCAATATGCAACATTAATCCAGTGAACAAACAACAAATAAAAATGAGCCTAAACCTGGAGGCAAAGTATTGGGAAATATTCGTCAAACGCACGAAGCCATTATTCACGCATTAAAATAAAATCTAATTAAAATAATCACTCATCAATCAGGAAACGAGCAGGAAGAGTTTTCAACAGGAAACGTAGTTTATAGCACTAAATTTATTCCCAGTGTCAACAATGGATTTGGACTAACCAGATGTTAACCTCGAGTCCTGTTTCAATAAAGCCTCTGAGCTGGATGCAAAGAAGGTCTACAGGATTATGATGACAGCAAAATCCCCAAACAGCTGGCAACAAGTTTGCGGATTGCGGGAAACAGCTTGAGGGGGAGAGGAAATATGAGGTGAAAAGGATGTTCTATAAAATATAATAGATGCAATGAAATACAGATGACTGGGATCACACGTCCAACCACACTTTATAGAAAAATGTTATCTAAAGCTTTCTTCTCTGCTAGGACAGTTTTAATATAGTTCCCTTTCATATGATATTAAACCAACCTAAATAGGAACGCAAAACTGATCGACATACCGACATCGTTTTAGATTATACGAGGTAAACAGAAAATAAAACGAAAGTAAACTTACTCGACAAAATACCGACACACAGCAGCCAGCGGAATAAAGTCTTCGCCATTCGCCATTGTTTCATCTTGCTGAAGCAAATGCCCTCCATCCGAGAACCATTTGAACTGCTCTGTCCCCAAACACGTTTTATTCGCCGAAAATAGTCTTTACAAAAACACACCGATGGGGGAAGTCAGCAGCGATGTAATCCGGTGCTGTACAAGCCCAACAAGCGCTCAGGAAGGGGCGGGACAGAACGAATCCAGCTGATACGACCACGTGTACACCTTGCACAAACACGGCGAGTTAAAGGTGGTGTTGTGTATTATCTTTGATGGGGTTTTGGTGGCGAATTAATGATAATAAGAACAGTCCCCTGTTTGCTGTGATTCAGCACCACGGAGAGCTACCGGCAACTAACAAACAAATAATAACACATTTCTCGCTCCTTGTCTTCGGGCTAAATCTGGCCAATGATTTTTTTTTTTAAAGATAATAATTACATAATACATAATTTGCATTATGTCGAAATATATATGCTGTAGCAATCACAACACTGTCCTCCTCGACTTTCTCTTCCGGGTGCTGGTGGTCCCCACCTACTCGTTTTACACGACAAGGATGCTAAACCCGCAGGCCCGTTATCATCTCATCGGAGCATTCATCTGAGGTGCAAACAACAAAACAAACAAAACAAACACCCCCTAAAATGCGGGAATTTAAAATGACTGGATGAGCCGAGCAGTGTTTTAGGCGATCGACGATAGCTGATTGAGAAATGCACGTCCACCGCCCTGCATACTTAAATATTATTGTTACAGCGTAGGTATTGTTGGGAGAGACCACTGGCAAACAGTAAACAGGGTGAAGGTAGGATGGATTTAGCCATTACATGTTCAGTAAATTCACGCGAATGTTTTAAATCTGAAATGTTCCCGAGTGGTTCAAGATAAATATTGACCTTATGGATGTACTTGACATGTTTACTCATCTCCAGTCTATTTTCTTCTTACCTAGCATAGCTACAGATGCCAAGAGCGTTATATCCCGTATGTGATCATCTTTACACGATTGTTTCTTTTCCCGCTGTCGCAATCTAAAATGCTACAAAGTTCAAATATTTTGGGGCATGAAAGACCCCTGGTTATTAGGGTATCCTTCGCCACCTGTGTTCTGGCGACTGTGTGCCTACCCCTGCTCGGGCTCATCACTTGTGTCTTCATATCCTCTGTTTTTCATTTTGAAGATGCCACTGGTACACACTGCCAGGTAATGTGTATGTTTAGTTCTATGGTAGTAGTTGCAATACCTTATTATGTATTGATTATATATTTTTAACCTAAACAAAATTCTTGATGTGTGTTTAGGTTCCTAATTACCTGCCATCTATAAGTGCCTCTATCAGCTTAAGTCCTGAGTGCCACATTTGGCGATTCTGCATTGGACTACACTCAGCACCAAGGTTACTGGTGGCTTTTACCTACTTCAAGTTTTACAAGGCTCGCTTTGCTACCAGGTTTCCAGAGAGTTTACTCAGCTGTTTAAACCTGGGCTTTTCTATATCTGAAAACATTGGACTCTTGTTGCTCACATACGTATCATCCACTGAAACTTACTGTGAGTATTCTGAATTTAGTTTGCATTTTTGTACAGGCCTTGTCTGCACAAATATAGTGTAATACTATAATAATAATACTGATAATACTATTACCTATTCTTGTACATTAAAAACAAGCAGTTTCAGTTGTGCTAAGTATGATATGACTGGTGGTTGGTGCATTTATGTAAAGTTTAATAACATATTATCACAAGTTCTCCCCATTTGTTGGTCAAATTTCCCTTCCTCTTTGTGTTTTTGCTCCTTAGTTGTGCATAAGGAAGGTTTTGTCCTGTTCATTGTAAGTTCTCTAATCTACATGTTGATAACCTGCCGTTTATGGAAATCTATTAAGAAATATTCCTTAAGTCCTGAGGTAAGAAATAGCAAATGAGGCACTAGAACTTAAAAACTGCCATATCATTTGTAGAATTACAGTCAATTTCAGTATTTGTTTACTTTGTTGTGCCCTCACAGGATGCCAAGTCTCACCACTGGAAAGTGCGTTTCTTACTTCTCAATGTATGTTTCTGTGCTTTTGCCGGATTCTTTTACTGGAAACACAACATGTACTGTGAATCAGGGAGTGAGTATTTAACCCATCCTTATGTTTCTGTGTGGATTGTGTGCTGCTTTATTAATATTAATCATCAACCATCATATTTACAGTAATGCAAATATTCACAATATTCTGACCAAATTATATTTTTTCTGTACTCTGTTTCTTCTTTTATCAGGTTACACATTCTTTGCCCTGTTTGAGTATCTAGTTGTTTTCTCCAATATGGCCTTCCATCTTACAGCCGTGTGGGACTTTAAGAGCCGGGAGGTCATGCTCATTTCATCTTCAGAGGATAAAGACTTCTGACTAGAAAGTCAAGGACTAGGTACTACATGTACCACCCCCCAACCACCTGATGATAGCAGCCTTGATCCTGCTGAAGCGGAAGAGTGGGATGAAGGCCTTTTCCATATATTTCCATGATGACCAGTCACAAATCCTTAGTGAGTGATGATGTCTGACAAATGAACATAAGATATGCACATGTGCTACTGTAGGGGTATTAGGATAACTTTAAGTGCATTCTTTTGCCTCAGTGTCTCATTCATGGATGCCTTCACCAACCTACATGATGTTATGTAATGTGACATTTTAACTTTTATACACTGCACAGCAAATTTGTGGTCATACCAGAAATGTGCCAAAGTAAAGTGATAGTTCTTCAAGTATGCTTGGCTTTTATTTTGAAATATAAACTCAAGGATAGGAAATGGATGCATTCTGAATTCTAAGCCTTAGTGTCCAGCTTCAGAAACACTGCACTCTATTTAGAGTCCTCAAAAAAGATTGGCACCGATACTCACTTTCATGTAATAAAATGCAATATTCAGGTTGCTGTTGACAAAGCGCTTTATTCTATGTTGTTACTTATTTATGGTTTATTTTTTAAGGGCAAGTATATTACATGAACCACATTACACACCAGAGTATTTTTAATCTTAGCTAGTTTGCCATGCCCATTCCTAGTCGGGCTTTTAAAACACAAACAGAGACATAATAAAGTTCAGTAAATCATAACTTTAAATACTTCTGCAATACTGGCAGTTGAAATGTTAATTTAACACTTTTCAAAACAGATTTCCTCAGTAATATGTGAGGAACTGTGCACACTATTGTGTCCTGATTACCTAACTCTTCGCTGTGCACCAAAATTAAATCCCCCAATAAAAACCTGTAGATTTAAAGATTTTAAAAAAAGCTATATAATACTGAAACCTATGAACCATGATGTGATGACAGTAATTTTCTCCAATATTAATTATTTTATTTGCACTCAAACTTAAGGATATTTACCATAATATACTGGCATGACTTGGAAAATACCTCAGTGTGCAGGTTTACTCTACAGGAAAGCTACAGGACCCTGTGTTAGCCCAAACAGTCAACATTGCAGACATATACTCTGCAAAGTCTGTACATGTGTTTAATAACAGGAATTCTAAAAAAAAAAAAAAAATGAGTAAGAAAAGTAACAACAAATAATATATTTTTCTTTTTAATTCAAGCACCATTATTCTTTTAAATAGAGGTCTCTATCAAACAGTCAAGGTTTCCCTTTATAGTATAACTCTGAATTGATAACCAGATCAGTAACAGTCAAATAAAATTTTTGGACACCTAAAATTTCTCAGCAAAAGCCATAAACCTTCTTTAAATGTATCTTAGTTCAACAGAGCAGCATGTTTTGGGGCATTAGATCCCCTTTACTTCAAGGGGTGTCCTGCCAACCTTTGCTGGTGTGCATGCAGGAACGTATTGCACTTCTTGGATTTCCACCTCGACACACCCTTTGGACAGAGGTCACACCATTCCAGCCTTTCACAGTGAAGCAGCAGATGTCCACACCTGTCCTAACACGCATCTAGTTGTGTTGTTGCTGTGAATATCCTGGGATGTAGCCTTCCTTTTGAAACAACACATGTGGTGGAGAATATGATTACATTTATCCAGCTTAAAATGCTGGCATGTTGACTTGCTTAAAATTGTGAGCAACTGCCAAGCAAAACCTGGATTGGTGTCTCATTCAATAAGACACAGATGAGCCAGCAATCTGAGATGCACAGGACGAGGATGTATCTAAGCAAGGCAAGGCAAGGCAAGTTTATTTATATAGCACGATTCAACAACAAGGTGATTCAAAGTGCTTTACAGAGACATTAAAGAACAAAAACAAATAAAAAGCATGATTTAAAGTTGATTAAAAAAACTGTAGATAAAATCAGAACAGTTGATCAGCTGAAACACTCAGTTTATTTAAATCCAGGTTGAAGACTCACCTGTTCTCAGCTGCATTTGAATAAAGCACCAAATCCACACTTTAAGCTTAAATTTCAAAACTTACATTTAACTACTGATTTTATCTACTGTTCTGATTTTATCTGTTTTGATTTTATATACTGTTGTTTGTTTGTTTGTTTGTTTGTTTGTTTGTTTGTTAATTAGTTAGTTAGTTTATTTGCTTGTTTTAATCAATTTTAAATCATGCTTTTTATTTGTTCTTGTTTCTAATGTCTCTGTAAAGCACTTTGAATCACCTTGTTGTTGAATTGTGCTATACAAATAAACTTGCCTTGCCTTGCCTTGCCTTGATAAAATCAGTAGTTAAAATGTAAGTTTTGAAATGTAGCTTAACAGTGTGGATTTGGTGTTTTATTGAAATGCAGCTGAGAATAGGAGAGTCTTCAACCTGGATTTAAATAAACTGAGTGTTTCAGTTGATCTGAGGCTTTCTGGGAGTTTGTTCCAGATATAAGGAGCATAAAAGCTGAATGCAGCTTCTCCGTGTCTGGTTCTGACTCTGGGAACTGATAAAAGACCGGATCCAGATGACCTGAGGGATCTGGAAGGTTCATACTGGGTCAGGAGGTCACTGATGTATTTTGGTCCTAAACCATTCAGAGCTTTATAGACCAGCATCAGAACTTTAAAGTCTATCCTCTGACGGACAGGCAGCCAGTGTAAAGACCTCAGAGCTGGACTGATGTGGTCCACTTTTTTGGTCTTAGTGAGGACCCGAGCAGCAGAGTTCTGAATGAGCTGTAGATGTCTGACTGATTTTTTAGGTAGACTTGTAAAGATCCTATTAGAGTAATCAAGCCTACTAAAGATGAATGCATGGACTAGTTTTTCCAGGTCCTGTTGAGACATCAGGGCCCGTATCCCTAAAGAATCTTTGTGCAAAAAGTGGCTCCTAGCGGCCAAATTCTAAGAAAATTCTCAGAGTCATGACGTTTTCTTAGAATTTCCCCTAAAAGTGGCACGACAATCCCAGTTAATATAAAAGCTATTCCTCAAGATTCCTAGCGCTTAAAAGGGCTCCTAAGGCGAGATCTGCTAAGAGCAGGGAAGAGGACTTTTAGTGGCTTAGGAGTTCCCCTAAGCAGCTGCACAAAATGGCCAACAGAAGAGGCAGGAGAGATGTCCTGCAAACACTGGATGACTGGGAATTATTGAGACGCTACAGATTGGATCGTGCAGGAATCATGTTTGTGGTGGATCTCCTTAGAGATGCAATTACTTCACCAACTCGACGCCACAACGCTATTACACCGGAGACGAAAGTAATCACAACCCTGAGGTATTTGGCAACTGGGAAAATGCAACAATGCAGCAGTGATGACTTGGGTCTGTCCCAATCCTCTGTCAGCAGAGTCATCACCCAAACACTGACAGCTTTGTCACAACCTAATATTGTGACACAATTTGTTTCATTCCCGCTGGATGCCCGCACTTTACACACACATAAAAGGGCATTTATGGACATTGCAGGATTCCCTGGCGTTGTGGGTGTAATTGATGGAACACATGTGAGAATAATTGCGCCATCAGAGGACGAGGCTGTCTTTGTTAACAGGAGGAATTTCCACAGCATCAATGTGCAAATAGTCTTCAATGCGGCCTGTAAGATTTTGGACATTGTGGCTAAACGGCCAGGCTCCACACATGATGCGAGAATGCTCTCCGAGAGTGGCATCAGACAGCTTTTTGAGAGACGCTATGTGCCAGCTAATTGCCACTTGTTAGGGGACAGTGGCTACCCATGCAAACCATGGCTCCTTACACCTTACCTCCAGCCATGCCAAGGGCCCCAACTAAACTATAACAGGTAAGCCAAACAATACAAAAATCATGGAAATGAAATGCAAGCAATATGTTAGAGCATCCAAGTAGTGCAATATTTCCATCAAATAATTAAAGGTCTCTGTATTCTATTGTAGGGCCCACAAGACAACAAGAGCGGTGGTGGAGCATGGCATAGGCCAGCTTAAGAGGCGCTTTCATGTTCTCCACGGAGAGGTGCGGCTGAGGCCTGAAAAAGTCAGCAAAGTCATCATAGCCTGTGCAATATTACACAATATTTGCAAGGTTAGACAGATTGCAGAACCTCTGGAGGATGGCGATGAGGATGAGGACAACGATGAGGATGGTGGTGAAGAAGATATTTACATTCCACAGGGGAACCTAGCCCAGAGTGGACTGCCTTACAGGGCAAACTTCACAAATTTACATTTCAGGCAAGCTGTAGCCCCATGTCTTTTGAGAACTTGTGATGGTATTAAGAACTACCACAGTTTTACTGCACATCACCTGCAATTGTTAAATGCAAGACACAGAACACAATCTGTAAATGGTTTATTTTTTAGGTGTTCAATTTTAAGGTGGTAGTACTCCTCCTGAAGGGAAAGGACTTCTTTTTGTTTTTCAAACACATCAATTGTGAGTTGCAATCTGCTCTCCTGCAGGGGTGCTGACGGAGCAGGTGCTGCAGATGGGAATGGTGTTTGATCCGCTGGGCTATCCTGATATTGTGTCCCAGGCGCGCCTCTTGCCTTGGCTAGTGACAGTTGGGCCAAATTTTCCTCGTAACATACCTTTATGTTCGTTCACCAACTGGGCCAGCAACAAACCTTGCTCCTCAGTCCAGTTCGGCTTGCGAGTCCTTTTTTTTCCCTCCATTTTCTGTGTTTGTAGGATATTTGTTAACAAGCCTTTATAAATAGACCAGCCAGCAATCACAGACATTGATAAAAACTGAGCCGTGTTACCCTCGTTAAGACCACACTGGACTTGTAACGTTGTGATTTCCACTTCATTAAGGACAGCCCCTTGAGATAGGCCATCTTGTTTTCAATGGGGTCCATATGGGAGTGAAAGTACAAAATATGCCAGCTAGGATATTAATATGAGCAAATAAGACACGAATCATTATTTGAACAGGGTGTAATGAGTTTAAGTTTTCACATATTTTAGATTCTAATGTTAGGCTATAACCCCTACAGCTTACTATTCATTTTCCAGATATTTTCTTGAATGTGAAATATTATTTACAATTACAGTCAGCATAAGATTAGAGTGTATAATTATGTTTATTGATTTGAGGGTACATCCTTTGCTCATTATCACCAAAAGCTCATTTCCATCAAACTTGTAGGATCAACCAATCACGGCTTTTGAAATGATGACTCATACCTAGCAACGGGGTCAACCACACCTCCTCACTAAGATAGGATTTCCCAACCATTCCTTGCTCAGAGTTCAATGAAAATGTTCTGGAATCACTTCGAAGCTAAAACTCCTGGCAAGGAATTTTTAGGTTAAGTTAGGAGCTCTCTGAGAGGATTCTCAGAATCTTTAGGGATACGGGCCCATATCTTTTGTCCTTGAAATATTTTTTGTTTTGTGCACTTTATGTTCAATATATTTATTTTGTTGTGCCTGAAATGAATGAATGAATGAATGAATGAATGAATGAATATTAAGCTTTTTTTGAAAGCAGGGGAAAGTGCCATCGCCTTGACCTTGCTGTTGTCAAGACTGACGACCTGTCCAGGGTGAACCCCACCTCTCATCTCATGGTATCTGGGATGGACTCCATCAGCCATGACGGCTTGTGTAAAATCTGGTTATAGCTTATTGAATTCAGCTGTGTAACTCTACAAAGAGCAGAGATTGAAAAAGTCAGAGTTTTTGTTTTAATCAGCCGGCGAGCACTGTGAGGGTCATGTTTTTTGACTTTTCCAGTGCTTTCAACACCATCAGGCCGACCCTCCTGGGTGATAAGTTAGCAGCGATGCAGGTGGATGCTTCTCTGGTGTCCTGGATTGTTGATTACCTAACAGGAAGACCACAATATGTACGTTTCCCACAGTGTGTGTCTGACAAGGTGATCAGCAACACAGGGGCACCACAGGGGACTGTCCTCTCCCCCTTCCTCTTCACCCTCTACACCACAGACTTCAGCCACTGCACAGAGACCTGCCATCTTCAGAAGTTTTCTGATGACTCTGCAGTGGTTGGATGCATCAACAGGGATGATGAGACAGCGTACCGGGCTGTGGTCGACTCCTTTGTCACGTGGTGTGAGCAGAATCATCTGCAGCTCAACGTGGCAAAGACCAAGGAACTGATTGTGGACTTCAGGAAGACCAGGAAACACTTGACCCCTGTTTCAATCCAGGGGGTCAGTGTTGACATTGTGGAGGACTATAAATACCTTGGAGTATACATTGACAATAAACTGGACTGGGCTAAAAACACCACAGCACTTTACAGGAAGGGCCAGAGTCGTCTCTATTTTTTGAGGCGACTGAGGTCCTTCAACATCTGCCAGAAAATGCTCAGGATTTTCTATGAGTCTGTTGTGGCCAGTGCGATCCTGTATGCTGTTGCATGCTGGGGGAGCAGGCTGAGGGTCGCAGATGCCAACAGACTCAATAAACTGATCCGTAAGGCCAGCAATGTTGTGGGGATGGAGCTGGACTCCCTCAAGGTGGTGTTGGAGAGGCGGATGCTATCCAAGATAAAGACAATGTTGGATAACACCTCCCACCCACTCCATGACATGCTGGTCAGTCACAGGAGCTCATTCAGTGAGAGACTGAGATTACCGAAAAGCACCACTGAACGACACAGGAAATCTTTCCTGCCTGTGGCCATCTCCCTGTACAACGCATCCACTTAACACACTGTTTGCTGCTATAACTACACATGTTTCTTTTTCAGCTATTTATTTATGAGTGACTTATGTATGTATGTATGTATATATATGTATATATTGTACTATTCTTAGTTAGTGTATTGTCTGTCTTGTCTTAATGTTGGTTTATAATGGAGCACTGTAACAAAAAATAATTTCCCCCAGGGATCAATAAAGTATCCTCATTCTGATTCTGATTCTGATTTAAATGTTGTATAATATTCTATTATAGTAAAAAAAAAGGTGATAAAGAGACTAAATATTTTTTTCCCTCATTATTGCAAAAATACTCGATGTCTTAATGTCTCTCTTCAGCTTGGACGCTTGGATCAAGTATAGCCTATACTCCAAACGCTAGGGGGCGACATTAGCCGATGATGACTATACGGAGGAGGAGGGAGTACTAGTGCCTTTGCACTGTAGAGGAAGACAGTTCACGTCTGTCCACATTCTGCGGCTTTTTCGGTTCGGTCTCTCGGTCGGTGGAAGAGCGAGACCTCTCACAGGAGGTGGAGTTCGCCGTGCTTAAGCTACGCGGGACCAGTCGTCTCTTGCGATGTTAACAGAGAGCTGAAAAGACAGACCTGCTTGCTCCAATACATGACAGGTAACTTTATCCTGTGTTGTGGTGTGCCTGTAGTAGCATCCAGCGTAGATTAAAAACTACAATCCCTCGTCGGTAGCGCTCTCTCTTGTGGTTAGCTAAACGTCAGCAGTCGCTAATGTGCGCCTGTAGAAAATGCAGCAAGTCGACAGTGAAATAAACACCTCCATCTGAAAACTATAGAAGCGTCTATATGAGGCGGGTTAGACTGTTATTTTTCCATTGGAGGCTATTACACCCAATTGTCGAGTTAACGGAGATGTCGAGCTAGCTAGCTAGCACGCCAAGCCCTTTTTAGACATCAAACTACGAGACGGACCAGACTTCTGTCACTTTCTCATAATCTTTTTACTTCTCTTCCTGAAGTGATATTTTGGGGAATTATAGGGATAAAAAGGCCACATACCAACTAAACCAGCATAGTAATGGCTTAAAGGTTACCTTAGCTACAACCAGGTATTAGTAAGCTAATGACTGTTCGATGGCTCATTCAGGAAGAAGAGTCACACATGACAAGTGAGCTTTATGTAACAGCATTTCTTGGTGTGCTATAAGCTGCTTAACATAGTTCCCTGTCCCTGGGAAAGCGGTCATATGTTGTAATATACCACCACTACACTCCGAATGTGTTATGCAAGAGTTGTCAGAGTGTTTGATGGACTCTTATCTTATTTCCAGCGTACACAAGTCATGGAGCTCCACAGATCCTTGAGCTTGTGGATATTGTGTTTGTGTCTCGTTGGAGAAAGTTGGACTGAAAAGCCAAGTTCACCTACACCGGTGGACAGTCAGCTTGCTGAAAATGGAATGCGAGGTGAGTAATCAATCATGGCAATAATTTGTTATAGCAAACCGTGAAAGATGTAATTGTATCCCTCTTGACACACACTATACCGCCTGTTTGAGGACAGCAGTCTGTGTCACAACATTGCGATTGTGTGCAGGCACTAAATGTAGCCATGCTGAGAATAGTCTGGCTGGCATTTGCCATTAAGCCCTGTCCTCCTACTTCGATCTAGCCACTGAGTCAAACAATAAGCAGTTCATCAAAAAAAAAAACATTAGTGGAAAGAATGACTATTGGGTGAATGTAGGCATTTTATTTCCAGTAAATAATAGATTAGAATAATTATTTTCCAACTACTTGTAGCACAAAAGACAAAGGCGCACCAGCCAATTATAACCTTGTTATTTAGAAGTCCGCTAGTTTAATGATTTTTTTTTTATTGGATTACAATGGATTTTTTTTTTTTTTACCTTGTAAATCGTTTCTATACTTTTTTGAATAGCAAACCAGTACCACTGAATTAATCATTTCTGCATTTTTATTATTGAACAGTGCAGTGAAATGGGAAACTGCCCAAATCGTCTACACGCATCAGTAGAGATGATGCACTTCAAATGTATTTTTCTCCTAAAAATTTCAGTGTGCCATATAATTTATTCTTGATGTGACAGTGATTTTTAAAGCTTGACTGGTATTCTAAATTATCATGGGAGACCGTGGAAGAAGGATTTATGGGGTGGAAAAGCTATGGGTGTATTCTTCATCTAAATGGAAGCTCACAGATTGACGTGAGTAACCTGAGCTCTTTTTAAAAAAAAATATATATATATATATATATGCAAATATCTTATCTTGTGTCTCTGGAGGTTTGCAAGCCAAATGAGAAAGAGAGAGAAGGCCAAGTTTGGCATTTGAGAGTGTTGCAGGTGGTAGACTTTTTACTAGAATAACTGTTTTTTTTTTTTGTTTTTTTTTTTGTTTAACGCAAAGTGTGTTAACGTTGAAAGTGAGTAATCACTTTGTGGTATGTGGCTTTGCAAGTTTGCTAAAAGTTGAAAGCGTGCATGCTCACAAATGAACTTATAACTACACGGAAGTTCACCCACACTATCCTTCCTATTTCTATCTTTTGTGTTGTCATGTAGACCATAAGGTACATTTTGCAAGTTAAAAAAGTTTTATAGGCTTACAGACACAATATCATGGACAGAAATTATTTCAGGTATTAATCTGTGACATTTTTACTCTCTGTTCTCTGTCCTTAATTGCTAAGCCTGCATGTCAAAACATCCAGTTCTGGGAATTAACAAAACATGGATTGGTATGATGTGTTGATCAGTAGGAGGGGGCATTACACTGTAACCTCCGGCACAATGCAAGCCAAATGCCTGCAGTCTGTTATAGTTGAGAAAAAAACAAAAAAAACAATGTGGGTGTCATTGATTAATGATGAAGCTGCATGAGCTCATTTATGAAAGGGGAAGTGAGGTTATGTTTGCATACTGCTACACCATGTTATGGGAAAGATGGTACAACAAAAAGAAGAATCCTTGCCTGATAGTCAACACTGCTCAGTTTTCAACCTAGAATCAAGGTTTTTGTCAGTAATCTGTAGTGTGATTAAAAAGTTCCATAAAAATGTTTCTCCAGGAGTATGTTGTTGCTGTAAAAAATCCAAGTTCAGACCCAGAAAGGAAGTCTTGACCACTATTTCTTGTTGGCATGCAGGCAAGGCGTGCTTCCCTTTTAACTCTTTTCTTCATCGTTTCCTTTTGTGGTTAAAATTTAGTCAATTGTGTAGCAAAGCTTACTGCTTTAATATATGCTTCTTAATCTTACTTATGTTTTCTAAACTTGTTGTTTTGTAATATTAGTCATTCCCTTCATTGGTTAAAATAGTGTCTGAGATATACCTGAGATCAGAGCTGCATATAGTTCATACAAGATAGATTTAGAAGATAGATTTGAAATCAATAGAATATGAAGCTTTCATGAGTACTATTCTTGTAAGTTTACCTGAACTGTGCTGCATTCAATCAAGGAATGCACACACACTCTTAAATCTGCCATTGCTGCACACATGCAAAAATGTTTTCCTCTTAATGGGAGTGGCGTCATCATCTCATATCTAGCAGAGGATCAGTAATCCCTCAGGAAGCAAAGTGACACAGGAAAACAGTGGGCACGCAGGGACATCATAAGAGATGTCCATTTTGATTTCTGTATAATTAGAGTCCTACATACGGATATTTTTATACAATACTAAAGCCTGTAGAATAGCAAACCTGAGTTTCTTGACATTAAACAGAATAGTGACAATGACATCTAAAATTATGATGCCTCTACACTCATCGATTCAGTTCAGTGAATGGTCTGTTTTTGGTCTACACATAGGTGTAGCAGATACAGTCAAAAGTACCTGCCTTTGTAACAGCCCGCAGTAAGTGAAAGGCCTTATATAAACAAGCCTTCCTATGCAGCCAAGGAATGTTGCAGTTCAGTTATCTTTGCTAAAGAGAGTGCTGTGGGGAAGCCAATTCAGCAGGGGACATTGAGAAGGTTTTCTGTCTTTTCTGCAGGAAAGTGCACACAAGATTAAAAGCTATTAGCCTTTATTGCATCACAGTGTTGCAGTGTTACAAATGAAGTGCTAAGCGCAAAAAAGAACATCTTAGACATTATTTTTTACAAAAACCTCTAATGTTATATAAATGTTTTTTGTTTATCTGTGCATAGTTACATCTACTCTTTATCCAGTTGTGCTTTTTTTGTCTGTTTTTGTTTGTTTGGTATTTTTGGTGATTGTAAAAAGTAAATTAGTAATTGTAGAATAAGGAAAAAACTAAATATTAGTCGACGAATTCGTGGACCTTTGTCACTTAACAACTTGTGGATATGACTTCTGTTTCTTCACCAGATTTTTGTCGCATTGATGAGCCACTATGCAAGGATGAAAATGCCTTTCTCACCTTTGAAGCTATCCGTAATATCCATAAGCAGATGGATGATGATGCAAACGGCAATGTAGATGTCGTAGAGACAGATGGCGTAAGTAACAACCTGAAAAGCCCTCTAAGTTAAACAAGACTGAAGTGTTGCTATACTCTAACAATATCAATTCTGCCCTCTGTGTTGGAGAAGTGAAGTGATATTGATACAAAGGGTTATCTTTTGTGTTTTATCTCACTGACACAGTTTCTAACTTGCTCTAAGAATAAGACATCCTTCTTTGGTGGGGTTTTTCTTTCTTTCCCTCTTCACAATTCAAAAGAGAGCTCTTTCTCCTGAAGTCTGTGAGTGAGGGGCAGGGATACAACCAGCTGAGATCCTGCTCTTAGTGAGGGAGTGTTCTAAGGCTTGGACACACTTCACTAGAGCTGAAGCTGACAGTGCTCGGAGCCTTATATACTCATTGTCATTCTCAAAATGCTAGTTTGAGAGGATTTGAGCTTTCAGACATTGCACATTGGAATGTGGGCAAACTGTGGTTATAAAGGTACTATTAACAATACTTAGGTAGGCTGTGACATATAAATTACACTCAGTTGGTACTAAAGGCCACAAACTGTGCCAAGAAACAATCACCCACACAATTACACCACCAACAGCAGCCTGAACCACTGATACAAGGTAGGATGGATCCATCCTTTCATATTGTCTCTGACAAAGTCAAATATCTAAATCACAGTAGGAATTGCGACTTATCAGAACAGGCATAGGTTTTCTTATCATGGTTTTTCTGTCCAATTTTGGTGAGCCTATGGGACCAGTAGCTCTGCATAAACACCACTGAAGTTGCAGCATTTTTACAAACCAATTCTGGTTCATCCGTTTCACTCAACGATCCGCTTTCCCCTTTCTCATTCTCCGTTGCCGCCATGCTTTTTCGGCCATGTGCGTATGAAAACAAAAGCATTGCGCATGCACGTTTTACCCATATTCTATCGCAATATTTTATTTTCTTATCGTTGCCTAACATTGTACCGGCATTACCATGAACGGTATGATATGGCCCAGCCCTAGTTGAATGAGTGTACCTAATATAGTGGCTATGCTGTTACTTTAAACCCTCTGTCATCTAAAATTTTGTAGATTTTGCTCCAAAGGTGGCCAGATAATGACTGTCTAACTGGTAGGTTCATCCTGTTGCACGCCAGTGCTCTTGCTGATATACCTTTTTCCCTTGTCAAATAATTAACCTGGTGTATTTACTGGCTTAGAAAGCATAGCTGGCATTCTTTCTACCCTTGCCTGTCAGAGTTGAATCAAAGGTATTTTTGAATACTCTTGACAGCTTTTGTCATTACAGTAGAATCACAACCATGGAAAAGACAGTCCTAAAACAACACATGCAAATGAAGGCCTAGTATGAAGATGGGTGTGGTGTGGGAGAGTATTTCTTGCACTAAATCCTGTTGTAACTTGCATGTGATTTGTAGACAATTATGCTGCAGTTTCTTTAAAAAAATGTAGCACAAAGGGGATTTGTGAAGCCACAATCTGCTTTGTGCTTATGGTAGAGTAATACTGCACAGTACAGTAGTTCTCTTCAATAGCATAAATTATAAGCAAAACAGAAAAAAAATACATATGCATATGTACAGTAGTGCAATGTTGCACTGTAAGCTTTAGTGTAAACTACAAGTTTTGGCCTCGAGAAAGCCGCCTCTGGTGACTTGATTCAGGTATGGTTCGGGCTCAGTCTGTGTTATGCAGCTGAGGCCAGATCAAAGCAGGTGGCACGATCACTGCTTTTAAGAGGGGCACTTGGCATGCAACCCCCCTAAAGCAAATAATGAAGAGAAGCACAGTGAGCAATCGTATGTGTAGTGGCTTTTAGCCAAGAAATGGAAAGCTCAAAATGATGATGAAGAGTACTTCAAGACAACCCTCTTTTTCTTGTTAATCATACAGTGATTAAATAAGGTGGGGAGTTGCTTTCTTTACGAGCAAGATGAAAGTGTACATCTGGTCTCTTAACAGTAACCTTGGTGACTCTGTCACATTATACAGGTCCTGCTAATTTTCCATTGAATATGTTCGGGAGTGCTGTATTTCACCTGCAGCAGAGACATCTTGCTGCACTGTAGTGAAATCTTCCCACACAAATCTATCAAGAAAGAAAGGCATCATGACTTATTACTGTCTTTCACCCATGACTCTGCTTTTGTGGGAGTGCTAGATGTTATGTAGGGTTCATTTTTAAAAACCTGGTGAGTGGGTTAGCCTACAATACAGTGGGCAATCAGCAATGTGGTTCCAAAAGCAAGTGAGGGACAATTACCATTTCAGTGAGAGTGCAAGTGGAATTTACATTACGATCAGTCTTTGGTACAGTTTAGTGAGCATGACACTGTCTTATTCTAAAAGGAATACAAAAAAAGCTGTTTTTATGATTAAATGTATAATAGTTTTGAACAAAAGTGAGAATGGCATTCTGTGTTGCACAATTAAATAATGAGGGGAAAATCCCTGGTGAGGTATTTATTAGGTTTTATTTCATGTTAAGCGAGTGAAGGCAATGGATATATCCCACAGGAGTTGCATTTAATTGCACTAAAACGATGGATTAACTATTACAGCAGTGAAATGGGTCACAGTGCTCACAATCAATAGAAACCCTAAACACCATTTACAAATGTGGTCTTTCCGCATTGTCACAAAGCAATGCACCTCTTTGTAGTAATGGTTTCATTAGAAGTGATCATGTTTTGTGGTGTCACAGCTTTGCAACATGAGAAGTTTGCCCTCATGGCGTTCTGTCTGAAAGGCTTTTTTTTTTTTTTTAACTATATGGCTAATGTTTTGTACACAACTCATGATATCGTTCTAAACATAGCCAAGTACTTTTACTGCCTAAATGTAAACAAACCCTAACTGAGAGCTCACCGTTTTTTCCCCACAGCCTCATCTTCATATGGGGTTTGTGACTTAACGTTTTCACTCTCGGTGTGAACCATGCATTTGCATTTTTTTTCCAAGTTCCAAAGCTATCATATGACAACATGGCGATACCTTAGTTGTAGTGATTGCCCTACAGCAATATTGTATTGTAGGAGCAACATCAACAAGGTAATATACGGTGACACTCCCTTTCCTTTCACTCTTGATGTCACTCGCCCCTTTTAGCAGCAACATTTGTTTAGATAGTTTGGAGAACATGGCACCGATTACAATGGGTCTGATTTTTGTCTTACAAAGTTCACACCACTTCAATTAAGCAACTAAGTTTGATATACAAAGGTATCATCTTTCAAAGCCAACTTTAAGGACTTAAAGATGTGCTCAAAGTTTGGTCAGAATACGCTAGCCAAAGTTTTGAATGCACTGTCAGTTTCAGTGGTGAAATTGCAGTTGTAAAACAAATGTTTTAACAGTGTAGCTATTTTGTCATGCAAGTCTTGTAAAAGGTTTTTGTTTGTAGCCATTACAAATGTCTTTGTCATACTGCAGTTCCTGAGAGAAGATTTAAACTACCATGACCCTAAGGCCAAACATAACAGCTTCCATGGGGATGACCAGTTCATCAGTGTGGAGGACTTGTGGAATTCATGGAAGGGCTCTGAAGGTACAGTTTTGTTGCAAAAAGGGCCTTTCTTTCACATCCATTTCTATGTAGAGTTGTATGTTGTAAACCTTTTTCTGCATACTTGATACCTCCAAACACTACTTAATGTTTGATATTGTAGCAGTGATTTTCATTTTTAATGAAGCAGTCTTAGTGACTTTGATTACCAGTCAGAGAATGGCAGAGCTTTTATATGCCTGTAAATAAAGGTTTATGTGCTTCCCTCTGACTGAAAGTGTGTGTTACAGCTTATCCATGCTTGACCCTTTCACTCAATTAACAAAGGCACAAAGTAGTTGATAAGATTGCATGCCCAGCAAAGTGCACTGTTCTGCCAGAGTGGCCCAGAGTTAAGATCGTTGAAGCTGTCAGCACAAAATTCAGTCACACTTCTTTCTGACTATGTCTAACCATACTAATGTATTCTATTATACTCACTCAGAGCACTTTCATGTGCTGTATCTGGCACTCACCTTTTAGCATCCTTTCCTCTGACTGCTTTTACCACAGTTTTGTTCACAGTACTGACTTACACTGCATTGCAGTTTCTTGACAAAGTTTTAGAGGTTCTGAGCAAGGAAACAGGGTTATTGTACAAGGGAGCAATGTATTAACTTAGTCAACTCACAGTTTTGACTCTCTGCCAGGTGCTGGGGATCAGATTTGCCTTCCCCAATTATTCCTGTCAGCATGTTATGCTGCGGGGATCTCGTAGATCATTCAGGATGTGTATGCACACAGTCAAACAATGCATTTTGTGTCAACCTGTATTATGCAGTTGCAATAGTGATGCATTTTTTCTCGGCTGCAAGTGTTAGATTTGAAATGAATTGATGTTTATGAGGTTACAGCTGTTTCTCAGATAAGTTTTTACAGTGTAGCTAGAAAGGAGAACATTGGTTAAATTACTCCAGCCTTTGCTACAGTAATAGTTAATACTTAGTTTCAGATGTTGTGACTGCCTGAGGTCTATGAATCAGACATCAGGAAACACTTGGTTTCTTCCCTCTTGAATCTCTGCTGCCCTATATTCAAACATGCTTTAATTATTTCTGGTTTCAGAATTATATATTTTTTGCCTTCAGTCTGTTTTTAAGCAAGTGAAACATTTTCTATCTAGTCGAGGTCATCTAACCAACTGCTGGCGTGAGAAAGGAAGTGTAATTCCCTTTCTGGATTGCTTTGACTAACTGTTGTGCTACACGACTCTTAAATTTGTCGCTGGAAAGCTACAGCTGTCCACATGATTCCTTGAATCTTTAGAAGTTGTGTATCATCTGCATAACAGTGGAAGCTAGCACTGTATTTGTGGATGGCCCAATGGAAGGCCTGTGGGGAACACCACATGAGAAGAGGGCTGAGAATGAGCTGAATCATCCATTTAGGAAATAAAACAATCTAACTGACAAGGAGGATTCCTTGAACATCCTCAAACACAGTGAAAGATTACAGTCAAAGTTTCTCTTTTAAAACAGTTGTGTTAGAAAATAGCAAGACAGTAAAATATACTGCAGCTATTTATTGAGTTCTCTCTATGAAACGTGAATAAATATGAATTCTACTATTATAAAATGAATAAAAAAACAGAACGAATGAGGCTGGAGGACAAGCTGGCATGTAATTTGGTCTTTATATCTGGAACATTTGTGATTATAGAAATCCTTTGTCTTATATGTATTCACAGCTAACACTAGTGACAAACACTGCTATAATGCCAGACATGCTTTTATGGGGTATTTTAATTTAGAAGCAGGAAGTTTTAGAAAGGAAATCCTGTTGAGTTACAATTGATTATTATCTGTGAAGACTGATTCAAGTTCTGATGTTGTCTTAAATATCAATCATGATATTTGTTAGCAGAATGTCCATCCATCCATTTTCTGTCATGTATCTGGGTCTTAATCCTGGGGCAGCAGTCTGTGCCAAGATGCCCAGACTTTCTTCTCCTCCACCTCTTCCAGAGGGACACCAAGGCATTCCCAAGCCAAACCATAAATCTAATCTCTCTTGTGTCCTGGGTCTGCCCCGGGGCCGCCTTCTAGTAGCACATGCATGGAACACCTCACCTAGTAGGTGTCTGGAAAGGCATGCTGGTCAGCTGCCCATAGATTCCTGACTTACTGTGGGGAAGTAAGTTTGACTCCGAGCCCCTCCTGAATGGCCGAGCTCCTCACTTTCTCTTTAAGGTTGCGTCGGCCAATCACTGGTGGAAGCTCATTTCCATCGCAGTTTAACTCTTTTGGTCACTACCCAGTACTCATATTCATAGGTGAGGGTGGAAGCAAAGATCAACCGATAAATCAGCTACACTCTCTTATTACTAATACACTCGTCTTACCAGCAGAATGTATTTGTCACATTTTTTTATTGTTTGTAGGTTGTTATAAGAGTTGAAGGAAATACTTTTCATTGTAAATAATTGATCCATTATCTGTAGTTTGATTGGATTTTTTTCATAGTGTTTATATTTTGGGCTACAGAAAGAATAATTGTCGCTTTGGGAACAACTAATGTGGTGCAAAATAAAGACTGAGAATTGTAATTATAGTGGATATTTTGTTTCTTCTTTTTGCCAACAGTGTATAATTGGACAGTGGACAAGGTGGTGGAATGGCTCATCAGCTATGTGGAGCTGCCACAGTATGTGGATGCATTTCGCAAGATGAATTTCAATGGAAGTGCCATGCCAAGGTGTGACATCATCATGACTTTATTTTCCTTTCTTTCTTTTTTCAAACTGAACCGATCTATGAACCCTACACATCACTGTGTGTGATAAAGTGTCTTGGTTTACTGATTACTGTGGAGATATTTTTATGTACTTAATACAACTTTTTAAAGTCATTAAATTGGCTGTCTTTGTTAACCTGTTTTATTTTGATATGGGTTACTTTAGTTTACCTTTGATGAATTAAGGACTTGTCAAGCGATCGCATTACAATCTTTGTTGTGTCTGTGTGTGTGTGTCCCCCGCTTTCTTCCTGCGAAATGAATGCACGTCTGGTCTCTTTCAGGCTTGCTGTAAAGAACACCACTCTGACACTCTCTATTCTGAAGATTTTGGATCGAAGCCATGTGCAAAAGTTGCAGCTCAAATCGTTGGACACCGTACTCTTTGGAGCACCACTGAGTATGTAACTTTATTTTTTGCAAGTCGTGTCTGACTTTTAGAAACACGGCTTCCCCAGCAGACAGTCTACTATATGAATCTCTTGCGTTCAAATGTTTTACTGTGGAAAATAAGTTTCATTACCAACATGACCAACATCCTGCCCAATTTGGTCTACTGCTCTCATTTTCATTCGCTCTTTGTCCCTGTGAAGTGTTGTGGCCAGAGTCACCAGGTCTATGCAATGCTTGATTTATAGTACTGCACTAAATCTTAACTGTAGCTATGCCATAGCACCTTTCCAGAAACGCTACACATCACAGCAAAGCAGATCTCAATAACTCTTTGGTAATGAAATGTGGCGTATTGATTAGTGGAAGGATTATACCTCTGTGAAACATAATGTAATAGACTGTAATTGTGGCTAGCTTCCTCATTAGACTGAAGCAGTAACTCATAATTTGCCAGTTTAGCTTGTGTTTGTTTCTTCTGACAGGTGTAACAATCTGTGTATAGACTCTGTAAGTCCTACAGTCTTCTCCCCATTCTGAATTCCAGTTAATTTAACTATTGTTAAAGATTAATTGGCTTTCACTCATGACTCATGTTAGTAAAACGCAGACACAACAGTGTACGAGTATAAACAACATAACCCACAATTGTGAAAGGTGTATGCTCATTCAACCCAGTGCTATCATTTAAGCTTAGGAAATCCTGTACCACCTGTATCAATTTCAGGGACTCAGGAAGATTTAGACTGTTAGACCACACTACTCTGTATTCCAGACACATCACTCTGCGTACAGAGGCAAATAAACACTCCACTCATCCTCTTCTTCTCCACTATCTCTGCTCCAATTCTGCACTTGTAGATTGTAATCCTTTAGGGGTTTCTCAGTTTTTTTTAGCTCCTTAGGGATTTGTAACATCACAATGGATAGGTTGTCTTCGATATCATATGTCCTGTCAGCAGTTTAGATGTTTTTTTTAAAAAATTGTTTTGATACTGGAGAATTATTTCCCAGGAATTTCAAAGTAGAGTAAAGGTGTGTATTTAGAAGAGTTTATGAGACGTCAAAAAGAAAAAAAGAAAATCTAATAAACAGTCAGTGGAACCAGGTATTTGCTTTAAGCACACAGATACACACACACACACACACACACACACACACACACACACACACACACACACACAAAAAAAAAAAACAGGAAAGGGGAAGAGTGTGTAGTGGTGTGTGTCTGGCATGTGTCATTGTGAATGTGTTTTGTAAGAGTCACCCGCAGGAAGACATTAGCAAGGGCTGTCTGGCTTTGACAAGCTCTCAAAACCAGGGGGTCCCACTAACAGCCAGACTGACCAACTGTGAAGCGTAGCAGCATTTTAAGACACACTGCACAAAAGGTTGCACCTAATCTGGCCAACAGTTGTGTAATAATTAACCCAAGCTCGTTTGGGTCCTGTTATTTCCAGTTCTGCGGCTAATTACCTGTCACTTGATGCGCTCTTGGTGGTATTCCTGAAAGAAATTGAATGTTTTGTTCACTGTATGTAAAAGGAAATTGCCTACAATAAATAGCCCAGCAGAGGAGTGGCATCAGGAAATTGCATTCTCAGAGATAATGCCCTGTTTTTCATTTTGGCGTCTGTGCTCAGTGAAGAACTATGATGCACTAGACATGCATTTCAGTAAGCATGACTCATTTTGGGTTATTGTGTTCCAGGTCATTTAAGAGGTAAAGATCTGTTACTCAAGGTCACATTATTGGAGGAGCAACCACCAAAATAAGGTTTTTCTTCTGTTGCCTGTCAGCTAGACGTTATTGACCCATTTTGATCAAAACGAGGTGAAAAACCTATCTGTGTGCTTTTATTCTTACATCAATGTAAAAGGAGTTATTCTGTACATTATCTATGTATGGCAGGGGCAGAGAGTGATTAAAATTCTGTGGTTACTATGCATGGTTCTCAAGTGCCCACAACTTGCTGTTTATTCATCTTATTCTGACAGGTGGTCTAAATATTTGGCCTGGAATAGGTAAAAAACTTACAGGCTTGTACTTCTGGATTGTCCAGTGTTGGCCTTCATTTTAAAAACTGTGTTTCTGCCCTCCAAGGCTACATGCAGGTCAGACTAAAAAGATATGGATATATTGTATGCAAAGTGCATTCCTGTTATTCTTACTTATTCAGTGGAACTGATAAGACTTGAGCTGTACAGGTACTTGAGATTTACAGCTTGTGTTGTAGAAGTTCTGTCTGTCGAGCTGGCACGATCTACTGATATATTCATTTTATTTCCCTTTGTCTCACTCCAGGAAGTATACTGTTCTTTCCTGTATACTCCTACTCAGGTTTTGCAAGAAAAACTTGTGTAACTTGCAAAACTTTGAGAAACTACGCTAGCTGCTACATACATGTTATTTCTTCGACACATCAAATGACAAATATCTGTTGTTAGTTCCCAGCTTGGGTTTAACTTTAAGTTATTCTGTTAGTGGTTGTAAAGGGATCTGAATATGGGATGTGTTCTTACAAGTAGGATACTTGATTCCAAGCTATTGTGACTCTGAAAATCTATAAAACCCTCACAGTGATAACGTCAATGAATACTTATAGTTGCAGCTAAAGTTTGAGCTTTAGCTTCACATCTTCCCCAGATTAAAATAGGTCGTGTTAAGCTGTCTTTATCGTGGTCTTTTGCACTGGGTCCCTCTCACCGCAACCTGAAATTGTGCTGGTGAGCCTTCTATTTGTGTCACTCCACAGCAGTTGCAATATGACTATGAGATTCAAGTTTCACACCACATTCTTGTAAAATTTCTGTGTTGTTAAACAGCTTTATCCTATAATACATGTTGCTGACCAAAATGCATCTCCTCATCTATAGGCCTGCTTAATGACTTAGTTTCTTGTCTTACTAAAATGTAACCTCATGTCTTTTTATTTCATTCAGTGAATAGACATAACCACTTGAAGGACTTCATGCTGGTCGTGTCAATAGTCATAGGCATGGGTGGATGCTGGTTTGCCTACATCCAGAACCGCTACTCTAAGGACCATATGAAGAAGATGATGAAGGACCTAGAGGGCCTGCAGAGAGCTGAGCAGAGTCTGCATGACCTACAAAAGAAGTGAGGGTTTTTCCCAACACCAACACAAGCTCTATTGCATTTAATTGTATTTTCTGCACATGGCGTTCATTTTAGATTTAATATGAAACTGTTATTTTTGTCTTCACATGAGAACTTTTGAGCTTTTAATACATTTAAACTCATCATCCACTTGTCTGAGGATAACTCTCATACATTAAACTGTGTGCTATAATAATCAGCTGTAAACGGTTATTTCTGACATTAGTAGCTTATTAGCTTATTGAGCTGTAAACCTCCAACATTTACTGATTCTAAATGGTGGAGGTCACAAGTGAACAGAAGATTTTTAGTTTCCACTTGAACATTCTGCTGATATCCAACCTTGAATGACAATCAAAGCAACGGCCTGACTCGTTGTAGCATGTTTGCAGGGTTACTCCCTAGTTCTTTTGCTGTCAACTTTCAATGTTTTTCTGGTTTGATTGTTTGGATTTGTATATAGTTTTTCCAGGTTTGCACACAATCCTGGGAAAGGTTTGATTAATGGCATTCATTGTTCTCAAATAGGAACTTGTGTTATGTTATAAAAGACTGGCAGACCTGCTCTAGCACCGGGCACTTATGTGTTTATACTTAGTTATCATCAGGCCTCTATGGACCCATTCCACGGAGCGTTTTTATGTTCAAGCAGGTGACTAATTTAGTGAAGCCAAAGTCTTTGGATCAATGGTGGAAGGTTTGCTTCATGCATTCGTGAAGCTGTCTGATTGCATGAGGGGTTTTTTTCTGCTGTTTTATTTATTTTTCTGGCTTCATACACGAGCATGTCACAGCAAGTCACACATTAACTGGCTGCAGATGCATGTGATCAAGGCATGCTTACTTCTTTATTTAACAAACTAAAACACTGCTTATTACTGGTAGCATTGGCTGCAGTTTTATAGCCTCCATATCTGCGTAGTCGTAAAGGTAATTCTTAATTTAGTCTCCAGCCATCACTTCTGACTATACTCTGACAAATTGTTTAAAAGTACACATTGTAAGTACCAGTGATCAAAATCACACTTTTCTTTTAGAAGAGAAAAATCTTGGGAATTTGTAAAATGGTGGCCAAACCTCAGGGCTAAACCTTTTAGAATTTTAGAACTCTTTAAAAAACAACTTTTGAATCGCACGTTTTATACTTTGCCCTTTCTTATATCTTATAATGCAAAATATTTCATACTCTGAGGAGTTTTTTGGCCATCGGATCATTCCAGTCTGTCTTGTGATTTAAGATTTGAAATGAGATGAAATTTCAGTGTTTTAAAGTAAAGCTACATGAATTGGTGAATAAAAGAAAGGCTAATCTAACTATTTTAGTCCTGCTAATACCTGAAGGAATGCTCAGAATGTGCTTTGAAGTGCATATCCTATTTTGCCTTTCAAGGAGACTTGAACTCAGTTTTGACGTGATACATGAACCAAAGGTTTTTGAGCTTGAAGGTGCAAAGAGATTCCCATTTTATGGTTTTGCATCTCTAACACAGTTTATCCACTGGGGGAGAGGTCATCTTCAGGTAAATTTAAAAAAGGAATAAGCTCAGGCCACTGGAAAGAGCCACATAACTGCGTAACATTCTTGTCTTTATTCTTGAGAACAAAGGGAGAGGTGAACTCTTGTTGCAAATTTTTCTTTGACTGCCCTTATTACCCACATACGTTAATGTTTGTATGTTAAATGGGGGATAAATGGGCTGTTCAAGAGACAGGCTTTTGAAATATTCATTTTATGCTTTGTCAGTGCTTACTGACTGAACTGAAACTAATGTTTGTGTCTGTCATGGATTCTTGATTTTTTTACAGTTGCACCTTTATCTCCTGCATCAGCATATTTTTGTAACAGACATGTTCTTTGTTAGTTCCTTTTCCTTTCAGTACACTAGGTGGAGGGAAAAGTGTTTTGTGGGAGTTTCCTGCTGAATTCCAACAAACAGTGCAACTGATGGCTTAAATGGGGACAAATCAGTGAGGTCAAACTCTGTCCTTCTGACGCTGCCAAGTTAGTCTTTGTGTTGACTCTGTGGATTTATACTTTGACTGTTTGTAAAACACCTGCCACTAGCATCTTTGAAGTGGATTTTGACTTTCCTTTTTTTGCTAAGCTAAGTACGCATAGTTAATTCTCCTCTACAGATCACAGTGGCAAACCTCAAGTAAATATTAAAGGCCAGCAAGTGCAGACATAATTTAGTATCCCATGCAAGTAAACAGTCTGCACCATGGTTGTGCGTAATACTTATTAGTAGTTTGTCTGTCTGCAGATAGTAGTATAGTGCTTTACAGGAACTGCTCAGATCCCTGAATTATGCTTGTTTGTTCAGCACTGCAGTAAAATTTGCCTGTTACAATTCAGCAGTGTTTTGTTCAGCTGCATTTTAAACTTCAACTCAGTTCATTTTGGCCATAGAGGTCATTTAAATTCTATTTAATTAAAAATATCTGAAATGCAAGTTGAGAGCTTCAGTGGGAACTGCAGCTGCCTCAAATCGGTGTGCTTTGAGCTTTGACCCTCTTGCTTTATGTGTAGTTGGCTCAGAGGATTGTGGGTTAGAGTGGCAGGAAAAGCATGCGGGCTTGTGCAAAAGTGTGACTGCATGCAAAAAGGGCGTTCTATTTTTGGCAATACTGCATGCGACTTTTTCTAGCATAATAAATGCTATGACAGAAAAGGCTAGACCACGGGATCAAATACTTTTGTTGAGTCAAGTCATTTCAAAACCAATAGTATGAGGTCATGAGGATTATAGGGCTGCATTACTGTGCAAGCATGGGTATTGTGTGCATTTCTGAGGCAATATGAATGCCAAAGAATATGCAGGTTCTGGTATAATAGGCTATCAGACAGGCAGCAGGTTTTTCAGGCATGCTTGTTTCAATAAGACCGCCACACAAAAATCAGCAGCTTGAGAGGTTTGTGCTCTGTCTTTAGTTGTGTGTTTCCTACTGATCCCTGCAGCCAGCTGCTCTCTTTCCATACCTTTAAGCAGATCCTGCGATGCTGTCAAGTAGCCTGGTCCAAACATGGCTTCACTGTTGGGAGACAGTGTAAGGAGGTTGTGACGAGAGCTGGATTTCCTGGGTGACTTTTACAACACTCTTTGACCTGGCCTCCCCCTTCACTGGTGGGCGAGTGTTTTAAGCATGACTGTTAAACATGTCAGCTCTGATGCAATTCACCCACATTTGAATTTGGGTGTGGTGTGCAGATGAAAGGCCTGAAAAAGGACAGGTGACAGGGACAGCTTGTATTGCATGTGAAAAAAACTTAAAGGTTGGGCATATAAGGCTACGTATGTCTTATAATATCAGTGTGTATTCAGTAACATTACCTGCAAAGTCTGCAGAGACGTGTCTGCATTCTTTAAGCTCTGTAATTCAGGTCATTTCATTCAGGAACAGAATTTGGCATCTACTCTGTGGACACTGTTACTCAGCCAGTGCTTTCAAATTTTAGCTAGAGAATGGCAGAGGTCAGGGTCGAAAGCATTAGCAGGACTGCCCACCAGCAACATTTTCCATAGCTCATGGTCTGGATCAAGTTTCAATTCTCTGCACTTGTGTACTACTTCTGCTGTTGTGTTCAGCCTCAGTGGGGGAAAGTGCTGCTCCCTGGTGACTGAAATGTGTTTGTACGTTCTGCCCTTGTGCCACATGTTTAACAAAACAACAAAACAGAAATTTGAAAACAACAGCATTTATTTTGTTGTATCACAGTATATGTAGTACTGTAGTTCTGGGACTTGTCATATTCATCAGGCTATCAAGCCCAGTGACATTTTTCAATTGAAAAATATTACAAAGTCCTGCATAAATGTAACCACATCACGGGTTTAGTTGGACCTGAATGGTTACAGATGAGAGTATATCGGAATGGTGTGTGTCTCAGTGAAAACAATCGTGTTATTGGTGACAAGCCCGCTTTCAAAGGCTTTTTTTTTTCCCTTTTTTTGTTTTTGTTTTAAAGGCTAGTCTAATTATATCCACCACTTGCATGTTCAGAACTCTACAGGAGCACTGGGTGCCACACTGTACTGTTCTAAACTTAAATCCTGACAGCTGTTCTCTTCTTGGCTCTGCTTCCTCTGATGTCAGATTATTGTGAGCTGCCTAGCAGCTGACCACAGTCCTTTGCTCTTCTACATGTTAGCTGTTTCTGGTGATGCATGGCTGATGCAATGCCTACTATGGCATGCAATCTAGGCACCCCTAGTAAACATTTCTGTTGATTTCAGCACAAGATAAACTTTCTAAAATAAATAATGTCAGAGAGAAAACTATCTCCTTAATGTGTTTTGCAATTGTTGAGTAAAAAAGAACAAGAAACACAAAAGATTTAAAATTTGATTCCAGGTACCTTTTACCAAAAGTCAAAGCTTTATAAATCCTCTGCCTCTCTAATACTTGTCATAACAACTAGCACTCAAGGGCTCCTTTAAGCCGGTGCAGCACTGAGCACTGCCCAGAAGGCAGGAAAAGCCTTTTTTGAAGACGCCAAAGCATTTAACCTAATTAAGAAATGGTATTTAGCAGGATCGGTGGTGGTCAAGTTAAGGTCTGGAACACTGAAAAAAACTGATGCTACTAGGATAGCTGGAAAGGTAAATCAAAATTTCTCTTTGACTAAAAAAAATCCTTGGCAGACTGATGGTGCATTTTTTCCACTGTGCAGTCTTCAAAATCCTGCTTGCTTATCACAAAATTCAGCATTAAAGCCATGCATATAAACCTCTAAACAAGCCTGATACAGTCTAGAAATTAATCCTGAGGTTGGAGGATAAGATTAAAATAGAACTTATTTGCTGTGATGAGCAAAGGTATGTTTGGAGATGAAAGGGTGCTACAGTTACACAAAAAGAACTTTCCAACTGTTAGTACAAGGGTTGATTGATCATGCTTTGGGCTTGTGCTGCAGCCAGTGGTACATGGAACATTTTCACTGATAGAGGGAGGAATGTACTAAATAGCTGAATAATATAAAGGCAGTTTATTCTGGGAGCAGTCTGTTGCTAAAAGCTGAAGATGACAAGAGTCTGGATTATACAACCGGATAATGATCCTAAATATACCCTAAAAAATGCACCATGGACTACCTCAAGAGGATCGACCTGAATGTTTTGCCTTGGCCCTCTCAATCCACTGATTTAAATATAATCCAAAATTTTTGATTAGACAACAAAAGAGCAGTGACTGCTAGACAGCCAACAATCTGTAACAGAAATTTTGACCAGGGTTGCTCAAACCTAAGCACATCTCCATAGTTCATAGAAAATAACAATAGCTCCAACACGGCTTCAGTTGCATGGGCTTAGTAAGCAGCCACTGACTAAAAATTGAGCATGACCTTTGGTCCTTTTTTCCTTAGGTTGCAGATTGCCCAGGAGGAGCATCGAACAGTTGAAGTAGAGAAGGTAAATCTCGAGCAGAAGCTGAGGGATGAGATAAACGCTGCTAAGCAGGAGGCCCAACGATTGAGAGAGCTGCGTGAAGGCACAGAGAATGAGCTGAGTCGCCAAAAGTATGCAGAAGAAGAGCTCGAACAGGTAATGGTTGCAGTCTGATCAGTTACATTTAAACGCAATCTGTAGTCCACAAAGTAGAAGCAGTGAATTTGAGTAAATAGAGAAGAAGACTTCCAAGGTGGCATCGGCACAGTATGTTTAGGTCTTTCAGATTCACACTAGCTATAGTGTAAATACACCCACTCAAGTCTTTGTCCTTTGGAATTTGGCAGAAGCAGCACAGTTCAGCCCACGTACATAAGTGAAACTGTTTGTGCTTGGAGGATTATCACAGTGCACTAATTCTGATGCTTTTGTCACATTTGACTGTCCTGCTAATTTGGGATTAAGCAGGGCTTCTACAGTCCATATATGTGCTGTTTTCATTAAATACAAGCCTGAACTTTACTAGATTTGAAACCCCTGCTGCGTAGTACCAGTTGTACCCATTTAAAGAATAGTGCAGGTAATCGTGGATATAGGTAATTAACAGGTAAATGGTGGCCAAACCTGCGTGATGCCGAGACTCTCCTGATGTGTGCAGTTGAGAAGGGGCAACTATGGAAATGTTCGGACTTGATTTTACATAAATTGTCCAAAATTCATGTTTGAAAATGGGGGGCCATTTACGTAGACACCTTTATTCAGGTTTGAGGTTACATCTGAGCTTTCAGTGTGTGGGATTGGGTTATTTGTGGATATGGAAAAGGCTAAAAATTGTTGGCAGATTGTGGGTCCATTTTTCCTTATGTGCTCATCTAGTATGGCTAATAGTTGAAACTTGTTGCAGGTGCGCATGGCATTGAAGAAGGCAGAGAAGGAGTTGGAGTCACGGAGTAGCTGGTCGCCACCAGAGTCTCTACAGAAATGGCTGCAGCTCACCCATGAGGTGGAAGTGCAGTACTACAACATCAAGAAGCAAAATGCCGAACGGCAACTCCTGGTGGCCAAAGAAGGGGTTAGCATGAAAAATATATATACATTTCCTTGTGTATGTTAAACAAATAGAATATCATAAAGATAGAGCTTTATGCTAATAATTTAATATCCAAAAATGGTAAACTTCCACAAATTCTGTATTCATTACCCATGAAGCTTTTCCTGTTCTTAAATATTTGGTCAGTTGTTGTAACCTGGGCACCACTTTCCACTTCCTCCTGCTTACCTTGATAAGTCTTTGGTCACTTGCTTTCGCAGGCAGAGAAGATAAAGAAAAAGAGGAACACTCTCTTTGGGACTTTCCATGTGGCTCACAGCTCCTCCCTGGATGATGTGGACCACAAAATATTAGCAGCCAAGTAAGTTAGAGACTCTTAATTGTGCGTTGATATGTTGTTAAAAAATAAAAGCTGAGGAAAGATGATTTCATACATACATTTCATACATTCTCCTCTTTGCAAAGTTTTCTTTTAAATACTTTCTTCTGATCTTTTGCAGACAAGCCCTTGGCGAGGTGACCGCTGCTCTGCGAGAGAGGCTGCATCGCTGGCAGCAGATAGAGATTCTAACGGGTTTTACCATCGTCAACAATCCAGGCCTCCCATCACTGGCCTCGGCCCTCAACCTCGACCCCACTTTCATGGGCGGCAGAGCTACACCTCAGCACTTCATCATGTCTGACGACATGGACGACATGGACGAGGATATCGTACCCGGAACTCTGCCATGTAAGAGTTCCTCCGAAACGCTCAGCCTTTCAGTGGGGATTAGCAAAAAAATCCCTAAACCTTCCTCCAAGGCTCTGCTTGGGAAATCCAAAAATCAGCTCACATGACAATTTGGACCTAATGCTACATGTATTATTGTTGCCTCCATGGTGCTGACGGTAGTGGGGGTTAGACATGTCGAAAATGAGTATTGAATGGTGTTTTACACTTCACACTATGTAAATTCAGATAATTGTCTTGTTGTTTTACACACGATACCACTTGCCTTTTTGTTAACTGTTATTTTGGATACATTTGTTTATTTCATTCAGTAAATTATTGAAACTGAAGATTGCCATGATTTTCCTCTGGAAACTGAAACCCAAAGAAAAATATACTTCTTAAAGAGAACAATTTTTTGTGTTGACCGATTTGTAGTGCTTGTGTCATGTTACGTGTTATAGATATGTTGGATCAGTTTTTTTTTGTTTTTTTTTTCGAAGGATGCCAAAAAAGGAAATACTTCAGATGTAGTCACTGCCAGAATTATATTCCTATTTAGGACCAAGATAGGAACACCAAAAAACACAACTCAAATTCTTACACACCTTACAGTTCTTGTAGAATTCATACATTTTTATACATATGTCAGTTTCAAACCATATTTGACTTTATATGTTAGGTTATGGGTTTAGGTAACTGGAGCTCCAATTTGCTGCACAAGTGAACAAGTGTTTAATCAACATTAATTACACTGCCTGTCTCACTCCCCTCTCTCCCTCCACCACTTCTCTGGTATTTGGCTCCCACTGCTGTCTCATTGGTCCAACTACAGATGGCAATCGACTGTTGGAACGGCGAGCTAGTGACCTGTGGTCCATTGGTTCAGACTGTCAGCCCGTGTGGAAATATCCTGGTTGGCCATTTATTCATGCCCCACTTCAGTCCTCAGTCTGACCTTCCCATCTCCACTTTTGCCTAAAAAGAGTTTTCATACATTTTAACTGGCAGTATGCTCCAGATGGACCCAGCTGTAATAAAAAAAAAAAAAAAAAAACACCTTCTCCATGCTGCCTTCATTTAAAAACACCCCTGACCTGACCTTAGTTGCTTGCTTGGTATTGAAATCCTCCTCCTAAATGTTGCCCCTCCTCCAGACAAACCCCTTTTTTCTACTCCACTATTGTTTTGTATTTGTTTTTCTTTTTTAAAGAAACAATTTTTTCCTATTTAAACTTATTATATTCTTATAATTTGCCTTTATTAGATGGAAAGATTAAACAAGTGTTGGGATTTTACTGATATGCATCACTATTGTGGAGTAAAGAGGCTAAAATTTGTGTATTTTTATATTTAATAATGTGTAACGTTTCCAAAGACTAAAGCATCTTTTCAGTAATTTTCTCATTGTTCTCACTTTTTCCATCAGCCATTTATTTTATGTTAATGTTACTACCGCTGTTATTTTGTGCCAACAGCTCCCAGTATGATGTCTCTGCGCCAACGCCACATTGATCCCCAGCTGGCCCTGGGCTCCCAGAGGTTGGTAGAGAGTTGCCTGTTGGCAGGGCAGCAGGGCGAGGGAACCCCCTACCATTCGAGGCCTAGGGCTACCTTCAGACATTCACGCAGCCACTCGTTTGGGCAGCTCGATTGTCTCCCTCTGCCTCCCCTCTCCTCGGCCGTTTCTCACCCGTCCATAATCTTTACTTCCAGCCAAATTCCTCAGTCGTCATCATCCTTATCCTCATCTTCTTCCTGCTTACCCAGCTTTGTGGGTGGCAGTGCAACCCCTCATTCCCATGCATACCATGCTTCTTTCCAGCCCATGGATCCTATTCCTGATTTGTCATTCTCAGATGTCTCCAAAGTGCACTCCTCGTGCAGCGACAGTTTCGGGTACCCATCTGTCTCCATTCTCCACACACTTTGCATGTGCGTGGGTGTTTTTACACCACCTGTCATGGTTTTACCTTGATAACACATGTAGAGTAGATACACTTCCCTTAGTATATTCATTTTGTTATGTTTCCATTTTATTTTGTAATTTTTTTTCTTTTATAAAATTTCTCATCCTTTGCTGTTTTTAAGCCATTACAGAGACTTTGCATTTACTCTCTTTCAACCTCTCAGTGTTCCTCCTGTTCTTTGCCTGCTCAACTAACAAGTGTGGAGCCGCACTATCCAGCCTGTGCCCTGCGTGTCCGTGACTTTCAAGGCATAGTGTAGATAAACTCAAGCATGCAAAGCTGCTTTTAAACATTCCTTGGATCTGATTTTTCCTTCTCTAACTTGTGAATTTTTCTTCCTGCAGGGATCTAAATCGCTCCGACTCAGACTCCTCTTTGTCCCTTTCACAAGTTGGTGATCGACTGTCTGCCTACAGCTCCAAAGGCCACCTAATCAAGCCCACTTCTCTCATGCACGGCCTGTCCAACCGAGCAGATGATGCCGTCTCACTGCATGCTCACACCCCCAATGGAGGGACCCGTGTTCATGAGGGAGGTCCCGACAGCCCCATACTCATGAAGAAGGTGTACAGCCTGGGAGAGATCAACAGTCTGTCTGAGTCATCTCGCTCACTCAGCCCAAACTCCACTGAACCTGACACACCATCACCAACAGGAGGGCAGGTAGGAGTGGTGGGAGCTAAAGCCAACAGCCGCATCCCACAGCTGTCCTCCAAGAAGAGCCCTCTAGAGGAAGATAGTGGTTCAACAGGAGAAGACACAGATTCAGCTGCCAGCCGTAAGAAACATACCTTCAAGATCTTCAAAAAACAGAGGAAATAAAAGCTAAATGAACTATGGGCTACCAAAGCTGTCTGACTGTATTCCTCTGTCTAACCTGTTTTTGTTATGTTTTTTTTAGTTTCTAGTTTTGGGGGTTCATTAATGGTCACATGATGGCAAGATTTTTTGTCATTGAATCTTTTTGTAGGTTACAACACCTACTTTGAGAGACTGTGGACTGTTTTACCCAGCTTTATCTGCTTACACTTGGTCAATGTTGAGTATGTGGGGAATGGGCAGGTTTGTATATTGGAATGTAAAGTATTATTTATTCTGCAGGAACTTGTGCCAGTGTCAAAGGGAAATATGTCTCCCACTTGTTGTTTCCTTTTTTTCCTTCTTGTTCTACAATCTATAACATTTTGCATGTCTTCACTTTTGTTTGACAGATACTCGAATGCTCTAAGTGTTTGCTTGGTTCTTGTTGTTAACCTGCTTAGACAACACTTGTTTCTTTTATTACTATCAAAACACCTACAAGTCCAAAGTGAATGCGCACTCCTGACTATTTTCTTTTTAATGATGGGTACACTTTGTCTGTTTTCTTTTTGTTGATGTCTTGTTTGCGGAGAAAATGACACATTCAGGGGATCTTCAAATACAAGAGGTGTATTAGAATGCTCCTGTATATTACCTTTGGCTGTAAAAACAAATGTTGCGTGTTGCTATTTGAACTCAGTATATTACGATGCCTTCTTAGGGCCATTCTAGGGAATAATAATAATAAAAAAATAATAAAAAAGGATCAGGGAGGGGGTGATACTCTGAAAAAGAAAAAATCCTAACTTTTATGATGTCTTAGGTGGAAAATTTCTTTTTAAAATGAATGCAAAAAACTCCAAAAACTATAGTCTCACATTGAAGTCACAAATATAGAAAAATAAAAATGTTCCTCTTTTTGTAAAGCAATCTCATCACACTAGATGGTGCTTTGCCTCTATTATTCCTACTGACATTATTCAGATGCAGTCAGCAACTATCTGGGAGCCCATAATATCACATTAAGTATAGCTGTTTATTGGGTTATTCAGAAGAAATATACTGATTTGCATGAGATGCTTTTGTGTAACAGTTATTCTTGCATCACGCCTCAACTTGGCCATTTTCTGTTTAGCAATAGAAACCACATTTTTAAAAAGATAAAATAAAAGATAATTATTAAGGGTTTTAATGTTTTTCTCAGAATATTAATCAGTTATCTTTTTTCCACATAGAACAGCCCTAATAAGCTGTCCTACTGTATCAGCATTAACTGCTGGGTCTAAATGTATTTATATTGCACCCTAGAGGTAAATTCTTGCAAAGTATCTAAAGGACCAGCATCAGACCTTTTGCGGTTTTGAGTTTTAGTGCATTTGAAAAATGGGAGAGTGAAGAATGTCTCTTCTCTTTGCTGAAATATCCAGCTTATCTTAAGGACTATCACTGATTAAACTGGGGGTTTACACACACCCTCACTGAACCATACGGTTATCAGGTGTTTGAAGACTAAAAATAGGGTGTATATAGAAAAAAAAAAATTTATTAGGCAATAAATTACCAAAATGTTTGAAGTGGCAGCCATGAAATGCAATGGTATCTTTAGGTATTTAATTTTAAAGTTAGGATACACATTGTGAAAAGAAAATGCTAGAGATGCTTGCTTTCTACACCTGTATATCATAAGAAAATGTACACCTTTGGGTTTGTTTTGTAAGAATAGCCCCTTGAAGGTTAACCAGGATCCCACAATTTTCACGTAATGTGGATTGGGCTATGCTGTCCTGTCTTTTAGTTTTATTATTTTGTTTGTCTTTTTAGTGGACATTAAAAGATCCACAGCAGTTTTTCAGTGAGGATTGGTTGTTGGTAAGGGCTATAATTAAGGAAAGTATTTTGCTCTGTACAAGACTGAAAATTTAAAGTTGTAACCACTTCTGGTTAACGTTTTATGGAGGCAGGAAGTCAATCATGTAAAAGTGCCAAATTGTGATTTCTGTCAGAGGCCTTTGTATTTGTAGTGTGTTCTAAACCTTGAGCCCCTTTTGCACAGAAGACAAAAGTGCATGATGTATACAGTAATGTATATTCAAAGATGAAATGCTGAATGTCCGAGGGTATATCCTGTATCAGTACCGTATGTTTACATTTGTAACAAATAATTATTCTCAGATAAGTACAACAAAAAAAAAATACCTTGTGCCAGTTTTAATGTTGATTGCTTCATTTGAGCACAAAACTATGCATCTAGTTGTAGGTAATTACTAAAGTAGTAGGGACGCCAGTACACTTAGGGTGCTCCTGACCAACGAACAACCAAAAAGTGCTGCAGAAGACACAAGAAGTCTCCCCCAGCCTCATAATGTAACAGGTGGTTTGGATTTATAAGACACGTTTAAATATTTTATTTTAAAAAATAAGACGAGCTTAAAAAAAATAACAATTTCCTACTGGTACTTTTTTTAAAGTGTCATTTGTACCTTTTTTGCACGACAGAGCTGTAAATTGATTATGCCATCTGAATGTGTGAGTGTGTCTGTCTGCTCCCGGTATAATGCACTGTAACGTTGATGCATGTCAACTGTCATAACGAAACCTATATTGGGTTAAAAGAGTGGATCAGCTTAAGCTCTTAAGTCCTTCACCCTACTTTTCTCGTTGTCTTTATTTTGAGCTTCTATTTATGAAAACCTACAGTATATTTGTACAGGGAAAAAAATCATTTTGCATCTAATGTTGTGGTCTAAACTTTGATGGCACTCCTGCATGAAAGCAATAAACTATTTTGAATGAAAGGTGAGCTTCTTCTCCTAATACACAGCACTTTGATTTCCTGCTGTAGATTCTTTTTGAATTTTTAGATTTGACTCTAAAGTTCGCACCAGCACAAAGAATTCAAATGTAGGTTGTGAAATGTAGATTCAGGAAACGGTGAAAGATACTGGGTTACCTTTTGTTATATTATCAGCAGTGAAATGCAACCAAATCCAGAGAGCTCCACGGAGGTGTATATAGTAAGTGGGTGGAGCTTTGTGCTGTCAAATATTTACCTAGGAGAGTAGCTGAGTTAGAGCAGGATAAGATCCGGGTCTTGATGCTTCTGTTTCACTGCAGCAAGATTATTGCTTGGGCAATGGATTTTCATACACTGTACAAATATATCTATCAGCTTTGCCTCACGATGCAGGTAGGAGAAGGTTTGCCTTCATCAATAATTCACTAATACACTGGTTCCTTCTTGTGTAGTCTTCTCAGGAAAATGTATGCTTGTCTTCTGTCACATACAGGTTGTTTGGGGTTTAGATGAGGTGAAAATCCTGAATCCTCCAGAGGAGGCTTTGCCAGACCATCTTTTGCAAGTACTCTACTCTTGTGATGAACCTGCTACAGTACAGCTGGACTGTGTTGTATCCTTTGAAACTGGCACCATAAGCACATTTCTGCTAAGACAGTGGAACTGTGTCCCAGGTGTCAATAAAATAAGGACTGTGAAGCTGAATCTGCCAGACTGGTTGGTGTATCAACCTGATGGGATTGTTCCAGACTCTCAGTGGGTGCTGAGTTGTATCCTTCGAGCCTCAGTCAGACACACTGGATATGATGATACTGAGAAGTCTGTCAGAGCTCAACATGTGGCAAATTTGAAACCTAAGCCCTACTTAAGTCGACGTGTCAAACAACATCAGCTCTGTATTGCCTGGGGCACACAAATGCTCCAGCTAACTAAACAGTTTATCCAGAAACAGTGTGCCTTGGAGCAAGGTGAGGTTGGAGAAGTACGAGTAAAAGTTAACTCTATATGAAGTTAAAGTGAAGCTATGAAAAAAAAAACATTCTCTCACCGTATTTGACAGCAATATTCTGTGAATCTTAAAGATTTCAGAGAAAGATGAAAAAACTCACACAGTCCTCGTTTTTTAAACTTTGCAATAACCATGCTAAATTGTAGGCTTCCAAATTTCATTTAGAAACGCTTCATTTGCTGTCTTCAATCTATGCTTCAACTGGAGAAAGCTTTGGTATCACAAAGACACTGAATCCCCACAGGAATGAGGTTCTGGAGTATTTACGTGTTAAAGCCATCTCTTTCCCATGGTATGATAGACTGTTTACAGTATATCTGCTAGTTTTCCATTCTGTCATTGAAGTTACCATTTAAGGTCATTTAAACAAGTCTTTTTTTATGGGGGGGTTTCTAGGTGTACGCTTTCCATCTGGATATTTGTAACCAGACACTGCCAGGAAGCCTTGTGTGGCGTGTTTCATCATATAAATTCCCAAAATAGTTATATCACACCAGCAATACTCCTCACAAAGTCAGGTATAGTTAATTTTTCTTACATATTCTATTTATCGCATTATCTTGACTTCCATAAGGCTCATCTTCATTCACATTAAACACAGGTCACCTACACATCCAGACGAATGGAGAGTCTCAGGAATCCTCTGCATTTCTCTCTTCATTCAAGGTCCCTTTAAATGTGTGGTGCAATCTTATTGTGATGGTGCAAGGTAGAACAGTAAGTAGTCTTTTGTTGACACAGCATACCGTTTATCATGCACATCATCATCATAATGAAAAAAACATGCTCATTGTCATTGCATCTCAGGTGGCTGTCAATATGGTATGCTTGGATAACAACCAGAGAACAGTTAAAACTTCTGAATATATGTAAGTCTATTTCTAATGTGACATCATGATTCAGTTTTTACCCAGAGGAAGAAAATGCATTTGAGGTGTACTATAACACTATGTGCTCTTCTGCTGTATAACATGCTTTACAGGTTTAGATTTATTATCATGTTTGATGACACAGAGGGATATTTTGTGATTGGAGGAGGGAAGTATATACCAGGAGTGAAAGGCTATTTTGGACCAGTGATATACCACCGGAACCGAATAGTGTCTGACATTATGGTACTTCTAGTAATACTGTACTTACTTAATACTTGTAGCTACATCCAACTCAACTGTTCACTGTGTTCAAGTCTGATTATATCTTTCTTTTTCAGTCTGAGTTTTATGTTCCAGATGTTATACAGAATTTAAATCTCACCAGGTGGCTGCAGACTTGTGAAGAATTTAGCTTTGACATGAATGTCAAGATCAGTGGCTATTCAATCAAGATCCAGCAGAGGACAGAAGCCGGTAATACCAGCAGTAGGGTTTACTTACACTAGATGGTGCAAAAAATAACTTTTCAAATAATGACACTGTGAGTAATGTGTTTGTGCTGCTTTTCTTCAGAAACTTGCTCTCATGCTTTCCATAAGTGGGTGGTAAAACACAGACAAACATCAAATCCACAGTGTGCATCGTGGGAAGCAGCTGCTCCTCGCAGAAGACATGCCGCTAAACTGGCCAAATTATTAGTTTTAAAACATGGTGAGAGATGAAGTATAATATTTTCAATTGCCAGGGCATTTTAAAATATAATGCGGTCTGAATTAATGATGCTTTTCTGCAGTTGTAATAGCTGCTGTTTTGGATTCTGCATGTCATTAAACACATTAAAGTTCAATTTGTTCCTTGCAGAAGGAAGAGCAGTTGGCCTGCATGATTTGGGCAGAGCACTATACTCCTTATCACTCCATAAGCTGGGCAAAGCGAGAAGCACGGAAGTGGTCAGCAAAGTATTATCACTGCTTCTCCAAGCTGGCTGTCTAGCTGATACCCGAGCTCTGCACATGTCATCTGTGCTCTACAGTACTGGCCCAGGAGTCCAGAAAGAGCCTTTTAAGGTCTGTTTTATCAGGTCATTTATAGTTTAATTAGTTATTTGTTTTTTAAAAGCTTTTTTTCAATATATTCTCACATGTTTAAATGTATGATGCAGGCTTGGCTCCTTGGCCTGCTGGGTGCCCAAAAGGGTGATCGATTGGCATTGCTGCATCTTGGGCACCTGCACCACCTTGGACTGCATGGTCAGCCCAAGGATCATGATCTGGCCTATGCCTATTATGCTAACATTGCTCAACAGACAACTATAGACCGTCACAATCCCTCACCACAGCAGGTTTGGAAACCATTGTTTTTTTCTATATAAATAATTTTTTTATACAATGTATGACCTGCTTTACCAATACATTTAGATTACTTTTTATCATGGCTACAGTTTTTCGATTTCTGTCCTCAATAAATGTATCTTTGTTTCTTCAGTTCATAAAAAAGCAGCAGTATAATGAAAGCGGAATTATTACAGTGATCAAAATTAGTTAACATTTAATTTAAAGCAAATTTATTTTTGAACCTTAGCATTTGTCTCCTCTTTTTTTTTCTCCTTTTTAGACAACAGTTGAGGCTATTTTTGTGAACGATGAAAAGATGTTGAATATCCAGACCAATGAAAACCACCACATCTTTCAATGGCTCAAACATCAGGCCCGGAGGGGAGCAACTGAGGCTGAGGTAGTCTACTGACTTTGTTGTTGCCCTTTTGTTTCAAGTATGCTTCTCACATTTCATCAAGCCAAAGACTGAGTTAACAGGTTTGTCACAAGACTAACTGCTGATATAACTGTTGGTATAATTGTTCTTCCACAAAGACAAAAGCAGAAGTAAAATCACTGATGTTCATTAGCAAGAACTACAGAGGCTACAGAGGTGGAGCATGGGCAAAGGAAACTCTGCTGGTGTTGATCTGCATCACTTTTTTTTTTAAAACTCGACTCCTGGGGGGATTTCAACATTTAGATTTTAGTAATACTTTGAAAATTTTCTTACAGCAAGCTATTGCCCGCATGCTATTCTGGGGCCAGCAAGGAGTGACTCCAAACATCCTGAAGGCTGTGAGACACTATGAAAGGGGAGCTGTCCAGTGGGAGGATCCAGTGTCAATGTATGACTATGGGATAGTACTTCTGCAGGTCAGATTTGTGTTTGATATGCAATATGGAACAACATTGACAAATATCTTAATCTAAAGCATTTTCCTTCCACCTGTGTTAACATTTAGTCACATCTACTTGTAATATATGAATGTTTCTCTCTGTAGGGACATGGAGTGGAAAAGAACATTCCAAAAGCTGTCACATTCCTAAAGAAAGCAATGGATAAGGTGGCTAAATGTTAAAAACTTCTTTATGATGTATTTGTTATCTATGCTGTAACATCTGGAGTCCACTTTAAGTTTGCATCTCATTCTGGTTCTCAAAATAATCGGTCCTACAGGGTCATGTTCCTGCAATAAATGCCTTGGCTTGGTACTATGAGCACTTTGAGAAGGACTACAAACAGGCCATACAGCTATGGGAACAGGCCGATCTCCTCATGTGTCCAGAAGCAGCTTTCAATCTTGGTGTGATTTACTCACAGGGCCTTTATCCAGGAAAACCTGCCAACCAGGTAAGCTCAACCGTAACATCATCATCCACTGTAACGTATATTTCATGGGTCCTGTAAGTGGTAATAACAAATATATCTTATAATATAACAAATTTATCTGTCCTACAGTATATAGCCTATAAGTACTATCTGAAGTCTGCAGAGAGAGGAAATATCAGGGGAGGGATTCTGATTGCTGACATTTGGACCACTGGGATGCCTGGCTTTGTCAACAGACATCCATCCGACGCCGTTTTGTCAGCAACTTACTTTTTTATTTATTTTAATTCACATGCATTTCTATTTGTCTCTTAACCAGAATGTATTCTTAACTTACTGCAGGTGGGTAAAGTGGGCAGCGGAGCACAACGGATACTTGGGCAGCATCTTACACAAAGCTTTGGATGCCTATCTCAAGAACGACGTGTAAAGTCTTTCTCTAGTCACAGTTGCCAAAATCCTGATCAGATCACTAGAATGCAATTACAGCTATTTCATCTTCTGACTTCGCTACAGGTTCACATCACTATTATATTACATGATGGCTGCTGAAGCAGGATATGCAGTTGCACAGTTTAATGTGGCGTACCTGTGTGAACAAAATTCGGTAAGTAACAGAAATGTAAATCTGAAATGTGCCTCTATTAGCCTAAATGTTATTGTCACTTTCCTGCTTACTTCAGCTCTCCCTCTTTATTTACTACTTTTATGTCAATAGGGAGGTTTTCTGGATCCTGATTATGCATCAGACTGTATGTGGAGATATTACAACATTACGATCCAAAGTCAAAATCCTAACACTTATGGTAAGTCACTAACTTTAAATGCAACAGAACAGTTGCAGACTTGTGCACTTACTATACCTGATTTGATCTCGAAATCTGTTTTCGCCCCAGCTTTTATTAGGATGGGCGACTTGTTTTACGAGAGGCATGGTAACAGGCAGAAAAACTTGTTTTCTGCAGCACAGATGTACACACTGGCAGCACTAAGGAACAATCCCCAGGTTTACCTGCTTTTACATTACACCTTTGCTATGTTTTTGTATATATTGTGTGCGTTTGTTTATGTTTTAGTAAGTCATACCTGTCATTTTCCACAGGGATGGTATAATTTAGGTGTCCTTGGTGAAGAAGGTTACAAGCTGCCACTGTCTATACTGATTAAACTTGGCATCTCAGAGTTATACCTGGCAGACAAGGAATTGCTTCTAAATGCCCTGTACAAAAGGTTTGTTTGAATACTGTCTGTATTAAAAATGCAGCTTACTGCACGTACGTATATGCAACAAAAAAATCTATATTTCTTTCCAAAAGATGCAGAGACTCGGAAGATGCAGACTCATTCTTTCCTTGCAGCCTTGCCCTCTTCAGTGTATACGTACAGACATTTCAAAAGCACTATAGCGCTGCTATTAAGGTAAGTGTAATATCCATATCTACAACAAATCAGTGATCAACATAAGATTTAACAACCCAAAATTAGGTTCAAACACAATATGTCATAACGGAAGTACTCAGTGTCTTTAAATTATTATTCTTTGTGTAGCCTGTAACATGTTTCTATCATTATACAATATAATGACATTCACACTGATAAGAAGTCATCAAATTTTAAAACTTGAAAATATTAAAATCTAAATCTATTAGGTAATGTGGTGTAGTATAATATTTATCTATCAAATTAATATTAATACTGCTTCAATCTGAATTTTGTGTTCCTGTTCCTTTTATTTCCCACAGTTCTGCACTGCTCTTGCTGTGGTTGCAGCTCCAACAGTGTTTTTAATCATCCGTGGTATGTTCAGGAGACGCTTGTCTCTCCACTAGAACCAAGGTTGTTGTGACACTTGCCTGCAAACAAACTGAAGGACTATGTGGAAAAATCAACCTTCATTAGCACAGAAACACCACAGTAGTTTACCTATTGGTTACTTGGGACAACTGTACGGAGCAAAGCTGACATAAAAATGAATGTATTTTTTGTATATGTCTGTGTCTGTAATCTGTTTACTGCTGTTAAAAAGACTCGCTTTTATTTTATTTTTTAATTGAATAAATCATAAAGATTGCTGTTTCCTCTGTTGATTATTTCATCTTGGTTCATTTGTGAGTGAATGACCAGATGGTCAGATGGTCAACTCCACCATCACCACTTTATACTGCATCATGAGAAACACATATCTTATAGTTCAAAATTAATATTTGGATTTATATAAAGTAAACAAACTAAACACATTTGTTTAAAAGCAGTAATAATATCCACAGCCCTGCCACTTTCTGGTTTAAATGTAATATTATATGTATGTACACTCAACAAAAATATAAACGCAACACCTTTGTTACTGCTCCCATTCCCCATGGGATGGACGTAGAGACCTAAAATTCATTCCAGATACACAATATAACCATCCCTCCCAAACAGTGGTCACAAATCAGTCCAAATGTGTGGTAGTGGGCACATCTGCTATATTGAGATAATCCATCCCACCTCACAGGTGTGCCACATCAGGATGCTGATCTGACATCATGAGTAGTGCACAGGTGTACCTCAGACTGCCCACAACAAAAGGCCACCCTGGAATGTGCAGTTTTGTCTCACAGCAAAATGCCACAGATGCCACAAGCAATGAGGGAGCGTGCAATTGGCATGCTGACAGCAGGAATGTCAACCAGATCTGTCGCCCGTGCATTGAATGTTCATTTCTCAACCATAAGCCGTCTCCACAGGCGTTTCAGAGAATATGGCAGCACATCCAACCGGCCTCACAACCGCAGACCTCGTGTAACCACACCAGCCCAGGACCTCCACATCCAGCAGGTTCACCTCCAAGATCGTCTGAGACCAGCCACCCAGACAGCTGCTGGAACAATTGGTTTGCACAACCAAACAATTTCTGCACAAACTGTCAGAAACCGTCTCAGGGACGCTCAACTGCATGCCCGTCGTCCTCATCGGGGTCTTGACCTGACTCCAGCTCGTCGCCGTAACAGACTTGTGTGGGCAAATGCTCACATTCGATGGTGTCTGGCACGTTGGAGAGGTGTGCGCTTCACGGATGAATCATGGTTCACATTGTTCAGGGCAGATGGCAGCTGAGAATGTCCCAGTTCTTGCATGGCCAGCATACTCACCGGACATGTCACCCATTGAGCATGTTCGGGATGTGCTTGACCGGCGTATACGACAGCGTGTACCAGTTCCCACGAATATCCAACAACCTCGCACAGCCATTGAAGTGGAGTGGACCAACATTCCACAGGCCACAATTGACAATCTGATAGACTCCATGCGACGATGTGTTGCACTGCATGAGGCAAATGGTGGTCACACCAGATACTGACCGGTTCTGGGTCCCCAGACCCCCAATAGCGCAAAAAACTGCACATTCCAGGGTGGCCTTTTGTTGTGGGCAGTCTGAGGTACACCTGTGCACTACTCATGATGTCAGATCAGCATCCTGATGTGGCACACCTGTGAGGTGGGATGGATTATCTCAATATAGCAGATGTGCCCACTACCACACATTTGGACTGATTTGTGACCACTGTTTGGGAGGGATGGTCATATTGTGTATCTGGAATGAATTTTAGGTCTCTACGTCCATCCCATGGGGAATGGGAGCAGTAACAAAGGTGTTGCGTTTATATTTTTGTTGAGTGTATGTGTGTGTATATATACAGTAACACAATGCTGCTTACAAACAGAAAACAATCCAGAGAATTTCTATAGCAATTCATATTCTAATAATCAGAGTTAAACAAGTAGTCACTGACAACTCTCCTCAGAACAAATTAGTTCAGCCACATCTTAATTCCCCTGGTTCTATTTTGGGGAATAATTTGGCATTTGTTGGGGGGGGGTGATGATGGTATGACAAATGTTTAGTTAATTAATTTTACGATAACATTGCATCCTTTGATATTGAAATATAAAAAGAAAATTGTATTTTTTTTTATTTTTCATCGCTCAAAATAAGCGTCACACTCGCGGAAGCCGGTATACCCGCCGAAACGCCGTGCATTTATCGAGACTTTCAACCCCAGATAGGCCAATTATGGATCTTCGGATCCACATTATGTCAGCAGCTGTTCTCCACCGTGAACTATGTTAAAAACAAACACCGCTCACGCCTCATAGATGATAGCTTACAGTCCTGCGTAAAGATGAAAGTGACTTCGTACAGCCCCGATTTGCAGACGCTGTGCGCAGAGGTTCAGGAGCAGAAGTTCCATTGAAAACATATCATGGCAGACCCGCTGCTTTTCAGCATCTCTTTATTGACCACTTTTCATACACGGTTGCTGCACGCATACAGCCGGCTATAGTTTTTCAGCTCACAGCCCGACAACACAACAGCAGAGAGAGCACAGACTTTAAGGCGGCGAGGCGTGATTGCGGGTGCCGCTCAGGTGCGTCCGACTCCCATGCAGCGGAGCTGCAGACCACGCCCCGCCACACACATTAACCAGGTAAAATACATATTTAGGCAGAATTTTGCAAATATCTATTTTTCATTTTTTAGCAGCATAGTGCTTCTTTTCCAATTACTTTTTAAAAGTCAGGTCAAGGCTCCAAAAGCCCAAAGGCGATATAAGGGGGGCGGCTCACAACAGTTTTTGTTTGCTACATGGATCATTTTAGTTCAGCTGGGTGTCTTTCCTTTTGTTATATTTCTTTAAGAGTTCAAAATGTGTTAATTACATAAATAAAATATAATTTTCTCATTAGCACTTCATGGATTTAATAAGCAACACACTTTAGTTGTTCACACAAAACATAAAGGTAAAAACAATATATACAGTGTTGTCTTCATTTTTTTTCTCTCACTTGTTATTTATTCAAATGTCTTTGATGTGAATTTTTCCCTCGCTGTCTTTATTTCCTTCTTTTTTTTTTCTTTTTTTTCTTTTTTTTTAATTTTTAGTGTTATCTTCATTTTAGACGTCAAAAATTTTTTGGGGCTCCCAGTGTTTTCTTCTGCGTGGAAACCGGGTCCAAATGGCTCTTTGGGTGTTAAAGGTTGCAGACCCCTGGGCTAAGGGATTTGACCGGACAGGCTGAGCCATGTTGTTTTAAGCTAGCATTACCCAAGAAGTTAGCCAATGTTATTGGCTACTCTTAGCTCCAGAAACAAAGGAATATTTTTCCCCCTTTTTTACCCACATTGCAAAGCATAATAACATTATGACTGTTGCAATGTCGAACCTGTTGAATTAATTATTGGATAGGTCAATGCAAGCTTTTTCAGTTAGTTTTTTTTAGCTACATTTTTATAGTATTTCTCCAGCTAAGTGCAAGAAAACTTACATTTAAACCGGGTTAAAATAGACTTGAAAAAACAACAGAATTGTCTTAACTCTTCATTGGATGGATTCAACAAAGTGGTGGAAACATTGCTCGGAGATTTTGGTCCTTGTTGAAATGATAGCATTACACAATTACTGCATATTTGTCATCTACATAATTGTGATGCCACCACATCCCAAAGGTGCTCTATTAGACTGAGCCCTGGTAACTGTAGAGGCAATTTGAGTACAGTGAAAGTAGTACCTACCATATAAATGTTACAGCCTTTAAAAAGACTCATCAGCTTTTTTCCAATCGTCTGTTGTCCAGTTTTGGTGAATCTGTGTGAATTGTAGCCACTCCTGTAAGCCATCAGCTTTAAGGTTTGACAAGTTGTGTGTTCAGAGATGTTCTACATTTGTTGTAGCAAGTGGTTGCTTAAGTTTCTGGTACCTCCCTGTCACCTTGAAACAGTCTGGCTATACTTCTGTGAACCCCTGCATCAACAATTCAGAGATCCATCCAACATCCAGAGGAGCTGCCATTCACTGGATGGTTTTTCTTTTTCGGACCGTTCTCTGTTAACATTAGAGATGATTGTGTGATATAATCCGGTCATTTTGACCGTGTCTACATGACTACACTGAGTTGCAGACATGTAATTGGCTCACAAAATATTTGTGTTGACAAACATTTGAACAAGTGCACCTAATAAAGTGCCTGATAATATAGTGTCTGTATTTGTGCATCATAGGCAAATACCCCAACTAAGTACAATAATTTGACAGCATGAAAACAAAAAGTAACAATTATTTATTCACTCATGAATGTACACTGAATGTACCTTAAATTTCAGTTGAAATGCCGCTTCGTGGTGTTGGAGATTTTTTTTTTCATTTACTGGTGATGGAGGCTATGACTAATGTACCTATTGGACAGCAGCTTGCAGTCAGCAGGGAGACTGACCTTCAGCCTCCAGACCTGGATTCAAGTCCGTGCATCAGCTTATGTTTTTGAGAAAGTTCCAAAATTCTTAAAACCTGGAGCGTTTCTATTATCCAGGTGACCTCTGTTCTTACCACAGTGCTGAAAAGGGCAATGACGTGGTTACAGAGGGTTGACAAATTAATGTCATCACCTCACTGATAATGACGTGAACCCTAAAGTAATACATCAGAATTACAAACACTGCCAAAATGGTTGGTTAAATTACAGGAGCCTGTCTGTCAGTTTAATATATGTCTCAAATTCCCAATAATACCCTGAACAATAGCTGTATTATACTGTGTGAGACATTAACCTCTCCAATTGAGCTGTGTAACAGACAGAGGCAGAATGGGTAGTTGGACAAGTGCTTTTGAAATGTAGAGATGGATTTTGTGCTGTGTATTGCTTACATTATAAGAGAGTGGTGAGTTCTGTACTTATATTAGTGATGATAACTATTTTGGCATGATTTGATAAACCTCTAAATGGTGAACTGCCTGTTATCATTTTTAATTTATTCTAATTTTACTGGGTCTAGTAATTTAACGGTTGACATATATGCCAGTAACAAAGAGAAATATACATGAGAAAAGCCAGTGATGTCTGAATAGTTGGTCTCACTTGTTCTTCCACTATTTTTTGCTGCTCTGATATATTACCACTATTTCACGGCCATTTTTATCTTGCTTCTTTTGATTTAGGACAGGGACTGTTATACAAAGCATATCTGTTTTTGTTCCCCTTACTGTGACTTTAATATGTTTTCAATTACTTTGTACAAAGAGAGGTTATAGGGTACGCTGTCCAAGCTTCAATAAGGTTCTGCAATCATTGTAATTTAAGTGCACCATAGCCAGGCTTGTGATTTGAAGCTCAAAAGCTGAAATGTGGAGAGAAGTTGAATAGAAAAGGAAACGCCAGCACTTGGGGAATTTGAAATCAAATTAGTGTAACTCTGCAGCTTTTACTTTGTGCATGCTGGTTTACAATGAATGCAGCTCCTGACAATCTACATGATCAATGCAATCTGTCTCGCTTTTTCTTTTCTTCTTTTTCCCATCCACTGGTTTTGATCTCCTTTTTCTCTTTTTTTCATTTTTCCCATCTGTTTCTCTCCCTCTGTGTTTGCAGAGGTTATTTGGCTGGTGCAAGGAAAGAGAGCTGTGGCAGTTGAGTGTGTACAGATAAGGCGAAGGGAAGAAAGTCATTCAGGCGGTGAGCTTCACTCATTTGTGGGATATACAACTGAAAGGCTACACAGAGGTGCAGACACTGTGAAGGTACTGTGTTTGTTAGTGTGTGTGTATGTGGTTGTGTGTCTATTGTATTTGGGGACGAGTGTAAAGTAGTACTAACTGCAGCACTTGTGGGCATTTTTAATCATTTCTTGTTTGCAGCACTGAAGACTTTTAGTTGGATTGAAGCTTTCCTTTTCAGAGACTTAAAAAGTTAGTTTTAAGTTCAAAGGAACATGTGTGGTATTTGTCAACTGTCATTATTTTTTAAGCTAAGTCTCCACATAACTGTCTTCAAGGATATCTGCTGTCTTTTCATTTTGGGTCTTCAGCTAAAAAGCTGTCTTTTCACTTTTGGTTAATATTCTGTTATTTAATCTTACTCTTACAAGTTAGGGTTATTATGGAACATTGGTATACCGAAGCTATAGTACTGTGTGCTCAGTATAATTAACTATAGCCTTGAAATATTTTATTTCCTTTAAAAATGCGATTCTGGACTAAAATCATATTATTGTATTATTTATTCATTTTTCCTATTTCTGCTCAAATCTTAAGCAAAATAGTGATATGTTTATGAGTCACTACGTTTTTCCATGTTAGAAATTATATGCCATAATCAGTGGGCCATAGATATCATAATGTAAGTGGTGTGATAAAAGCTATTTGAAAATTTGCAGCACACTCATTTTCTGGTAATTGTGGGGATCAGAGGAACTATAAAGAAAACACTGATCAAGCATCTTAGTGCACCAATAAGGCCTTCTTTCTAATGTGGAGATATATTGAACGAAAGCCAGCGACAATATTTAAAATGTCTTGGAGGACTTTTTAAAACCACTGATGAGTTTTTTCTACTTACATTTACATGTAAGAAAGAACATTTATCCACAAACTTTGTAATGCTGAAATTTATTAAGTAAGTTGAAATTTAGTGTTATCTTCCAGTTCACACACAGGATGCAAATCTCAAGCATGGATTGGAGCTGTCACTTGAGAAAACGAAAAACAGAGGAAATCAGTTTAGGCTTAAGGGAAAGAAAGTTGATGCTCACAAAGTAAGAGATGGATAAACAAAGCTATCACGACATTTTCAAGTGTCAAGAACTATAGTGAGAAATATCATCAAGAAATTCACACAGTGCAGAACATGCCTGCCAGAGCAAACATTTCAAAGACTCTAGTCTTGTTTGAAAGAAAACTAGTGAGAGATGTGTCTTAAGACCCCAGTACAACTGGCAGCACATGAGTGAATCACTCAGGCAAGTCGGGAATTGTGGTATAAAAGAAGACAATCAAAAGAACCCTACACAAGAATGGATTCCGAAGTTGCAGTGCAAGAAAAAATTCCACTTCTGCACAAGAAAAAACCTGCAAGCTAGACTGAAGTATCCTAAGGACAATCTGGATGGAGAATCTGCATCCAGATTGTCTGACCAAGTGCATCCCTCGGTCAGATACGATGAAGCTAGAGCTAGAGCTCTTTGGCCATAAAGACTTGAAGCCCATTGAAAATCTGTAAGTTGAACTGAAGACCAAGCTCCATGCCAGCAGACCATCAAATCTGGAGGAGCTTGAGAGATTTCCCAAGGAAGAATGGGCGGATTGCTCAGGAGATGTGTGTGAGACTTGTTGAAAACTTAAAAATAAATCACTGCAGGCTGTTATCAAAAGCATGTTATCACACTTTGGATAACAGCATCAGTTAGCTGATGCTAACTGACTGTTAGCATCAGTGGGTTTAATAATTTTAACCCTGGTAGTTCTTGTTTTTTGTGAAATAATTTTATTTTTGCTTGGAAAGTAAAATAATGTAAGGATCCAAAATAAAACTAGGATGTTTGGAAAAGCTGTGTTTAAAAAAAATCCTTGCTCTATTTAACAGCACTTAGGAAATATTTGAGGAAAGAAATTTCATTTCATAGGGAATCCTAGCTAATTCTTCCTTAGCTGTACTATATGTTGCAACTTTTCTAATCCTGGCACAAGAAGACAAAAAGAATGTTCTCGTTCTTTTTCTGGATTTCTGTGAGGGAAATGAGACTTTTCCAACCCAGAAAACACACTAGTGAACATCAGAAAACACACTAGTGAACATCAGAATATGAAATTCAGAAAAAAAGAAAAAAAAATCTGCAGGTTTACTTGTGTTTATTTTTCTTGCTGACTTTCTCAGGAAGCATTGAAAACTGACTCCTTGCAGAACTTAGCAATTAGGTGAGAGTAAGTTCTCTTTTGTCAAATATGTTGTGTATGTGTATTATTACAACGTATAGGAGTTTAGGTTTCAATTATATATAACCCTATAATAGTCACAACTCTGACTATTACAAGTTGTAATTACATTAAATGTTCAGTTCTCCATTGTGGTTTTTGTATGTTGGATTAAGCAATACTCTACCAGACTGATGTGTTGTAATGGATGGTGATCAAGATTGTCTTCATATTGTTTAGTATTTGCAAGTCTTTTTTTTTTTTGTCTAATTATGAAATGGAGCCAAATCATCTTTTTCTTCAGTGTCAAGATTTGAATAAATGAGTGCATAAAAGTGTTAGGGTATTGATTTTATTCTTCCTTTGAAAGCTCGTTGTTAAATGTCAGAATGAATGATAGCACTTAGTATACCTTGCCAGATAGTGTCCATGAGTTATTAAAGTGGGAAGATGGAGCTTTGCCCACATTTTACTTCACTTCATTGCTTAGTGAAGATAGAATATGTGTCTTTGCAGATATAAACACAGTTATGAGTATGCATCGTTTAATTAAGAGCAAGTAATAATAAGTATTTAATAGTGGTTATATACCGCCCAACCTCAGCTTTATTATGTATTTATTAACACATTAATAAATCTTACACAGCCAAGTAAGTTGCAGATTATCATTTGAAGTGTCTGCTATGATCAATTATGATTATTATTGTTATTGTCTTGTACTACTGTTGTCTTTTCAAGTAACTTAGAGGTACTGCTGGATTGAAATGTTTAATCATTTCCTGATGGTCTTACATTTCGAAAGCACATTTTGTTTGTTTCAGATTTCACATTATTTTTATGTATATATTTCTGAATGTCTTAATTCATCAAACTCTACATTTTATTAAAGGTAAACTGATAGATTTTATCTGACTTAGAACAATTGTACAAGTATAAACCTATATTAATACTGTGCACCCGTGTATTATGGGCACCTTCATCCTGCAGCTGTTGTTTGTCCTGAACTGATTTTTGTACCATAAGTTAATTTCAGCTGTAATATTGTTATATTTTTCCAGGTATCAGAAGGTACCATGGTCACAAGAAGCTTCAGTACTGCAGGATGCAGAGCTCTCACAGTGTGTGTAGCGCTTTCCCACTTCAAACTTCCTCTCATTTTCTGTGGTCACTTCCTGGGTGTCCATGGTCAAGGTAAGAAAACCCCCCCAAATTAAACTCTGTTTCTACTACACTGTGCTATGAGGTAGGAAACATGAAAAGGACCAGCTTTTATTTATAGTTCAGGACCACTGTAATCAGAAGAACATCGGTGTTTCCATATACAATCATTTATATTTCTTAGTAAGGCCCTAGTGAGGCCTTTCCTGCCCTTCGACTTGCATATATCAAAAGCATAGGGAAGCATGGGAAGCATGGGAAGAACTCACCTCTCTCACACTTTCTGCTTCAATTGATATCAAATTTGTTATTTATAAAGTATCAATTGTTCTCTGGTTCCAGGTGGATGTGTTTTATTTTGCATTGTATTGTTGGAAGGTCATTTTCACTTTAATTTTTTAAAAATTCATTTTGGTCCCAAAACACAATAAGAGTAAACTTAAAGACTCTGCAACATCATATCCTAGGTGGAAGCACCAGTGACGCTATATGATGAGGTATGTAAGAATAACAGTTTGAATGTTGTTTTATATTTTGATAGATAAGTAATACAGCATGTTAAAATCTGTACATAATCTATATAATGTGCAATAGCACACTATATGAGATCCATAGTGAGCTGCAGAGCAAATTTAATCCCCATATCCTAGAGAGACAAGGCCACTATGCCCTCTGCTGTCAAGGCACTCCACTGGCTTCCATCCCTCCCTGTGACTGGTGTTATTTATAGCATGGCAGGAATAGGTACACTAACAAGTGACAAAAGCTTAAAATATACACGCACACGTATACACACTCACATATTCTGAAGAACAGACACTAGTGCACACTAGTTCCAACTTTCAGGGGTGGTAAGGGGCAGCAACAAGGTTAATGCATGAGAATCGAGTGCGGGGTATTCAGTCTTTATAAAATTAGCTCTGATTAATGGAGCTCAGCTGTGGCATGTGCCAGGGTAAAATGTGTGGGAGGACAGATGAGGACATTCCACACCAGAAAAAATAATTGATCCATCTTAAGAAGCAGATATTAAATACTTGCCACAGTTCAGTTACTATTCTTCTTTAAACTGCTTTGTCTGTCACAGTAATACTGAAACATTTTTACTTAATGCTATAATCCACACTTGCTTATCAGATGCTTGCTTATCAGACAAAGAAAGCTTCCCACAGATCTTTTGACCTTAAACCCTGAAAGTTAGTTTTATAATTGGCTGAAAGCTAAAAAAAAACAAAACGTGTTTGTGGTTGACATCTGGTTATTGGCTTCCCATGCTTCTATGCCTTCTGTTGAGGATATGGTATTCTTGTCAAGGTGAACTGCCTGCTGCAGAGACACAGGCAGGAGATTTAGCTTGTTCTCTGTGCTGCCAGTTTGCTATGCTCTTCACATGTAAGTAATGACACATCACATTATAAATAAATAAATAAACTGAAATAACTAAATCTAGTAGTTTTTACCCCTCAGTCATAAAAGGCTGATAGGGTATGGTAGTCAGCCTACTGGCCGGGCGGGCGTGTGGGCAGCGTGGACACCTAAGATTTTGAAAGTAATAACTCGAGAACAAGGCGACATAGGATTATCAAATTGATGCAATAGGTGCAGCTAATGAAAATCTTGGATGAGTTTGAATCTCAATGAACTTGACCTCAAGGTCAGAGGTCAAATTTTCTGAAAATGTTGTGAATGCACTAACTCAGTTAGAAAGTCATCTGGGCTTTTCAAATTGATACCAAAGGTTAAATCTTGGACAAGTTCGAATCACGGTGTCCTTGAGCTCAAGGTACAGGTCAGAGGTCAAGTTTTCTGAAAACTTTGTGAATGTGATAACTCGGGAGCAAGGAGACATATTTTGAATTAGTGTGTCTACTAGGAGGCTGAAGGGTAGCACTGCCAGTTGCTATTTTTTGACTATAAACATTAGACACTAAAACCACCAACATGGGTCATGGACTGCACTCCTTTCCTGCAGTTCTCTGCAACCTGCCCAGTTCTCCATGGTTATAGTTGTCTTTATAGTTGTGGCTCTAAAGTTAGTACAAAGCACAGCAGCAAAGCTATTCACCAACACTTCACTTGAGTCCTTGCAAAATTACTTTGGCTTCCTATTCACTACTTCGTCTTTTTCTAACTCGTCTCTTTAGGGGTCGCTACAGCAGATTATCTGCCTCCATCTCACCCTATCCCCAGGATCCTCTTCTGTCACACCAATGCTCTGCATGTCTTCCTTCACTACATCCATGACTTTTCTCTGTGTTCTTACTCTTTTCCTCCTGCCTGGCAGCTACATTTTCAATATCCTTTGCCCAGTTAATTATCTTTTCATTGCAAAAGCCATCTCAGCCTTGCATCTTTAACTTTGTCTCCACAGCTGTGCCTCTGATGTAGTCATTTCTAATACTGCCCAGTTTTTGTTCACTCCGAGTTAAGATTTTAGCTTCTTCAATTCTGCCACTTCAGCTCAGCCTCCTGTCTTTTTGTACACATCATAGCAGATCTCGCTACCATCTGGTAAACCTTCCTTTTAACTCTATTCTTCAGCCACAAATCACTCCTGAAATTCAGTTCACCCTGCTTGAAACCTGCTTGTACATTCTGTTGCTGTGAATTGTTGACCCCAGGCATTTAAACTCATCCACCTTTATTACCTTTGCTCCTTGCATCTTCACTTTAATCTTCACTTCAGTGCATGCTCCACTTTATTTCTCAGAACAATAACTGATTCACCCTCAGAGTGGAGAATCAATTACAAAGGGGGGACTGTGTATTCACCATTTCTTTGGAACAAACTTTCTTTTATCATTAAATCAATAAAAGCTGTTCCCCATTTAAAAAAAAGAAAACAAAAAACGCCTGTGCAATTTGATTTTTGTGCAATTTCTTATAATATTTTCTTAAAATTTTACTCTAGCCTCTTTTTCACTTGTTTGTATTTATATTTTTCTTTCATTCATTTTATGTATTTTGGAATGTTATTATGTGTTTTTGTAAAATCTTTGAAGCAACTTATAACTTACACATGACTTTGGTCAGTATTATTATTATTGTTATTATTTTAGATCTTGCTGATGATAGGACAGCCTTCATTACAAAATATGTATAAGTTAGCCAACTAGGTAAGGTTATGCTGATTACTATGAGGTCAGAATGATGCCTTTGGCAGTTCCAAGTATACAGTAAGTAGTCCTGTTGTTTGTTTTATTTATTAATTTTTTTTAAATATCCCACACACTCCAAAATTTACTATATGATGAATAAACCTCTTTTAAGAAAAATGATGAAATATGCAATATGATTCAAAATGACCACTTTGGCATTTTCCAGTGTAAACACTGTTTTGTAAGATAAGCATTTTTGTCAACACACTGTAATACTTTTGGCTGATGTAAATCAGCGTCACCCAGAGGTATGAGCTCATGTTACTGCTGCACTCATTCTTAATTGCACTGGTTAACTGCATCATCAAATAGCCTAAAATAGGAAGTGTACTGTATGCTCATCTTGTGCCATCATATAAAACTGTCATGCAATTTTAATACATCCGTTATAGTAATTCTGCCAAGTCACGATCTCTGATTAAACAATCAGTGTAAATGATATGCAAGTAATTTCTTAGACACACTGGACAACCCCGGGAACAGCACTGGAGGCACTTCAAATGCTTGTAATGTGCCAAAAGACAACTCTGCCTTATAAGTAGCAGTGGAAGCCTGCCAACCACCTTCCAGATTGATTCTTTTCATTACCAAGAATAAATGGTTATAGAATCTATGAGTAACGTTGTGACTGGCACTGAAGACGCTAATGTATTTAAGTTGAGTGTGGGAAAGTAGAGTTTGACAGCTAAACAGATTGTGTCAGGTGTAGTGTTTTACATTTACACAATGAAAAGTGCCCAAAGCTGCAAGAGGGGACATCGAAAGGCTTCACTGCACTGGCACTGCTCACATTTTTCAACCCCTTCCCGTTAGTACTCTTTGATTTGCAGTGCTATATATTTGTGGTACCAATCAGCATATATAACAGTAGCTGCTTTAGCTTTCGTGTAATATGCAAACACATTCTTAAAACATCATTGCAAGAAACTTTTTATATAATTATCCTGTTTACTGTATGTTTTATTACAGGAGAGAATTGCAGTGGTTTAGTTATTTCTTCATAGCTTACTTTCTTGCTTATATTAAGTAAACATACCAGAGGGTACAGATAGAGTCAAGATACAGCTGTGGCTGTCGTACCATTTGTCACTGCAGGCATTTATTTGATCTAGACGCCTGGGCCAACCTTCAAAACCTTGAGAGAGCATGGCAGACATTCAAAGCGGGAGCATGGTGGTGCAGAAATAAAACAGGCCTGTAGCCTTTCTGAAAGAACACCTGTAATAAGTGAAGCAGAGTCCTGGTACATTTGGCACTACTTACAGAAATCCAACTCTGTGGTAGATCAGTATGACAGTGGGAATTACAAAACTGTCAAAAGTAGTCTTTAAGCATGAGCATGCAGCATTTGCTGGGCAGGCTCAAGTGATAATTACAGGATTGTGGTACTTTAATTTCTGCTGGTCTCTAAGCTTCAGAAGTGAGGGGCACACACAGCACACCCAATCTGCTACTTGTGTTATAAACACAAAATCTCATCTCAATACAAGCCAGTAATTTTACTGCTCGAAGAAACAGGAAACCTAGTCTTACGTGTGCCTCAGTGGAATTAAATCAGAAAAATCTGTACCATTTATATTTCTTACTTTAGGTTGTTGGTTGAGGACATCAAAAACATCAGAAGGGGAAAAAAAATGCAATTTCCACACTAAATGGCTATTTTAATATACTTTACAGCATACCAGTGTATTCTCAACTATGTTAGCAGACACTAGTGATAAAAGCAGTCAAAGCAGTCAGCTGTATCGTCAGCTACTGCTAACCCAAACAAGTGCAGCAGCACAAGAAATCCACATGGAAGTTTTGATCTGCTAGTAAAGAAGCATCAATTTTAAATACTGAGTTTGACAAGCAGGCATCCCAGTTGTGTTAGCGTGTATCTTAGTTAGCAAACAAACCAGGATCCCTCATCTGCTTCTGTGCACACTGCTTCTTTTTGATTCTGGTCATCTTGTTCAAGTTTCCTGCTGCAGTGCCTGCTCTTCTTTCAGTGACCTTTTAAATGTGCTTATGCAGTGTAATTTTTCCAGGAGCTTTTTTTGGCTTTCCTAAGTTACAAAGTCCCAAAACAGGAAGTTGTAAGGTGGAAATGGAAATGAAAGTGGTTCCATACCTAGTTTATTGTGTCACATAATACATAATATTAAAAAAGGACTGTGGTGCTAAATTTCTCTGTATTGTTAATAAAGCCATTTAATTCCCCCTTATCTGCTTTTAAAGAAACTTATTGAATAATATTGATATTAAGACTCTTTGTCATCTAATAATACATGTTGTTGCTTTGAATGCTGTCATTGGCGTCGCCTGTGAAGACGTGTCCACTTTCATTAAAACACTAGGTGGCACTATTGCTTTGTTTCAAATTAGTAACTATTTTAGGTAGAAATGATGTGTCAAAAGGACAGGGATTTAATTATTTGATAAGTACTATAAGGTGACTTAGTCTATAGTGTTTATTCCTTGAAGTTGAATCCTTTCCTGAGATACTTTACTGTATTCATATTAGTTTTCATTTGAAAGGTAATGTAAATCAAACCTCTTAATATAGAGAGATTTTTACAGTTTAATGCTTGATATTAATAACAAATTTGTTTAACAGAGATGCTGTGCTGTTGAGAGTGGGGTGATTTTCTTCCTTTTGTTTTCTAGACCTCTGTGTCTGCAGTGTGTCTTATTTTTTTAATGAAAGTGTGGAGTCATCTAACATTCATTAGCCCAAACACTGGTGTTGTAGTCAATTGAAAAAGCCCACAGCTCAGCAGGGTGCGGCTCCATTACAACACAAATGACTTCAGAAAGCCATCTTACGAAAACCACTATTTAGGGAGTTCATTTAGGATGCCTGGTTGCACTTGCTTATTCTGATGACCTTAATGTCACTGAGCCAAAACACATCACGGTGGAAGGGTTTTTGTAGCAGTGTTTATTTTAGGAGACTGACTGGTGCCGCTGTGTTTTTCATCTGCTTCACTCTGATTTACCAATGTATAGGGTCATGAAATATTACGGACTATAAAAGTCATGGCACATATACCGCCCAGTACAGAACTGGGGGAGTGAAGTCTCAGTGGACTATGTCACAGTCACAGCCTGTGACTCCCTGCACAGAGCAAGCCTCATTAAATCTGGCTTTACGCTTCCCACGAGCAACACCTCTTTTACAACTGAAATTGCTGTGATAGTAATGTTTATTCAGGAATAAATGATATAAATGTGACACAGTAATTTTGTGTTATGAGGTTGCAGCCTTTAAATTGTTTTCTCGAAGAGTCGCAGCATAAAAAAAGACATTTGAATTTGAATTACATTTTGTCATTCAGCTAGAAACTCCTGCCCAGATCAACCTCAGCGACTAGTTCGTCTGCATCATATAGGAAACTAGCAGTGAGACGTTCAGGGGAGGAGAGACAAACATTAGCTGCAAAACAAGACAAAGCGAATTATTGTGGCACTCCTGGAGACAGTGTTGCTATCACACTCTAGTCATTTTCTGTCCTCTCTTTGTGAGCTTTTCTTAAATCGAATTGTATCACATAATAATGTCAAGATGGACCTCCTAAAGTTGTTATGGAACTGCAGATGTTTAGGTGTAAAAGGAGATCCAGAGACCATGTGTGAGGGATTGTGTAATTCCTTTTGTGGCTCGTGAGCTTTCTAAAAGCGGATAAAACGAACCTGATTCGATGACACCACCAGAATTTGCACATACGGGAAATGTGCAACATGGCATTTTTGGAGCCAGAGTTATTCTTGCAGATCAAATTCTAACTCTACAGCTTCAGCTTTTGTCAGTTTAACATATCTAATATAGGCCTCCTATCATAGATTTCTAATCCATGTAGACTAAAGATTCCAGCGAGATTTGTTTTTTGCTGTCTACCTTAAAAGAAGTAGTATATAATAAAATAAATCAACTTGTGGATGGGTGTTATCATTTCTATTTCATTTGATTCTTTTCTGCATTTGATAATTACTTAAATAACATTGACCAAATATTTGTTCATGTTTTACATTTAATATTTCTTGTATAAACACTAAAGTTATGGTTTATAATTCTACTGTAATGGCATCCACATAAAGGTCAAGCCCATAACCCTCTTGAGAAAAACAAGATGAAAAGTGTGCAACAAAAATAAATACCTACAGCTATAATGGAACAGGTTTCTGTAGCTTTACCTGCCTTGAGGGAAGCATTGAAGCTGCAGCATAAAAGGTCTAGTGAACCTTGTCATCTTGCACAATGACCCCTGCATTGTGTTCTCTTGTTTAATGCACCTTTTCCCCTGAGAGAGCCCGGCTTTCATTGACCCATTGTGATCCTGCAGCAGTCGTACCTGTGGGCTCAGGAATTAGGTATGTTATTGCATACTCTTGAGACACCAATTATGGAGATCTTTTGGTTTTTGAAATCATACTCAGTACTTGTGCTTTTGTGACTCTGACTGTGCATGAGGATTTATTTGTGTGCTGCTCTTATAAATTTAGCTCTGTTGCCAAGTGGGAAGACTCCAGATGTCCTCTGAGTGTTTAAATGTTTGTCCTCTGAGCATGATGGTGTTGTGGCGGGGGGTGTGGCTGCATGACTGGGCACCTGCTTTGGTGCTAGCATTGACACTGTTCTTCAAAATGACATCTGAGGGAGGGACCTTTCTCCATATGCATCACAGTCTCATCAAGTCTTGCAGCCTGCCCCAGATTAATGGAGCTGAGAGCTGATTATGCAGGGCTGTACATCATGTCTTTCTAACTGCCTGCTGCTCTTTCTGCTTGTCAATGATCCACCCTTCTAGAGTCTATGCTTTCATGGAAAATGTATTCTGTTGCTTTCAGAATGAAAAACACCTGTTGTTTACTCCCAGACGTATGATATGTTTGAGCAGTTTTCATGTAGTTGTAGATAAAACTACATGGTTGGTGAATCTTCCTACTATCCTTATGGTTGCTACTACTATGCTGGTACTATAGTCACTTGTAAAGATGTCTGCCAAGACCATACAACTTGGAAATTTTAATTGGAATTTGAAAGATGTGGTTTTTGCCACATGTGGGAACTGTAGTTTCCAGTATTTTATTGGACACCTGTTTTTACCCCCAGAATTATGCAATATTATATTCTTAAACAGTTTGTTATTAAACTGTAAAGAAAGTACCAGTTTGGTAAAACATCTCCACCTTTGTAATTGATATACATAATTGTAAAGCCATCTATCAAACACAGTTTAAATACAGTTTTTAAAGCACTTGCACCATATTGTATCCCTTAGTTGACAGGACATGGACATAGTGTGGGTCTAGGAGGTTGGCATGGCATCCTTTAGGTCATTTGGGTTGTGGGATGGAGCCTCGAAGGTTTGGTTTGTTGCAGTGTATTACGTGGATGCCCAGTCAAAATTGAGTGCAGGAAGTCTGGATGGCAAGTAAAATATCTTAGACCGTTGACATGTCCTTTGTTGATGTTGAATAGTTTGTGCACCACAGGGCACGCTGCAACTTTGACAAGTTGTGATAGTAAAAACAAGATTATTTATAAATGGCATTTTTCTTTTTGCATAAGTAAGGATTAGGGATGTTCCTTTGGACTAGTTTCTTAGTGTTGGGTCTATGCAGGGGCCTCCTCCAGGTAGGACATGCCTAGCTGGAACACTACACAGGAGGCGCCCGCTCACCCACCCCCTGCTTGGGTTTTATCATTGTCCTCCTGGGAGAGATCTTGATTATTAGGGAGTACCATTTAGGTGGCATGTGCCGAGGTAATACCAACGTCAGTGCCAGGCTTCAAGGTTTCAGAACATTGCCACATGATAATGAAATGGACGTATTATTCAAGTAGTTTTAATCGTCTGTCAAATCAGTGTACATCATATAAATGCTGGGGGATAATATGCAAAGTATTTGATGAGTAATTTGTTAAATGTGCTGCAACAAATTGTATTTTAAAATTTTGCAAAACATTAAAAGGTACGGGATGTATGGCATCTTGTAGATTTAATTCATGACAGTGTCACACTAGAAATTGTAATTAAATGGATTGGAAATACTAATATACAGACATTTTAACTCTGAAGGCCTTAACTGCTGAGTTGGGTTACCTGCATGTGTAAATTACCTCAGTCGCGGCACCCCGTGAGCCCAGCCCAGTGTGGGGGATGGATTAATCTTCCCAGCACATTATTGAATGTGTTCCCTTGCTTGGGAGCAGCCGATAAATTGTGCTTGTCACAATGGCCCTGCACCTGCTCTCCACAGCCTTGGAATTTCTAACAAAGCGTCACATTTCTGAACATAGCACTCAGGGACATAGGGAAAAAAAACAGTCACAACATGGATAGAAAATGCTTGAGGATGATATGAAGTGTGTCATTTGGAGGTTTACCAATAGAACCATAGCAAAGCCAGGTAGAGAAACCTAGTTGTTATTTTACATGGCATACTATACTTAATGTGAACATCAGGATTTTAAAATGTAATTATTTAGAGATAAATAATTGTGTGGTCTTAAAAATCAATAGTAACTGCCACTGGACTATTTTGAGCAACATGGGTTGCATAGTCAATGAAATATTCTTAGCAGTGACATTTTATATAACCATTTAGAACAAAATTGTTTACATTTTGACATCTAAATTAGCTACTGTTGTCTATTTAAAATCACCGCCGAATCCATATCTTTGGGGTTGCACAATTCTGTGTTACTCCTTTTTTTTGGTGTCTACAGCAATACTGCGTTTTAGTGTCTTGCTGAAGATATGTGTTCTGGCTGCTGATGTTATTGAATGTTAGTTTGGATGTAGACTCCTACATACACTGGCCTTTGCAACTATAATGTCTGCACATGATTCATGCAGACTTGAAATTCTTGGCTATTAACAGCTACAAACAGTCCACAGAGCAGAATTAGCCAGCCAGCTCAATCTGACACGCTTAAACACACATCGACTATGAATATATTTCATTTGGAAACAAACGCAGAAGAATGAATGGACTCCCTTTACATCATTTGCACTGCTCAATAATTGAAACAGCTCCCACAAGTATATTTTTTCCACTGATCTCCCCGTACCTCTTTTCATGCAATTATTGTCATCCAGATCAATAGTCAGTACACTCCACTGAGCGCACTAAAGACTATTGACTTTACAAAAGTCTTGGAATTTTTTTTTCCACATTGCTCTTTTTGTTTAGTTGCTGATTCAACAACTTTTCTTATATACTAAGCACATTGCATAGCTTCATTTGAGCCTGAAATGTTATGTCCATCTGTGACTTGTACTAATATGCAGTGTGGTGTAAAATTTCAGTGTCACCAATAGGGGGAGCTTGCACACTTGCCATCGTATTTGTTTCTTGCAAGCTCTCTTTCAGTCCTTCGTCGAGCAGTTTTATTCATGCCATCCCATGTAGCCCTTCTGTAGCCTTTGTTTTTCTCTCCACCCAAAAAGGTCACATGCTGTATATTTTCCGTGATAATTTTTATTGTTTTGTCACATTAGTGCTTGGTGGTTTGCAGTGCTCAGACAGCAATGCTTATTTTGCTTCATTGTGGAGTCACTAAACAAGACCACTGACACCAGTTGTCAAATGAATTTCACTACATCTCCTACTCCATCTTCACCTTCGTCATTCATGTCTCTTTGTTTTTCACTCACTTCTCTCTCTGCGTTGACTTCCTACACCAATACCACCCATCCCTATTTCCCACCCTGGCTTCACTCACGCAGTTTCATCCCCAGAGGTGAAGAGCAGACTCCTATAATTACCCAAGTGTCTGTGAAATGAATCATTGGGCGGCTGATTGAGCTGCATGATGGGAAACATCCATCCTGAGTAGTACGACTGAGTGTTCTCCGCCCTCTACCCCATCTCTCTGCTGATGCCCAGGGCTGGCACGTGTGCATACTCATTGCCACCGCTGAGAGAGAAAGGGTGTGGTCTGCAACCGCTGCATGCTGTACTAGAATCCCTGACAGCTGACAAGGAAATTTAGTAATCATGAATGCTCTTACATAAACAACTCAAGCGACACACGGATTACTGCGCTGGCATGATTGCAATTATAAAATTGTGAGACTGTGCAAAGATTTGAAATCATGCATGGCATAATTGCATGGCCCACCTAATAAGATGCACATGTGTGTTCGAGAGTTTCTTTTACCTTCTTAGTCTCTTTGGTTGTATAATTTGAGCACATGCTCCTACCTTTAGCTGTTTATTTAGAGGCTGTGCACACTGTTGTGTGACATTTCATTGTTTTGAAAAGAATATGAGGCTTATCCTCGTCCTTTTAAGTTCATTTTGATCCCTCACATTACCCAAGACTGAGTAAAGATACCAACAGTTTTTGATTGTTTTGATTAAAAAAAATAGAAAGATAAAATATAATAGATGGTTATCCAGATCAAAGAAGGTAAATTCTTGTTCACAGTTTGACTTTTCTTGTCAGACAAACATGGCAATTTCTGCAAAGCTCAACCTAAAATAAATGTTTATTTTGTTGTGGTTATTGGTCTGTACTTGTACTTTGTTATTGTTAAATTAACTATCCAAAAGCAGTTTCTTACCACAGTTACTGCTGAGTGTAGCAAACTAAATATGTTTATTTTTATGTGCCAATAAATCTGAGCGTTTGTGACAGAGATGAAACAGCATGTGCAAACTAAGTGCCTATTTTCCTTGACTGTTACCAGACTAGATACACCACAAAGTTGCAATCTCTTCCTAATGTTAAATGGATAAAAGGCACCACTTTTCAGATCTTAGATAAAGGCAGAACTGTTTACTTGGGTCAGGTGACTTGTTAGCAGTAAATGTTCTTTCAACTTGACAACATGATCAGTCTCTGTGGTGGCTCCTCTCGCAGCTTTCCAAGTCGACAAAACCAGATCATTGTGAAGTCACCTGATGATTTCCCAGGAGGAATAAATGACATGACTGTTTACATTACTGACTAGTATAAGTTCCTGGGGACTTAGTCACCTTCAGATGTAATAAAACCTGCATCTTTAAAGCTTCCTGACAGATACTCAGCACACCCTTAGTGTACACATTGGAAGGATTTTAAAACATCATCAACATTTTTTTTAAATGTTTATTTATAAGATTTTAAGTTCAAAGTTACATAACGTCACACCAGACAAAGGACATAAGATTCAAAAACAATAACATTTAAGCACAGAAAAAAAAGAAAAGAAAAACCAGAAACCAAACACGCAACAAAAAAAACCCAACAGGAAAACAGGAAAGAAAAGGAAAAAAAATTATATAAATAAAAAATAAATAAATAAATAAATAAATGAATAAAATAAAAAAATAAATAAAAAATACACCGGTTAGCCAGTACAATTCAAAAGTTCAAAAGAAACACCATTGTACAAAGAAGATGATCTTCTGTGTGAGTTTAGACAGGGCAACAGAGAGTTCACCAAGACCAAAAAATGTGGGAAACAAGTCCAGGAAGGAATCAGGGCCCGACAGAAGTGCAGTTTCACACAAACACAAAGTGCAGTCAAATGGGTTAAAGTTTATGTTGAATTCACATTAATATGATTGAGAAAAGGGCCCCAGATTCCGACAAACTTAAAATGGGTGTCAGCCAAACGATAACGAACCTCTTCAATATACAAACAAGCAATCATCTCACGTAGCCAAACCCTGAACAATGGAGGAGATGGTGATTTCCAGGCTCTAAGAATAAGTATTTTAGCTACAATCATGCCAAACATTAAGGCTTTCTGAAGAGGATGTCTGAGTTTCAATATCATCAACATTTTTATGCAGTTTACTTTCACTCTTACGTTCTGTATTTAAAGAGAAACACTCTTTAGTAAAAACATTGCTACACTAAGCCTTCATGGTTTGAAGGCTGTTGACACAGACAGTGTTGACGACTCTCTGTGTGCCAATGGAGTATATTGCATTATACAGTAGATCCAGCTGAAATTATGCCTTGTACAGTATGTTACAGTGGGGCAAAAAAGTATTTAGTCAGCCACCGATTGTGCAAGTTCCCCCACTTAAAATGATGACAGAGGTCAGTAATTTGCACCAGAGGTACACTTCAACTGTGAGAGACAGAATGTGAAAAAAAAATCCATGAATCCACATGGTAGGATTTGTAAAGAATTTATTCGTAAATCAGGGTGGAAAATAAGTATTTGGTCACCTCAAACAAGGAAAATCTCTGGCTCTCACAGTCCTGTAACGTCTTCTGTAAGACGCTTTTCTGTCCCCCACTCGTTACCTGTATGAATGGCACCTGTTTGAACTCATCATCTGTATAAAAGACACCTGTCCACAGCCTCAAACAGTCAGACTCCAAACTCCGCCATGGCCAAGACCAAAGAGCTTTCGAAGGACACCAGGAAAAGTATTGTAGACCTGCACCAGACTGGGAAGAGTGAATCTACAATAGGCAAGCAGCTTGGTGTGAAAAAATCAACTGTGGGAGCAATCATCAGAAAATGGAAGACATACAAGACCACTGATAATCTCCCTCGATCTGGGGCTCCACGCAAGATCTCATCCTGTGGGGTCAAAATGATCATGAGAACGGTGAGCAAAGATCCCAGAACCACACGGGGGGACCTGGTGAATGACCTGCAGAGAGCTGGGACCAAAGTAACAAAGGTCACCATCAGTAACACACTACAACGGCAGGGAATCAAATCCCGCAGTGCCAGACGTGTTCCGCTGCTGAAGCCAGTGCATGTCCAGGCCCGTCTGAAGTTTGCCAGAGAGCACATGGATGATACAGCAGAGGATTGGGAGAATGTCATGTGGTCAGATGAAACCAAAGTAGAACTTTTTGGCATAAACTCAACTCGTCGTGTTTGGAGGAAGAAGAATACTGAGTTGCATCCCAAGAACACCATACCTACTGTGAAGCATGGGGGTGGAAACATCATGCTATGGGGCTGTTTTTCTGCCAAGGGGACAGGACGACTGATCCGTGTTAAGGACAGAATGAATGGGGCCATGTATCGTGAGATTTGGAGCCAAAACCTCCTTCCATCAGTGAGAACTTTGAAGATGAAACGAGGCTGGGTCTTCCAACATGACAATGATCCAAAACACACCGCCCGGGCAACAAAGGAGTGGCTCCGTAAGAAGCATTTGAAAGTCCTGGAGTGGCCTAGCCAGTCTCCAGACCTCAACCCCATAGAAAATCTGTGGCGGGAGTTGAAAGTCCGTGTTGCTCGGCGACAGCCCCAAAACATCACTGCTCTCGAGAAGATCTGCATGGAGGAATGGGCCAAAATACCAGCTACTGTGTGTGCAAACCTGGTAAAGACCTATAGTAAACGTTTGACCTCTGTTATTGCCAACAAAGGTTATGTTACAAAGTATTGAGTTGTATTTTTGTTATTGACCAAATACTTATTTTCCACCCTGATTTACGAATAAATTCTTTACAAATCCTACCATGTGGATTCATGGATTTTTTTTTCACATTCTGTCTCTCACAGTTGAAGTGTACCTCTGGTACAAATTACTGACCTCTGTCATCATTTTAGGTGGGTGAACTTGCACAATCGGTAGCTGACTAAATACTTTTTTGCCCCACTGTAGTATGAGGTAGCTTCATTCAAGTTCAGTTAATAAAACACGTATTTCTGTTCCAAATTTCTTTTAACGTTGATTTAAATAATATGTTTGTGGATTAGTTTTGCATCAACTTCATATCGTCTATTTACTGTGGATGACATTGTATTGAATATGAAATAGTATGCAAGGTCCTGTTTATTCCTGCATCCTGTTATGAGTAAGTGCTGTGCCAAATGCTTAATTTCATGCATCCACACATCGAGAGAAAGTTATTTCAATACACTTTTGGAGTGGCAAGTCCGCAGTGCAACTTCAGTCACATTTGCGCTCAGCGCTTTAGCTTAAACTCAACACTAAAGCTTTGGTTTGCTCTGTCAGAGCTCAGTGCGGCTGCTGCTTTGATGCTGACTCTGTGCTCACAGAGACGAGGAGAGATAGGGGCACAAACAGTGTGTGACAACAGCCCTTCTCTCTGACTGGCATTAGACATGGGACTTTATACTGGGGAGAGGATGAGTGCTGTGACAAAGTCAATAGGACAGAAGGGGAATGGGACTGCATGGGCCTGATTGTTTAATTAGACTTTACTTCATGGCATGCCAAGCCAAATGAAAAAAAGGGGGAAAAAGTACTGGGGACAAAAGTCTGATATTCTTGGCCAGAACTCATTCTCACAGATTGTGATGGGCTCATGAGATTCTGGTGAGTTGCTGATAGTGTTGTCATTGTAGAATTAGCACTTGTGTTCAAAGCCAAGACTTTTCATATAAACAATCACATTTTTTTACATCATTTTTATTCATGCTTTATGAACTTGCTAGCATAGTCATGTAGTGTGACAGTGTGCATTTACTAATATTTCCTACACATTTCACTATATCGGACAGTGTATTAGCCACCTGGTATAACTCATTGGTAACACCCATCTCTATCAAGGATTGAGGTAGCTATTGATACTTGGAGCTCCAATACTCTCACTTTGGGCCAAGAGGACAAAGCTTTAGTTTGCTGCCACTGAAATCTACATTTTTTACCCTGCCTGGCAAGTGTGTAAATGACAACACTGTCTCGCTCTCAGTCAAATAAGAGCCAGACAAAACTAGAAATAGGATAGGATAGGATAGGATAGAACTTTATTAATCCCTCGGGTGGGTTCCTCTGGGAAATTCGACTTCCAAAAAAGCACAGCAACGACCGAAGTTACAGTTACAGAATTGTTATATACACACACACACACACACACACACACACACACACACACACACACACACACACACACACATATATAAATACAGAGACAAATATAAATAAAATATACAAAGGGGATAAATAGAATAAATAGGAATAAAAAATAAAAATACAAGTGAATTGCACATTTCAAGTATTGAGTCTATTGCACTGTTGACTATTTACAAAAAGTATTGCACAAAAGGTATTGTACAGTGAGGTGAAGAGGCACTACAGCTTAGTTGTTCCCCCCTCCTTTGTCCTCCTGTTTCCCCTCCCTCTCCCCTCCAGAGAGGAGTTAAACAGTCTGATGGCGTGTGGGACAAAGGAGTTTTTAAGTCTGTTAGTTCTTGTCTTGGGGAGAAGCAACCTGTCACTGAACAGACTCTTCTGATTGTTTATGGCCGTGTGCAGAGGATGCCCAGCATTGTCCATAATGTCCATCAGTTTCTTTAATGTCCTTTTCTCTGCCACTGTCACCAGAGTGTCCAGCTTCATGCCGACCACAGAGCTAGCCCTCCTGATCAGTTTCTCCAGCCTGGATGAGTCCCTCTTTGCTGTGCTGCTCCCCCAGCACACCACAGCATAGAAAAGTACTCCAGCAACCACCGACTGGTAAAACATCCTCAGGAGCTTCCTGCAGATGTTAAAAGACCTCAGCCTCCTGAGGAAGTACAGTCGGCTTTGGGCTTTTTTATACAGGTGCTCTGTGTTGCATGACCAGTCCAGTTTATTGTCCACCCACAGCCCGAGGTACTTGTACTTGTTGACCACCTCCACCTCCTCCCCCTCTATCTGAACCGGCAGTGGACCTTCTCTGGACCTCCCGAAGTCCACAACCAGTTCCTTAGTCTTTGAGGTGTTGAGTTGCAGGTGGTTTGTGTGACTCCATGCGAGTCACACAATGTTTGTGTTGTTTGTTAGTTCTGATGATATTCTGGCACATACAGTCAGGTCCAGAAGTATTTTGAGAGTGACACAGTTTTCTGTAGTTGTATCTCTGACACCACCAAAGTGGTGGTAGAGGTCGTCATCTACTAATCGGAAGGTTAATGGTTCGAACTTTGACTGCTTTAGTCTACATGGCAAAGTATCCTTGGAGAAGACACTGAACCCCAAGTTGGTCCTGAATTGTTCAGAGTGTGAATGTTAGCTAGGTAGCACATGGACGGAGAAAAAAAAGTTGCTTGTATGAATCTGTGTGAATGGGTGAGTGAGACCGCGTTTTGAGTGCTTAAGTAGAAAAGTGCTACGTACAGTAAGAACCAGTCCATTTTTCAATCACAGCGGATTTGAAATTAAACAACTAAGATCTGATTGATGTACAGACTTTCAGCTTTAATTCACTTGTTTTAACAAAAAATGATTAACCATTTAGGGGTTATAGTCAGTGTTTATATCAATATTTTTTTGTTATAAACTCATAGTTTATAACAGACTGGCGACCTGTCCAGGGTGTACCCCGCCTCTCGCCCTATGACAGCTGGGATAGGCTCCAGCGCCCCCCGCGACCCTGAAAAGGATAAGCGGAAGCGAATGGATGGGACTCATAGTTTATAACATGACAAACTAACATTGTACACAAGTTGTTTACTTTTAACTCAAAGGTTAAAACAAGTCCAGAGATCTATTAACAGTGATTGCCCCAGCGACTCCACAGTAGGAACAGGTACAGGTAGAAATGATGGTACATTTCTACAAGTCTGACGACTCATCACTGGTTTTGTTACACTTTGACATTCAGGCTACGTCCACATGTACCCGGGTATTTTTGAAAAGGCAGATTTTCTATACGTTTGCACCTTTCGTCCACACGTAAACGGCGTTTTCGGTCACTGAAAACCGAGATTTTTAAAAACTCCTGCCAGGGTGGAGATTTTTCAAAACTCAGTTTTTGCATTTAGTGGACGAGGAATACGGAGAAAACGCAGCGTCAAAGGTGTGCGCATTTTTTGACGTCGCACTGTGCGCCACGTTATTATTTCAGTGAAATGGATTTCTACAATGGTGGACTTAGACAAAATACTGTTAACTTTACTCTCTGCAGTGTTTACATGCTTACATATACAACACAGTTTCTGTCCCTCCACACATAGGACTCAGTTCTGCTTCTATGCGCCATCTTTGTTTACTCTTTCCCATCCAGGTTTCTAGACTTCTGATTGGCCAACATTTCTACACGGTTAGGAATATATTGCCACCTGTTGCTTTGGCATGTTCCTAGCAGCGCTTTCCTTCATTTTTGCGTTTACGTTTGGACAGGATTAAAAAGAAAAAACGAAAACGGAAAATCTCAGTTTTCAAAAATGCCCGTGTGGACGTAGCCTCAAGCTTTGGCTGCTTGTCAGAGGTCAGTATGTACTCATGTTTAACATCATTCTGGGTTGATGTTCTTTGTTACAAGCTTTGTGTTAGCAAATTGTCTTTGCATATTATTACAAAGAGTTGATGTCTTATTAGTAGACCCAGTTGTTTCTAGTTGTTTCTAGGCACGGTTTCCCATCATGTTCTTGTTCTTACGTACAATAAAAATACCACTTATGTTCATATTTCCTTAATTGAAATTTGGATACAGTTTTTCTCCTCCTTCCACATGAACTAAAATCAGCTGATTGTAGCACAAGTTTATAGGAAAAAAAAGATTAAAAAAAAGATACTTAGTCATCGGTCTGTCCACAAGTTATCTTTACTTGATTCTTCTGATTATAGACCATTACATCCACCTTTTCATAGGTGATCTTGTCACAGCGTTTCCTTGATGCCATATTTTTGTTAACTTTTAACTTAATAGTTAATAGTGTCACTATTCAAATACTTTGACCTGGAAGTGCAGTTGACACATAAAATATACAAGAAAAACAATTCTTTTAAAAGTCCTTGTTACTTACCCAGACAGCAATAAAACATAATTTTCGTAGACGGATCCAAAATCAGTAATTCACCTCAGTGTTGCAGTTTCTTTTACTGACTTTCAGAGGTGATTGGTGTATTAGCCACCTGGTTTGCCATATGCTTTGTGAGTTGACAAAAAATGACACCTGAGTAGATGAACTTTCTATATTTTTCCACGTCTTCATATGAATAAATAAATAAGTAAATAAAACAAAAAACCAATAAAGGGACAGTCCTGTGCAACTATATAATTTACAAGTAGAGAAGTGTTGAAAGATGAGATCCGTATCTCTTGTCCAGTATGCTCTGCTAATGCAGTGCATGTGCATGTTTGTGGACTTTGCTGTTTGACACAAAGAAGTCCAGCTTGTATATTACATCCTTGTTCCAAGGTATTTTTTGACTGTATTATGGCTTGTATCTCTCCGCTGAACATATCCATATAAAAAGACACTGGGTATTTCCCCACAGGCTACTCTAAATATACTACTTTTCTGAAGCACACCTGTTTTAGCACTAAAGATTGGGGAGAGAGATTCCCACCTGTCCTCGGAAATTGACAGTGCTGTGTTGTGTGACATCTCTTTGCTGTTACTGGGTTCTCTGGGTAATCCAGTGCATATGGAGCAGTACCCTGACAACTGCAGCAGCTCCCCAGCAGCCTGAGAGAGCTTGCAACTGTGCAGTTGATAGAGTATACCTGACTATTGTCATTGCAGTTACCTCCACCTACACACACTTCAACACAATTTCTGCCAGTCATCACAGCCTAAAGAAGAATGATTGAACTCTCAAATTATTAAAGTCCTTCATATGCCCTTTCTTCTTCCAAGCTTTATTATCTGCAGTATTTTCCATCATCTGGATTCAGTGAATATGCATACTTCTTTTCCAAAGGGGATGTTTAATAAGAAAAATGAAGAAAAATGTTAACATCCGCTTTTATTTTAATTATTGCCTTTGCTTCTGCTGATATGGTATACACCATATCTGTCTGCAAGAAGGACCATATATTACATTTTTTTTAATAAGGATTGTGTTCTGAAACAAACAAAAGATATTACTTCTTGTTTTTTTCCCTATGTTTAATGCATTGCTTTTTGAATATAAGTGCTTATGAGGCCTGATAAGGTCTGAGATGTGTGACACAGAGTGTAATATCACTGCTGTGGCCATCGCTTGACTAGTCTGAAATTGGGACAAAATGCCTGCAAGGATAAGCTTCACAAAGCAGTTTGAATGTGACAGCGTGAGAGAATTGGCACGGATTTATTGAATTTTCAGTAGGATGTGGAAAAAAAACACAAACTAATAAAACAACATGAGCTTTTTTCCTATAGGGCCATATTTATGACTTTTTGCCATCTCAATAAGAACTGAGAGCTACGGGTTTGTGCATTTGTCTTTAGGCTATGTTGTAATTATGAACCCCCATCACCCTGCTAAGGAAGGGGCTGAGAAAGGGCCAGTCACGCTGCATCTAAAATGACTTTGGGACTGCCTTTATTCTGCTGTCATGCTGACACAGTTATATTTAGTCTTTCTTTTCATTTGCTTTCCTTCAGTGGAGGATAATTTACATATGCTGTGCTTCAGAAAGAAAATACAGAAACAATAGAAGTCTCTTTAATATGAGTACACCAGAGTAACATGTGTGGGTGGGAGTGTGAACAGAATACAAATATTTGCCCAATTAATTGTCTGTGTATTGTGGACTATATAACATGGTCACGTTTTTACCCATTTGGCCACTTTTGTCAGTTATAAGAAGTAACTCATTGCTACCTTTTAGTTGTGGTCCTGTTTGCGTTCATGGTAAACTTGAAGTGTTAAACTACTTTATTAGACCATTATTGGGATTGCCATCCTGCATTACGTCCCACATGGGAAAATCACATTTTGGTGACTGTTAGTTGGTCATAAAGCTCTTTATGGCTTCTTTTATGTTGATTGTGGTCCACAAGGAAGCAGATTATGGACACTATTAGTTAAAACTGACTCATGTACAGTTTGCTCATTTAATTATATAGGGTAAAATCATTTTTACTTTCTTGCTTGATTATTTCTATAATATAGATAAACTAATATAATATATTTTATATATATATTATATATGTGTGTGTGTGTGTGTGTGTGTGTGTGTGTGTGTGTGTGTGTGTATAGTAGCTTTTTGAATGTGTACTAAATTTGTGCTAAAATTGCACAGATAGTATCTGACACGGGGTGCTTTGAGTGCAATCTGACCTCAGTTTTCAGTTGGTTAAACTCTGACCAAAGTTTGACTGACAGCTTGTATATCAGCATAAAATAATTGAACTAAACAAGCGGCTGCACCAATTTGATCGATATGCACTGTTAAACTGCACAAATGCAAAGTTAGATGTGAGGCAAATTATTTAAAGCAGCATCAAACATTAACATTGAAGTGTGTGTACTAGAACTTGCCTGTAATTCTCTTGATTGCAGGATCTCAAGTATTTCACATGGCACCATTATGGTGATCTACGCCATACAGAGCAAGACATTTCAATTGGATAGAAAAGCCTCTTCCTTTTCCACATTTCCTCTTTTTAACAGTGACAACTCTAATCATCAGAAATTGATATTTTAAATGCCAAGTCTTGAGCTTCATTAAAGTGGTGTCAGGGGCAATAATAAATATCTTTAAAGTAGAAAGAAATGTGTTTAATAATGACTTTAATCTAATTCATATCAGCATGTTCTCTTGGGGAAACTGTTTAATTTTTATGATTTACACATAGTTCCTTGTCTGGAGGCGAAAATGAGCAATGGCCCATATTTTTGTTAGCATGATATGAAAGCATTAATTTTCACCCACAAACCTGACAGAACAGGGCTCCTAGAGGCAAGTTAATACAAAATGATCACATTTTCACTCATAATCAATATTGGTCAGTGACAGTAGTCTCCTATTTTTCATTCCACCAGTTGTCTGGAGAGAATGATATGTGGCTCTTTCCTGGTAAAGGGCCCTCTCAGCGACTTGGAGATGGAAATGGCGTTTTTAACAAGTGGCCTGGGAAGCTATTGATTATAGTGCCATTTCTGGAGCTGCAGTTTCTACGCCCTGAGAGCCTCTCCAGCCTTCTACGCCGGTTGGTTCTTAACAGTGTGAAAGTAGGAATGTTGAAACTGTTGCCACTGTTGTGTGATGCTTTATTTTCAATATTTGCTGTGCAAGTTGGCTTTGTGGATTTGTCAGTATCTCCAGTATGTTGTTAGTTGAGGTGACCACTTATTCATTTCTTTCATTTTCTGGTTTTTGATTTTCTGTTTTTTTTGTTAGTGGGATGAAAGTCATTTTTAGTGTTTGGAACTATTAAATTGATTTATACTATTTTCCTTAGCTAATTACTAATTACTAATTACTAATTGACTTTTCTAATGACTTTTACTACCATTGAGCTTCCAGTTGTGTATGTTACTGTGGCATGTACAATCCACATAAATGTTGTCGTAAACCAACCCTAGGCCCCCAGCCCCAAGGGAACAATGGTCCTAAGCAGCAGCCAGCTCCTCTAGCAGAAAATGCTGAGGGCCACCTCAAGGAACAAAACAAAGAGACCTAAACTTTGATGTGCAATCTTACGCTGAGAGGCCACAGACACAGCTCATAACATCCACAGCTACCACTTTTAACAAGGAACCTCAGAGGTGTCATTGTCGTGCTTGATGGGAAAGGCACACGGAGGACCTAAACATTATTAGGTAGATACTGATCAGTATATATGTCAGGATCTTGGCACACCTACTTAGTACAAAACTAATATTGCTAGATTATTTTCATATTTAAAAAAGATAAAAATATCAAAATAAAATGTCATCAGTGATTCAGGATATAAGAGATGGTGATTTTCAGCCCATCCTTGTACATGCATATAGTAAGGCTAAAATAGTTTTTCTCTTGTAACTTGGGCGTAACATGTAAGTAGACCTCAGGGCCTTATTATTGACCATTATTAGCTGTTTGGCATTTATAACAACTGAAAAATGAAAAATAAACTAAAAGGAGACAGGAGAAACATCCTTCAACTGTGTGTGAATATTGATGTTGTAATGTTTGTCCACCAGATGGCACTCTGCAACTTCCCTGTTGGAAACTCATGTGTTGGGAACTGCTGATCCGGGTAAACAATTTTTTAAATGACCAAATAGAATAAGTCTTAAAAATCCTATATCAGCCTGGCTCTGCATGTAACAATACAAGACAACACTTAAGACAGAAATGGATATCACAGTTTGTTGACAAACAAACATAACATAGCAGAAACAAACTTCAAAGTAATAGTACTACTTAGTGATAGATGGGAGGAATAAAGTAATTTGTAAAAGTATATAGTAACTACTGATATGTAAATATACCAGAATATGAAGTGCATCACTAAGAGATGAAAGCATAAAGCTCCTCTTAATTTAAAGCGTAGCTTGTCAGTGTCTTTCTGGACCTCCATCCATTTTTGTCTGCTTGTTCAATTCAGACTCCCAGAGTAAGGGTGGAGCTCATTCCAGCTTTCATAGAGAGGGAGGCAGGATAGACGCTGAACAGGCTAACACAGAAAGACTGACTAAGGCCAGTTTAGAATCACCAACTAAGCTAACGACATGGATGTCCTTGGACTGTGGGAGGAAGCTGGAGGACCTGGAGAGAACCCACGACCTTCTTGCTGTGAGGCAACGGTGGTAACCACTGCACTGCTGTGCCGCCCACAATGCAAACATACCGTACAAGACTGTAAACATGTCTGAGTTAGCTTGTTGAGTCTCTTGATGCAAAGAAGGACCCCCGAGGTGTTGAGGAACCTTAATGCGTGGGAGAAGAAGCTATTGCAGTGTCTCATGGTGGTGGCTGAGATGCTCTGAAACCTTTTTCCAGGCAGCAGAAAAGTGAATGCTTCTCACACACGAGGGGTCTGCAACAATGCTGGTAGCTTAGCGCACAGAGAGTGTTGTTCCTTAGGGGAGCTTAGAGCCATATAAAAAAACAAACACTATCTTCCAAAATTGTTCTCTCATCAATGTCTGGGTACAGGTTTTCTTCGCTTTTGTTAACAGATTAAAATGGTTAGTCTTTTAATATGGGTATTACAAATCTGTTAAGATTGAGTACACACCAGAGGATATGTGAAAACCTCTCCACACGGTTTAGTTGCTGTATCCCAACCTCTCCCAAGCTGTGCATCTTAGGTGACATCAGTGAATTAGATATGGAAGTAAATACATCACATATACTCCTTAGTTTTCTTAGTGATGCATAAATAAATATTTTCATGGACTGGAAATCAAAAAACAGTTTCTATGGGTATCTATGGGTGGTTGACTGTAGGCATGGTTACCGGTATCTGACATAAACGGTAGTAACCAGACCGAAAAGCAGCGCACATTTCGGTGCTTTATTTTGGTGCTTTTTTTTTTCCTGAGATGTCATACACTTTGGATTCCAGCCAATCATTTTACCTTTGCAAGGATAGTAGTCGGGCCCAGGTACGTACGTTCTTTTAGAGCTACAGATTAAAAATGCCCAAGGCGAAGCGGTCAAAAGTCTGGCTGTACTTCACATGCAAACTCAGCAGCCTGCAACAAGTGCTTTAAGGTGATACTGTGATACTGTGCAAAGGAGGTAACACCTCGAATCTGACGACGAACCTGGCGACGCATAGCGTTTTTTTAAAAGCCGAGAAATGTACTACGTTAGCAACATCCCCCAAGAACCCGAAGAGGAGAGTCCTGGCCCCTAGCCCTGTCAGTGTAGCAGAAATGATGATGGCAGCAGCAGCCGTTCTTCTCTGCGTGAGTAGCTTAATGTTGTTCGTGTATAATTTATGTTGAGTAGGCTAACCACGTTATTAAATTAATGCATGTAAGGTGAACTAGCAAACACCGTCGTAGTTACATGCAGCTGTCTTCTTGTTTGATGGCAGATACTCCCTTCACCCTGGCCAAAAAGGCTAAAATGACCAAAGAAAAAGTGGAAAACAGCTAAACATGAGAGGTTTTTGGACAAAGTTTGTGTTTTTTCCATTGTTTAAGCACTGCTTCCAGCCAAGAGTGATACCATATATGCCCTATAGCTGCAGAAAAAGCTAACATTGTTATCTTTTTACAAAAAAACAGCTAAAAATAAGAGGATTTTGGACAAAGTTTGTTTTCTCTATTCTTTAAGCACCGGTTCGAGCACCGTTTATGCACCGGCACCGTTTCAAAAGTACCAGTTTGGCACCGGTATCGGATAAAACCTAAACGATACCCATCCCTAGTTGGCTGTAGTCTTTTTTCCGCCTTCATCCACCTTGCAGGTGTTCACTGTGTTGGGTGGGTTGGCCAACGCTGGGAAGTCCGTTCCGCACCTTGGAGGCTTGTGGGTGCACCAAAGACCTATGGTGTGGATTGCTGGGTGAAGCTTGTCCCAGACCCAGACCTGTGTGTGTTGTCCCTCTTGTAATAAAAGGATAGCGCACAAATAGAAATGTTCACGCCACTAAATTACATCTTCCTGAATCCCCCCCCCCCTTTTTTTTTGCCTGTCCTGCCTTAGACATTGTCATACTGTATGCCACATGTAATGTAATAACTTAAATAACACGACTAGAAATGAAGAAATAAGCAGATAAACCCTGAAGAAGAGGAGCCTATAGAGAATTTATACAGCTGATCTTGGAAAAGCAAAATGTATTTAGCACAACAGTGTATTCAGATCATGATACTGATTACAAAAGCTGCCAGATAGGACAGGATTTTTTTTTTTTTTTTTTTTAAAGATTGAGTTCACAGAAAACGCTGGTAATAAAAGTTCTTGTGTAAAGTCATTGTTAAGCTGACTTTAGGCACAGCACATTTTTTTATCTTATTTCCTCTGTGACACCTTTACCCCATTGGTCCCAAGCTTACTTGATAATCTTGTAGCAGCTCAATAACAACTTACAATGTGTTTGCAATATCATAACCTGAGCTGAAAGTAGAACTAGAACCTTTGGATACTTAGAAATGTTGGGTCAGGTACTGGTCAAGGTTGGCAACACATAAAATTCAATCCAAAGATAAATTATCTACCCCTTTTATGACTCTGAGCCTCAAGTCCATTTGTTTGTGTTGAAGATTGAAATCTTAAGCCTTAGAGCTTCTTTTCCTCCCTTAATATACTATAGAGACTATACTATATACTACACTCAAGCTACAAAAATAAAATAAATCCATCAGCTTTAGAGGGATCACAAGAAGTAGCCAAATTAACAATTTGGTATATTTTGAGAATAAAGACAGTACTAGTGGGCACACTAGTAACTTAAAACTAAGTCTAAAAATTGTTGTAATTCTTATCAGAATTTTATTACCTTTTTAATGATCATCACTCAATCAAGTTACGTAGGTAAACATGTCCCAGTCTGCTCAGAGCCCACTGTGTTTCTGCAGGTTTAATTACATTCTTATTGTAGATTTTATTGGCCACACAGAAAGAAAACAAATATTTCAATCATAGATGGGCAGAAAAAATGTGTCATTAGTCTGTCGAGCTTCTCCCAAAGCCTTTTTTTTTTTTTTTTTTTTACCTTGGAGTCACCTTACCATTGTATAAATTCTTACAGAAGCATCTATTTTCATTGCTCATTAATTGCCTAATTACTCCCCAACTGTCTTTGTTTCAGAGGATGGCTTACTGACCAAGGGGGTAAGTCTTCCAGCTGGTGTCTCAAAACAACCTATTAATCCTGTGTCACAGCAATTCTATGAACTTGTCAGCATTAGCAATTCATTCAACTCTAATCACAACTTGAGCTTTATTTTTAAGAAATTTCAGGTTGCTGAGTTGAGTGGATCTGGTGTTATTATAATGTACCATTGGCTAATCCTCTACCTCTCTAAAATATTTTAAAAACTGAACAAGGAGATTTACTGCAACTTGCTATAGGAAAGACCATATTTTAATATATACCCAGGTTATAAGAAGGGGAAGTTTTTTTAGTTGCTACAACAGCTTTAATTGTATGCCATAATTAATTGACTTTCCTTGTATCCTTATTTATTACTTGATATTTTCTGCTTGGTCTCTTCATTTCCCTAGAGATTTGGTTTATTGGTGTAGACTATAATTAGGCTGAGTTTTGATTCCTGTACGTTTCTTTTATTATTCCTGTTTCTTGTATTTTAGAATTGTAGTTACTGTGTAGTGTTTTTGAAGTTTTGGTTTCTTTGGTTTTCTCCTGGTATTTTGTTATTTCTAGCCTTCCCAGTGTTCTCCTGTACCTTGTAAGGCTGACTTTTGTCTCTATTTGGTTTAGTGTTCTCATTATTTCCTATTTTACTTTGTTTGTTAGTGTCTCTTGTGTCTTGTTTGCTTATACCACCTGTGTGGTGTTCATCTTGATTTTGTTCAGCGGTGTCTCGATCACTTCCTGTTTCCACTTCCCCAACTAGCCCTAGAGTATATAGAGTCCTGTCTTTCCCTTGTTCACTGTCAAATATTTGTTGTGTTTTTGTTGTTCATTCCATTTTTCACTTTTTTTGTCTCTCAGCTTGCTTTGTGAAATTTTGTGTGCAGGACTTCAGCTCTCACCCTAAAAAAGGTTATTTTTTTCTTTACTGTGTTTGCCTTGGAGTATTGTGTTTGGATCCACTCTCTGCTGAAAACATAACAGATGAGTGTGTGTAGATCATTAAACTATTGTTAGTAATTTAAAAAAATATATTAATAAATAACACCAACACACTTCCACACAGTTCCGATTGGGGTGAAGAAAATGGATGCATCCCCTGGCTTTTTCTTTTAGGTCTACCAGTCTCCACACTCCATGGAGTGTTGATGAATGATTTGCTTGGCTGAGCGTACTAACAGCAACTAGAAAGAGAGATTATATTTATCACATAGTGGTTACTCTCATTGGCTCACTGTAAAATTCAGAATAAAATTTAAAAACCTTCTCCTCACATACAAAGTCCTGAGTGATCAGGCATGATTATGTATTTAAGAATGCATGAATTCATAGTAGGATTGTTTCTCAGTAGAAAATATTACTTTCAGAGTGAAGGTTCCTAAAGCTTCCAAAAGTAGAATGGGAGGTAGATCTTTCAGTTTTCTGCCTCATTTCCTGTAGAACCAGGGCCCATTTGAGGTTAGGAAGAACTGTCTGTGAAGGTTCTCAGGAAGAACGTTCTCTTCTTGTCTTAGAACTCATGTTTGTCATAAAGCTTAAAGTCAGGGCTATATCAAATGCCCCTGAAACATCCCTTACTTATGTTGCTGTAAACTACTTTAACTTAGTTCATATTTATATTTAAAGTATTTAATACTTAGTAAACATATGACATACGGTATTTATTTTTAAAAGTTTGACAGTGAAACCATGATAAGATGTTTTGAGCCTTTCTAACTAAATCCATTTGTAGATTGAACTTTAGACTTTGTGTTTGTAACGGACCATGGATAGTCTTGATAACAAAAATACCCCCTCTCTAGACCCCAGATCCCAATTTGATCCAGCAGATGCATGGAGACCTCACATGATGCATTGTGCAGTGTATTTTGCCTCCACTGCTTTCAACATGTGTTGATATGCTACTATTGCATGTTATTGGCTTTGCTCTTCTCATCTGTACATACTTTTGGCCTGGCTGTTTTTCACAGTCTGTCTCAGTCATGTCAGATAGCTGAAGCTCTCCGAGTGTGGTTTTGCCTGAGGTCTCTTCCTGTTAAAGGGAGTTCATCTTCTTCTCTGTTGCCAAGCATTTACTCACAGAGGATCATCACATCTCTATGAAATCGCTGAATATGAAACACCTTCAGATAATTGTTGTTGTAAACTGCTGCTGTATAGATAAAAGTGAATTTATAGCAGCTCATCAGTCTACATTTGATTAGAGAAAGTAGCAATACAGCTATACTATAAGCCATTACAATAAATCCAACTGGCATTTGAGGGGAAATATGGACCCAAAAGCAGATTTACATGCAGACAAGATTAACGAAAGGCCTTTGATAATAGTCCACAAGATGGGAGTTCAGAAATCTGAAGAATAACACAGTCCGACTCTTACTGAAAACTCAAGGGGCAGGGTAACATTGGATGACTAGAAACAGACAGTACAACAAGACAAAGGATAGACTCAAATTGAGGGTTTAAGTACACAAAGATCGATTAGGGGCAAAGGAAACAGGTGGGTGAACAAACAGGCAGAACCAATCAAGGGAAACAAGAGAAAAGCCAGACATGGGTCAAAATACTATCAAAATAAAACAGACAGCGACAAGACAACAACCACCTAACAAAGAGACTGAGACCTGACAATAAGATACAGGCAACACAGGGGAGTCCAGATAAACTGAAACTGAAGAATTCTAACCACAAACAGTTAGTCTGCAAAAAGCTAAGAACAAGAAAACAGAGACAAAACTGAGACGACTAAAAAACAACAACCTGGAATTAATTCTAATCACCATAAAATTAATCTAAAAATAATTAGAGAAGTCTAAACTTGTGCAAAAAACCAGGGACAATTAACACCAAAAAGCCTTGAGGTAAGTTATCTCGATATTTAATGTGATATACACATCACAAATGGATGACTGAGTTTTGTGTCTTGAAAACAATTGTAATTAACTGAGGAGACATAGATTATGTGAATGGGCTGTTTTGTACTGTTGAAGATGAGTGGCAGCTTACAACTGCAGATCTGTTAATTGCCACTGATAATGCTGGTAACATGCCAGAGGCTAAACAACTAAGTAACTTCAAACACATGAACCTAGCTGCTCAGTGAGTTCTGTAGCAGACCTCTGTGTCACCATTACTTGGAAGGATTAAACAAATCTCCACAGCTAATCATACCTTGGTGGTAAAAGCATCAGCTGCAGCATATGCCACTTGCTGTTTAGCTTGAAATTTGAATAGAACCTTTAACATAATGGAGAGGCATTTTTTTTGTTTTGTGCAACAACCTGCCATTTGTGTTGCTCTCTTCTTAGTTGTGAAAAAGCAGAGCTGATATTAACACTAATCCAAATTGCCATCAGTGGCTTTTAAGCCACTGAAATTAGTGGGCATCATTGCACCTTTCCATCATCTGAATTATGACACATGAACAGGCTTTGGTGGTACAGCCACATAGGACTTTTGGGAAATTATTCCAGATATATACGTTGGGTTAACTGACTCACATAGCCTTGTTTAACCTGATGTTCATGTCATTGATGTTCAACTGGACATACACTTGGACATTGGTTTTTTTTTGCCAGTCCCGTTTGGTTCTTCTGCCATCAGAATTGTTGTCTAAAGGCAAAGAAAGATGCCCAACGGATTTACTTTACCAAATGGACCATCCCAGCCTTGCCATATTGGTCTATTTGATTCACCTTTGCTTTTATTGTTTATTTTATTATCATTTGCTGAAGACGGGACAGACTTGACTGGGGAAAAGAAAAGGGAGAAAGAAAGAGGGAAAGAAAAAGAGCGGGGAACATTGTTAAATATCCCAATTCTTTGATCTTTGGGCTGAAGGAAGAACAACACTCTGTATATAAATGCTCAATCAACAATCTCTTTATTCCATACAACACTTTGAGCTTTAAAAACGTCTAGACGGGAGATGTGGACAGGAGGGTGTCCGCCAGATCTCGAAGTGTCTGACTGTTTCTCACATTTTTATAGCTTCAGCCCCCCTCCAAACTAAGCATTCACATTCTTTCTCTCTTACGGCGCCTAAATGACAGCCTTGGCTTTCTGTTTTATCTCCTGATGAGATGGGGCAGAAAACCTCTGTTCTGTTCTTTCTAATCAGACAAATAAGGACATGATTCTCTGAAAACAGTGTTTCTTATAAATCCGCAGTATAATGCATCATAAAACAATGTCATTCATTCACAATAAATCAGCAGTCTACTGTAATACAAATCAGTCTAATAAATGTAATAGTTATCACCTTCTTCTAAGTCAGGAGTATAATGCAACCTAAAACTACATAATGATTTCACAATCTTAGAGGTATAACGTGGCATAAGATAATATAATAATCTCACAACATACACTTTATAATGAGAGCTTAGACTGCAACACTGTGCAGTTTCTGCATATTTTGTATTATTTTGTATTTTTGCATTTTCCATTGTCACAGGAGGCGACCAAGGACAGTTCTGAAAAACTAAATCTTTTATGATTATTTGATTAGGTTTAAGATGAAGGGCATGCACCAAAATGAAGAGTATCTTCTGAGATGGATAAAAGTAAAAGATTCAGTGAGGTTGGAGTAACTGCGACTGCCAGCTCCCACTCTTTTTTTTTATTCTTTAGTAAGACTCTTGGGTGGGTGTCTTCAGCACACTTAAAAATACTAGATACTCCTGTGCAAAAACATACAAAGATTTAAGAGATTTAGGAGCTGTTTGCTTTTTAACTCTCAAAATATGAGGTGATGAGGTTTTTCCATTTCTCTCTACATCCTATCTGCTGTTAGAAACATACTATTTATAATTTATTGTTAATATTTTTTTAATCACAGACCTTGCAAATGTCTAAGAGCCTTTCATATTTCAGAACCAGCTAGTTGGAAGTAAATACAGATTTCAGGCAGTTCACATTCAAATAATTTCTATTCAGCTGTAGCAAACACTTGAACATCGCCATGTGTGTGAGATTATAATCACCTTGTCATTGTGTCCTCTGTTGTTGTTATGTGTTGATCATAAAGGTGCTTAGTGTGGGGCTGGGCCACAGCTATACACATGTGGCCATATGCAGGGATCCTTCTGTCCTCTCTCCTGTTTGACATATAAGCTCTGTTGGTGCCAGATGAGCTCTCACTGAAAACTGGATGTAGGCCGGTCAATCCTCACGGGCTCACCTGTCAGCCTGTGTTTCTCTTTCCCTTCTAAAGCAACGCTGACACTTCCTCTGTCCCTTGTCTCTACTCTTCTGCTGTCACTCTTTCTTCTCTCCTTCACATTCTTACTGACTCAGTGACTAGTGTCACCAGTACAGGGTTAATCATGTACCTGGCACAGGTATTTCCAAGATGCCAGATCCTACCATGTATCAGTCTTGTCTGGGTCTATATCGTTAGTTCTCTTTAATCCATATATGCCGTGATTTTGGGCAGCAAACAAATTTGTACAAATTGATCAGTAGGAAGGTTGCTAACTGGCCTTTTATACTTCTTCTTCTTTCTTTTTTCTTTTTTTTTATCTTGCGCAATATTCTTGTTGTTGGTGGTTGTGGCTGTCTTTTTCTTTAAAACCACATATTTCTAAAAAAAAAAATCTTAAATACATATTTCAGTACAATCTATCAACAGTGCATACTGAACAACAAATAAAATAGTAGTCAAATAGTATTTCATTTCTGCTGGAAGTACTTAATTGTTTATCCACTAGTCAAGTCAAGTTTATTTATAAAGCACATTTAAAAACAACCGAGGCTGACCAAAGTGCTGTACAATAAAATACAAATATAAAATACAATAAAACAGAGCCTTTCATATTTCAGAACCAGCTAGTTGGAAGTAAATACAGTTTTTAGACAGTTCACATTCAAAGAATTTCTATTCAGCTGTAGCTGTAGTTTGTTTAGGTTGCGTAGCTCTGGTTTGCATTTGTTTGAGCCTTGCTTCCCTGTAGTGGTGCAATCATATACTCTCCAAGCGCATTTTAAGTTAGTGGGACTCAGTACTTTTTGTCATAGATTCATTCCAATTACACTGTTGGAAATATTCCTTTGAGATTCAGATTCATGCTGACAATTGTGATTGCAATACAATTTTTGCAGATTTGGCTACTGCTTCTTCATCCTGATAATCTCCCATTCTGCCACATCCCATTGGGTTTTATTGGATTCCGATATAACCACTGAAAATCACGAGAGTCACTGTCATGATATAGCTACATAGACATACACATAGCAGACAATAGAATTTGACTTTGGTATTTATGCCGTGATTGATTTGTATTTATTCCATAAAACCTTTGTTTCCACAAATGTGCAGAAGGCTGAACTTTGACACTAAACAGGTTGGGATCAATGGATTCAAGCTGTTGACACTAAAGTCTGACCCTGCCATCTGCATGCTATAGCACAAATTAAGATTAATCAAATCCATGCAACCAGTGCAGTCTGTGTGAGCATTATAAAGAGTGTGAATTTTGAGTAACTGTGTGCCAAGCTCAAAACAGTCTGGCTATTCTCCTCTGACCTCTTTCATAAACAAGATCTTAGACAGCCGGCTATCTCCAGGTTCTGTTGATTCTTTTGCTTTAGATTGCACACAGATTTCTGTTTCACCCCTTTGCATGTTGAGATGAAGTGCTGCTATTAAGCCAGGCAGACATATTGGAGGAAAAAGGAATGAAGCAGCATCAAAGAATAACGGTAAGATAATACAGTAATAGAGAACAGCCAAACCTGAACAAGCAGGCTATTGGCAAGCAATTATAACTTACTGATCAATGTGCGATATGACACTACACAATGGTTTAATTGCTTGATTAAGCATACGAAACTGTATTACTTATAAAAAAGCTAAAACAAGAGAGTGTATCAGGTTTTTATTTGTTTATTAGTCTAAGTAATTCTTTGGCACATGTTTTGTGAGGTGATCTCATTCATCTCACTTAATTTGTTAATGTTTCATATGACCACTTTGAAAATATTTATTTTTCTGCCAAATCCTGAAATTTTTCAGTTGATTTAATTCATGTAACATAATGTCGTAATAATTAATTGACCTATTTTTTCAGCATAATATGATTAACTGCTCCTCTGCAGAGTTTCTGTGTAAACAAACAACATATGGGCATGTCATTTATCAAAAAAACCTGCTGTGGGTATTAAAGTTCAAAAACAACATGAGGATAATTGATGATATTATGTTTAAAAACCAAGCAATAACAATAAAACTACTGAATGTATTTTACACTTGACTATAAGTACAGTAAATGCATGCATACATACACAAAACTATATTGATTGCATGTAAAATGCAATTATTAAAGCACAGCATATCCAGCTTATTGCTACAAGCTGCAACAACCCCCCCCCCCCCCCCCCCCAAAAAAAAAAAACAAAAAACCAAAAAAAACAAAAACATTATGCAACATGTAAAACTTTACATATGGATTCAGTTAGGAGACTTTGTTACTAGTACTTTTGAAATCCTTACAGGGCTAGAAATTAAATATAAATAGATACTTGAACCTGGTGGAGCAAAAATATTTAATCAGTATATGAGTACACACTTTTTGTATCAGTTAGATAAGAGCTTGTCAAATGAGTTTTCCACCTCTCCTATCACTCTATCTCAAGTTCATCTTCGATTTCCTAGCTGCAGCCTGGTGTTAATGCTAATGTTATGTGGTATCATTGGAGACACTAAAGTTGATGGCTAGCTTTAGTGGACTTGTGTCCTGTATAAAACCCTGTCTCCAGATATACCAAGAAAGATTTAGTGAAGAGCGAAGGGGTCTTTTAAATGAATAAGTGCTGGAAATGTGGTGACACATCTCTACACCCAGCCATTTGGATTGAAATTGCAAAGAGGTGAGCACTGAGGTCCTGTCCATTTGGAAGACTGACAGCACAATCAGGGACGTCTTAATCACATCTGGTTGTCTCATTAATCAAAGGAAGTACTATTGTTAAATGTTATGCCTCTGTCCATCACTTCACCAGTACATTTCTGGTAATAATTTGGCTAGCATTCAAGGAAAGTTCTTTGAATTGACACAGCATGTAGCTGACCTGCTGTCTGTTTTAATTTTTAGTTTGCAAATATCATATGGCTACATTTTCAACTACTGAGAGAGGGGTAGTAATCAAGTCCACAAAGTATATGTGATTGACATGACACTGGAGGCTCTGTAGCATGAGTATTTTCCAAAAAGGCAAAAGCAAAGTGTGCTTACTGAAATAGTTGCTGGGGTTTTTGCCAAGTAGAATTTCCAAAGTATTTTTATTTGATTGAAAAGAAGTCAACACTCCCTTAAACGTTTAAATGTTGCATAAGCTGTAGAAAGTGAGCAGCCATCAACATGTATTTGACATCTCATTTCAGTATTTTTTACTTGGTCCATCATATAAAACTTACATGATTGATCAGTTTATTAGGTTGTCCTTACTATTATTTTAAAAGTTCAGAAATTGCTAACCAACTACTCCCATTCCCAGAGCAATGCATCACAAGATGGGTAAAATGAATTGCATAGCCAATAGTTCTATTTATCATTAAGTTGACGTAACCCTTGTGGTGTCCTCGGATCAAAAATGGTCCCTAGGTGAATGGCAAACAAGCATATGGGAATCCCGAGGACACCAGTGTCAAGAACTGGAGAGAGAAGTATCATCAAGAAAGCGAGAGCCACGCTGTACAGAACAAGCCTGGCAAAAATATTTCAACTAGTCAAAAATGTATCTAGGAATCTCAGAACAACAAAATCTATCTTAAATTCTGTACTATGTTTAACAGCATTTGGGAGATAATTTAAAAAAAATCATGGAGGCTAATCTGTCCTCTATGGTATGTTTTTTGGTTTACACTTTAGTTTACATATTCCTTTATCTACTCAGTCTAATTGACTTTTATTGATATGCAGTATTGTCTCAGGGTTTTGGCGTAATGGAAATATTTGCTGTGGAGCATGTTATTTATTGCATTGTTTAACGATTCATTTATCAAAGTACATGAATGGCCGCTAACACCACCACCACCCGCCGCTTAATCCACCACAATTAGAATCTAATTGTTCGAAAATCCCTGCACAGTATTATTGAGAAACTCTTTTGTGAATGACAAAGGGTTATTTTTTTGTTTTTAGTTTCTATTTGACCTGCAGAATATATTTGCCATTGCATGTTTATACTTTTATTATGCATGCTGAATACAGACTTTTCAGTGCTGTGAATTGTACAGTGGAGATTTCATGTTTGGTATTTTTTTTGTGTCAGATACCTGTATCAGCACAGCTAATAACATTCTGCCTCCATGCTTGGGGTCGGCCATCTTTCTAATTCACTCCGATGTACTTTCAGTTACAGTATACTCATTTTCACAAACTGCACTAATCTGTCCAACTACTATCCCGTCTCACCTGTGGACAAAGCAGGCGTCTGACTGCCCAGAAGAGTAATTCTTAAAGATCCTGCTGAATGCTTCCCTCTTTTGGCTGAGGTAGCTTAATCATTACAGTTAATGGAGATACTTGACTGTCTGTGGGTTTAATACTGTACTAGATGGAATCCTCAAATTTTTAAAGCAAAATTGACTTGTAGAGTCAGTTGTCGTTGATCCTTTCATTGCAGTGTGGCACAAGAGTCCAGGGTTGTCAGTTTCAGGATCCTCCTCTCCTGCTCTTCTGCTCCCGTTGTGACATAGCATGCTGTTGATATGTTGTAGGAGAAATGTCATTTTTTTAAAAAAATATATATATATAACAGGTTGCCTTCAACTAGTGTTGACATTTCGATGTTCAGCTGAGGACAAACACTCCATAAACCCATGATGAGGGTCGACTTGCAGAAAGCTATGACGAGCTAACAAGCAATCTCTTCATATTCAGTCTCGCATCATCACTGCAGTGCTTATGATAAATGCATAGCGGTCAGCATTGTTTCAGGCAGGTTACTGCTGCGAATGGGATTTATTGACTAAGACATAGTTGTTTGTATGAATTAAAGAATAATTGTTTTTTCATGTGTAAGGTTTTTGATGAAAACAGTGCAGTAAAATCATAATGTTAAACCCTCTTGAACAGTTTGTAGGCAACGATTGACTGACTTTCTGCAACCTTCAAGTTGGTCTCATAAAAGCTGGCTAACTGTCACCCCTGTCAGCACAGCCTGAGAGGTGGACGAGACATGTCATCCCAACAAAATTTAAAATGTGTTTTGAGGCCCCTTAGTAGAGTGGCTGCCACTCTTTCTCATCCCCAGGCAGATTTAATGCCCAACACTACTCCAGAGAGCAATGTGCCCACCCCAGCACATCATGGGGTGTATTTCTGTCTTTCTCAAACTCTCTCTCTCTCTCTCTCTCTGTCTATGTGAAGGGACCCAGGTGAGGCTGTTATAGAGCTGAACCTTGAATTCCCTCCAGAATGTTTCTGTATATCAGAAGTTTGACCTCTCTGCTGTCCATTGAAGGCATCTGAATAAGAATTATTACTGTAGGAATTTGTTTGCTTTACCTGAAACCATAATAAACTGTGTGTGCCTGTGATGGAAATATCCTCAGAAATGCACATTCATTGCTTAAATAAATGTGAAAATTTTGAAATTGCATCTGTGAAACTTCGTGCATGGAGCAGTTTGCCTTTTACCGTAATTTAGTTTATAGTACAGGCAGGTTTAGCTGAAAAGGCTCTGCTCTTTTTTGGGAGTTCTCTACGAATTTGAATAGGAAAAACTGTTTAGCTTGTGAATCACTTATTTTTATTTGGAATAGTTTCCTCATTTTCTGAATGCTGGAAATGAATTGCCATCTTAATTTGACCAGAAAAGTCTGTTTCTGTCCTCGGAAATCACTTAAAGACCTACTATGTTTGAGAGTATTCTCACCTAATATACTCTTCTCTCTCTTTCTTTAGTCATCCCCCCACCACAGCCAATATTTTGTAATAACATTCTAACAACAGTTTCGTATTCAACAAAGGAACATATCCTGAAATCATAGCTAAATAATTAACTGATTAATCAAAATGTTCTGATTCTTTTATTGATAAAGGAAATTATTGCTATTTTCAGTCATGCTCTAATATGGTCACTGCCAGTAGCAACATTTAAAATTGCGGAAAAGATTGTGCCATTATTAAGAAAGCAGTCCAGAAGCCTTATGTTTTATTTAAACTACCAAATGCAAAACATTAAATATGCCAGCTACGTGCAGCCGTTGAGCTCATGCTGTTGATTTAGATGCATGGCAATACAAGTGTAATTCGAAATGCGTCACTGCCAGTATACCTGCTCTAAGTATTCACAGTAGTCCGTATTATCAACTAGGACAGGTATGATCTGTCAGTTAATCAGCTTTTCAAGTGTCAGAATTTATAGGTGTGATACAAATGTACTAGTACTAGTACACCTTTCATGTGTGACTAAGTGTGTGGTGGTAGACTACACTTTCTTACCATGTGACAAGTGTCCCTTTTTCCTGATGGTGAACATGGAAGTTCAGGGGAAAAAGAATATCATTATGGAAACATCGAACTGAGTCTGAGTGCACCTCTCCACTGCTGATTCTGTGTAGTCATCATTTAAACAGGATAGGGGGATAAATTTCATATTGACTGGCTGATTATACTCATTCAATTTGCAGTGATCAAACGGAAGGATGAGCTGTAGGCTTCGGTGACTGTATGGTTGCTGGGTTGGCAGCTCAAATAAAGCCTGAGGTGCCTCACATCTACCTGGAAGTCTCTGTGAGATGATGTGATTGTTGGTGATGATATGGGGTAATGGATGTGTATAGCTTTCAATCTATTGGCAGTCTTTCTTACTCCTGTGCCTGTTGCGGGCAAACTCATTTTGTAAACACCTCAAGAAAGTTATTCAGAGAGACAGGGGTTCTTACTCCATCCATCTGACTAAATAGCACTCTGACAAAGCTTTGGGTGTGTATTTTTATAATGAGAGCTTCTTTCCATGATCCCAAACCACCTTTTGGCATTTCTGCCACAGTTATTTTGTATTTGATAATAAATAACCCCCACACAGTTACTTTATATTCTTAGAGCAAACAAGCCCATGGACTGTATACACCCGATGATCAATTGGCTACCAGTCTAATAGTCTGCAAATGTACAGTATTCAAATGAATGAGACAGTGCATCAGCCCGAAGCAGAACTGAGCTAATGATTTATGTCTGCTGGCACAGTGACTTCAGTGCAGCCCATTTCTCACCTTTCCATAACATTACCTATTATGGTTCCTCTCTACAACTATATGATAGGCAGTATGAGTAGAAGTACTGTGTTTCTGTATGCAGTAAAATGATAAAAATCCCCACATGAATATTAAAACTTTCACAGAGGGCAAAAGATGTAATGTTTTAATCTGGAAAGGGTCAGAAGCAGTTATTTAGGTATTCATAATTCTGAATGGGCAAGTACTAATAATTAAAATTGTGTTCTGCTTAAAGTAAAATGTCATCCCTAATAAATAAAAAGAAAAAGCTATAATCGAAGCTGAAGGTAACCTTTATCTTCTCTTGATTTTCATGACTACTTAACGTTTAGTTTTCTGCAGGGTCAAGTACCAGTTCACCATGATGCTTACTGAGATATTAATATTATCACTCTTTTCACACTTTCCTGGAAACCATTACCTAAATTAACAATTGTCACAAAAATTTAAAAAAGATAAGCGTTTTCTGTATTTCTGCCTTTATTAGTTACTGTAATTTAAATGATAAAGTAGTTCAATAGCCAATGAGACTTATAGCTCTATAATATAGAGCCTGGGAGACAACATTATTGTGATAATGCCATATGTAACTCAACTCAATTTTACTCTTGGAAATAGTTAAAGCTGGCAAACTAGTTATGTATTGATCTGTGGTGCTAAACTGTGCAGGTTAGTTTAGCAGAACTATACAGCTCCATCTAGCATTAGACTATAATTATAATGCAGCATAGGTGTAACAAAACCACAGCAGGAGAGAACTCAAATGCAAACCACCAGTTGGGACAGATATCCAAAATGCTGGTCTTTTAATCCAGGCAGGCAGTGCATGCACAAATGTTTATTACATCAAACACGTCCAGCAAGGTACCAGACACGGCAGAGACCAGAAACAAGCAAAAGGTTATACACGAAGAAATTGCAGTTTGCACGAGGTAGCACAGAACATTCACTAGGAAAACTACAAACACTGGTGATGATGCACATATGAGGGAGAGAGAATTTTGACAAGGGAAAAGGGCAAGATGAATATGAATTATGAAACTGAATCAAAGGTTGAAATTGAAAAAGGCAGTCTGGCAAGTGGGAGGGGAAGGACATTAGATATACACTGAGAAGACAAATTGGCTAACTAGAAACGGGTAGGAGAAATTAGACACAGGTGAAACTGGTGAGGAGAGGGCAAACAGCTGGAAAGGAAGAAAATCTAAGAGTGACAAGAACCTGAGAGACCAGGGGTACAAAATAAAACAGGAAATCACTTGAACAAAAAACCCAGAGCCATGCTTAAATTTAAAAATTCCAGTAGTCTGATGGCAGCTTTTGCCCCAGAGTCTTGCCCCAGAGCACCAAAACATGCTCATGTGGTTTTATTGATGTATTTTGCTTCGCTTGGTGTCGCTTGACGCTTTCTCTGTGTGACTGGAAACCAAAGCATGGGAAAAAGGTACAAGTTTGCAGTTGGTGTGAAGACAACCTAAACAAGATTGCAACTCGCATCTTCTTGTCAGCACTTTTAAAAGAAGCATTTACTGTATCAAGATGCCGTTTTGTTTTTAATTGCGCCTAGATTAACATGTCTATGATAATCACCACCTTGATGATATCACCTGGTGATAAAATGTCTTAATTTTACCTAAATTGGTGCTTTACAGTTTTGACTTAACTTTGTCTATTTTTCTCACATAAGGCAGCATACGCTCTAAGCTTTCAGTTATGGCAAGCAAAAATAGTTTAGTTGAGGAGTTTGTTACAGTAAAAGAAATAATTGTAGGTCATATTTTGTTGAGTTTTAGATTTATTCTAAAAAATTATAACACTTGACATCTCTACATAAACTACATTTACCATTATTGGAACTTTGCAGCAATGCAACAGTGGTGGGATTTATTTATTCTACATTATTTGTTTTTTATTTGTTACACTCTGTGCCACCATTGTCTTTATGCCATTCTAATAGCGTCATTGTGTCACTATCTTGCAGGACTTTGTTGTGAACAAGCGAGTAATTGCAAAGTACTCATGTGACATACTGCTAATGGGCCCACTCAACAAAAAAACCAACAAAAAAAAAAACAAGCTGAAATGCTGTGTTGAGCTGTAAGAGGATATAGCGATTTGAAATATGAGTGAGGCAGAGAAAGAGACAGAGAAGGAGAGAAAAACCGTTGAGAACAAGATTGTTGAAACATGTTATTAAATTGATTGTGTGATATAGAGTGCACAGTGCTGTTGGTCTGAGGAGCTTGTGACCTTCAACAATGAGACCATTGATCAGGTGAGTGGAGATAGGAGACTTGACCACATGTACAATAGTCTGTCCTGCTAGTGGAGAACAAAGCACCGATAGACTGATTCATGCCGTTACAGTTTTGTAATTGTTGCCAACTTTTTTGTTGCCCCAGTGGATTAATGCGGGGTACAAATTATTTAGATTTTTACTTTGATACTGTTGACTAACAAAGCTGATGGATATGAATTTAATGCATGCTTTTTCGGTTATGATGTATTTTCTTCATCACATGAAAATAGATTTTGTTAAGTATAAAGCAGTTGTAGCAGTATCATTATTCTTATGACTTTGTATTAGCATTAAAATCAATCTGTACAAATTCACTTGTTGAAAATGTGTTTCCAGTTTCCACCTTTTGTTGGATTACAGATATTAATACAGATGTTACAGACATTTTTAATTGCCATTAAGGTTGTTTCTGTCAAAGTGTAAAAAAATAAATGCAATGGTCCTTGTTAACGATGCGCATATAAGAGAGAGCAAAAACACCAATACCAAAGCAGTTTTAGCTAATAATTCCTATATTAAATAAATGTGAATTTATCTGCTGTTGCAGTTAAAGATAAAGACAGCTCTTTTTAAAATTAATTTAATAAAGAATATGACTCACTTGCTGTTAAATTCAGAAAGTCAGCTTAGCTTCATAAAAATGTTATGCAAAGGGTTTTATTACTACCCATAAAAATCTGATATGTTTAAAAAGTATCAGAACAATAATGTCCCAGTGGCAGACAAAACCTTACAACCACCTGTTGTGCAGGTTATTTCAATGACAATTAACTTAATCTAAAATAAAGTTAGGGTTGAGTGCACCGTAAGTTATGTGTTTTGTTAACCGGTCAGTCCAAAGTTGTTTCTCTTGGACTGCAACAGAAGATATTTTTAATATGTCCCCACCTTCTACTAACACTAAGATGCATGCCAACTTTTTTGCCCATTATTCAAAATCAGCTTTTCTTTCCCCCAGTATAGGCCGATTGAGGATAACACTGCATTAATACTTGATTGTGTTTTTTAATTGAGGATGAGAAAACAAAGGAAGACCTGAGCACGAGGCAGCAGTTTGGGTTGGTCTCAGCTGCATTTTCGAGTCACGCTGCCACCAGTGTTCCATACAAGCATGGAGCTGTTGCTTTTTTTAGCGCCTGCTTTCCAGTTTGCAATGCTCTATTAGACAGAATGTCCATCTGCCAATATATTCAAAATGCACAGCGTAGGGTATTAACATGCCCTTGGAAAAAAGGGTTTGGCTCTGTAGGGCAAGCATTTCCATAAATCGCAGCAGAGGCAGTTTTATTACAGGTTGTAAATAGAAGTCTCTGCCATATTTTATGACAGCCATCACTAACTCATTCTGATTCTTATTACCTCTCTGTTCTTTGACTTGCAGGACCATTCATAGACACATTCTGTGCACAAGTTTATGCGGCATAAAGGATTGATTGTAAAGGAATTTATTCCCAGTGTAATTGCGCCTTTAGCTTGAGCTACACTTTTGTCTTCAGCTGCTGTTTTCACGTGCATTATAACAGGACCAGGCACTTTTTACACATAAAATTTTCATACGGATGCCATATGTACATATGTACTAGGAAATTGATTGAAGAGCCATCAAGTACAATATGTTATGAAGGCAGGGAACACAGTGATTAGATTAAAGATTATTAAATCTACATTGGGCTTGAAGGGAAAAGTGACTGTTTGATTTTTACTGAATTGATATTACTATAAAGCACTTTATTGTATAGGGATAATTGTTTGTGTAATTTTGTGATTAAGAATTAGCATGACCTTTAATTAAAATTAAACTACAATATCTAGTCTTGTTAGACACTGTGCCCTTGCATTTATAATTTTTACGCTGATAAGTCATCAGCCAGACCAGCCAGGCTCATACATATGTGCATTGCAAATATATTTGCTAATCGTTTTTTAGAAGCACTCCACTTTTCTAGTCTAGCTTGTTTACTTATTTGAATTGGCTGGCAGAGCCATAATCAGCTTATGATCTTTATCATTTTGTTGCCAGGAACGATACTGAGATTATTGCTTTATTCAAGTATGGTGATTTGTTGACCATAATCTATACGTTTTAGTGAAAATATTAACAAAAAGAGAGTGGCATGACTTTCTCAGCTTTGCTATCTCAGTACAGTTGAATTTAAAAATTAGGGAAAGGGCAACATTCAGCTGCTCAAAGAAGAACAGCTCTACCACTGATTATTTGATTGTTGTTGCTCTGATTCTAGTGAATTATAATTAGAATGTTGATCATTTCCCAGAAGTTAGCAGTGCAGGGGAAATAATAATTTTAGTGCTGCGTTTCAAGAGAGGAAAACAACAAAATCTCTTCCATTATAGACTTCCAAACTACACCCCTGTTTTGTGCTGGGACACACATGGGTGGAGTGAATGGGGATGGATGGCTGGATTAGGAATGCCGGGAGCGAGTAGATTATCCAGTATCTGGGCAGGCAGATGCGCAGAGAAGAAAATGACTACACAAAGAGCCAGATCTCCATCAGGGGATCAATTCATGTTGCTTGGTCTGTCACTTCCTGTGAAAAAGCAAATTTCATGGTGTGTTTTTCACAAGGCCAGCTCTGAAAATAAACATCACAAAGACAGTTTCTCGCTCTCTGTCTCACTCGTTTCCTCTGTCCTCCTCCCTGTCCCCACTTCAGCTATTTCTGCTCCACACTCACCTACCACATTCTTGGAGTAATAAAATGTGCAATCAAATATGCACACATGCACAGTTACACTTGAGACACATGACCACATGCGTGCTGTAACCTATATTTGCTGAGTATGGTGAATGCCGGTGTGTAAATTTTTTAAGAGGTTTAGCCAGCAAGAGCTGGAATGAGCATTGCTGTTGGCTGAGTTTCTCAGCCTGGGGCCCCTTGCTTTGCTCCCCCATTTCGCCCAGTAGAGCTTCGTCCTTATCGCTGTCCTGCACCCCATCACTGCTGAAGCTGGGTTCCTTTCCTGCTTGACCACATTTATCCAGGGGGCTCTTGTCTGGGGGTGATAAGCTGTTAGACTTACCAGTATGGACGTTGGGGTTCCCACATCCTCTCCTTCACTCCACTCTACAACTCTTTACTTCTTTCACAGTAGTGAGGACCGTTTTGGGGACACTACCCAATTCAACAATACTTTCACACTTAATTTTTTTCCTGCTTTGGCTATTACACACTGCACAGGTTCCACTCTCATCCCACTTATCCCATCTCTTTCTTTCCTCGTCTTTCTTGTGCTAATGTGATAAAGCACCTAAAAGTGAATGAAACAAAAACTACTTTCAGTGATTAGTTGTAATGAACACATTGTGATCATATTGTTCAGGTACTCAAATTTGTATCTGTGTGACAACAGATTGCGCAGACCCCACCTTTTTGGGTTCTGAAGGCATGCACAGTTTGTCTTGAGTTATTTTCCTGTGAAGTTTGCATTCAGCACTTTCTCACGTAGTTTAAAGTCTTTGTCAAATTTCTTGTGTGGTTGTGTCACTTTGCTGTGTTTAAAAGGGATTGTGATGGGCAGAAGCCTTGGTTTTATAAATATTTAAAAATAGGGGAAAAAAGACTCCTCGTCTTTGTTGTAGTGTGATGAATCCTTTGCTTAGTATGGGAATGAGAGCTGTAATTATAGCCTTAAAAGTAACAGTCAGAGTTTTCAAGGTTCTTGCTATCCAGCCTTGGGTTAAAAGCAGCAAAGCCATGTGACACAATCTCTAACAAGTTGTCAGTGTAGACCACTTTCTATTTAGCACAAGCCATACCACATCCTTCATGTGTTTTCAGGTTGTCCTCCACTAACCGCTGGCATTGGAGTTACTTGTTGCTTAGGCTTGCCAGCTTCATTTAAATTTGGAGCCCAAGGAACCATCCCAGGCTTTTTATGTGTAAAAAGAATAATCTCTGAGTATTACTGCTTAACAAAAAAAGCTCCAGGCATTTGATGAAAAAGTACTGCTTAGAAGCGTAGACATGCAACTAGATTTATTGTGGTATTACAGTTTGAGTTTGCCTTTTCTAGTCCCGATTTGCTTTTGTAATTTTATATCTCAATTAACAGGAGACTGTCGTACTTTAAATGATGTACTTTAGTTATTGTCTAATAGCCCGTAGAGAGACAAACATTGCACTTGTTTATTTCTCATTGGAAATGTGTATTGCCAACATTGTAACGAGATGTTACAAACACATGCTCCTGCTGGTGTCATCTCTTTTCTCATGTGCAGGGAGCTTAATTATAGTTCTTCGTGTTGTTGCAGGTTGTTATGAAGAGAAAGCGAGATAGCGTGAAGAAATGGGAAAAGGAGAGGGTAAACCATTAAAGACTGTGTGCAGATTCAGAATGTTAATTTGGGCTGTGTATAAAAAAAATTATGGACTTGATCATGGGTTTCCTCAGAAGCTGTAATTAGGACATTAAAGCCATGGTGTGTGTACGACAGCCTGTTCTCACTCCCCACTTGTGAAGTACTTGTTTTATGAACTTGGAAGCATACTGACCTTGGAGCTTTGAGATATCTAATATCTTGATCAGCTACACACCACCAAATATTCAGAATAATCTGTTTATCTACTTAAGATTTTGTATTTTTGTTTTTATCTGTGTGTCTGCTTAATTTAGGCACGTACTGGAGGACCTGCGGTTTTTACAATTCTTTTAACTTAATTGTTAAAAGCTATACTGTAGAATACAGAAACTAGTTTCTTTATCTCAGTGAGCAAAATCGCTAAAATCATCAAGTGTAAGTTGTAGTTTTTGGGCCTATGGAGTCTAAAGCTGATGTGATCAGCTGTTTGCCCAGTCAATAAAAAGACAATCCAGTCACTTAATCTTTATTAGCTGTTTGTGAAGAGAAAATGGCAAATGTCCTCAGGTTTGGGCTTGCTGCTTTTTTCAGTTTTATGCAACACTGAATCAAAATATTTTTGTGTTTCGGACTGTTGATGGGGCTGACCGTACGCTTTGGAGGTGTCACTTTTGCTACTTAGTTTTAAATATTTCAACCCCAAAAAAATGTAAGCATTGCAACAAATAAGAATAAAAATGTAGCTGCTTAGGTTTCAGATTGATTGAAAGATTTAGTTTGACTTCATCAGCAATGTTTCCGGGATGTCTGTCACAGCTTTTCTGAAGAGCTGTCACTAAAGGGGTGGGACAAGAGGTGAAATCCCTACAAATTCCCTACCAGAGTGCTCCTTGGTGATCCCTCCTCTTTTCTATCTGTTCTTCTTGCTCCTTTTGCCCTTTAGATCCCTAGACCTTTACATTCTCAACGGAGAAACAGTCTCCATGCAAATTCCCTGCATCTCAACAAATATGGACCTTGTTCCTCTTCTGTCACCTTTTCTCACCATGCTCCTGTGTGCTGTTTACGGTATCAGACAGCCTCAGTCAAACACACCCACGGAAACTCCTTGCCACAGCGCTGAAGGTGGATTGTGCTCCTACCTCTTGTTTTCTCTACAATGTGAAGCTCTAAGCCAAAGACAGAGCTCAGAGGAATGAATTCCTCGTGAAACCCAGAGTGAGGAGAGCAGGAAATAATTCAGCAGCAGCTCCAGCAGCAGCATCAGCATCGATAGTGGTGGCAGCAGTGAGCGTGAGAGAGACGGAGAGAGAGGGAGTGTATGTGTGTGTGAGAGTGTGTGAGCAAGCTTGAGTGAGAGCGAGTTCCTATGCACTGAGCCGAGCGTAGCTGAGCCGTGCCGTCGCATGGCAAGCTGTGTGTTCCCCTTTGGTTCCCGCGCGCTCTGATCAGGCAGAGCTTACAGAAGGGAGAGATGTGGCTTCACTCGGATCTCCAGCGTCAGTGAAGACCAGCACCCAGCCGGGGCATCACACAGCAGCATGGTAGGACTAGAGACCCACTGCTGACACCAGCGTGACTGATGATGACAGCCCACGCGTGGGTTACCATGCGCCACAGCCGCGCCGCTCTAGGAGGAAACACAGCCATGTGAAAGTGACTCGGCTGCCAGCAACTCTTGGACATGTTTTCCAGGGCAAAGTCTGGATTTCTTTCTGTTTTGAACTTGTTTGTTTTTCTCTTGGTGCTGTCTGGCTGCCCCGAACTCACCTATCAGGCAAGGACTAAAGGCAGATGGAACAAGGGGGGTAAGTCATGATGGGCAACCGTGATTTCGATTTATTTTGATTATTAATTGGAAAATTGGAGTAGTGTCATTGAACTGACCTGTACCAGGATATTTTATAAATGAGACATTGGACATTTGACTGTGATCTTGTGTGGGATAGTGTTAAAATCTCATCACAGACTGACGTTGCCTTTAAACACATTTGGAATAATACAACTGTGGATTTAACTGTCATGCTTCTTTTGCAATAACACACTCTGGTAGAAGTGTGTGCAAAGAAAGTTTACCCTTTTTTTTTAACACAGCACAAAGTGATGACCGCTTACAACCACAGAATGGTAGCTCCCAACTTTTCAGAGCTAGCCATTGAATCGCTGTCCAACACAGAGGTTAACATTTTTCATAGATGGGATGTTATTTTAACTGTCTACCTGTGATCTTTTAGATTTTTAAAGATCTAGCTTGAAATCCCTTCACATACACGCACACCCTTCTGTCTCCGTGTGGCGAAGGTGTGTTGCGTGAGATCACATTTATCTTTGCACCCTGGAATATTTGGTTGGCAGGACATGCCACCGGTGTCTTAGAACTGTGATTTTTGGTTTAAAGACTTAGATCACTAGTCTTGAGGGGAGGTGTAAATAATTCATCTCAGCCCCTCCGTGGGAGCGGTCCTCTCGCCTCTCTTGTAGCATTTAATCCCCTTTGTCGGATTAAAGGAACCTCTAATCTTAGTGCTAGTGCTCAGCGAGAAGGCTGAGAGATGCTCCCTGCAGCCTATCGGCATTGTTAGCACTCAAGGCTCATGCTCAGTGGGTGTGTGTCTTCAAAGAGGCAGTGTCACCACTGTGATCTATGTAATGATTCCTTGTTACTTTGCTCTTTTTCTGCCTCACCCACTCTCCACTTAAAATTTCTTGAAATCCAGCTCTTTCACACCCACCTTGTACATGAACTTCTCACTGAGATGCATCATTAGCACCCAGCAGTTCTAAATTAATGACTTGGACCAAGCTTTCAGGTCACTAATACACATTTTTAAAAGAATATTAGGTAATGAAAGAATTTCTCTTTCCATTTCCAGTGCCTCTCACGTAAGCCGCTCTACATATTCATCGTTTAATTTTTCATAGTTTCAGCTATTGGTGTATTTTCAGCCCAGTTTTGAATCACTTGAAATGATAAAGTGTGCTTAAGAGTAGAGCTTGATTTTTTTTTTTTTTTTGCAAATATGAATTAGCAATCAGTAAACCAAGAGTAAAAGCAGTTACACTATGAAATCCCAGCTATCACTGGCCTCTGGTGAAATGGAGGGCAGTGACCTCCCTCGGTGTAATTAGGCCATAAACTCCATCCCTATCTGTGCACTGTTGAACAAATCATTCCACAGGCTTGCTCTTAATTTTAACCTTGGTGGCTTAAACCGGTAGTTTTGTGACAAAAAAAACTAATGTTTCTTCATATTTAAGATAAGATATGTGTGGAGTTAAGAAATGTTTATGGATGCTGTTTCATTCGCTGTAAAGATACTAGTTGTGTGTAATTTTGTGTACGTCATTTGTGTACCATCACAGTGTAGCTGGATTTCTCACATGATCATATAATTTGCCAGAATTATTTAGGTTGTCAACATTTACCCTGCTGTTACTTATAGCTAACAGTCCTTTGGAAAAACGTGTGCACACTGCATAGTTTTATATGTTCAGACTGAGTTTCCTGTTGCAAAAATACAGCATGAGCAAAATATAAAATGATATAAAAAAACATCAAAAAAACATCAAAATGACCCAATACATTGAGGTTATTGGCCACCCAATATCTTATGAATGTCAGACACTCGCCATCCACCTTCCAGAGGAATGAAAGCTGTTTATAGAAATTTGGATTCCACTAGGGGCAAGTTGTCACAGTGGAAAGGTGATCAAAACTCTCATAGAAATATCTCAAAGCACTTCTGCAATCTAAGGAGACTGGCTCCCATATTGTGATATCTCACTCCATGAGCTTTGAAGCTCCGCTGAAACACCACTGCTACTGTTTTTGAGTGAAGGAAAAAAAAAGACTATAATATTTCTCTGCCTCCTGTGATAAGCGGAAAAAGACTTGCGTTGCGTTGATTTGGGTTGCATTGTACTGTAAAGGTTGGCAACTGAAAGAAATGTACTGATATAAAACTGAAAGTCTGTAAGTTAGAACTTCCAACAAGAAAGTCCATCCATCCATCCATCCGCTTATCCTTTTCAGGGTCACGGGGGGCGCTGGATCCTTTCCCAGCTGTCACTGGGCGAGAGGCGGGGTACACCCTGGACAGGCCACCAGTCTGTCGCAGGGCTAACACACAGAGACAGACAACCATTCGCACTCACATTCACTCCCGCATTCATACCTATCGGCGATTTAGACTAATCAATTAACCTGTCCCCACAAACTGCATGTCTTTGGACAGTGGGAGCAAGCCGGAGTGCCTGGAGGGAACCCACGCAAACACGGGGAGAACATGCAAACTCCACATAGAAAGACCCCGGCCTGATGGTGGAATTGAACTCAGGACCTTCTTTCTGTGCGGCAACAGCACTAACCACCGTGCCACCAAAAGAAAATCCATTTATCTATAAAATTACAGCAGAAAAACTTGCATTGCATATTTTTGCTGTCAAATTTCAAACGGACTCGAGCATCGGGCTTTGCTTTGCAGCTCAGCGTGGCTGTAGTCGATATTAGAGGTGCGAACTTCTTCCCACAGATTGATGTCTTAGTCAGTGGTATTCTTTGGTTGTTGCTTTAATCGTTTATCTTAAAGGTAAGAGTAGTTAACCCTACCTGCTCGCATGCCACTGATGGGTATTTCACTTGTCATTCCTGCAAGTTGCTAAATTTCTTTGTTAATTCATCCATTGATCACCACATGACCTCTAATCTCTTTCTAAAGGTCTATCATATTTTAGACATAGGTACAAGCTAGATATGATAACTTATAAAACAACCTTTATCTTTATCTATATGTTGCATTGCTTTTATCTGTTCTGACACCTGACTTCAAAGGTAAAAAGAACACAGACTATTCCCGACTGCCAACTAGCATTATGACAGAAGAATGTGACAGAAGTGAAGGCTTTTTGTAGACACATATTACTAGTAACTTTTAGCAGGATTTTGAGATCAAATCAGAACTGGTTGGTCCAACTTGTTAAAAAATCTTAAATCAGTGTTGTCCAATAAAGCTGCAGTCGGAGCATCTTTCATCCATCTTTCCGCAGCCTGGTTTGTGCTGACGGTGTTTAGCCATTTGATTAACACCATGTGTACAAGGTGTGCTGCTGTGTAGGTAAAAATCAATGGTTAAACATTATTTGCTTTCATCCAATCTCAAGAGAGTGCTTGTTCTGAGTGTCTTGTGATCAGGAAAGATTCCACTTACTTCCTATCCATGATGTCTGACACGACACTGGAGAAAATCCAACAAATTACTATTCCTTCATATTCTTACACCACCCTGCAGAGACATCCTCCATAACTAATATCACACAGGCACCCAGATCAGGGACAGTAGAGATTGAACTGAGCCCAGCAGTGGGGGAGAAATCCAATTGAATGTATTACAATCCCACCAAACTACAATAAATGGAAATGTGAAGACAGTACCAGGTGGAGAGAAGCCTGGCTGTGTTAACACAAAGCTATGAAGACAAATGATATTTGGAATACTCCAGGTTTAGAGACGGGGTCACTTTTTGTAATGTTTTCAAAAACTGATTTACTAAATGGGGGGCCTGCTGAGGTGGTCAGCGATGAACACACATTAGAGAAATAACACACACTCCAACAACAGAGTATCTCTGGCGTCTGGGATGATAGTGAGAGTATCAGATTTATAGAGCAAGAGAGGAGATGGGGAATTAATATCATCACTTCCTACTCACACAGGAATAATATGTAGCCTACAGATCAACAGCACAAATTGCTTGCTTTATCACTGTGTTTGCACATGCTCTGCTTCATAACTGTGCAATTAGTAAGTGCCGGTCAAGGCCGATCAGTCCATTAGAAACAATAAAGCGATCATCTGAAAACGTTGCATACAAAACAAAATTAGCCAAACAAAATGACCTTTTTACAGATTTATGTAGGTAGGCACCCTAGTTTTAACAGACAAGCGCTGTTATGGGATAATTTGTCTGTTTTGCACATATCAAATTCATACATTCAAATTATGAAAATACACGTTCATACCTTACTGACATGACACTGGGATATGGATAAATCAGCTTCTATCAAGAAAAAATGACGCATCACTGCATAGGGATCGTAAATACATTAGAGGGTAAAGTATACAACTGGAGCCTGAAATATCACCTAATGACCAACCACCAGCGACAAAACAGGAAATGATTTCCATTAAAATCGGATAGGTGCATTAGTGTTCTTACTTTTAGAGTAGTTAAATGTCCCAGGAATCCACAGGGTAGAGGCTTCTGGCACAGTTTGACCTGCGTGCAATGTGGATGGAGAAGATTAGAAAGTCTTGCTCCAGCAAGTTACTGCAAGTTTATTGTTTAAAGGATGTGTTGCAGCTTGTGGCCAGACAAAAAAAAAAAAAGAATTACTCCTCTCTCATATACTTACACTACCTACTCTATAAATCAACCCTTTTCCAGACATTTCCGCTAGAGAAATCAGACACGGGCACATCAGTGGGCTGAGCATAGAGATGCATTTTGTAGTGTTTCCTTTTCCCCCACATCTTTGAAATCACAGCTCATGCAAACTTTGTCTCTGTTGGCTTGCTCACAGTTATGAATAGAGTCAAATCACAAATACTCCCCGAAAGTTTAATAGTTATTCTTTATTTACTACCGACAGCCACCACATTTAACAGCTCAGTTATAAGGCAGAGCTCAGCTGACTATTCAGCAGCAGAGACTGCCCGATGTTGTCGTGTTTATGCTGTTTACCACAGTTCATGACCTCAGTATAGCATTTCCATACGAATTTGATAGAAAGAGAAGCATTTATTTTTGAAGGTAACAAAAGTCAGTAGTATGAATAATAGATGATAGTATTGAAAAAAAAATGCTTTATGCTGGTACTGTAGTAGATTTAGTCTTCCGTTTTCCTCAGAATTGGGTGTATTTTTTGTGAACCAGTCTTTATGTAAAATTGCTATTAATGGATATGCCTGAACCCCCAATGTGCCAGTCATGCTGTGGCCCTAGCAGGAAGTCAGAGCTGGCTGCAGGGATAGAAATATTATACAAACTAATGGGGGGAAAATTAGGCAACAGCCTGACAGGAAAATTAAATCACTGTCATTATTTTTACAATTAATAAGCTTTGACTTGTGTCTTGGGGCAGGGAACACATGAAGGACTCTCACAGAACAAGCAAAAAAAATTAAATAAATAAAAATCACTCACTATCTGTTCCTGTGACGTTTTGCTGACATTCTGTGACTCAGTTTGATTTCATTATAGAGATTTCTCAGAACAGTTTTCACCCTCTCGTGTATGCTAATGTGAAAATGTAGGCCGAATTTTCAGTTCTGCTAAACACTTGATTTTATTTTAGAAAAAAAAAATGCTTACAAGACAGCCAAGCAAGTACATCTGTAATGAGTGAAGTAGCTCTCCTAATTACGCAATCATGAAAAAGGCTCAAAAGGCAAAAAAATATGCCTGCTGTTTCTTGTTCATTCCAATTAGATCATTAAGCTGTGTGCCACTGCAAGTTCAGAAGAATCGTTTTCTCAAATGTACTTGCCTTATGTACGCCTACATGTGGTTAGGAAAAAAAAATGCATTTGTACAAGCTGAAAAGTGTGGGCGAGATTACAGATACAGTGGTAACAGGATTGAGTCAACATTAGGTAAATGTTGTTGCTACCCAGTTTAGAGTGTTAGAGGGTTGATGATAAATGAAAGCAAAGAAAATTATTATTTTATGCGTTCCGACGCTGCTTTCTTTACTGTAATGTATTTTTTTTAAACATAAAGCATACAATGACAAACATACACACACAAAGGTAAAAAATTCAACATTGTTATTGAAATGCAAATTTTAGAAGTAAATATATAAACACATCTATCGCTGTTTTAATTTGTGATTGTGTGGGTGTCACAATTTGTCGTGCAGTATGTGTTTATTTATATTATCTAACAATCTTTGTGTTGTGACTCATCGGGTTGTAATGAGGGACTGAGGCTATTCATTTATAGATAGGCCAGTGTTTTTTCTCTCTTCTGTGTGAATAGGAGTTTGTCTCACTGTAGTTCGGCCTTCAGACGAACACAGAGCTTGTTTTGAACCTTCACCTTTCTTTCACCATTTTTTTTTTTTTATTGATGGGTTTTTATGCCACGAATCTTGTTGCAAGAAAATTGCCTGCTTTTGTCACTGATTTGGCTTTTCTTTTTACACCTATGGGAACAGAAGGATCAGGAAAATTGTAATCTTTTAATGCTTGTATGGGTGTTTTGAAAATGATTTTACAGGTTAAATACAGTTAGGTAAAGACAGAAAAAGGTAAGGACATTTGTGGGATAATAGAATTCAATAGTAATATTCAGTTATCTGTCATTCCCATTTTGGTATGGTTTAAATAACATGTATGAAAATGTGCCACTAATTTTGCTAATGTGACTTTGGCTGCCAATCAAAATAATAATCCATCTGTCTGATTAAGTCATCTAAATATTATGCAATTAAATATGTCAGTCCCTGTGTTGTTGTTACCCCTAGCTATCTTAAACTTTTAAGTGAAGGGGTTTATCATTTTTGATAAACCTGAGGAAGATTATTTACTGTGGACAATTACAAAGGAAGAGGCAGTGAAATAACTAATTCTGTAAATGGGTAAAGTGTCATCACTGTACTTATTGCTCTTTTGCCACTTGCCATGTAAACAGCTTAGCTTAATTTCCACATTCTAGTCTTCCAATGAAGCTGACTTCTAATAGCAGAAGAAATTACACAGTACAATAACAGTGTTTGTGAGTAAATTTCACACCGTAAATATGACAGCTTAGCTTGACGGATAGAAGAGGGCACATTTTATAGCTGCAGATCCTTTCACCCTGTCGTTATCTGACTTGGCTACAGCCACGTTGCAGAGTATCTGCTTGATCACATGTGAAGATGGTCCAAGTATAATAGTGTATGCATGATTGCTTTACTGCACACAATATCCTTTCCTCTTGCATCTCGCTCTCTCTCTAGCTTGGTCTCTAGAGATGATGATGGCTATGATGTGATGATTGTGACGAAACGCAAGTTTTGCTGTTTAAACTTTGGATTTAAATATTGTATTGCAGCAGAAAAACTGTGCTAGTCAGCAGAGAGTGTGGAGAGAGTGTAACGCCTTACTGTTCAAGGTAATTGTATTGTAGGGATTCTTTATTATTTCTTTGGAAATGTCAGGAGCTAAGCTCTAACATCAGAGTCTCTGGCCAATTGAATTTTTCTACTGTTGCCAGGAAGATGACGCTGTCACGATCAGAAACAGGAATCCTTCACAAAGCATGTCAGTAGACAGAACTACATCTCAGTAAGCTTTTCCTTTCTTTCTTTCTTTCTTTCTTTCTTTCTTTCTTTCTTTCTTTCTTTCTTTCTTTCTTTCTTTCTTTCTTTCTTTCTTTCTTTCTTTCTTTTTTTTTTTTTTTACCTTATCTGTGACTCTCTCCTCCACTCTAACTCACTTTCTTTTGATATACCTCCTTACCGCTCTTTGCTCTCCCCAATAAAACTTTAAAGAGATAAGAAGCTTTTTTCTATTTCAGGGTCACCATTAGCCTGAATAATGCATTGACAAGAGAAGAGCAGTTTGAGTTCTGTGGAGGATAGAAGCACAGCCTTCAATTAAATTATACATCATTATCACAGCTGGCAAGCCTGGTGCGACCGTACCCACTCCATCCTCCTCTAAATGTTCCATGTTACTGCCTTGTCCAATATTGTGTGTCAAGCAACAGCCTCTTCTTGTGCCAGCATAGAGCTGGGATGCAGATAGCACCGCCTGTGTTGGTTAGAGGAGCACATAAAAAATGGGAACAGTCTAATACAGCAACTTAACTGAAAGTACTGTAGTGGTGTTATTCTGACTTTCTGATTACGCCCATCTTTAATGGACCGTGGTATGCAGATTGTTAAGTTGTTCCAGTCAGTCTGTAAAATAATGCAATATGCAGCAATATGTTTAAATAAAACGTTAAAGCAATCTCCTGTTTGTTTGGGTTTTTTCAAAATTTCCTGCAGTGTGTCCTTGAGTAGTGTATTTGAACCTGTGACTGCTAATCAGTAAGGACATTTTAAGAATTGGGTCCATTATTGTTTCTGGTCTGTTTCATTCTCATGTCTGTAAAATCTCTGCCAAAGGAGGGAATTTCTTCAAATTTTGCACAAACAATAAGCTTGTCTAAAAGATAAATTCATTAGAATTTATGGACTATGGTCGACAGTAAGTATTGTTGTGACTTTACAAAACCCATTTTGTCCCACTGTCACATCTCAATGAGTGGCACACATTATCGGCTATCATGTGTGACATAAGCATAAATGACATACTGCGTTTTTGTTTGTTTTTTAACTGTTGTTTTTTGACTGCAGCAAACACAACAGATTTTAATATGATACCAGGCATCTCTTAGCCATACATTTGTGGCAGCTAATTGCTTCTTTCGTAAAGAAAATGTCAAATGTAAAGATCTTAAATTGTTCGCCAGCATATTAAGAAGTCTGAGCACTCATTTGAACAGCATCTTGGACAATAATCTGTTTGCAGGTACAACAGTGTATATTTTTATTGCAGATTTATTAATGCCAGTGGCTTTTAAAAGCCACTGTTGTATAAAATGATAACTTTCATTGTACATCCTACTTGTAGAAAAACTGAAAGCTGTAGTTGAGAAGGACATTCTCTAGTGTGTTATTACCTGCCCTATATTAGTGCTGCATTATTAACATTGTCCTTAGCCCACTAGTTAATTAACCCCAAAGACCTTAATTTACAGACGAATAATGCATAACAATGGATTACCTTCCTGTTCTCATTACTAAGATTGATTGATTAAAATCACAGTTGTGTTATCGGTCATGCTTAAATATGAACATATTATCAGTGAGTTGCCATTATTGAGCTATTACTAGAAATTAACTCTAGCGTACTGTATTCAGCTTTCTCATATTCTGACAAAGCTGGTACGTTAAGCAGTTTTGACTATACAGACATGACTCCCGCCCTTTGTGAATTATTTCAAGTCAAGCCGTGTTAATACAGTTTAATCTCAGAGTTGTCTTGTGATTAAATATTTGTAAAACACATATGCCGTACCATGGTACTGTAGAATTAGGTGTCATTAAAAATCTACGGAGTGTCATTAAGCAAGGGAACTGAAATTTTAATATTTTCATTAGCAGTCCAAGTTCTAATAACCAATCATGTTTCCTCAGGCTACATGCATAGTGAATAAAACAAACAGAATTTGCCAAATAGCTTTTTTGAAATTGCCAGCTTTAATCTGACTTCAATTTGACCCTAGTGGATAGCTGATGCGTTTCCTGGCTAATGTTAACATTTCAAACTTACAAATTATACAGTCTTATATGCGTTACTACAAGACAAAAATAAATAAGAAAATGCAGCAAATTATTTGTGGAAATTTTTTTTCGTTTCTCTGTTAAAAGGAAAAGCAGCCTATACTCAGCTGGAAAAGATCCGCTACACTGTAAAAGGTTCGGTTCGGCGGTTCTATGACACATGGCAACCTTTTCTTACTTACTTTGAAAGATTAAGTCCGGATACTATTGCTTAATGTGCGTGTGAGTGGGTTTTTTTTTTTTTTTTTTTTTTTTTTTTTTTCTCTTGCTGTTGTTCATTTATTTTATTATTTACTTTGTATCTGTAACTTTATTTTATTTTATGTTATTTTGTCTCTCCTTTCCTCTCTGGCTGGGTTTTAGTTACACTGTTCTGGGGGGGTAGGGGCACAACTGTCTGTTAATTTTGCCATAATTGTTGTTGGAAGCAATTCTTTGTTCAATAAAAAGACCTTGATCAAAAAAAAAAAAGGAAAAGCAGCCTTAATAGCAGTCTTGTTAAAAAAACCAGTCCTTTTTATATATGTACCAAAGTAAAAAAAAAATCTATCTGCATGTGCTCATACTCAGTTTTAATACCATATAAAATTGTTAAAATTGTAAAAAACATCCTTCTGTAACAGGACACTGCATTTTTGTTGCATTGAGCTCATATTTAGTGCAGCATTATTTCTCTGTGCACTTTTGTGTCACCGGATTAGTGTGTTTATAGTCCAATTTATCATGTTGGATTTACCTGCCATGAAAAATCTCTTCCTATCTCTGAATATGTAATGGCTCTGCTTTGCAAATACACCGAGATGAATATTAACAAGTGGTCTCTGCAGTCTTCCAGCTGATGCCCTGCAAAGGTTTTAGAGCGTGATGTCTTGCAGAGACTAAAATAACTTGTAGAATATTAACCCAAAGCCAACAAATGTAAAACAAAGTAATTCCCAGGATCTCACTATACCTACCAGAACCCCTTTTCCTTAAGCATATAAAATACAAAAAGTTGGATCACTGGGAGCTGCAATCTTTAGCTTTTTGTCTGCCATAAATGATCCAACAAAGGTTTCTCACCTTTGCTTTCTGACAGAGTGGGTGGCTATGATGCAGTGGATAAAATGAAGTGATATGTGACCATGGATGCTTTGAAAGATGAGGTGGAAGTCTGCACAGTGAGGCTGGATTAAGAGTTTAATGACTGGTAAAATTGTGGCATTTCGTCCAAGGTGACCCCTGTGGAGAGGTGATCACGCCAAAGCTAGATGGAAAGTGAAGGTAATCCTTCCTGCCTCATTTTCAGATAGATGTCACCAGCACAGGCTTTGTCACCAAAGCCCAAGGCATGTAATTACACTTTTATTGGCTTTAGGGAGCCTGCATCATTCATTTAAAGAATAATCTCACTTCTGAGCACAAGCCACAGTACATATAGATCATACCTGCATGAAAGCCTCTTGTTCTTACTTGCTGTGGCTTAATGGACTTCTATGAATATAGGTTGGATTCATTGCTAACAGCACGTAGGGCGTTAATACCTGAGTGTTGCCCAGACGTTAGCCCTCTCGCTTCCTCAGTTGGGTGTTTCGTGAGTTGAAGAGCAAGGCCATATGAGTATGACAGCAGTAGCATGTGAGTGTCTGGATCTACTGCCAACCAGCCTTGACACCATTAGCTCTGGTGACACATTAAGGTTCTGTTTGCCTTGTAATTTGTTTTGTCTGTCAGTTTGATGGATGTCTTGTTTGCCGGCACTTCCTCACACATTGGAAAATGGTGGCTCGAGGACATTGTTAAACGAACTTCAGAAAGGGAGGCAGAAAGCATTTGTTTTCTTCAAACAGGTTTTTTTTGTGCGTGTGTGTTAATGGGTGTGTGCAACAATGTCTCCACTCCATACCGCGTCACACGCTGGGTAATTAAAGGTGAAAAGCTCATTTGAGGGCAAAGGCAGGGTAGGTACAGCGGTATGAGTAAGCTAGAAATGGAGATGGCGGTGACATTCCTTTGAGTAAATTTCCTAGCACTGAGATTTAAGTCATATGCTCAAATATGATTTGTACTCGAGCGTGAAGACTGTAAAACCACAAAAATGTCAATCTGATCTCATTTTATTTCCTATAAATATATGCTGGTAAGCACCGCTTTTAGTAATTCCGCTCTGCTATGCTTTGTTCATACTATTGACCTTACGTCTGTGACTGAGCAGCATGGCAGTATCCGTAAATGCAGTTTAGCACACTTGAGGAAGTGTAGCAGTATGCCAAAGAATGGTTTCACCTCTTTCTGCACAGCAGGTCACGCAAACGGCAGCATAGGACTGTTGAAAATTTCACTGCCTGACCACTCGCCCCCAGCTGTGCAATGTGGGAAGCCATCAGAGCCTTCTACCTCGACCACTCGGCTGTGGAAACATTTCTGCTACAGCACCAGCTCAGCTTAATGAGCCTCTTCGTCATTACCTACAATATATGTAGTGCCCCCAAAGGTGGGTGAATGAATAGATCTACAGTCAACACACTTTATTTGGTGCTCAAGCTTCAAGGATGTTTCAGATATGGGACATGCCATAACATCGTTGATGTTGTTGTTTGTCCTGTCTAAGTGTGGCCAAATATTGGAATCCCATAAATAGCTTAATATGAATGAATTTAGATACATAATTCTTACTGTTTAACACTGCGCTCATATGGTTTGATGTTTACTCAAAGTGGCAGTAAATATTAATATAAATGTAGCTGGTTTCAAACAAGTTTTGGTAGATGGGTCCAGCTTAGATTGATTCAGAATTTGGATTACTGAATTTTATGTCTAGGTTGTTTATAAAGGTGGACGTAGCTACTGTGATACTATGTATTGGTAAGTGAAATCCTGGAGTAAAGTCTCAAAATGAGTTTTTCTTAACTCACAGCTTCCTGTTTATAAATCAGATGTGACAAACGAGGGGCACTGACTGCACATAGACTAGCAAATCAGTAACAAGGTACTCCCACCCTAAAACATAACTTGCTTTATCCTTCTTTTTGACTTTACTGAGGCCTGTAATTTACAAAATGAACATTATGTTGTTTGAATAAGACTTGAAAACAGTGATTTAAAACCACGCAGTTATTAAGAAACTGTTTACCGAGGTCTTAGACAAAGATAGGTGGAGCACCATTTTCAAGAACAACTAAATAACTGGAATCTATTTTGCCAATGTTCCTTATTATGTGAGAATTTTGGTAATTACACTCTAAAGAAACTGCAGTATAGTCACCTGCTCGTCTTCAGTGCACAGTGATGTTAGTATGGAGCAGGTGAGCAGTCTGTGATGAAATGCTGCTCAGGTGCTGCTCTGCTGTTTTCTTCTGTCAGCCCCATTGACAGTGTACTCAGCTCACTCAGTCTCAAAACTTGACTAAAGTTGGTAAGCCCCGTGTGCTATCACTCTTCCCCTCTTTTCCTCGCGTGGTTTCATTTGTTACAACAGACCTTGAAATTTGAGAGACTGTGAGAAGAGCGGTGTAAGACTGTAACAGACATATCACAGTCTGGAAGCCATGGCTTCTCTTCCATTTTTCCTCACACGTGGAGAAGATAATATGTTACAGCTGAATCTCTTCACCACTCTAATCCACGGAGCAGGGGATGAAATCTTATTTGGGGATCAGCACCAGTGCATCACTGCCATGATAGCAACAACATGCAACTCTGCAAGCTCTTTTTTAAGAGCATTAGAGCCTAGGAATGAATCAGTCAGCAAAAAACCCCAAAAAACAACTTTTTGGCTCAATTATTTACTTATTTTTATTTTTTCAATTAGAACTGAAACAGCTGGATGCTGGTTTCTTAAAGTGTGTCACTAAAATAGCCATGCCTTAATCCCTCCATTCATTGAAAGTATCAACTATACTCGCCATTAAATTATGGATGTCTGTTTGAAACGCTATAGCAAAATATTTGAGACAGAGAGCGTTGGATTATTCAAATACAAAGGCTTGGTGAATGAGCTTTCCTTTTGTATGTGTTTGTTTCCTTTTCTGTCCTTTTAAATCTGAAGCCAAGCTTGTCTCAGAAGGATATGCAAATTTAGAAGAATAGCTGTCTGGCTCCCTGAGAAGCTCTTATCCTGCACTGTAGCTTCAATGGTGAATAGAGCTGGAAGATTTTAATGTGCTATAAGGGGCCGTTTTGACAAACTCTTCCTTTTGAACGATGGAATAAGCGTCTGTTCACTGTCTGAGCAACATAACTGGACCCTTTGGTAGAGATTAAAGCATTTCTGTTTCTCTGTTCTGTTGTTGATGGCCTAAATAACTTTGGATTGTCTATAAATAGCTAATATCTGTTATCCAGCATCCTGTCACCAGTTTAAATCTCAAATCTTATTTTAGATTTTGACAAGCTAGTCTTAGTCTGAATAACACCTGCTCACGTAAAAGAAAGGAGGGCACCTTATTTCCTATCATGTTGAATCACTGAGGGCTGAACTTGCTCTCCTCTGTTAAACTTGCATAGCAAATAAGGGTCTCCGAGGAGCTATGAAAAGCTGGAGGAGATTGTCACAGCTCATAAACAGGAGCTCGGGAGAGGTATTACAAAGCAAAAAAAATCGGAGAGGTAAAACTGCAGAACTGCAATTTGACAAGCAGGTTCAATCTTCATTTCACTCAAGTAGCTGCTGACTGTGATTGTTCTCCACAAAAACTCAAATGGTGTCGCTTTTATTTTCTGCTTGTAATGCTTACAGTGTTTCCAACACTTGATTTGCGCAGAGATGTAGTGATGCAGTTATTCAGTTTGTGGATGCAGCCAAAGTGTTTTTGCTGTAAACATTTGTTCGTGATTAAGAAGACACCATTAGCATATTGGAACTCTGTTCCAATTAATAAAGATAATTTCATCCATGCCCACACATGCCCCAAATCTGTGCATGGTGGCAGCCTACAGTAACAGCTGAGAGGATAGATTTTGACTCAAACAGATGAATGAGCAGATGTGAGTTGACAGTTCGCCACCACAGGTGAATCTGATGTTGGGGATATCATAGAAAAAAGCAGCCTACCCCAGAATCATTTTCAACAATGCAATCATTTATTCTAACAGGATTAAAAGCTACTTATGAGCCAAACTATCACTCGATTCCATTTTTTTCTTGGCTGGTTCCTTCTTTCTGCTACGTTTTGTTGCAGTGATGTGTATCAAAGTAAATACGGACCTTTTTATTACAAGAAGGGCTGATTTTGTGTTTTTTAAAAAGCTGTTCACGTGTTAATTTGAGGACCGAGTACAATATATATTCATCATACTTACATAGACTGCTTGTGCTTTAAGTAGATATCAACTATTAGATGATGGCCAAACTTCTCAGTCTCCTCAGCTGGACTGCACTAGGATGAAGAAGGTGTGGTGCTTCTGTGCTTCAGGCCATCGTGATCACATACTGTATGAATATTTTATTGTATGTGCTCTGATGGGTTACTTCAGTAAACCACAAGGACAGACCATTGCTAGCTGTAGATACACTGTAGTTTTGCCCATCGGAAATGATCTTTTATTATTCTCTTGACTCGATGGGTATATAACCATAGCTAATGATGCTTAGAATGTTTGTACCATTACTTTTGCATTAATGACTCCAATATCTATTGTTTTTTATAGACTGTAATGGTGTTTTCATGAATAGAGTTTAAAAAGGTTTTTTTTTTTAAATAGCAATTTCAGTTGAATAGTAAAACTCCATTACAAAGATTATACACTTATAGTTATGCAACAAAAAAAGCTGTCCCTTTATGAGAGTCACATATCCAGGTATTTCTACGTGTAACTGACTTGTTGGATAGTCTACTTGTGGACTGACCCTAATATATATATGAATTCTTTTCATGTGGATAGCAGTGGTATTTAAATTAAAAATTAGTTAGGAAAGGAAATGTAAAAACATTTAGGTAAGATTTCAAATTTCCCACACTATACTTTTGTTAACTTAAGCCCCCTACTCAGTAAAAAGGACTCAAGAGGCAGAGGGGGTGTTTTTTCTCTTAACTTTGTCCCATTGGGATGACACGCTGTCTTTGTTATCTTACACCCAACATCAAACTCCTGATCCCAATCATAGCCTCTCTTTTTTTTTTTATCTGACTGTGCACACTATTCTCCCACGTCACCCCAGCTGCTCCAGCACTGCTCCTCAGATTAGAGAACTCGCCAGCTCTCAGCTTTATCTACCATTGTTCCCCACCAAATAAAATTGGCTCCAGCGGGGAGTGGGAAGGAGAGTCGCTGGGGTTTATCTTAATCAGGAGCAGACATTAAAAAGTTACACAGAATTAGTTTTTTTTCTTGCTCCTCTCTGACAAGGGTCATTAGGGTTAACGCTGTAAAAAAAGGGGTGGGATGAAGTAGAGATTTGTCTCAGCATGTTCTGGCTTGAAGTACAAAGCTTCAAGGACAGTTGTGAATTGAATACACCTGGTAAGACATGGTGGGACAGAATGAAAAAGAATCAGCATGACGCTCGACAGCAGTTTGTATTTTGGATCTGTGTCAGAGGCTTTCAAAGGATGGTTACTGTAAAATGTTGTTGTGTTTTGTCATGAAATATCAATTTCTCAACTTAGCTTGTTTTACTCATGTTTTCAATGTAGATAGTTGCATGGTTGAACAAAGTGTCCTTTATCAAAGTCATCATATCGAAATTCTGCCATACTGAAACTACAAAGCCTTGTATTACTGTACAGTTTATATCTGAGCATGATATCTGGATAGGGAGGATTAAATGTTAAATGCTGATGTAATTAATTACAGCACATTACAATCACAACGTGGGTGGATAGTTCAGACAGGTAGACTTGACCACTAGACAATATTGGACAATTTGACCTAATATTCAAGATAAAAACCTTCTCAACATATTAAAAGGTCAACTACATCATCCACCTGTGAACTTTGTTTTGTATTGATATAAAGACTGAAAGTGATTCAAAACTCAGTCTTTTTTGTAATAGTGGGGCGACCGTGGCTCAGGGGGTTGGGAAGCGCATCTGTAACCGGAAGGTCGCCGGTTCGTTCTCTCTGTCCTGGTTGTTGTGTCCTTGGGCAAGACACTTTACCCTACCGCCTACTGGTGATGGCCAGAGGGGCCGATGGCGCGATATGGCAGCCTCGCTTCTGTCAGTCTGCCCCAGGGCAGCTGTGGCTACAACCGTAGCTTGCCTCCACCAGTGTGTGAATGCGAGAGTGAATGAATAGTGGCATTGTAAAGCGCTTTGGGTGCCTTGAAAAGCGCTATATAAATCCAATCCATTATTATTATTCAGCCACCATCTTAGGGTTATTGAATCCCTCCATTTGAAACCTTTGGCCCATTCAGAGTTTATTAAGTGAAGAGCATGAAAGTCAAAGTAAAATAAACATGTAGTCTGGAGCACTCAAACAGTGCCATGCAAAACTAACAAATTTAAGAGGATGAATATGGGTGGTATTTGTCTGTAGCAAGATTTGAGAAATGTACAATAGGTAGTCTAATGCAAACTCAAATGAAAAAATGGTTATAATGAGCTGTGTATAAGGCGAGACAAAAGAGAATGGACAAAAGGACTTGTAATAACGGGCTCGACGAAGAGATTTTCACTGGAAAGGATGTGCAGTAAGTTAGGTTGAAGGATTGAAATGGATATGTGCTAACAAGTAAGGAGTGTTGAGAAAATGGAAGGAGTACTCTGGGAAGTTGATGAGACAGAAGGAGATGTGACTGTGTCTTTGTGGATCTTGAGAAGGCATTTGATAGGGTGCCAAGAGAGGAACTGAGGTATTGCGGGTTTAAGTCAGGATTGGCAGAGACGTACAGTATGTGAGGCAGTTGAAGGACATTTATGAAGACAAACAGTGGAGAGGTGTGGTAGTACTAACGGATACTTTCAAGGTGGGGATAGGATTACAACAGGGATCAATTCTGATGTTGAGTTGACAATTTTATCTCAATTTTCATATTATTTTCATGACAACACAATACATTGCACTGCATTGAGTTATTTGTCATTGTCGCAAAAGTATTGTTTTTAATTTGAATTTTAATAAAGAAAATGTTTTTCACACTTTTTTTTCAGAGTTTTAGATTAATTTTAGTCCCATGTTCCCTGTGTACCAGAACTGTTGGTACTCAGTGAGCAATTCTGGCTCAAAATATCTTCTCTTCCACACTGGCCCAGTTGGCATTTCCCTGCCTGCACCTGCACTCCTATAATTAGTCATGTCAATGTTTCCTAAAAAGTTCAGGTGTAGACTGAACTATCCGTGTTAATGGCTACCAACTATATATTGTTTGTGTGCATATACACATTTACTGTACAGGTCAGGACAGACTGGATGAATTTGTGAAGAACAAATGCCTTTGTATGCATTCACCCATAGATTGCAAGACATTAGCTCACACAAATGGAAAATTTAACTTGGACATTTACTGATTTACTTTTGTAAATGGTCACATATGCTACAATTCTGGTCACAATCTGGAGCTCTGAATTTAAGTTTAGATTGTTTTAATTGGATGGTGGATGTAGATAGAGGAAGCTAGTTTCTTTAACCTTGACATGGGACCACCAAATCCATCAGATCCAACTAGGCTCATATGATACTGAGATATGACTGTAATGTAGGCAGCACTGATAACGAAAACACTTATTAATACCAAGATGAGGTAGGAACCAATGATCTGATGTCATTATGAGATAAAGCACCCCTGATACAGGTTCATCATTTTTAATTCATAAATTTAGTTGGATGTTTTGTTTTGTTTTTTTTTAAACCTGGTGATTATACCACACACCCATGTCACGTTACAAGTTTCCTGTGAGTGTGGACCTTAAATGGTTCTGATTCTTATCAATTCTCACTATGTCCTGGTTTCAGTCCTGACTCACACAGGGACTAAATGTGATGGAAAAAGTGAGTGAAGGACAGCCTGTATGTCCCTGTGGCCAGTGTCCAGTAAGATGGACTTCAAATATGACAGTGAAGGGCAGGGGTTATGGACAGAACCAAATCCCTCATCAGAATTTTGATTGAAACCATAAGACAGTGACAGATTCACTATGACCCTGACCCAAGCTGACATGGCCATGGTGAACTATTCAAATAGATCAACCACAATGAGCTTTTGGTTTTCTCAAAGAGCTGACCTAACTGGCACGTTTCTCTTTCAGTCTTTGTCAAGACACAGCTTACACTTCCTGTATCTCCTCTACTTATCCTTCATAACTCCATTCTCTGTAACCCCTCACGTCAAACCTCCCATTTGGCCTAATTTTCCCATGAGCTGCGTGTATTAATCAAGCTTAAGGCCTGATTGACAGGAGTTATCACCAGTGAATCAGTTCAGCCCTGCCTATCTAGCCCTTTCTGTCTGACTTGGAGACTATCAGAGCTTCTGCTATCTCTTGCGCCTGCAGCCAGTGTCTACCATGAGGAAGGGCTGCTACATCTGTGGCTCCCGCTTATCGCTTTCATTTTTAAACATCCCACAATCAAAGAGCCTGTAGCATTTCCTAGCTAATTGCCAGAGGATAATAAATTGCAAAATCCCACAACACCCCCGTCCTCTCTGTTAACCTCCATCTATGGTGCTTACAGTAACTGGCAGCAGGTAGCTAATAATCTGCTTCATTGGCGCCTCTCTTGATCGCCTGACTTGAGCATGTCCGCTATTCAGTTACAGGCTGAGTGACCCACTTTAATGGAAATTGTACCTGAATCCCTGGAACTCATCAAAACAAATGGTAAGTTATTCCAAGCGATGTGATGGTATACTGGTACTCTATCTGCCAAGATACAAATATGGAGCACTGTGGCTGAGCTGCAGTTTTCATTTAAAGATATTGGTCTCTGTCATTGCCCCAATTTACAGGATTACTATCTTTTCATTATGAACTGGTTATGTTAAACCAGATTTACTGTATTTAAACAGATGGCATACGAGGGTGTCAATTTTGCATGACAGGATTAGGCTCATCTCGCCATTTGGGGGTCTTTTAAAAAGCAGCAGAATATTAAAACATGAGCGCATTAGGAAAGATGCTTTCATGCAGAGTTGCTGAGTGTAATACTAAGGGGTGATAATTGCTGGGGATACACCCTTGGTCCTAATAATGTAAGGCTTAATTATTCCATGAAAAAGAAATGTTGCCTGATCATCTCGACTCCAGCATTTAATCTAAGCCTTATCTAGATTCCTATAGCCTTTTCTGCATTTGTAAGCATCCTGATATTAAACAACATTGGCCCGTTGAGACTTATCTGGTTCAGGATGTTCTCTCTGATTATCACTTTAACAAGAAGATTCTCAATTTTGAAGCAAATGTGTCAGTTTATTAACTGCATTAACTCCACACATGTATACTCACACAGAACACTGTGGTACACACAAAAGTGCACATTACTCTCTCTTTTTAAAAAATATCTATTTACACATAGAGCATTAAATTATTATCTAATGTTTTGACATGTAAGTGGAGGACTTTTTTATGTTTTTCATAACACAACGAACCTCACATTACCCTGACGTTTGTGTCATACAGTTTTCAGATCTCTAAGATTTGCACAGAAAGTGTTTTGACTTGGGATCAAAGCTGTTGCAAAGTGTCTGATGAATATGTGCATTTAGATTGGTTACAGTGGCGTAAATATGTTTTAGCTGGTGTTTTCTACTCCTGGAAGGTTAAACTTCTAGGAAATTTTACCAATATTTTACCGATAATTTTCCATAGTTATGAAATTTTACGTCACCAACAGATAAAGTGTTTGTGAAGGAAAGTAGGAAACAACCCATAAGTTGGTTTCAGAGATGATTTCATCGTAATTGAGAAGACTTATGGATTAACAAGCTAGTATGTGAGAAATAGAATTTTTGAATATTAAAAAACACCAGCACAGCTAGTCTCAGAGCACTAACTGTAACATGAACATAGGATTATAGAGTGAGAATCTACAGTTTTCTCTGGAGTATCTACTTTGCTGTACCTGTCATTAGGGGATCCCTCTTGGAACCCTCCAGTCATCCTTCTCACCATTCCTGTGTCCCAGTTCCCACTCCTATTTTTCCTCTGGGTACTAATTATTGTGTGGAGGAGGCTGAGAAGTTAACCAGCAGATACATTATAACAGTATCCCTATGTCTCTGTGACTCCTCCCAGGGACACAAGATACTACTTTTGATATCACTTCAAATCAGAAACACATACTGATACTGGTGTTTACATATATTTCTGGTAATTTTTTTTTTTACTTACTTTGCATTAAAACCGATGATGACACAATTTCATATAGTTTCATACAATAAAACTTTACCAAGTGCCTGCAGTTCAAAAAAGTGCCCCTCCGACAGCCAAACTCATCTGTTCTCTGATTGGATAGTTGCATTTGTGATTGACATGACATTGGCCAATCAGATGAAAGGAAGAAAAACAGGGTCAAAATTCGTACTTTTAACTTGAAATTTGTGTGCAGAGTTTCCCACGTATTTTTTGACTAAGTTCACACACAAATCGTTTTTACGCACACACAAATTCTTTTTACACATACAAATCTTTTTTTACACACACACAAATTCTTTTTACACATACAAATCCTGATTTACAAGTGCAAAACTGATTTACAAGTACAAAATATGTATGACCACAATTTGAGCCCATAATCAGGTCCTCTACCATAGGCCTAGTTTGAGGGTCCTGCACAGTATTTTTGCACATTTCCTAGTATCTGTTGGAGCCACTCACCTACGTCCAAGTCCACACACAAATCTTTTTTTACGCACACACAAATTCTTTTTACACATACAAATCTTTTTTACACTCACACAAATTCTTTTTGCACATACAAAACTGATTTACAAGTACAAAATATTTATGACCACAATTTGAGCCCATACCTGATCTTGAAGGATAAAGGCTGCCAACAGCTGCCCAATCACATGGCAACCTGTCGGTGCATTTAGGCATGTTCACAAGGATGTTAATCCAAGAATGTGTAAGACAGGTGATTTAAGTGACTGAACGTAGCATAGATGGTGGTGGCAGATGGGCTGGTCTGATCAGAAACCTCTGATATACAGGATTTCCTGCACAGCCATCTGCAGGGTTTAAAATACCCATGAGCAGAAACTCTTCTTCAGAAGCTCTTCTGCTGGCAGTGTAATGGTGTGAGGGAGTGTTTTTATATATATTTAGAGAATACTCTCAGTCACTATTAGCACTAACATCTCAGTGTGTTACAGGTTAAAGCGTTAAATCTGAAAAATATTAAAACATACCAAAACCAGCTGACCTTGAAACTATGTTCAGTTAGCATATGGGGAAAAATAGCTACTTGAACAAAGATGCTAATACATACATAATCGCAGTAATTCATAAAACATGTAACATTAATGGGCATGCGTAAACAACCTTGTTTATTCCACCAATGTTTTAATGACTCACCTTTGTTTTGACCTTAGTAGGCCATATAATGTGCATTTTTAATGAGGCCATAACATCCATTTTAACATAAGTAAACATATTTTTGATTCATTTAACACGGAGGCTTGTTTGTATGATAATGACCCGGATTTGTGTAATTGATCAGTTGTTATTGTTATTCTAGTTTATCATTAATATAGTCACTTTTATATAGTTTTGTGTGTAAACATTTTTCTGCCACTGGATGCATAAATAACAATAACCATTATATGTTTAAATCACAGTCATGTGGTGTCATGGACAGCACACGATAATAATCACATTTATTATGAATTTTAAATGAGGTGTTTACACTTTGGCGCTTTCATCCAAGTCTATATGGCACATAAAGAATGCAGCCACTTACGAAGCAAGTTGTTTTCTAATCTTGGTGTATAGCAGTTGCTGGATGCATTATTGAAGTTTTACCAATCTGTGTGTAATAAATCCTCTTGACTCCTATTATTCATTGCATAATGGCTTCCATTCATCACTGAAAACATAGGGTAAATTAGCTGCTGGAACCTGGTGTTTGGCTCTAAGGCTTTATTGAAAGAATCTTTCAGACTCTTTGTCTATTAGTTCATGTCTTTAAGAAAAGGAAAACTTTACTTTGTGTAATGAACCCTTTTAAAATATTGCTTTTGAACTTTAACAATAAGATATCCCCATGAAGTGGCAAACTGTTCTTTCGAATATGTTTTTTAAGACCTCACACATTTGAGATAAACTTCATATTTTCTGTTCATGAGCACTCCATGTTTTAGATCATCACATTACACAGTTGTGTCTCCTCCCATTACTTTCAACCCTTCCCCCCCAAATGATAATTAAACAAGGAATGCGTCAGAAAGCACAGAATTAACGCACTTGATTATGCATTCTTCACACATTAATCTTTCATGATTTGGGAATCAACATTCTTAATTATTCAAAACTGCAAAATGTATGAAAAGTTGAATGTGGAATAGGCAAAACACATGAATACAGAAATAAGAAAAACCAAATGCACGTGGAAATGGAGAAGCAAAAGTCTAATACCACATAGTGTGAAGCAAGCTTTCTCTCAATTCTCTCATCATTAAGTCAAAAATGTGCATCAGGGAAGAAGACTGGGTTTAATTACCTGATAAAATTTTAATGCAGGGCAGAGAACGGAATGGCCTAAGTGGTGCGGAAGAGATCTTTGACCTGAAACGGCAGTCCTGCAGGGCACATAGACCAGTAGGGATAGAAGGGCCTATTTAGCTATCATGTTGGATCAAAGCGAAGTCAAGTTAAATTAGGTGAATAGAATGTGTCAAGGTACCCATAGTGGTTTTTCTCATCTGTCCAGTTTCAGTTAATCTTATCTAGGAATTAGAGTAAACTTCACAAGGGATTATTTTGTGTATTTTTTACTGGAAATTGTTTAGCTCTAATTAATAGAGAATGAGAAGTGATAAATTTAATCCATTTTAAATGTCTGCAAAAGATGAAAGGCCACGTTTTAATCCACCCATATTTCAACAAATAAACAATCTCTTGCATGTTTGCATAAGGTCACACTAATGCTGTGTATGCTCTTTCAATCTGCTTGTGTGTATATATACTGTGCATTGTGTTTGTTTTTGGCTAACCCCAGTTAAAAAACCAAATCAATTAGTCACTGTGACAGTGAATACATTTCGACCCCGCTCTATTGTGGCCATAAATTGGTTTCAAGTTTATGTAGTCTAAAGGTCCTTCTGAGAACAAAACACTGACCTCTGCCTCTGAAATCTTCTGTAGTCTGACAGTGACTCTGTAAACCACAACCCTAGGAGAGAGTTGTTACTGTGGCTGGAGGTCACCCAGGCAAGTCTGCTGGGATGACACAAGGGCTCCCGGCATGTTTTCTGGCCACTGTTGCTTCCACTCCCGGTCACCAAAACAAAGACAGTCGCTAGAGCCAGCACTTGGCCTCTCTCTCCCCGGCCCTTGAAGGCAGTCACAAACATATGCACTATTGTGCGTGTGCATACACACATAACTGTGCATTGGAGTTGACCAAGGTTCCCCATGAGGGTCTTGGCTTGTCATCTGACAAAGCCTAACAATAGCGGTGAGCAGATGCCTGGGTTCCAGGGCCAAACAGATGGATTGGCCAAGTGGCTTGGATAAAGATCACCTTCCTAACCCATAAAGGCAGCTTGGGGTTCTGACTGTCATGGTGTTGTGTTTTTAGATAAATTAGCACAGTGAGAAGAAAAACAGTGGGGTTTGGGTTTGCAAAGGTCCAGCAACAGCTTGCAGGAAAGCAGGCATAAAAGAGAAGCTTGCTTAGGGCCTAGACTCCTACCAAGTCTAATCCTTCACCCATGGCTTGGAAGTCCAGAAGGGAGGACTGGTATCTCTCAATGAGGGTTTGAATTATTAAAGTAGATTTAAACCATCAGGCTGGCCTGTTCTATGGCTGATGGGCTGGTTTGAAATGACCTTTAGATGTAACATGCTATAGGCAGTGTGTCAGTAACCACGGTTCCCACTACTGCAACTGTGCCTGAGAATTAGGGATTAAATATATATATATATTTATTTATTTATTTACTGTGTGTGTGTGTGTGTGTGTGTGTGTGTGTGTGTGTGTGTGTGTGTGTTTTAAACCCTGAACAACATTTTTGGTACCTAAAACATGACCAACAAAAAGTAAAATAAGCAGCTAGTGAAAGGGAATTTTTTTAAACGGTCCAACACTAACTCCAGTCTTTGTGATATATAGTCTAGTTTGTGATATTTCTACCCCATGTACCTCCTAACATGGAATTTGTCACTCTCTAAAAATTTAAACACACTTGTGTATCTTTTATGGAACACATGGGTCTTTTGGGTTGTTCCGTTGTGTTCATTTATATACAGGAGTATTTCTGCACAAAAGATGTAGCAAGAGTTGCACCAGCCACACAGCTCCCTTGTGCCAGCTGTGCCACCCAGTAGGCATTATGGGAGGTGGATAGTGCTCTGTTAAACTAGTGTAAAATAAAAACTAGTTTGGGCTGTTTCCAAGCTGCATTTTTTGCTATTATTAGTATTCATATTATAATTTATACATTTTCTCTTTGATGTTATCCTTGTTTCACTCTATACTCCAAGCCTACTCCAACCTAAAAAAAAAGTTATTAAGAGATTAGTGAAGGAGAGTCTTTGCCTTCAAAGAGCCCCAATGTGCTGCTGATGTTACAGCTTGGCTTGTAATGATGGCTTTGTTGGCTGGCAGCTGTAATTTGAGGAAGAGGAAGTGCTGGTGTCTGACCTCTTGGTTTTCAGGCAGCCCTCACAGCACATATAGTATTAAAACTCTGGCAGTCAAACAGGGAGGGGCAGTCGGTGTAATGGTCCTGAGTAAAGTAGAAGAGGGTGCTTAGCCAGGGTAATTTAAGAGCAGGGCATACGGATGGAATTGGGGGCAGAGAAGAGACTCGGCAGGGCAGCAGTGATTAGACAGAAGGGCTCTCTTAAATGCAGCAATGGATCTTGCCACCATGATAGAAGAGCCACGAGAACAGGGGAACCCTCCTTGTGACGTCATCAAAGGGGTGAAAATGACCATGAGGTTTGGGAATTCTATAATTAAAGGGCTCAGTGAAGTCCTTTTGACAACGCTGATCATGCTGTTTGCTAAAAAGCAAGTAGGACACCGGGTTGCTATGCTCAGTAAAAATGTCCTCGTGGTCAGCAATGTACAACAAAGGTTTTCCCAGAGGATAAGAATACGGGAAGTTAAACGTTCAAAAGCCAAGTACTTTAATGCTACACTGCTGCATCAAGCCTTGTGCACACACAATCAGAAGAATTAGCAAAAAGCACAAGTCATCATGCAGTGGTGCTGCACCCTCAGGTTCAAGAGGTCGCTGTTGATAGGGTAGGTAAGCACTGAAGGCATGCAAATGTATTTCAGATGACTTGATGACAGGATGTTACAGACCTTCCTTGCCAAGCAATGAGTACACAATGCCTGCGGTCCTTATGCTGCCTGGCCCTTATTTATCTGAAGGTAAAACATAAATGGAAAGCTGCAAATGGCACTCAGCACCTGTGTGCATGTCTGCTTGGGCATTTAGTATAATGAAAGCCACATGTCTCCTGTCTGGACAGGTTGGAAATGATGCAGCTCAAATGAACCTGCCTCTCAGTTAAATGTTTTTACACTTCACACTCCATTATAGTGGTGCTGATGTGAGCAGCTCCAGGTGAGTCGCAGGGATGAAAGCTGTCAGTGGAGGAGAGGGGCGGAGGTCCTTGGAGTGGGAGTGGGAGAAAGGAATGAGAATGGAGCACAGCTCATTGGGAACATCAGCCTGCTACAGGGAGGACAGGGAACATGACTCATTAGGTATGGGCCTCTGCACTTTCTATACTGAGCTGCATGCTAATATAGGGAAGACATGGCTGTACTGGGACTTCAGTCATGGATTATTACAATGCTAGAGAGTGGGAAAAGGTTGTGGCTTTTCTTTGGAGCATATGTTAGATATATCACATCACCTTGCAAGAACCAATTGCATGTGATACAGTCAACAATGTTCATATTGTTATAAAAGATCAACTTTTCTGTGAGTTTACTGGAAACATAGTAACAACCACATGATTGATTTGAATAGTTAATGAGAAAAAAAGCCTTGGATCATATACATTATGACCATCGAAAAGCAAGTGAACCCTGATGGAGAATGAAGGAGAGTGAAAACCTTTATCATACTAATGAGGGATATTAGCCATACTTTCAGGCTTCAACGACATTGACAATTTTACACTTGACATTAATTGCCTATCTCAAGTACTGAAAATCTTTTTTAACCTCAAGAGTGCAATTTTATGAGCCCGAGTTAAATATGGAGGGGTTGGTAGTGAATGCAGACAGCCAAAAGTTTCCTATTTGCAACTTTGGGTTGTCAATAAAATGCTTCTGTGATGGAATTAATATATAAAAGTACATATCATCCCTGGGTGTCATATAAAAAAAAGCAAACAACACAGTTCTATTTAAGTCACATTCAATGTGTGAAGCCACCCTGTAAATTATCATTAACCACTAAACACAGCACATGGGGATGGACTGTGTTTAAACACCACAAAACAAATGAGGGTTTATTTGCTCTCTAATTTTCTTCCTTTTCCTGACAAAGACTAATTAGATGCTTGAGGATACATCCAATTAAACAACATGCCGCTCTCACAATTAAATGTCATGTGCAATTACTATGAGAGAAGTGACCATTCCTCATATCTCAGAACCCATTTCCATGAATCCCTCTGTCATTCTACAAGCTCTTCTTTTTAGATTTTGATTTCTCTCCTGCCCTTTGTAAATGCAGTAATTGCATCAGAAATCTGTCTGATTACTCATGATGTAAACTGTGTAAAATGTTCAATAATACTAATAATTTTAAAATACCATATCTTAAAAACAAAATGTTAGTAACTACTTGAATAAGAAGAATAAGCTATTTGTTAGTGGAAAATGTTCATTGTTGGATTTTGTTTTCTCACATGATTTGTTGGCAATGTTAAATATAGAATATCAACACACATATGTTGTATTAAGAAGTAGTACTTTAGATAAGTTTATGTTTTGCCTGTGGTCCTACATTCTTAACAGAGGTGTCCCAGTTTTAAAGAGATTTATGAGAGATTTGGTCCCCAACTAAGGCAGAAAACATCCCCTTTGGGCAAAACTCCCACTCACTCACACCAAAGTGAACAACAACAACTGAAAGCGAAGCCCCTTTGAAAGTTGCCTCGAGACCCGCGAGCTTACCTCTGCATTGTTGTTGTGTTTTGCTTGTTGTTCACCTGCAGTGATTTATGTGTGTATCTGGCGGCGTGTTTGCTACCATATTTTAAGTTCCATTTTTGGGGCATTTCAACTTTATCCTGTCATCATGTAGCACAGGCTAGACTCGAGCCTCAGTGCCCCAAGAAGCAGGTAGAAACCTGACCTTGCTACATGACGGCTATTTCCTAAGTATCAAATCATTCAATCCCATCTGGAGTACTTCTGAAGAGGCAGCTCATAGTGAAGTGTTTTTGATTTGGCTCACATGATGTGACCATTTCCTTTATCAAAGTGCAGGCTGTTTCAGTTAATCTCAAGGGTGCTCCTTTAGAGAACCCAAACCCACCCACACACACACACCCACACACCCATGCTGCTGCACCCCTGTGACAGTCACCTGTTTTCTGTTTCACACAAATCTTGCGTGGGTAGTGCAGTGTTCATCCGCAGTTGCTGCCGTGTCACTGGGAGAGGGTGTATTCTCCAGAGTAATCCAGATCTACTCCTCCGTAGAGCCCGCGCACTGCTGCCTCGATGGCTGTGGAGTTGAAGCACAAAGCTAGTTCCACCATACTCTTCTTCTCTCTTGCGCACTACCCCACCCATCTTACATGTTCCTCATCTGTTTCCAGAGGTGAGATTTGGAATCGGGTGGGAGTGTGTCCAATGGCATTAACCCACAGTGGAGGCTGAATCAAAGATTAGAGCAGTGGAGGGACTATGCAGACTGGTGCTGGGTGGGAGGTGATACTGTGGTGAGATGGGGCTTCAGGCGCCTGGGAAGGGTGGACAGCTCTCATCTGGGCCAGCAGGGAAAGAGAAATAATACAGAGATATGGGGCTTGAAATCCAAAAAGGGATAGGCCTAAATCTTATGCTATTGAGATGAAGCTTTGGGGCTAATAAAGGATTCCCTTGAAGAAAGAGTGAGAGCTCGGCAGCTTTCAGAGTTTGTAGTGTCCCTGCTGGCGCCATAGTAGACCAATTTATCATCTGTGTTCCTTTTGAAAGCTGCTGCAGTCATGGAAGAGGCAAATTTTCCTTGATGTCAGTAAAGTTTAGTTAAAAGTTTTACTGACTTGTCAGCATGTTCGGAAATTTGTCTTTTTAAACTGGCTTTCTAGTGCTGGGTTGAGTTATAGAGATATTGAAGCACTTTAAATTCAAGAGCTCATAAAAGAACAATTATTTGTCAGTGTCCTTCCCTTTCCTTTGCTTTCCTTTCCTTTCCTCTTTGCCCTTGCTGGTATAAATCTGTTTGATGGGGCATTAAGCGACGAGACACTACTCAGAGTATCATAATATGTGCAATGAGTAAATCGTCAATTTGAGGGCAGCACTATACCACACCGATTTCACAGGAAAAAATAATCAGGTTTTTTTTTTTTTTTTTTCAGATTCTTGTAGGTCGTTTGACTTTAACTGAATACCTTTAAACATCATTGGAATTCTTAAAATATTAACAAAATTTGTGAATATTTATCAGTGCCATAGCCACGATACACTCCAGCATTACAGGTAAAAGCATGAAGTACTTTTACTTCCTCTGCTTTTTTACAATATTAATGTCAGTCAGTAGTAAAAAAATTACCTTTACATTTGGGTGAACTTTCAAAATGGTAAATACATCAATCTTGAACGTTCTGCTCTTTACCCCAGATAAGTCCTGATGGATGATCACAGACGTCTCAGATGTCACTAAGATGTAGTGGATTGCTAAAGGCTAAGGATAAACTGTCAAAGGAGAACTCCACACATTTAACACATGCTTAATTTACCTGTGTGTGTGTGTGCGTGTGTGTGTGTGTGTGTGTGTGTGTGTGTGTGTGTGTGTGTGCAAGGTTGAATGAGTCCATCAGTCTTCTTTGCACTGATTAATAAGGGACACGCTGAGAAATATGAGAACTGGGAGGGGCTGGTGTTTGTATGCCAGTGGTACCTGCATGTTATCAGCACATTACACCAAGTAAAAATGCACTTTTTGTTTATACAAGTTACCGCGCTGTTTACTGAGAATCCCTGGGAGATCTGTCAATGATGAGGACCGGTCTAAGTAAGATAAGTGGCAGGAAGGTGATTCAAAATGTTTTAGTTATTTGAAAGCAGGAGCAAGTTGCGTCAATACAGAGGATGGTTCTGTGAGCATTAGGGTAAAGTGCATGAGCAATAATAATTTGGACTATTTCCTTGGAGGAATGTAGAGATGGTTGGTGATGAGTAGAGGGGTTTGCGTTTATGAAACAGCATTCAGTGATGGTTTGATAAGGTATCTAATCGAAATGTACCACTCACTTATTTCTCCTGCAAATCGATCCCCAGATATTTGGCTGCTATTACATCAAGATCAGCAATTATTTAATCTGATTTTTTCCCCTTTTCAAAAGTTCATAAATGTCTTTAATGTCTTTGTCTTAATATTTCCCCTGGCAGAAAATCCGTATGTATTGATTTACAAATGAGGGGTCAAAGGTGTTGTTAGAACCAGCAAAGATTTAAGATAGTTTGACTGATAACCTTTAAATGACATAAAACTAATATATTTAGTGGTGTTTAATTTAGTCAGTGTTGATGATTAACTGTGCAGTTATTTGAGTACTTATTACCTGTATCAAAGGTGTTCCTCTGTATCACTATAAACTGAGTACACTGCTGATTAGAACCACTGGGCTCAAGGAAATTGTGATCCCTATTACCTACTTCTGTGATTCAAAATCAGCAGATGACTTAATAGGGAAAATAATTACAAGTGCCAGCTGCATTTCGAGTTGGGCCTTCTTCAGATCACCTGGAATCGGTTATACCAACACTGATTCCATAAGGAGCCTAACCTGTCTCCTAACAAGTACTGAAATTAGGACAGTTAGCCTGCACCAGCCAGTTATTTACACTGCACTGAGCCAAGTAGTCATTATTATGCAAATTCATTCAATTGCAAAAGTGGGGAGAGAGTGGTCTTGTGAAGATGAGGAATTGAAGATAATTAGCAAGAAGGCATTTTGTTTGAACCCAGCCACTTCGACTTGGGATGCACTACGAAGATTGGGTGATAAACAAGCAATGAAAACACACAAGGGGAAAGAGAAAAAAGACAACAAGCGCTTTCATCTAAACCCACACAGAGATAAGTCTAAGGAATACTCGGCTGTTGTGTTGCTAAATGTTGCTGGTAGACAGCTTTGGAATTAGCCATCTCCAATCTGATTGTCCCCAGCACTTTAATCTGTAATGCAGATAAATATGGCTCCAAACTCTTTGGGAGAGTGGCTGCCGATGCCCCGGGTCTGGCCATCTAACAGCGTCTCTCTAAATGGCTTTGACTGGCGATGAAACGAGACTGTGGCAGCAGCACTGATGTGATGTTAGCTCGCTCTCTCTGTTTGTCTGTCTGCCTGCTTGTTGTTCGCTATAGGTATCATTGTTTCCATTCCATTTCACAGCAATCGGCCTTGGTGAGAGAAAGTGCTTTTCTATCCTTGAGCTGTGTCTTTGTCATATCAAGGCCTCTAGCTTGAGCTACAGATTTTTTATATAAGCGTAAGAATGTGTGTATTTGTATGCTTATCTAACGTATGTGCCTGTAGTTAGAGCAGTTTAACTTTACAGTACATAGATTTTTAATGTGTGCAAGTGAGTATGTGCAAAAGTGTGTTTGTGAGCACTGAATGGTTAAGAATGCTGATGGATCTATTTTAGGCTAAAGGCTCTCTGTCAAACGAAATTGCATTAGTATGACAACAGACATTCAAGGCTTGTTGAAAGCAGTCACTAGAATAAAGAATCTTTTATCAAATCCAGGCTTGCACATTTTACAAATTGTATGCAAAGACCTTTCTTCTGCTCTTTAATTTTTCAAAACTGACAAAACACATTTTGTGTGGCAATTTCAATCGGCTGTTTTCTCTTTGTGTCTTTTTTGACATATGCATATTTTGGGTACCTACTAACAGTGGCTGGCTTTGATTTAATGAGTGTGTCGTCAGCAAAGCAAAATTTTAAGAAAACACATTTATGCACTGTGCAGCTCTGACAGTGTTAGAAGCCGATTCCTTTCAGTTTTAATTGCGTCCTGATAACATAGGTAGAATGATGCTAGGAGTAATTAATCACGCAACTCTTTTGTAAGTACATTTATAACACACACACACAAGTAGACTCACAGAGACGCACACACACACACACAGGGCTGTGGCAAGGTGATCAATCAACCTACGGCAATGTTCCAAACACACCATCATTCCCTCCATGGCTGCCTTTATCAACAGGCTAATTTGTCTCCCTCTGCACCTCAAACATTATGAGTCCTCACACATTTAGCCCCACACCTTTCCCTTTTATCTTTCTACCCACCACTTAATACAGCAATTAGAGAGCTGTGGAGGTTGCAGCTTCCCATTAACTCATGCCAGCTCAGGGTAGTTGCCACAATCACATACTGTAACCTGTAGCCTGCTGTGACAGCTACAGTGTTCGGAAGACAAGGCAATTGCTACCTCAGCCCAGTTTCCCTCCCTCTACCTTTTCCCTGTCTCTACTTTTCATAACACGTCCCACAGTTACTCTTATTACATTATTTCTTGCATACCAGTCTCATCGATCTTCCTGCTTGCAAATCTTCCGTCTCATATGCAGGCTCACTGGGTTGATAAAGCAATCAGCACTACTGTAGCATTAAGTAGGTAAACATATTATCACTGCCGCGCTGTGCTCTCTCTCCTCCCCCTTTTCATTTCCTTATAGTTGCCCACACCTTGTGTCTCTCCCCTTCACTCTTTCCTTGCTCTCGCATACTTTTCTGCTTTCATGTGCTCCCCCTGCTCTTGTTCTGCCCTCATCCTCCAATCTTTCATGTTGATTTCAAAACTGGCAAGTCCACAGATGAAAAGTGGAATGGAGTCAGTTGAAGAGAGCCAATTTCCTCTTCTCTTGTGAAGATTAGCTGAGGCTCATTGGAACGTATGCTTTGTGTTAAAGAGCCTGCCAAATGACAGAACACGGTTGGGGAATTCATAATTATCTTTTTATTACACTGCATGTATAATGACTGCCCCTATTATAAAGCTCAGGACGATGTACACAATTACATTGCCCCAGACAGTTGTGAAACAGGTGCATCTATTGTACATTATAGCTGATGTCTTTTTGATAGCGAAACCATGTATTTTGGCCATTTTCTATATTTGTTTATTTGCGATGCATGGTTTACTGCGAAATGTGATATTTTGCAAATAACATTACGGAGAATCAAACGGCATTGCCTATTAATGTGGTTAACATCGTCATAATATGTGGGCACACTATTGGAGCTTTGGAGGTGAAATGAATGGAATTTCCTTTATCGAAGCAGCAAAGCTGTTTGCAGTATTTACCATATTATCTGAATTATGTGCAATTTTGAGAAACAGTGAGACCTAGTGGTGAATAAAATATGAGGGCTCATAGAGGGTAGAGCATCTGTTATAGATGTAGCCTGAAGGCATTAAGAATGACTGTGGATTACCATACAGTGCTATACCAAAGTGTTGTCTTCATTCCTGGTTTACGTGCAGCTGCTGTATTATTTAAAGGTGGTATGGGAATATGCACATTTTTCCCGACTAAAGGTTTAAAAGGTTTGAGGGATCACAGGAGAAAAAGAGGACCATTTCAAAAGCAGGAGTGTGTCAGCAATACATTGAGAGCTTTTGCAGTCTTTGCACTTGTCACCTATGCATTTTTATTTATTTTTTTGCACGCAGTTTCAGATTAAATTCCAAGTATTTTTCTTAAAATTGAATTTTTTCTCTCTGGTTGGTCCCATTCTTGCAGACCTTGAAAATTAAATTGGAAGGAGAATTCCAAGTTTGTAGTAGTGTTTGCCTGGTTTAGGGAATGTGTATAAATGCAATTGAAGGGATGCTTTGAGTGAATATTTACAAATACCTACACATGGTCTTATCCGTGATGCCAAATGGTACAGAGTTCAGCAAGGGCTGGGTTTATAGGTTTTTAAATGAGAGTGGATCAGAACAAATGGGTGGTTTGGCTGTAGTATTTCTGTCATCCCACCACAAACAGAAAAACAACAGGACTGCAGGCTTGTGAATAGACTCTGTTATTAACCCCATAAATCACAGGACTGCTGATGGATGCCATATATGAAACAATTCATCAGATTTTCTCGCTCTCTTTCTCATTTGCAGTCTCTCACACACACACATAAGCCCATACACACAAGCACATGTACAAACACGCAAGCTCGAAAAGTACTAAATGTTTCAGCTCTTTCCCACAGTGTAGCATGACATTGCATTTTGGTCACGAAGAATGTTTTCTTTTTCTTATTTTTTTCTTCTGCCAACCTAAACAGGAATGGATGATTCCCTAAAAACTGTTCACATCCTAACTGTCCTAACAACTTGTGTTAGACAAGGTATTTGCTGCTTGGCGAGCAAGAGAAAATATCTCTCCACGAATAATCCCGTTGACTCTTGTGGATTGTGTGAAGGAAAAAAAAATAGAGGGTAGATAAGATTATAGGTAATGAAGAGGAATGGATTGAGGCAAAGCAGATGGAAAAATGGAAGGAGTCTTAACTCCATGACCAGCAGCTTTGTGATAGTGATTTAAGAGGTCAGAGAAGAAAGATAAAGGCTTGTGCATTATTAATGCTGAAGGGATCTAACTGATGTGACTGCAAGTTTCTGCTGGTGTTCCTGCTGCAGAAAAACGATAATTCATCAAAGTGTGTTATCACTGCCTCATGCAATAACATGTTTGAATCTGTATCTGCTCTCATTCCTGTTTCTTCATATTGTAAAAATAGAACAAATACCTGCTTTTTTAGCTAGCTGTCACTTTCCTGGGGTGGAAGTATACATGAACTGAACTAAATGCACCAAAATGAATTTTTAAAGTCAGTTCTGCAGGAATTTGACCTCTTTCTCTGTGGAAGTGCTTGAAAAAATATTTCCCTTGGTGTTTGTGAAACTGGAGAATATTTATCTACAAGTGTGGAAAGTTTGTGCAACGCAGGCTGGTGAAACTGCAAACACTGTTACCAGTACACAGTCGGGTCCTTGCGCATGTGGCGTTCTCCTAGAATTGTGTGTTTGTGTCTGTTGCCCGTATTTGTACGTGCATGTTTGCGTGCGAGATTGAGTGTAAGCTTGATGTTTGCTGTCGCTCCCAGTGTAGATTGATGGCTTATGGACAGGTAATTTATGACCTCTTTGTGGCAGGCGGAGAGAATGGTGACATGTGACTTTCCCTGCAGAAAAAATAAATGTTGCTGTGGAGCCCACATCACCTTACCCTCACTTGTTTTTGAAAGAACAGATTTTGTTTTTCTGTCTTCTCAAAAGCTCTGTTTTTATGCAGTAATAGTATACTAATTTCTCTTTCCTAAACTAATAGTTGTTAAAAAAATTCACCCTCAGTGATTGATAAATACATGAAATATAGCCAATGGTTTTTTTTCCATATGCTGCTACTAAATGTTTTAAACCATCATATTATAAGACACATGCTGAAACTGAAGAACAAAGAGAACACTACAGGACTTAATCATTATAGAAGTTATATTGCAATGTAATAATAATACTGATGATGATGATGGGGTCAGGGTTGGAACCTTGGTCTTATGTTTGGAGTGGAGGAATGGAACAGGAGAGAAACCAGCTGGGGCTCAGGTGCTAGAGCGGGTCATCTACCAATCGGCAGGTGGATCAAACGACGACTCTTACAGCTCATGTGCCAAATTATACTTGGGCAAGATAGTGAACTCCGATCTTGTCCCCAGTGCATCCATCAGTGTGTGAAAGAGCGTGGGAATGTTGTATGAAAGTGCTTAATTATAGATAAAAGCAACGTGTGTGTGAATGAGATTTGCAGTAGAAAGCGCTCCGAGTGCTCAAAAAGGCGCTATATAAGAAGCACTTCATTTAACATTTAATTATAAGCTATGTTTAAGATTGTGACAAATGAGATACTAACACTATGGCACTGGCACTATGAAATTGATGACCTAAAAATAGGAAAATGCATCAAAAATAGTAAACACCACTAATTTTATTGGTCTCTAAAATCTGACATCAGTAAGTGCTGCCAATACAGTTCATCACTTTATTATTTTTTGCTCTAGAGTTGTGCAAAAGTTGTACTCCACCACTGCTGGCAGATTCTCAATGACTTAGCTAGTTTAGGGTTACTGCATGTCTCTGATAGCTAGCTAAACTGGACAACTGGCTGAGAAACAGCACAAACTGCCACAGTCAACGTAGCCTGAAGGGCCTTACATGTATCACATGTCTTCATCTTATTAAAGTTGAAGAATCTGAACTTGTTGTTGTAGCCAGGAGTGATACCAAATCCACAATGCATTATCTGGCAGTTACACGTGTGTCCTTTGTCCTCTGCAAGATTGGTTGAAATATTTTCGATTAAATAATTTATTAAAGGCAATCGATACACTCTTAAAATTACACTATAGTCCTGAAACCACACAGTTGGACTCATTGATTAATCATTAGCTGCCTTACATTTCACCACAGTTTTTTCTCTGTGCCCATTATTAACCATGCATGTCTGACCCTTACCTCGCTGCTCAGATTCCACCTCTAGCTGTCTTTGTTTTGCCTCTCTCTCAGTAGGGAGCTGGGGACTTTGACATGCCAGCCATCATTTACAGGAATATGGTGTAAAATCGATCTCATGGAGAAGTCTACTGCAACAGTAAATTTGTGAGGGCTGCAGATTAATTTCAAGGTCTTTTTGGGGGAACATATGGTCTGTCTGAAATGGGGAGAACACATGAAGGTGTGATATCATATTGTAATTTATCATGTGGCTATATTCTCTGTTGCCTGTGCGTCTGTGCCAGAGGTTTATTGAAAGGACAAGACAGTTTCATTTGAGCTGAAATAAACATCAAATGGTGGCCCAGCTCAATCAATCGCTTTGTCCGTCCAAGTAATTCTTCCCCAAAGATGAAGGCTGTAGTGAGAGGAGCAAGAGCAGGAAGTAGAATGGCAGCGAGGGAGAGAAATGTGTGAGCAGAGGTTGCCTGATGGATGGGCAAGTTATTACACCATGGGGAGGACGTGTCATTTATTGCCAGTTGCCTGTCTCTTGTTGCCTCTTGTTTCTTTTATGGCAGTGATTACAGAGCGGATGCATGGACAAACAGCTCCCTCAGAGATCCCCATAAGCCATATAAAACACATGCAGACAGAAACACAAGCAAACTGGATTCTAACCTTCCACAGCAAGCCGGTGCACCGCCAGGACAGACAGGGCATGTTGTGGGTAAGAGTTAGATTAGCGAGGTCTACTACAGGATGTGTCTGTCCCTAATATGATGTCTTGCTAAAGCCAGAGTCCAACAGACCTTGAACAACTTCTTTTGTTTCTTGCTACCAGGAACTGTAAACAAATACAAAATCTGCTGCACACAGAAGTCGTTAGTGTGTCTGCGTAAGACTGTGGCTCATCCCCAGATCAGTCGAGCAAAATGTCTGTGGTAGAGCTGGAAAAACACAATCACAAAAACAACTGTCTGAAGAATGTAGCTGAAGGAAATGAGTATTTATTTTATTGCATTTTTTTCTTTTTTATGGGTACATTTTAATCTGAATAAAAATGCAGACCAGGCCAGCCTTAAAAAAATATAATTGTATTTGCCCAGACTTAAAGAAACTGATAATAGACTGTATTGTTGAATACCACATTGTCTATTTAAAGGCGATCACTGGAAGATATGAATTGCCTCCTTCTTTACACTTTACATTTCCATTATACAGAATTTGCAAACTTCTACCCATAAAAAAAGACTTAAGTCGCTGCTCGGGAGATTTGTGCCCATGTTCATTGTCTCCTAATCACTCAGCTATCAAGCCAGCCCCACTGCTCCAACTTTTTTATCCAAGGACAGTGGCAATTTAGTGGTGCCTGTTCCTGACACTGTGCCAAGCCATGCTCTTCTTTGTTGTCCTATTTTTCATAACGCCACTTTCTTCCGGGGCTAAACAATAACAGAAGGGAGGGCCTTTAATAAGCCTCCATCTCAGCACTGTGGAGCTCAGGGGCGTGTGGCAACAGTAACTGTGTGTATATATTATTGATGGCTGGCACCTTGGCCCTATGTTTGCAGTGGAGGAACGGAACAGGAGAGAAACCAGGTCATCTATTGCGCTATGGAGAAAGTGCCGGAGGCCCAGCTGACTCACCCAACCAACATTATTGCATTATTATTGCATTTCTTTCATTACTGCTATCACCTGCTTTTTCAGTACCTCTGGCTTGGAGTCACAATTCCCAAAGAGTTTTCCTCATGGCCTTACGGAGAGTCACTTCTCACAAATTTACCTGTTCTGTTACACACACAGATGCTTTACTGTTTCTCTCAATCCTCCCAATCTTAACAGCCCCCTTTCTCTCGTCCGGTGTGTGAAGTGTTTTTCACATCTTTGAAGAAAAGTAACATGATTAGCCTTTGAAAAAACATCACTTCAATTCAATGTTGTTGAGTTGCTGCAAGGGATAATTTGCTGGACCAAAAATGTTTTGCTACAAATATTTAAACAATCTTTTACTCTAGGGTAATATTTTAGCCTAGTAGATGGTTATTTCCCATTTAATAGCCTGGTTTTACACATGCATTTGTGTTATGGGATGCAATTAGGATGGACAGAATGTTGTTGTTCAGAATTATGTTTTGAGGTCAAAAGCACAGTAAACACCTCAGATATATCACATTGACCCCCAGTGTGTTTTTTGTTTTAGAGGGGTGCATTAATTTGTGCTGCCGAAATTATACTGCACTACATGTAACACCCACATGTTTAAAGTGAAGTAATTATAATTTGTGGGTTGAGTAGAATGGTCACAGAGTTTGTAAACATTGATGCAGAGCATTTGTATCCTAGTCATATTGCTCTTTCTGTCTCCAAGAAGGCAACTGTGGGTGTTTGATCTCATTAATGTGGTGATTAAGTGTTCATTGTCTCATATTTCTCTACTAGAAAAGATTCTACTCTCTTTATGTGGCTGTGAATTGTAAATGTAATGGGACTAAATGATACTATCACATCCTGCATGAGCCATTACTGTTTCAGGGTAAATGTGTTTCCCAGAATTAGCAGTAGGTCGGCCCATTGTGTTATCACACGTAGTGATCACGGGCATGAATGCCTCACTGAAATGTTTCCTATTCAAATGGTTAAAATACACAATTAAAAGTGCATAACTGCAACTTTATTCAGTAAAATGTTCCTGTCTGATTTCAGTCACTGATCCATTTGATTGGGCTGATACAACCATGACACAGCCTACCATGATATTTATGTACTTGGTATATTGGTACTATGAACCAGAAATTTAGTAGGTAGTACCAATACCACAGAATTGCATGATTCTCAATACTGGTATAATGTTAGTTTAAGCAGTTATATAATGTTAGCCACTGTAAACATGTTAGCCTATGAAAGGCTATGCATAGTTGATTTTTACAAAGACATTGCCAGCTGCCTTACACAAGATGGTAAGCTGTGTTTCAGGAAAATAATGCTTTGACTGCTGTTGGATGTTGAGCTAAAACTGCACCAATTTCACCTTGAATTATTTGAACACATCTAGGTTTGGTCTTTTAGGTGTTTCTCTGAACTGGAAGCCTTTCCTTTTGGTATAGAAAGATATGACAGTTTCCGTTCTGGTAGCCTCCATGGTTTGTTTAAAACATCACCTGTTGGATTTATGTCATACAATATTATGGAATTTTGATCTTTGTTAAATTCGCAATTATATATTAAATTAGAGCTTTTTAAAGTTTATAATTACGCTGTGTTGTAAGGTGGAAGTAGTTTTGTTGCTTTTCTACTGAGTATGGCGATGTAATCTATAACTCAACAAATTATGTTCATGCTTAGCCACTCACTGTGTATGGCATATTTATTACCTTTATCTAACCAGGATGTTCTATTGATTTCAAATCTCTTTTACTAGGGAGAACTGGTCAGGAGAGCAGCCGTAGAAACTCAAAACATCTAAGAAATCCAAAAAATACGACATGGTTGGAAATGGAAAGAAATTCTGTGCTTAAAACAGAACATTAATACTGAAAATGTATCTGTTTTAAAACACCAGCACTCCAGCTGACTTTGTGTATTGTACATCAAACAAATAAATAGATTAAAGCATTTCTTTTTAATCTAGCATAGAGTGATTTTCCAAAGTATTTCTAGATTTTCTAGATTTTTGATTGATTGGTGGATTGAAAGGAAGTTCAGCAATTCATCACCATCACATTTATTTTGATGGATTTAAAAAACACATGTTTTCAAACATGTACTGAATATCTTCACGATTTGGGGAAAAAATGTATTGCTGGGAATGGTGGGATATTCGCTATTTTCTGATATTTCATGGACTATTATTTTTTACTATACCCTAGTTGTGCTCATGTAGTGGCCGCTTTCTTTTATTTATTTTTATACTGCGTGTGTTTGTGTGTGTATGTGTGTGTATGTGTGTGCATGCTCTGTCTGACAAACCATCGCTGGCCTTGTTTAATGGAAGGGTCACTAGAGGTCATTCAGGGCCAGAGCCGACCACGGGCCACGCATTCCTTGGGTCACTCATAATTACCCGGCTTGTAGCCTGGGGGGGCGCCATAAAAATGAGATAGGCCATCTCAATCTCCACTCTTCTTGGCCAAGCCTTTTCCTGCGCTAGTTTTAAATGTGTTCAGCGACCCCCAACAAAATACTTCCATAAACTACAGTGAAGTGTCCCTGGGTTGTCAGTCATGTTTTTTTGTTTCCCTTTTTTCCCCATCAGATATGATGTAGGAAGTTATATGAGCATATTAGCCAAGACCTTTAATGTTTTTATGGACCACCTCTGAAAATTGTTTGTTTCAGTAGTTGTGTTTTCCTCATCACACAAGTATAAAATATTTCATCCTTATTAGAAACCTGCATAGCTCACTAATAATTGATAGCATGAAGGCAGGGTTCCATCAGAGGAATAGCAATGAGCATTATCTCTTACACCTTTTATGGGGAAGTAAGTGCTCAGGAGTTGTCTTGTTTTGCATTTGATCATTAAGGCTATCATGAGCTCTGCACAACAGATAGGGCGGGGTTTTTTATGGGTTTCATTTATAGCACTCAAACTAAAGGATCTAGTACATTAAATTGGGTAGACAAATAGCTACAACACGTAGATGCAGAGTGTAACTATGTGTTTTACATGTCAGGATATGTAACTGAAGTTGAAATGAATGTCTTTGTTGGTGGTTTGGGGCAGTGAGGCTCCAGAATAATGGTTGACTAATCCACATCCTCAACTTTACATATTTCATGGAACTATAGTTAATTTTTTCCTCAAGTACATCATTTTCTTTTCAAATCTTCAGCTCTTTGTTGTCTCGTTCTGACTTGTTCCCCAAATGTCATTTTCAGCGTGTCTTGTATGCTCATCATTCATCTTCAGGCTCCCATAAAATTGAGACAGTGATTTCTTTTATGGCTATTATTAGGGATGGTGTCTGTCTTCAGAAGCCTGCACAAAAGTGTGAGTGGTCCCTTGTGCACTGTTTCATATCAAGGTTAACTTGTAGTGATTAGAATAAGGAGATGAGTAGTTGCCATGGGGATGAAGGAAATGGTAGTGGAGAGGATGATAAGCCTAAAGTGTCTCAAGTCTGATGTTTGTGTTGCACTGCAAACAAAGCTAATCTAAGCATTGTTCATATGTATCATTTTTTTTTCTCCTTTTGCAGTATGGTGTGATGATGTAACAGATTCCTCTTACATGATTATTACTACAGTTGAACCGTAGACTAATATTGTAATTACTTACTTGAATACAGTATTTTATTTTTTACTTTTTTATACCTACAGATGATGGAATGTATTCACTTATGTATTTCTTTATTTCTGGTTTAGAGGGATAATTGTAATTATTATGAAAGATAATGAGTAATCAAATGCTATTTTATATTATAAATGTTTGCATTCAGCGATTATACAAGCAAGATAATTAAGTACTTTTATTCATTTTTGCTGTGACTCTGTCATTTTGTCTTATGAATCCAACACACACTTTTTCTTTGTTGTAGTCCACTTTTGCACCTCCCTAAAAACAAACAAAAAAACATTCACAGATCTCCTGCTTTGTAGGCGTTGCCCAGCAGGGATCATTGTTTGCCAGTGTAAGACAAAAACATTAAAAAACACCCCCAAGTCATTTAGTTATTTGGTTTTCGGTTAAGCCCTAAGAAAATCAGATGTTTCAAAGAAAATGTCAGAACAAAGATCAATAAATGCATAATGCTTCTAAAACTGAGCAATCTGAATTGTAAACAATCATCATCTCAGTATTTATTATAATATTTGTGATTATGATTTTGGCTATAATCATAATCAAAGCTAGCTCGTAATATTTTCCATTAACCGATGAGTTTTGGTTGGCCGTCTGAACTGTTGCTTTGGGAATTCTGGCATCTGTCTTTGAAAAATATGCATCCACAAATAGTATTCATGTGATATTGAACAATTTTCTCTAACTTAACCTCTTAAACAGCACTTTGTTTACAGTACTGCCAACAATTTCAACAATCTAGGCTCCATCTTGGATGGAATTTCTGTTCTTTGACATATTTTTTAAGTAACTGTTTAAGGCTCTTTATAGAAAATCCCCTTGAAATCATAATCGCAAATAATGTAAAACCCTAATCTCAATCTGTTGTTATCAACTGGGTCATCTTCAGTCATTACAAAAATTGTGTCTTTAGTGAAGGAAATTCTCAAAGTTGTGTTCATTTTGTTACAAAGACTGTATAATTGGTGATTTTGACCATTTCTATAGCTCCATGGCACCCGCTTCTTCTATGGAGTTAAGCCAAAATCCTATTCAGTGTATGTTTCCCTTGGCAGTGCCTTGAACATTCAATCTATAATCCTTGGAGGAAAGGGCTAATGCCCCATGATCGCCCCCGTGAGAGGTACTATCCTCACATCCCTAATGCAGAGCTTCTTCTCCCTGCTGCTGTCCCCAACAACACAATAATTAATGAGCTCAAACAGCCTATCACTGTACAAACCTCCCTGCCCAATCTCAGTTATCCACATCATGGAATGATAATTTGACTTACGTAGGTGCTAATTTCATATAAATTAAAAGGCAATTAGGAAAATGTGTCTTTTTGACAGGCAGAGGGATTAAGGCTAAGCTGTGATGCCACCAGTCTTCAGAGGCTTCAGGCTTATACTGGGTATGGAGGCCTCTGCTTGGCAACAACATTATCGGTCATCACATTAATAACCCCATATTTCACATCTCCATTTGATGTGCTACATTTAATTAAAGTGTGAGGTTGTGTGACGAATTAATGCCTAATTGGAAAGCACCTCTTGAACAATCTCTTTGCCCTACACCAGATGTGGTTAGTTATGTGGTGAGATAAGTTGTCTTTTCTTGTGTCCAAGGCTAAAATAAATAAAACTGGACACATTTTATGGATGCACATATTTCTTTTGATACATTACTAGAGTATGTCACCTGCAGAACTATGCATTTCAGAAACAAGGCGTCTTCAGTGATGCAGTTTGACACAGCAGTGTTTGTGTGTAGGATAGAAGGTCGTTGCATACAAGAGTATCAACTACACAGGTAAAACTCACCTGCCAGCTAAAATTAAGGGTAAAAGCTCTGAAAATGTGGACAACTGGACCCAATCTTCGGCTTAGAAACCTCAAACATCTGCTATTCCACATTATAGTCATAGTTCAAATCTCATAAAAATGTAAATTTGCCATAAGGTGCAGGAGAGTGCTTAGAAAATGATTTATAAATACCTCTGACATACTGTGTATTTTCTATGCATATATTTCTCTCTTTGAAAGCTAGTGGATGGGAATTTGAGCTAATCTGACATTTCATATACCTCAGACTATTTTGGGAGATACTTAAAGATAGAGGTTTTCTCTCCTACCTCAGCATTCCCTGAGCGTAGAAATGATGATTATTGTGGATTTGCATAGAAGTGTTGTTAACGAGTTTACTCATACCGTTTAGAGCCTAAAAAGCAATTTTCACCTAGGCAGTAACCATGCAGGATATTGAAGTATGATATATGCTCAGTTCCTTGGTTCTGCTTATTCCTGAGGACATTTTGACTGTTGTTTAACTTGCTGTTCTCTCTTTAGATCAGGTTTTCTGGGCCTGATTGTTTGTCTTGTGCGTGTTCTGCTCTAAAGGAGACCTAACAAATTGAATTTGTTTAATAGTGGCAGACAAACTAGCTCCCATTACAAACAGGTTAGCCCCATTTACCCTTTTCCTTGTTTCAAATTAAAGCATCAATGTTACACTTGAGCTTGTCAGTCCACTGAACTCCCTCCTGCTGCACATCAGGCAAGTTTTTATTTTTTCATTGTGTAGCTGTTTATCTCCACTAGATATGTTCTCGTGCCGGCATGTTTTTCATCATTTGTACCTCATGCTGTAGTAATGACTCTCAGGAACTTGATTAATGCGAGTATTGATTTCATTGTTAAATGCATGGACTCCAGTGTAGAATTCATCAAAATACAGTTGCATATAATTAAATTGTCTGTTTATATTTAATGGCTCTACATAATTATAAATTATTAAAACTGACACTGGTATTTTTAACACAGGATAATGATGCTGTCTGTTAATATGTTTATTATGTTAGAAATGAAGGCGAAGGTTCATCCAAATTCAAACACATGGTCTCATTTCAGGTGTACAGTACTACAAGGAGCATTCTGGGCTACATGAATGTAATAAAAAACGGCTGGTAGGACAATGAAAGACCAGTACTGAAAATGCGTATATTAAAAAAGACCTTTATTATTGAAATGCATCTTCTTCAGTAATTTTTTCAGGTGGCCTCATGTGGATATCTGTATATAAATGTCCTTTTTGTAACTGGCATTTAAAATACAAGCACTTAAACTGTTTTGACGAAGAGGGGAGGTCACTGGGACTGGATTGAAGCTTAATGTGACATTTCTTTCTTGTATATTAACAAAAAATGTTTCATTAAGACCACAATCTTTAAGAATGTTGAAAAGTAATCAAACCTGAACTGTTAAATAAAAGATAACGGAAACATCCTCAATTTTTAGAGTCAGCTGTGCTTTTTATCTCTAATCGAGTCAATGATCCACTTTCCTATTCTTGGTAGTATTTTCTGCTCTTACTACTCTCTCCGTTGTCCATCATCCCTACTATAGCTATAAAAAAAAATCCTACACATACCCACCCCCACACATACAGACACCATTTTTGGGTAGTGGGATTATGGACTGTGTCCCAATGCATCCATATTTCAGGGTTGTATCTCTAGTGTCACTCTGCATCTTGTCTGTGGAAGCAACAAGAAGGATTCAGCTTGTGTTTAAGCATGTTTATGTTGCTGACCCAGTTACTGGATTCTTGCAGCGTTAGATATGTGGGCAGGGTGGGGCAGAATGTAGACATCATTTATTTCAGTTTAGCTTTGCATTGTAATAGAGATTTACACATTCACACATGAGCACAAATGAACGACAATACATAGGCATTCAGTGGTGCACACACAAACACACACACCTCTCTAAATTATATGTGACGAGCGCTCAATCACTTGACCAATCCTTGAACTTTATGTGATTCTCATAAATGGCATTAGAAAAAGGCACAAGCGTAGAGCTTCTTCAGATGCTTTAGAGTAGCTACATTGTAAAAATACAAATTAGCTCCCAGTGGATGGGTAATGGAATACCTACGCTGAGCAGAGAAAGTGGTTAGATAACCAGGGAGACACAAAACCATGTGGAATGCTTTAGAGTTTTGTTTAAAATCCAAGGTATTCAATAATGTAGAGAGAACTTTGAAAGCTCAGCCGAGTATTCAAGCACAGAGGATGTCAACAGTGTTGGGAAAGTTAAAGGTACAGCTCGTTCTGAGCAGCGACTGCGGTGGGTGTGTGAGCCTGTGTGTGACGAAGATGCAGACGCAGCGCAGAGCGTGTGGGAGCAGGGATGCTGTTATGATATGGTGAAATGACATGAAAACAACAATCTGGTATATTTTCATGTTCAGGTTTTTGGGCATTTCTGTTGCATTGCCTACAGTCAGGTTAAAACTGAACTTTGTGATGTCATGTTTACCAGAATTACTGCAAGACGTCAGCCTGTTATTTGAACATTCAACACATGAAGTAATACAGAGCTCTTATTGAGTCACCACTCTTCATTATTCCCTTTCTCATATTTTTCAATACTCACTTTACATCATCTTTGTATCAGATGATGTGAAATCTGTTTACAGTTCTTGTTGTTCATTGCAATATACACTTACCAGCCACTTTGTTAGGTACAGCTGTTCAACTGCTGTTAACGAAACAAACTATTTAATCCTCCAATCACTTGGCAACAGGTCAGTGCATTTAAGCATGTAGGTATGGTCAAGACTTTGAATGTGGAGTGGTTGTTGGTGCGTGATGGAGTGGTCAGAGTGTTTCAGAAACTGCAATCATCTCTAGGCTTTGGAGAATGGTCCAAAAAACACCCAGAAAATATCCAGAGAGCAGAAGAACACTCCTGTCATTCAGGAAACGGAGGCTGCAACTTGCAGAGTCTCACTGAAATTGGTTAATATAAAATAGGAAAAGTGTTCTGCTGCAACTTTTGTTATCCTGTTTAAGTGTCCTGTTTCGCTTCAAGGGTTCAGGCCGATCGAAGTGATGTTTTCGTGTGGGGGATATGTTCTTGGCACACTTTGGGCACTTCAATAAAACCGAGCATCGTTTAAATGCAACATCCTACCTGAGTACTGTTGCTGTCTATAATCATTCCTGTACCACGGTGTGCCCATATTCTGATGGCCGCTTCCAGCAAGATAACAGAGCATGTCACAAAACTCAAATCATCCCAAACTTGTTTTGAAGTGGCCAGTGAGTGCCTCACTTCGCAATACCTACCCCGCTGGGTTTTTACATCAACTCATGCACATCTTTTGTGTACTTAGTAAAGGTCAAACCACCATAATTATCTTGCAGCAATTAGGGGATAATAAATACATAAATACATTATCATGGCATCAAATTTAATACAAAACTGTATTTATTCGTTATTCTTTTATCCCTCTTCTTCCTGTTGCATCTGTGTTTTCTGTGGCATAAGCTACTCTAAACTCTACTTGCTGAGTGAGTAGTACTTTCAACTTTTTGTAGACTCCTGATAGACTGCTGGATCCCCCAGTAATGAGCCATGTCACCACCACATGTGAAGAAGCTGCTGTCTGTTCACTGGAGAGATGTTCTGCTGCACACACTAGCACACAAACACACATGCTTCATTCACCATCACTGAGAGTTCTTCTATGACTCTTAAAAGAATGATGCTTCCTCTCAAACAGGTGCAATGTCTCATGTGGAAAAGCTACGTCTGTGAAACCTGTGTATCAGCTTTAAGACACATTTTGCACACATCTAATTATTAAATGATACTAGCTGCATTCTTTACCTCCTTGATCTCACTGACAACACCATCCATCTGTGTGTCCTTCATAACTCTGCTGTCAGTGAACATGTGACACCACTTGTCCTTGTTGCGAAGCTTGTTGCTCTGACAGTGCTGTGAGATTAATGTATTCACAAACCTTTACTGATGTCTCTCTCTCACTCTCTCTCTCTGTATTGGTCCTACAAAGCTGGAGAGCTTGGTCTGTAGGCGTTATGAATGTTAAGAATATTTTTGTCATCACTGGGTTTTGTCTCTGAGGCTATCTTCAGGTTCCTTTAAGTCTCTGCAGTAATTCTCATGATGTTCTTACTCTGAAACTAACCCAGGCAGCAAACATAATTGAGGTGCCCCCTTTTCTCTCTTATGCTGTCAGGATGACACTGTCCATCCTTCCACTCTCAGCTAAGAAGAAGACAAAGGCAGTTATCTGGTCTTGGCATGGTTGGCTGTGAAAGTAATTAGAATGCACACTTCTTAGGTCCTTACATAGATATGCTAATTCACCCTATTAATCTTGTCCCCCTCCATGTAAACATGGGAGCCAGATGCTACACCAGTTGCTCCTTGCTTTCAAAACTCAGCTAATGCTGCTTTACTGAGATAGAGCAATCTGCTGGAAAATAATCAACAGTGCCTGACCAGAACATCGCTCTGGAAACTCCCCATGACCTCACTGGCTAAGTTCAGAGCCCAAATATCGCTGGAATAATTAGGGTGACTATGTATCTTCCCCATTCCCTCAGCCTTTATCAGTAAACTTCATCCTGTTTATTTAGTGACACTTTAATTGGACGGGGTTTTACTTCAAGCGAAGGGCTCTTTACACGTTAGATGTTTATGGAAACGTTCATCTAAAGTGAATATGTTAAATCAGTTTTCAAATGCTGTCTATGAAGTAGCTTCTGTGGTGTTCAAAGTGAGCACAGTCTCCTTTTTAAGCACTCTCGTAGTCTTGTCCTTCCATATGGCATAGACATTTATTATTTAATGGTATTTCTTCTTTGTCTCTCCATTTCTTAAAAATATTTAAGTTTTGCAACAGTGGAGTACACAGTACTGGGAAAAAATTACTTGCAGCAGGTGAACTTAAGGAAGGGATTTCACTTATTTATTTCCTTCAATGGCATGTGCTCACACAGTGAAGGGCACAGTTAAGTTGATTATCTTGTTACAAGTGCTGGAGCCTCACTGTATACATTACTGCATACTGTGGATCCTCTACAAAAGAAAGAAAAAACTCAGAGAGATATAAAACAGAGAATGCGTAAGGTGGTAATGTTGTTACTCTAATAAAAAAAGCCCCTGTGCAGCTAGTTCATCTTATTCATCACTCATAGAGGAAAACAGGAAGAACCCTTGTTTTCTAGCACTGTAGCCCCACTTAATAGTCAGAGCTCTGTTGAACCTTTTTCCTTTAGTTGTAAGTAGAAATAACTTCATTATTTTTTTTTTTGAATAAAAATGCAGTTAGAGAAAAGAAAATCATAGCATGGATACATCATTAAGCACAGCAAATGTAATAATTGCTTGTATGTATTAGGTCTGCTTCTCTCCTATTGATCTTCCTGAACTGTCCTCAATACTTACTTCCTCCAAACCATCAACATTACTTTTAGAGCACATTCGCAAACTCTTAAAAGACGTTTTACTACTAATCTCTACTTCAGCTTTACTACTACTTAAAAAAGACCTTGCTAGATCCATCTGTCTCACTTATTTATATACTGATTGCCAAGTTCTTTCCAGAAGGTCTTAATAGAGTGTTCAAACAGTTCTGTGACCATTTCCAAATGGTTTATTTAAAGAGCTTTAGTTAGTATGTAGAGGTGATGGCACAGACACTGCCCTACTGAAGGTTACTTAATATCTTCTTATGGTGTCTGACAGTGGAGAGTGGCCCTTGCAAACTTAATTGTAGCATTCAAAAGCAGTGATTACATTTTACCACATTAGAACTAACCAGTATTAAATGAAATACAGCGATCTGGTTTGAATTATATCAATATGTATCCACAGCATCCCAAATGGTTATGTAAACGAGGGGTGTTCCTAGCACACAAAGTTCTCTGGCTGATCCTTTTCACATTATAAGTGTTTCCCCATAGATAATGCTTAGATAACAATGCATATATTTTCATTGCTACGCAGACGATACCCAGCTGTGTTTATCAATGAAGCCAGATTAAACAAATCAATTTGTCATGTCTGGATGATTTTTAACTTCTTGCTTCCAAATGCTGATGAAACTGAGGTTTACTATTAAATCCAGAATTTAATTTAAATTCTCATAACATTCTTCTCCCTCATATCCTTTTAAAGTCTTTTTAGTATCATATTACCACCAAAAGTTAAGTTATGTGATCCAGAGTTTTCAGCTGACAGGACTCTGTCCTGTGGAGTCAACTCCTTGCTATCATCTCTACCTTTACATTTAGGCTTAAACCTTTCCTTTCTAACAAATAAAATATACTATAGTTAGAACTGGATCAGAAAACCCAGAATAACCTCTTAATTGTGACTCTGTAGGCTCAGGCTGCTTGGTGGGCTTTTGATGATGCAGTGAACCCTTTTTAGCTACACCTGATGAATTTGCATGCAACTACTGCATTTCATTAACTTCTTTTTCCTACTTTCTTCCATAGTTTGTGTTTTTCCTTGTCTCTCTGTGCTTCTGTCTTTCCATTGTTCCCTCAACCAAAAACGCAGATGACTGCCACCCCGTGACCCAGATTGTCCTGGAGGTTTCTTCCTGTTAAAAGGGAGTTTTTCTTTCCCATTGTCAACAAGTGCTTGCCCACAGGACATAGTTTGATTGTTGTGGTCTTATTGTAGGGTCTTTACCTCGCTATATAAAGTGCCTTAAGATGACCATTGCAGTAAATTGGGCAATATTAATAAAACTGAATTGAACTCAATTCAACATATAACATACATGATGTTTGTATTGGGTAGAACATTTCATGGTTACAGAAAGAAAAAGTTGTCACTACTCTGGAAAAAAACACAGCATTTATGCTGTTAAATTTCTTCTTATTAATTAACGTGTCATTCAGGAGATGAAATACATGCCAATAAATATATCTCCGATGAATATATTAACTTTAATCATTCAGACTCAAGCAAAGCTGTGTCAAGCAGTACTGCAGTGTTGTCGGATTTGTCGAATTAAGTGTGTGGCAAGTAAAATGAAACTGTAATGAAACTGTCATCAATATCATTAGGAAAATTGGCAACTTTGTTATTCCAAGTACATTTCTTTCAATATTTCAGACTGACATGCTAAAACACACACACACACACATCGATACACAATGAATACATGCACAAGGGTGAGAGAAATATGCAAATCTACATTTGCAAATCTTATTCTGAACGATGATGTATCCTACTGCTTTTAGAAATGATATGCCTTTCCGACATATATATCTACTTTACTATAAGGCCTCCTGTTGCTGCTGAAAGTTCCAGATATATCTTTCAAAAGTCTCCTACGTGGCTCTTAAAAGCATTTAAGATCTCTGTGGCTGTAGCATTAAATCATATCCACATTTTGCTCTCTCTCCAGTCTCCATGACAATAACTATTTCTAAATACATCTGTAAGATTGCAGGGATTAATGTTTATAAAAATTAAGACCATGGAGTATAAGATTTATTTGGGTAATTACAAGCTGGTTAGTACATAACAAACATTGCCCTGCTGTTTATCCACTGTGTAAATTTGTTATCATCAATAGTTGTGTAATTTGTTTTACCAGATGCAGGTGGAAAGTATATGGAGTGCAGATTTACTTCAGTGAGCCCATCCCCTCTCCGTGGTGTTGTAACCACTCTGGACCACTGACCATCACTGGTAGCTGGTCATGTCACTTTATCAGCTTTATCAGGTGCTATGTCATGTCACTTGTTTGGTGTGGGGAGTGTGTGTGTGTGTGTGTGTGTGTGTGTGGGGGGGGGGGTTCTTTTTTCACTTCATGCTTTGGTAGGCACGGCTTTGTTGACCAGGGTCTGCCTGCATGTGTACTTTGGGCTTGACATGACGACTGTGCTGGATCAGTGGGAGAATCAGTGGAACAGAACTTGACAAGAGAACACGAAGGTTCCCTCTGGAGGACGTTAGACAGAAAAAGAGTCTTTCTCTGTGGGGGAAACATTTCATTCATTGTTTGGCTGATCCACTGTTACCTCTTGTTTTACCCCAGATAAGTCCTGATGGATGATCACAGACGTCTCAGATGTCACTAAGATGTAGTGGATTGCTAAAGGCTAAGGATAAACTGTCAAAGGAGAACTCCACACATTTAACACATGCTTAATTTACCTGTGTGTGTGTGTGTGTGTGTGTGTGTGTGTGTGTGTGTGTGTGTGTGTGTGTGTGTGTGTGTGTGTGTGTATCTTTGGTGCATATTTTAGTGAGTTATTCAAATTAGAGATGGACCGATCCGATATTATGTATCGGTATCGGTCCGATACTGACCTAAATTACTGGATCGGATATCGGAGAAAAATAAAAAATGTAATCCGATCCATTAAATATCACGAAAGCACCTCACAAAACTTGCAACACGCCGTAACTCACCTCAGAACGTATGCATCACGTGATAGAGCAGCTGTGGCATGGTCTGGATAGCATGTGGAGCTTCACTAGCAACCTGGCATTTCATCTCCGACAAAGTTATCCCCGAGAGAAGTAAAGCAAGTGTGTAAGTCCATCTCTGAATGTTTGTAAAGCATTCCCACGTTAAGCTTAACAAGCGACTGCCTCTCGCTCTCCGGCTGCTACTTCAATCGTGAAACTGCTTAAATCAGCTGATCGGCTTTTCTGTCACGAGTCTGTCTCTCGTTTGTTTTTGGTCCACTTTGCGCCAGAAAGAGCAAACCAGCGGCTGAACAACAGCAGCACGTTTAAGCTTGATAAGCTGTTGTTAGAATTTATTTAATATTAATTTCTACACCAGGATCTTTTTCTACATAGCTGACGGCTGGTAACTGTGCAGGGGCGGATCTAGCAAAGTTTAGCCAGGGGGGCCGATAGGGCATTAACTGGGAAAAGGGGGCACAAAGACATACTTTTCTTTCTTATTCTCATTTAAAATGTCGAGCTTTTAATAAATAATTATCTGACACCCAAAGTTTTAATTTGATGTAAAATGAATAGAAGTCAATTACTGTATATAGTGACTATTAAGTCTAATATATATACCCTAGTAAGCTATAGTACTTTTTACTTTGGGAAGGTACCATCTGTGCAGTCTGCAATTTTGTTGAAGAAAGATGTTGAATCTATTTAATATTTCTTGAAAAATAATTGATTTCTGTGCATTTTTTTTCCACACTGCATCAAATTAAGGTTGATTACGTCGATTAAGCATCATGAGGTGGCGCGTGAGGGGTGGTTCCCTATTTTTTATTTATTTAATTTTGTTGTTGCTGGGAGTTGGAACCCTATTAGTTAGGTTGCTTAATATTTACGCTAAGTACTCTTTAAAATACCAGAATAGGGAGGATGGTGTAGGTCTAAGTTTATTAGATTGATCAGTATTGCTGAACTATGAAATATTTTTTTTGTATACAGGTATAACAGAATAGCTTTAGTGTAGTTGTTGTTTTAAACTTGAGTATGAACTTGCAGACTTGCAAAATGCAGCAAGATATTTTAAAAAACAGTTTTGTTGATTAAAAAACACTATATCGGATTCATATCGGTATCGGCAGATATCCAAATTTATGGTATCGGTATCGGACATAAAAAAGTGGTATCGTGCCATCTCTAATTCAAATGTAAGACATTTTTTTAATTGACATTTGTTAGGTGTTTAGGCTTTCAAGTTTGAACTCAAGCATGAATTCCCCAACCTTGTGGAGTTTCAGGTCCTCATTAGAAAAATTATTTAGGTCCTCTATTTATTTATTTTTTGATTCACCAACAACAATCCAGTAGTTTTGGCTAATTTGATGCTGGTCAAAGGTCAACAACTAAAATCTCTACTCAATCAGCTTTTGTGGTTTCAGTTTTTTTTGACAGTGTTTAGCATCTCAGTAACAGAAGCCCAAAGAAAACATTTATTTCATTTGAGAAAAGTTCAGTAGCAGCAAACTAGACATGAACACAGCACACTTTGTTTTGATGAAATATGTGCTCTTGACATTAATCTGAATACTGTTACTTTAGGCTCTGGAGCTGCATGCAGCTCTTCTTGAGTGGCTTCCTGTGTCTTTAAAAAATTCTGGATGAACACGAATATGGAAACATTTTCTTTTTACATTTAAAATTTTATTTATCATTCATTTTAGTAATTGTATTCTTCAGTTATTAGAATTTTTAGCCTATACCGACACCAGGTTAAAAAAAAAAGTTTAGTTAACTATACTGTGTGTCATACCCTGTCTCTTTAACCTGCTGACTTATCTTCTGTACTAAACCTCAGTAACATGGACTGTTATCAATATGTACAAATACCTTCACTTCATAATTGGCAATCATTTTTGCTTTAATTTCATAGATGCAACAAAAGAAATGCTTTTTGAAAACACACATTAAAGGCACTAAATATCCCTGAATAGCCCACTTTAGAGTAGTCACATGTTAAAAGATTAATTATAAGGCTCAAGTAGTTTTTTTATGTCTCTACGTTTTTTTGGGTGGAGGTTAAAAATTGCTCAATAATGATTCATTTGATCGTAAAGGTTGCCAAACTCTGGTCTAGTAGAACAGGATCATTACTGGTTTCATATTCAAATGATGATTACCTTTTGAAAGTTTACTGACGTGCTCTGACTACAGAAACACGGAGAACACTGACGTGTGTGTAAATATAATCTGTTCTGCAAACCCAGATTTGTCACTTGGCTGCAGGATCCCTTGTACGGCTGGCAGTGTCACTGTGTGAGATGGCTGCTGTTGTGATGGGTAGTTGATTATGGCTCATCTGCCTGCCAGCACCCTCAATCAACATCCACAACTAAATGGATGAGGAAGAAGGATGTTTATTTGGGCCTGGATTTCGTAAATGCTAGTGTGGAGATATAAGCCCTGTGCCTTATTTCCAAGCTTGACTTTCTCTGCTTTCTCTCTCTCCGACTCTTTCTTTCTTTCACACTTCTCCTCATTCTCCCCCTGTCAGCTTTCTACTCCATTTCCCCCTCCTCAGTCCCTCTGCCACAATCACAGAGAAATGTTTATGAGTCGAGCTTGAAATCGTGACCCAAGCCACCCTGTCCCATGTCTCCGTCACCTGCTGTATTTTTCTCCAATCTCCTGTCTCTATGCCAAAGTCAAATTGGCGAACCCTTAACATCTCCTACAGCCCCACCAGACAACCTCCTCCCTCTCCCCCTAGCCTGGCTCAACCCATTCTGCCAGTCTGCTGTGCTGTTCTGTGCTCTACACGCTCCAGTGCGCTGTCGGCTGGTGACAGGCTATTTGGGATTTACCCACTGCTGCTGTGCCTGTCTCTTCATCTGCAGCCTTTCATGGCAGTAAAAAGCAGTCTCTCCTCCCCCTTATCCTTTTCCTCCCCTCTCTCCCCCCCCCTCACCCTTCATCTCAGCTCATTCCAGCCATCCTCCCCCTCCCCTCCATCCATCTCTGCTCGTAATCCCATCCTCCTAAAGACTGTAATTGAGCAGCGTGGCATGCTGGGATTAGGACTGTTATTGGGGGTATTATCATTACAGGAGAAATTTGGGTGAAAGTACAGGCAACCGGAATCTAGTGACACCAAGATGTGAGCAGATGGTTGGGGATTGCAGGGTGTAGGGTGAGAAGGAGGGGGATGCATATTCAAAGGCTGGGTTGGCTGAGGGAACTGCCATCACTGGACCCCAGTTCTGACAAGGTTGATCTCCAGGTCACTGCTGATATCCAACAAGCTGACAGGAAATCCATAAAACCATCACGCTTAAACAATAAAACATCAGCTCCTACAGACCAAAATGACATCATATCACTGAACAATGATGGTCATACAGTATTCTCCATATAGCATCTAACATTTGGAATTACATTTCACATGAACCATGGGGGCTATTTGAGTGATGGATAGCTTTAATGGCAATTATGAATCCATGTCATACCACCTGATATGCTATGTGAAGAGAAAAACGTGTGACCTGGCACAACTGGCTCTGTGATGGAAATTTACAGCTTTGTGAGAGGAGAGGCTTGTTGTTAAAAATGTGCTTGCCAATTTATATTGGTCAGGTCTTTGGGCCTTGATCCAACCTTGTTTTTAATGTTTTCAAGGGATAAAAGTGAAAGTTACTTCAAGTGGACCGAGGTGGAGTTCATTTTTCCCTCACTTTCCAAGTTAATTGAGGGATTTGCCATGACCCACATGGATATTGATTCCTAATGGAAACTAGATATCAACTGGCAAGTAGGTGAAGCAGGCCACTGAAGCAGTCAATAAAAGATGAAGCTTCAATTTATCTGGTAGCATCCAAAACAATTAATCAGCTTTAGTTTAACAAACGACGGCAGTTTTACATTTGCGATCAAGTGTGCACGATTTTGATCGTGCAAATTGTCGTGTGGACAGCATGAGGTGGGATGTGTATTTAAACTCTTTAGGATTTAAAAAAGTCATGCAAACTGCTGTGGAATCATCAAGTTTATTTCCCTGTACTTTGTAAGCTGCTTAAGTCCTGTGCCAGCTTAGCATTGCCATATTAACATCACCCAGTGAGACAGCTCTGACAAGCTCCCTTCCTCCACAGTTGCCTTCTGCTCCTACTGCCTGACTGGCACTGTTGGAGGAAAAAAATAGTCTTAAAAATGTCTTATGAACTGATACACACACACCTTTTGCTACACATGCAGATCCTGCTTAAATGCGCTTTAAACAGACGCGTCTTTTTACTTCATATTGAAGCTTTACGATTTGATACTAAACAACATTTGTCCGAACTGTAACGTTTGCCAGGATTAGTACCTAAATCATCAAAAAAAATACATAGCTGAGGTATGTACATGTGATGATTGACATAGCTTAAAGTCATTTTACCAGATGATCAACACCATTTGCTTACCCTTGTGTTACTGGCTTGGTTCCCTGTTTCTTCACTGTTGAGTTTGTACTCCTGTGCCTGTGTAAAAGTAGGCATGTGGAGAGTGAGGATTATGAAGTCACTGTTAAGGAAAGGCATGAACACAACATAGTTTTGTGCATTAGGCGATTAGTTAATGACATGTCATTAAGTAGTTTGCCTTACATCTTCTTATATGATGAAACCAGCTGCCCTGCGACTTTGATAAGTCTGACTTTTTAAGTCTGGTTAGCTGTTGGATACTCGTTATTACTGTATGACTCTGGTTTGATTACAATTTTGGGAATGATGAATCCTAAGAGAACAATTGCGCTGCCTACCAGATGTAGCTGGGCAGTAGCAGCTTTTTATATAAAGACTTGTGTAAAGGAACAAATTTCTTCCTAGGTTTTGGCCCTTGGCACTAAAATTTAGTTCCATATGTGACTGTCCTCGGGCTCTGCTCTATAGTAGTGAGTAAGCATGCATCTACTGTTACTAGTTGTTCACTCTACTTTAGATAAAACTTTCTTTCACTTAGTTTAAGGATAACAAATATCAGGTGTTTAGGGAAGAAGAGCTCAGTTGAATATTTAAAGTTACTGATTGGATTGCTGCCATTTCTTTCAGATGTAGTGTGTCTTTCTCTTTACCAGCTTTTGTTTGCTTTCACATTAAGATGCCTTTACATCTGAAGTTGAGTAAGTCCTCTATCTTTTGACATATTGCGAACATGGCACATGCTTCAGACGGTGACAGGTCCAGCTTTTTGTCAGTGACAAAATTTAACAGCACGCATAAGCCTCTTACTACTGCGGCAGCAAACAGGATGGACCTTTATTGGTTGGTACAAAACAAAGGTATCATTATTATTGTGTGAAGAAATATGCCCGTGAAAATTATGTTCGCCTGTCAGACTGATTTCTGAGGCAGCGCAAAGCAATAAATTTGGAAACTGAAAATGTAATTCTATTCATGACATTCTATATTCCCTGAGTAATGTAACATTTATATTATGTAGCAGTCTGGTTTTTCTCTGGAGTCTCTCTCATATCAAAGCCTTCAGTTTTCATAATAAAGACCTTATAATGGAATAAAGAGTACTCACACATTTTGATGTTGCCTTCTACAAAAGCATTTGCCACTTTTAAGCTATTGCTGTTGGCCACGTTTTAGCATAAAACCAAATATTTACTAGAGAGCGAATGATGTTCGGCACATTGGAGGCCAGGGTTGGTATGCGATTTATAATATGGTATGTATGATTCATCTGGGTAATGAGAACAGAGCTCTTTTCTAAGTCGTTCCACCCACCGTATGCCCTGATTGATTAGGCCCTGGCAAAACAAACTCAGTGGATTCATGTTCCCTTAATGCTCTGGACCCCAAGCTGGAATATTAACCTAGATGCATTACAATAAAATATTCACCTTCTTGGGCCTTATAAATCACAAAGTGGGCAGAGATTACAGTGAATGTGCCGCTGATGTGATCAGGGTCAGTCCATTTTCTCCTTTCTTACTGCGTCTCATCCTTCTCTGTTCGCCTTCCTCACTGCCGAATCAGTAAGAGCATGTCATAGACAGACCACAGGGTGGGGTAGGAGGACACATAAACAGCCATATGTCTTCAATCTGCAACACAGCAGCCCTGGGGGGAAATGGGAACACAGCCCAATGCATCACACAGTTTGTGTAGAAATGGATATAAAGATGCCATTTGTTATTCTTTTTTCTTAAAGCTGTGTTTTATATTTTCTGTCTGCCTTAAATAAGAATTAATAAAATGGGATTGTGCGTTGGAACTTTGGTTAAGAGTCTTCTGGAATAAACAGTAAGATGTCATCAGTCATCAGTACTTATTAGACTTTGATAGGCTTATGCATTCCTTTTATTTAGCAGTATATCCCATCATGTGGGTGCTACATCGCACCCTGTGGCTGTATTGTAGGTGAATAATGAGGGTGTAAATCTAAACGCTGGGTTGGAAAGCAATCGTGGGCACACCTTTAATATTCATCTGAAATTTCAGTTTGGCGGAAACTTTCATAAAATTGACAAGAGAGACATATTAACACAGCCTTTCCCAGTAAGAGAGGGAAAAAAAGAGGGCTGAACAATGCCCAAATACACACACATGCACAGAGAATGAGACAGGAAGACAAACAGTTTCCCCAATGAGCGTGCAACATTAATGCAATTTAGAGATGAGTAACAGCGAGAAACAGACAGCATATTATCAACTAATGGCTTTGGTTTTGCAATCCATCTCGCAGTGAATGTGCATGCTGATATAAATAACATTACTAACCGCGCTTGGAAAAAGAAACGTCTCCACTGCAAAGAAATGATCGTGAAACATCAAATAAAAGAACAGGGCTTTTTTTTTTTTTTTTTAATGAAATGAAATGAAGAGTCAAGGTTGTGCCATAATGTTTCTATTAGACCAAGAAAAATGTCAAAGGTGGACAGCTTGTGGTTAAACTCACACTGGTTTTAAAAAGCAGCTGCCTTGTGTGTGATGTGGCTTGAGACATCTAACATCAAAACAGCATAATAAGGTTTGTCTGTGAGTGTATATATCTTGACACCAGTCAAATCTATCAGTCAACAGTATAGATCCCCTGAGTTTTCCAGAGTGATGGGTTTTATTGCTGTCTCGCTGTTGTTGCAGTGATGATCTAATAGTTTGTTGTTATTATTAAGTGTAAAAAAAGCTGCAGTTAAAGCTTTGTCATTGTCCTTAAATCCCTCCTTTGTTGGATATTATTAGATTCTTTTTTATAATTATACATCTTCACATTAGGTTCAGTTTTTTTATATTGACAGATTCAAATATTCATTTTGGAACTTTCCTTAGGGGCACACTGTAAAAAGAAAATTGTTTCTCTGTAGGTAGATTTTCTTCTTGGCAGTAGTGTAAAATTGTGCAGCATGTATTTTAGTTTTCTCTCACTCAGGGATCCAGCAATCAGCAGTATTCATTGTAGTGCACTAGACTGCTAGACTTGAAAAGCAAAAGGTAAAAATGCAGAGTTGCATATTAACAAGAAGGAATGAGATGTATGTTTTGCAGGCTGACTTCAAGCCTGCAGCAGTAAGCATCCCTGAAAATGAGTATCTGAGTGTCTCTGGGTTATTATTGTGCCCGTCCTCCCAGGATTGGAGATGGTGGTAGGAGCTGCTCAGAGGTATGAAGAAACTAACAGGATTAACAACTCTATCCCCCATGCACGCACTTTGGTTCATGTAAGTGCATATATGTGGTCATTTATGCAGAAATGTTGTTTTATTAATGGAAACATTTTTCTGGGCCTTTTAGCTGAAAAAGAAACAAAAAATCATGTGGTTTTTCTTTCCCCATCTTCACCAGATTCCTCTCAGCTTTGTTCTGTTTTGCTTTACTTTTGGAAAACAAATGGATTTACACACTCTTGATAACACAGTTGGTTGGGGTAGTAAATAACTGGAGTACAATCTTGCCATTATCTCAGGAAGCTCCAACAGCTTTTGTATGTGTTCATATTTCTAGACATGGAAGTCATTATTATTTTGTCCATGTTCGTCTTGGAAACATTATTTTTGTAAATGGTTTTCCAGCACATGTATAGCAGGCCTATTCTTGGTTTTCATTACATGGATGTAATCAACTATAGACACATGTAATGGACCCCAGCGAAAAACCTAGTAGACACTGATGAGCTGGGGCATCACAGAGAAAACATACCAGTGAGGTGCACAGTCCTCATGGTAAACTCCATTCCAAACAACATATTTAGATTGTTACTGAGACGTGTCTCAAAACTGTCTGTTGTTTTTATTATTTTCTGTTACTATCAAGTAAGAAGGGTTATGGGACAGCTGTGCAAAGAAACATCTTGCACTGCTAACAAGAGATGGGCAGTAACGCGTTACTTGTAATCGGATTACAGTAACGCGTTACTTGTTACTCTGATCAAGTAACGAGTAAAGTAAGGGATTACTATTGCAAAAATTGTAATTATATTACCGTTACTTTCCCGTAGGAACACTGCGTTACTAAAACCTTGAGTTTTTTGCGAGAATGTCTCATGACAATGACGTAAGCGAGTGCGACGTTCGTGACAACAGCTGTCTGCAGATCAACAATGGATAGTATAAGGAGTGCAGGAGAGAGTATGAGCGTGCAGCGTTTAAAGCGTGGAAGTACTGACCTTACTTTAAGTTTGATTCCATAAAAAGTGACAAAAACATTAGTGTCCGTTGTGCGTGGGAAGAAAACTTCCAAGCAAGCACCGAGTGCACTACCACGTAATGGGAAATTCACAGAGAAACTCGCGGATTCTTCAACTGACCGCTGCGGCACACCTGCACCAGGGTAAACCACCGCCTACCCTACTCCTGCTTTGCAGGTGAAAATAGAGCAACAGGACCGCTGAGTCTTTTACTTTATTTATTTTCTGCTGTGTTTTACTTGCATCTATTTGAAAGAGTGAGTGTAAACACAAAAAATATTTTATTTTATGTGCTGGAACGTGCAGAAAATAGGTTTAAATGTTAAACAAATTTCTTCCAGTCAGAGAATGTTGCATATAATTACATTTTTGCTTGATGCATAAAGTTAAAAGGTTAAAACTAATAAAACAAGTTTTAAAAAGAGACTTTTCCATTTGATTACATTTTCTATGATGGATTATGCAGAAAAAGTGGAATTGGGCTGAAAGATCTATCACTTTATCACCTATTCAGGTTGTAAATCGTGTTTTTAAAAAGTAACTAAGTAATTAATTACTTTTGAAAATAAGTAATCGGGAAAGTAACAGGATTACTTTTTTGTGGAAGTAATCAGTAATTAGTTACTGATTACTTTTTTCAAGTAACTTGACCAACACTGCTGCTAACCATAAACCCTGCTGCCTGACCACATTACTGCTTCACAAACCACAGTGACATTCTGTATCATTTCTTTTTAATTCTTTTGTAATGTTTTAACCCATTTTGATCGTACTATAAATGAGTGAAATGCCTCAGTTGCAGTCTAGACTCTGCATGTTGGTTAAACAACCCCGAGGGCTTAACCAGGTTGGCATCGCTCTAAATGGGGGAAAGACTGGTGAGTTGGCTGCTGTCATGTCTGCTAATAAAGACATCACATCCAGTGGGCACGCATGCTCACGTCCTTGGTTGGCATGACAAATAATACCATTAACCCTGCCTCCCAAAGCAGCCATTTTGATTGATGGCAAGCAAAAGTGAGTGGTGCATGTGTGTATTTGTGTGTAGAATAAACCAGTGCTGGTATTTATTGTTGACCATTCTGTTTTTGTTTTTTTTATGAAGCTGGTCAGCATTTCAATTAAAAGCTGAAATGCTGGATGGGCTGATTACCTAGCTGAAACCCCGATCAGATCTTTGTATGATATTCCACAGATTTACCGAGCAGCTTTACTGCAGGCACATGGGGTGCCAGTGATTTATCACCAGGTGGCAGTATTTATGTACAGAATAACTGGGAGCTGCATTGGTTCTGAATTCCTGCACTGTAGACCCCTTTTGCTTGGCAAGGGTATGGTGTATTATTTTGCACATTGCTCACAAGAAATTAAAAATCTAATTTCTGAGGATGAAATACTCCAATGTCTCATAATTAAAAAATGGAGGACATTTAATGTGAATAAAAATTTAATGGCTCATCCATAATTTAGAGAAACAGATGGGCATTCTGGCACATGGGATTGGCTGCATGTGAAATGCTGTCACTTTTCAGGGGGTGCCGTGTGCTTTGTATGATTTGTATGATTATCGAGTGATTGGGTCATTTTGTTTTGTTTACTCTGAACACATCCCCTCTTGCAGGGCCTTTTGAATGTGAAAGTTGAATGTTAGAGTTTCTGAAGGTCACATAAGAACTGTTGAAGTCGATGCACAATCACAGCTGGTCAGATGTATACAGATATGAGAGCAACAGTGCTCTTTTTTGTCTTTTTGTCTTGATTTCCCTGACCGTTCTCAGGTTCATATTAGCTTAAATTTTCTTATTATCTTATTAAGTCATCGAAAAACACTCTCACTTATAGAAATAAGGATTGCAAATACACAGTTTATCTCATGTATTACTTGTCGCCAGTTCTAAGCCGGTAGTTGCACATACATTTTATTGTTGTATTTACAAGTAGAATTAGGGAATCATGCTCACTTCCAGATCCTTTTGTGTGCACCAGCAAAACTGTCATGAAAAGGACTGCCAATTAACATCTCCTGAATTTCACTCCCATCATCTCCAACCACCCCCCCTCCCATCCTCCTCGACTGCCCTTCACTCTGTGGATGACCCAGGATCACTGAACAGAACTGAATGTCTGACTGTTTTAATAAAGGAAATTGCAGTCAGAACACTCTGGACCCAAATCAGATTTGAGTGATGATGATTTGAGTTACGGCGGAGCATGCTGAGGACTCTTTGTGTTCCGTGCTGCATGTATGTGTGCGTGGACACTCGCTCCCACACACATGGAAACGTATGTGTGATTTCAGGGGCTGATTGCATTAGGTGCTACAAGTTAGTCCCTGTGGAGGAGCCACATGCTCGTTGTACCCCAGCTGTAGCTGAGATCTAATATTCCTCCACCAGCACCATTATGCCCTTGATGGGCCAAACCCAATCTTCTGCTCTTTGTGTCTGCCTGGCAGGGTGGAGGACAGAGTGAAAAATTGTGTGAGGAGGCACACTGTATGCAATATTAAATTGCAATGTAGACTTACAAGACTGACTTTAAGGCAACTCCACCTGAAGAGCCTTTGGTTCTTTATACTGACATTTAGCTTTGTGGGAAAGAAGAGAAGTCAAACACCAGTCTGAAGAGTGACACTTTAAATGATTCATCTTCAGTATTGCGTTTTGTCTACTGAGGTAGACAGAAAACCTTTCAGTCTGTCCTTTGTTAATTTTCTCAGTTCAGAGGACAAGGGAGCATCCATTTCTGTTTGTAGCTGATATTTAGTTGATGTTTTTTTTCCCTCTCTCTTTTGGCCGCAGTTGATGCAAACACATGCTGTAGTGTGAAGCGGTCAGACAGTGGGCACTCTTGTTACCTCTCTTAAAATGGCCACTGTGAAAGCCTCTATTAGACAGCATTCAACTTGTGCTCAATATGCCAAAACAGCAGCCCTGACAAACAGAGAAGCCTCACTCTCCACTCCAGTATGTGCACATCAGTTTCAGTCGGCCAATTCACTCTTCATTTTAATATGCCCCACCATGCCAGATGGTCTAAGTGCAAGCTATATTCCCCATTTAGGGTTAATTCTACAGCTGTTGTGTTTGTTTAGCATATAATGAAAATCCTGTCTGTTTTAACAGACACAGGCTTCTCTCATTGCTCTGTATGCTTCTGTTATAGAGAAGAAATTGACCTTTTCGGGCTGTAATCTCACTCCATTGTCTCTGCTGATTACCATTATTGTCATCAATTCATAAGCAGTTAGGATGGTGCCATGTTAGATTGACAGTAGCAAGCGGAGAAGCAATTAACACAAACAGCTGGTTAGAGAAAGAGACAGGGACTGTCATTCACGGGGGACAAAAACAAACACCATCATGGCAAACGCTTTGTCATACTGGAGCAGCTTATACAAGTTCCAAGATTACGTTGCACATTATGGCATGTATATTAAAGTGTATACAACTTGTGCGATGAAATTTGGTCTTTGTGTATTCATACTTGAAAAGAAATTCCGCACCAGTATTTCAAAATCTGTATTGTAACGGGCAGAATGACTGGATATTTTCAGTACTGAGACAGCATCTTGGCTGCAGCTTAAATTTAGCCATATTGTGTTTTATTTATATAAGAAGAAAACACCCTGAGTGTTCTGAGCAGGTTTGGTGTATGGGAAGCAAATGTGATGTAGTTATTGTTTATCATAGAGTTAACACAGAGGTATACACGCACAGCTGTACATGTGTGTTTCTTCAACAGCAAAGTCACACTATCCCAGTGTGGGATGGCTGATTGTATGCACAGCTTGTTTTTATGGCTGTGCCATTTTAGATCCAACACTTAACTTTCCCTTTTTAATTTTCGCTGGTCATTTATGTGAGAATTTTTAAATAGGTCTTTATTCACTGACGTAACACAGGCTATTATACTCTATATGAAATATTTAATGGAAATGCTACAGAATAAAACACTGATTCATTTCAATCATGAGTGGTGTGGTGGTGGGCAGTTGAATAATTCCCCCTAATAGTAACTTTGTTGCCATGGTAACACTTCATTCTGGCAGTACGTCAAAGGCTATTGAAGAGAAATTAAGCAACCCATTTGCCACATGTTGCCTCTTTTGCCATATGTGCTCATTTCTGACACCAGATTTATGTGCTCATGTGAGCAGCAGTTAAGATACTATCGTTTTTTTATTTTGAGGTGCAGATTCATTTCATCAGTGACCTGCTTGTTTACCAACATCTGCTTAATTAACCTCCTGCCTTGGCTGCAGACTAGTGAGTGCTATCTCCCAGTCCAGGACAGCTGCCAACTGGCCGGCAGGTGACTGCATAAACCAATGGACCCAGGACAAGATTGATCACTCCAATAACACCTCCGGATTCAAATGTGGGAGATGATTGCTGTAGTGATTGGATGCCTCTGATAAACAGCAGGCTTTTTTGGGAGCTCTCCTGCTGGGTCGTTTAGAGTCTTCTGGGTCCAACATGGCAGCTCTGTGTCCAGATGTTTGATAAGTGAATGCCCTTCATTAGGAAGTTTTTGAACTTTACTTGTTTGCTTTTGCGGCATTTCTATTGTATGTAGGCTTTTTTGTGTTTTGTTCTTTTTTTTGCATCAGATATTTGCAGATATCAATATCTTGCTGTACACTGTCTTAATGCATTTCATGGATGACACTCCTAGGTAACGTTATGGTATTAGATATAATGAGAAATCGCCTATTGCTTCTAATCATAGTATATTAAAAAGAGCAGAATAATTATTGAGAAATGATCACTCTCAGTATTCACTTCATGTGCAGAAATTCTATAAAAATGATTTAAGTCCCCCTCAGATGTTTTGATCGTTGCTTTAGGACATAGATGTACTCGTACTGATTATAAGAGAAAAGGCAACGAGAACAAAAAGTGGGAAGTAACCTTTGAAGATGATCTTCTTTGTCACCTCTCTTTGCTACCGGCGATGTCTCTATTGAGGCAAAAACAAATTTCATTAAGATGTGGGGGATGGTTTGTGTTTGCCTCACAGTTGAGCCCACATTATATCATTAAAGACTTCATCAGTGTTTCAGATTGAGGAAAAGAACGATCAATACATAGTTCTGAAACAGTGTACCTTGCTGCCCGAAATCAAATCCTACGTACATGATTCAGCCACGAAATCACAGCGAGTGGGGACCTCACCAATTCAAGGTGTTGGTGTGGGCAGTAAAAGTAGTGAGAGGCTCTGCTTTCTTTAATCTACTTTTTGCCTCTCGTGCTTCTATCATTGTGCTTCCAGCACTCTGCTGAGCAGCACGAGGTAGATTGGAAGGGGAAAGCACTCAGAACATGACTTTATCTCTTTTCACCAGCTCCTCTCTGCTCCCATCTATAGAGGGAGCAGGGGAGGAGGGTGAAATGCAGTCTTGTGCTGCTGCTTGCAGGCTAACTCTAAAAAACGACAATGATCGCAAACCAGTCATGGCTTACCTATTCTGTGTGTCGCACTTCCTGTTTTTTTATGTTACTCTGGGACGCTGATCTTACTGTACGCACAAAACGGCTCCAAGTGGGAATAACAATTATAGAAGTTATGTTAGTTAAGTTAGTTAGGTTAATTTGCAGGGTTGGGACATTTATGTAATGAAAACGTTGAGCTGCTACAACAAATTAAAGGGTGATCAATGGTGGAGTTCATATGTAGACACCAACAAATAAAGCCTTCTAATGCACAATTTCATGTCAGTTAAACTTTAAATATTTTAATTACTCTGCTTAAATTTAAATTAAAACTCATATCTTTAAAATAAAAATGTATATTTAATGTTACTGTGGCCTTGTGGTAATTCGTGCATGTGTGTGTAAATGACTATAAGCCTGCAGACTGGCATGGGGGAGGGAATGGTGCCCTCTGCTACTCCTAGTCAACACATTAATTAAAGAATTATTAGCAGTGTTCCACATGTAGCCAGACATGGGTGATTAAAATGAAGAGAAAAAAAACTATGTTCAGCCTTTTTTGTTCTAATCTATGAAGCCAAGTCTCTGATATATAATTAAAGCCGTGGTATCATTTAGATTAGAATTATGCTGACATTAAAACATCTCATTTAAATAATGCCACTGTCAGAGCCAAGTTTAGTTTAATCAAAATGTACTTTGCTCAGGCTGACCTGTAATATTGCCACACACGGGATAAAGATGGTAAACTCATGACATCAACAGATCAACCTAGCTACGCATGCTTTAGATAAGAGAACTGTGCTGACTGGAATAAAATAAGCAATGGCTACGTTCTTTTCATGTTATTTGATAATGCAACCCTGAATTGGATAAGCGGTTAAGAAAATGGAAAGATGGATGGACGGAAATTAAAAGCAAAGCTAACCTTTACTTTCATGCCTTTTAGGACAGACGGCACCCTTCAGCAAGCCTGATTTTTACCCACAGGCCATAAATCGAGGATTACTATACTGTAAGTGAGGCAGATTGTGTTTCGCTAAAGATTCTTTTTCACTTAAAATATGATCAGTGTTAAAAGCGAATACAAGCATAAAGTGTTGAGCATTTTAAAGTTGGGTATTTGTTTGAATGTTTTAGCTTAAAGGCTGATGATCGATATATTTTTGGATCCTTTTTTTCATTCACGGTTAAGAGGAAGAGACTCAGCAGAAATGGGATTGAGTGTTATTAGTGCTTTAACATCACAGGATTTGCTACTTAAAGTAAATGTGGGATTAGTGCAGAGAATTGTCAGTAGCTTGCAGAGATTTTCAGGAATACAAATATTTAAAACAACAACATGTTGTCTGTGTTTATTTCACACGTGTGTGACTGCAGATTTATAAGCTTGAAGATTGTTTGGACGTGGGTATTTTTCTTGTGCATGATCAAGCATCCTCGGTTTTGAAGTTATGACGGGGCAGCCTTTCTGTCGTGGTTGCATGGTCATGGCAGAGCACCAGTCACTTCTCCTCTCTCACACCAGCTACTGTCACACTCTGACTGATTTGCTTTATACCCTTGACTGCTCATAGATCTCTTCGGGCTTTTCACCTCTCTTATGTATTACCAAATTGACATCTCTGAATATGAAGAGGATAAAAGTACATGGCTCATTGTTTTAAGAAGAAGCCATCAATGTTCCGAGCAGTTTAATAAGTCCAGAACTTCATAGCGATCAAACGACAACCTATTTACATATCCAGCAGACAGGAAGTGCTGGATATGTCTCTCAGGAGGTAAAGCAGGTCGTCTAGTAGGGGTCAGTCGTTTGATCCTCATCCCTTCAGTGCACATGTTGGAGTGTCTTTGGCCAAAAACCAATTTGGGCTGAACCCCAGATCCTCATGAATGAATCCATTGTGTCTGTTAAAATTGTATGAAAAGAAAAACATGGATTATAGCTTAAAAGAGCGTATAGTGCTCATGTTAAGGCAGAAAAGTGGTATATAAATATCAGTACAGTTATGATGGGCTTTGGGTTTTCACCGATTTGGAAGTAGACTTTAAGAGAGGATGTTTCTTGCTTGGAAAAAGTTGATGATTGTGGAAAAAATGTCAAAATAAAGTCTTAATGAACGTTACTTTTTAATGTATTGAATATGATATCATATTTAATACATAAAAAAGTATCAAGTAAAACTTTCACTACAGACTAGAGTTAGGTAATATGGCCAAAGATGTTCATATTAATGAATAGGGTATAATTCCTCTCTTAATGGATTCCCTTCATCTCTTGCAACAGATATCTGTTTTTCAGAGTTAGAAATCTCCCCCCAAAAAAATCTGTTGTGTGACTATTCTGCACAACAGTTTCCTTATTTTTTGAGCTAATGTGTGACTTTCCCCTACGGCTCTTAGCTCTCACTTTTCATCATGTTTTCTTTTCTTTCCTGTTTTTGACCTTACAAATAACAGTTATCCAGTAGCAAAAGGTGATTGTACATCAATATGTCAGATTCATATTTTTTTTAAAAAGAGTAGCTAATAAGCTCATGTTTTCTAGGCTTCATTCATTTTGTTTATTTATTTTTTCCATGTGCTTGTACATTTTGTCATCCGGCAATGCTGTGAAGATTCTTTTGAATCTCAGTGACAATATAAGTTGCGTAATAATAATAGTAGATAGCGCACAGAGAAGCAGGATGAGATCGCTTTACCATTCAGTTTTCAATGAATCACATAAACTCCAGTCCATTTTCCATAAAGACAGGAACAAAAAGCTAATATAGATATATTTCTTAATATTGTCTGAGACGCTTTGGGGATTTGGTGAGAATAAGAAGGTTTTATTGGTATAACACAACTTGAGCTGGAGTGCTATAGGTTATTTAAACAAACCCCCTTCAACCAAACACAGCTCCGTTTCTGTTTACCAGCATTAATGCTGTGTTATTTAGTGCCACGGGCCCGTAGGGAACAGGGTTCGTCTACAGGGTGAATATGCATCTGGGACTGACACCTGAGACACACCAGCTTCTTCTTCAGCCCATCCTTATTCTTCATTAGAAATGCAGTGGATGACACATATTGACTACATTGTTTCAGAAACAGCCACTAGAATCAAGACATTAATGTTTATGTAGCTTAGTAGAAGTGTGTGTGGTAATTAAGATATGTTGCATATTGTAGTTAAAAACTAAGGTACAGTAAGACTGATGATGTTATCGTTAGGAAGGGGAAGCTGGAAGAGTGTTTTATCTTACAGTATTTAGATTTAAGAGTATTTCCTTGATGCTAGTGTAATCCAGTGTATTGTGAAGCATAGAATTGCAGATGCCATGCTTTTGAGCTTCCTCAGGCTTCTTTGTGTGCAATATAATGAAGGCATTGAGCGTTTTATGAAATCCATTTCCCTCTAGATCAATCTGGCCTAATGTCATCTGTCTCATTCACATCTAACTGCCAAGGACTGTATTAATAATTGCATCGGCTGTATTGATTTCTATTGACTGTCAGAGCAGCCTGTGTGAAACACTGTAGACTTCAAGCTCCCTGACCCTAAATCAAGTGACATCTCATTAGAAAAGACAGTGGCTTTTAAACAGATCTTTTTCCAGCTATAAAAATGGAAATGGGGCCGGGCCACTAACATAAAAGAGGATTGTTTCTTCATTCTTTGCTTATATGTCATCTCCTGAATGAGTCAATACATCCTCTGAGGCTGACAAAAGCCACCTTGTTCTGTTTTTGTTATTATTATCAAAAAATAAACATTCCCACTGGCAACTTTATTAGGAACATTTGCCTTCTATTTTATAATCACTTTCAGGGTTAGATTTAGGAAACAGCTTTGTTTGCCCCAAATTTTGACAATAAACATGCATTTTTCATATATTTTTGGATACATTTTTACTTGGAATCAAGTATTTTTTTAAGATCTATTTAACTGTTTTATGTAGACTTGCTGCAGAAATTAGAAACTCTAAGAAACATAAATAGCTGAGTGAAATACACACTATAATGTCTGACATTATTTGAAGTCATCATTTGAGATTGATGTTGTTTGAAGTGCAGTTGGGGGTTAATTGGATAACAATTAGAATCACTCTTGCAGTTAATAGTAACATTACAGTCATGCTAATGCACATAGCACACTCATTGCTGAGGTTCAACTAATAGAAATTTAGCAAAATTTTGTTTGCAGTGCAAGCCTTCCGAACATTAAGAAATTGTATATGTATTTCTTTAGGTAAACACAGAAAAATAAACATAGAGTATAAACACAGGAAATAATTACCTGAATTTTTTTTTTTTTTTAATTGTTAACTCTCATGGCACAGTGGTGCAGCAGAACGGTCCATGGATTTGAATCTCCTGGTTGGCTGGAGCCCAGGACTTTGCCTGGATATCGAGCCTCCTCCCAGAGTCCAAAGACATGCATGTAATGTCTAAGTTGGCCATAAGTGTGAATGTGAGCATGAATATTGTCTCTCTGCTACCTGTCCAGGTTGTACTCTACTCAAACAGGCTCTAGCCCTCCCTTGATAAGTGGAAGAGGATGGATGGATAGATGGAAAAAGTATAGTAAACAGAAAGAAAAAGGGTTTTTGGGCGGGACCACACTTGAGTTTCAAAAGCAGGCATTGCTTTGATTATACTGGTGGATAGTATTCATAGTATTTAGCAGGAATGATGTTCTAAACATGTAAATCTTTGCTGTCTCAGCTGTTTCTGTCTCTCCATGTAATCCCACACCGACTCTACAGTCTTGAGACTGGCGTTCTTTCAGATGTATCTGTTTTTTAACTCCTTATTCTTCTGAGAAGACTTCTTCTGGCAAGTCTCATGGCATATTTGAGATCACAGGCTTGAACTGATTAATTAATTTGCACTAAGCTCACTGATGATGTTGCATCTAAGCATGTTTGTTGTTTAGAATTTCTGGGCCATCACTGTACTATGCAGAGGCTAATTGTTCATTTTCACACACCGATTTGTTTATATTTATGAGGAGTCTGAGGGTTATTGCTCGGTTGGACCTAAAGTTTAGGGCCATTGTTAGTTTATATTGGTCCTTTAATTGTTGCTGAGCATTTCCAGCATAATCACTGACATTCATATCTTTCTTTGTTTTTTCTTTTTTTTTTTTTCCTGCCTCAATGGACCTCATCCAAAATAGGTAAGTTCAAAAATACATTTGCCACATTGCATTGCCAAAGCTTCGGTTTGTTTTGTTTATGTTTTGTAATCTAATGAGATTCTACGGTTTCATGCAGGCTAGTCTCCATTTTCTAAGCACTGTAAAAATAAACCAAAATAGCTTCAGCTTGTGTGTTCAGCTTTATACCATCTTTGTTGTCATGCATTCTCTAGAGTATTGTTAGCAAGCTAAAATAATCAGAGCAATTAAGAATTTTAGACTTGTGTAATTAGAAAAAATAGTCTAACGCAAGTTCCTCTTTCTTTTCTTAGTGCAAGCAGTCAGGAACATCAGTACACACACAACACATTTAATAATTAAACACAATTTCTGTTTCAGTCTGTGTATAACAGATAAATTAAAACTCTCTACATGTCAGAGTGATTGACAGAATAGGTGTTGACTTGTCAGGATTACCAGTTGGAACAATTATTCATTTTGTACAGTGCTGCCCAGGCCAGTATAGAGGAAAATCTGTTCCTGGTGTTAAATTAGTGTTTTATGATTCAGTGTGGTTCTCCCATGGCTGAGCTGCATTCAGTAATGAGTTAGTAATGAAATTTGGGTTGGTGGGTGCTGGGTAATGTGGCTAAGCAATGCGCTGGAGTCCATGGTGTATGCTCACTTGCTTGTTGGGCCCTGGGCTCTTATGAAACCCCCACAGGTTTTAATATTAGAGCAGAGGCCAGCTCTGTGTAGTTGGACTAACGTGACCTTATTGCCTTCTGATAAAGAATATTGACAAAGACAGGCATTTTCCACATCTCACCGAGGATACACACGAGGAGTGATTAATGAATAACGAGATAAATAACCCATATAATGTCCAAAATAATTCTCTCTGATTTAACATTATGTCCGTTCGGTCTTCTAGCTACCCTTTCTATCACTTCTCCTCGCTTACTTTCCAATCTTTTCCATCAGACCATTCTGCTGAAAGCAGCAAAATGGGAGCCCTCGTTTTCAACTTTAATAGTCATTAGATTTGTAACAGAGTGACAGCTTCATGAATCCACAGCGCTCCTTTATTGTGTTAGTATGCTCAACCTTGTAAATTCCTTTGTGAGTCTTTGTAAATTTAAAGCATCAATTACATTGTGTAGTGACGATCTGTGATAAATCCATGTGGGGAAAGTGGCGCTGTGAGCTCAGAAGGAGATCGCTGTTGTTGCATATATCCTCCAGCTGCCATGCATCCCAAAACAAATCTTACTCTGCTGTCAGTATGTAAATGCATTTGTATTCATGTCACTACTTCCGTGACTGATTAACTATAAAATTTAAATAACTACCTTTGCATAGATTATTCACAGCACAATTTAAAAGTAGTCTTGTATAAAGTTGCATCAAGCCTGAAGTTATTGCATGTGTTTAGTGAACAATACGTTCTCACTCTGTTACCTGTAATTAATGTAATTACCTTGTTGCAGTTTTCAATTTGTTTTGTTGTTGTTGTTTGTTTGTTTTTGTTTTTTTGCTTTGTTGTGTATAAAATTTATTTTGAGAATAAGAAGCTGTTTGTGTCAAAGTCAAGCCAATGTAGGTACTGTTCTCTCTGCAGTCCTTTGCTTAAATTTAAGTCTCTTTCCTGCATTGCCCGAGTCAGTATAGGTACAGTACTGTTTCCAAATTCCACCTAATCCACTGTGGATTTTTACCTGCCTTCCTAGCTTGCTACAGCAGTGACGGTAACACTAGACATATATATACAGCCCAGGGCCAAATAAAGAGCACCTCTACCTAAGGGAAAGAGGAACCTCCATAATAACTAGTTGAGACAGCTGGATGAAAGAAGCACAGCAGAGAAAAGAAAGCAGAGAGCAGAGCGTGGCTGACCTAAGGATCACGCACTGGTTTGGCCCTGTGGGGTTTAGATCATAGCCAATTGTAGTGGCCCCACTGCCCTGGCCTCACATGCAGCATTTCCTGAGCAGGGCTGTTCACAACCTTTCTACAATACTGGCACTGCTTATATAAAGTATTAAAGACGTATTAGACCCTGACTCTTCTTGGAATAAACCTGGTGATATTAATGTGAAAATATATATTTATCACATCATTAGAATCTAATTTATTTTACTATAGTGTTTCAAAAGGTGTAGCTTAGTTAATGTTTTGTTGCATGACACTGTCAGGGCCCAGGCAACTCTGTGCTCCAGCCGTGTTTGGTGCACCTCATTTAAATGGAAATTGTACAGTTATAACTCCCGTGTAACTCTACCGCTGTGATGAGAAAATTGAGACTTTTTTTTGTGTCAAACATGCATTTTTGGTTAGGCAATTACTGATTTAGAGTTTCTTCCTTTTTTCCACAGGAGGGGAAACTGCTTAAGGTGTGGTTTGCCTCTAAATGCACTATAGCAAAGATAATGGCAACTATCAAGCTATCAAGCTTTTTATTACATGGGGCTCACACACAGGGAGCCCATAAGACTGAGTTCTAGTAATCTTCTTTCCTGCGTGACTCCAACCCTTAACTGGGTTTGGCAAGGCCTGCTGGCACAATAGCCTCAACACTTATCATAACCACCTGCCATTTACCTGCAAACACAATTCCATTCTCTGACTAGGTAATTACTCTGTTTGCTTCCACATTGTTGTGCCTCCACCATGCTGATAGTCATGTCTGAAACTGACAGCCACTGCTGGTTCTCCAAAGCCTCTACAGCAATGTGCCGTATGTGCCTAGCCAGCATTGTTTATCTTTTCGTTGAACGTAAAGCACCCTAAAGAGACAAGCATGCATCACATCTTGTTTTTAAACTCTTGTGCAGCCTTTGCACCTCTTTTCGTTTTATTGCTTTTTCTGTAAATCGAGTCAATGAGGCAGAGGGGGTGTGGTGTGAAGATCTGTGAGCGACCATTTATCCCTTGCAGCACAGTACAATTGACTCAGTGGATAGAGATGGAGTCAGAAGTAATATGAAGGACTTCACAACCTGTCTTTGACCTGGCAGGACAACAGCTGCAAGATGTTGACTTGCACAAATACAAGTCCTCTACACTGGCTGGGATTAGCGGTGTGGAGAGGCGAGGTCGTACAAAAAGGGCTGGGAGTGGAATGTGGTTTTGAGGGGTAAAAAAGCAGCTGTTTGAGGACTGTAAAAGCTTTCATGATGTAGGCCCTGTGTGCTCGATAATGATGACCTTGCATCCTATTACTCCAGAATGAGGGACTCAAACAGTCATTCCCTACCATTTAGGAGCAGGATTCCAGTGTGTAATGAGAGGCCCCTGGTCTGGAAGACATGGAAACAGCCATGTGAAGCAGGAAGTCACCTTGATTCCAGGTCACACAACAAACACACTGACCTTAACACTCTTAAATCTGATAACTAAATACAGTTTATCCATTAAGTGTGTGAATATGATCCTTGTAAAGAATATTTAAGATTACAAAATCACTGCTGCTCATGTTTTAGGATAATCTTACCTTACCTCTAAACCCTACTAGGTTTAATAAATAAACCTAACAAGTATCCATATATTTAAAGATTTAAAGTAAATCACAGAGCATGGTGTTATCAGGATGACAGCCTGTGTTTGTCATCTCGGAAGGAGGGTGTAGGGATGGGGGCTGATAAAATCATTTCAAGGAAGGACAATTGGTCTCTGCTGAATTTTAAAACTCATTTACTGTCTTTTGCCAATTCTTGACAGATGGGAAAGCTGATGTTAAGCTCCCCAAAGACTAAACAAATGAAATGCAGTGAGGTCACTGACGAGTTCCTGTGACTGAATTAACTCAGCCTCTTCATAATTGCTCTAGAATATGTGTTGTGAGTTTCAGGTGATAAACATTGCCTTATTGTGCACATAGATTTAGCTTAGAGCCTGACCCCCTACAGCTGTAATTCACATCAGGATTAGATTTTCCCCACATGCTTCTTCCCTGTTTTTATATATTTGAAACTCCATCTAGGTGCAGGCATCATCCACAGTAAGTTCATAATAGAGTTTATTAAAACCCACCATGGTGGGTTTGGTGGAATGGAGGTCATATAAGAGAGTCTAACCTGTGTCATCTATAATTCATTGTCAGAATATGCTCTTCTTAGTGGGATTAAAGTTTAATAACTTGACAGACTCTGTAAATACCTCTTTGTGCAGAGCTAGTGTCTTGCCTGGTGCAGGGACTGGTGCAGGAGCGAGAGCTTGTGCTGAGTAGGGGGCTGGGAGAGATGGGGAGTATCTGCTTTGGAAGAAGAGGTGCAGTAAGCCCAGGTTAAGCCCTAAGAGCCCACCGTCAGCAGGCCGTTCTCGTGCGTAACGACAGGCCCGGCTGAAATGTGTTTCCCTGCAGATAAGGTCCAGTCCAGAATGGGGGCATGGAAGAGATGTGGCCCCTATCTGTTATGGTTCTTATTGTGTGGGCAAGCGATTAGGTTAGGGGAAATGTAATACCTCTGTGAAAGAGTTTTGCAGCATATCTAAATACTGTAGTAACTTTAGGTGAGGTTAGACAGGGTTGAGGGTTGCAATTTTACAGCCTCATCATCACAGCAACATATTTAGCAAAACTGCAGGTTGTGTATAAAACACACAACACATGGCACACATCTTTGTGGAATAAGTACATGCTTTCTTTTATAATATGTCGTGGCTGTTTCTGATTTTACTGTCTCAGGAGAGTTTGGCTTTGCAGCGAGAGCCTTGATTGCCTTTGGCTGGCTCTATTATTAGTAGATAAGTCTTGTTTATAGCTACATACAGGCTTTGGACTAGGTGGGGTCACAGAAAGCAAAGGAAAAGAAACAAAGTCTATTTGGCTATCACTCAGTTCTTGTTAAAAATTACAGCTCTGGCTCAGCACATAACGCACTTTTCCTAGAGTGCAGTACTGCTAAAGTATCTGTAACTGATCTGTTATATTCCTGCATTTCATAGCACTGCTTCAGTGCAGTGACTTTTCTCATGTATCGAGTTAAGTAGTGTATGTTTTTGATCAGACTTTTGTAAATTAAAGTGCCTGAATGCTAACTGGCATTCATGCTAACTGCTTCTTCACGCCTACAAATAATTTCTTATAGTATGTGCACAGACTTAGCCTTCACTGAATCTGTTTGGCACCAGACCAAGCAATTAACCTCCCTAAATGGCAGTATGGATTGTTTGAAATCCTTTTTGTCACATTTAGACCCCCTGTGGTTTCTATCAAGGAACAACGGGGTAAGGGGTGAAGTCTGAGTGTATTGTGTGTGTTTGTGTGTGTGTTTTTGCATGCTATTATTGAACTGAAAGTGTAAGGCATAGTCTCAGAGCTATTCCCTAGTAATTCCATTTTCTCTTTAATATAGCTTGAACTCTCGTTAAAGCTATGGATATGTACGTATATTTCTGCCATTTCCCCCCTCAGTGGCCCCTCTCTCAGGTTTATGGAGCACATTACAGTCTAATTGCTTTGATTTGGATCCCTCTTGTAAAATCAAACCCGCTGTAGTGCATTTCAGACCGTCTTCTTACTTTAAAGAAGAACCATCTGTCCCTTGCAAATGCCCTGTTTGCTGTGGTGGCAAATAGGTGAGCAGGAGGAAGTGCTTCCCTTCAGACTCATCTCACTGATACATACGAGTCTGCAATTATTTGTAATGGATGAGTTAAAAAAAAAGCTTTTGTTTTTCCCCAAATTTCACCTCCATCCTGTTTTTGTGTATTTTGTGTGAGTATTGCAAATATGTGCGTTTTTCTGAGTGTGTGTGTACATGCGTGCACACAGTGGTGGTCTTGTGATTTAACCACATAAAACAACCTGTATTCTTGGCCTCTCGGGGGCTGTCCTTTGACACTGAATAAATTAAACAGTGGAGGAGATGGTTTTGTGTGCTCCGTTGGGCAAGTGTTACAATGGTCAGGTAATGCTAGTGTAATGCATTTCCACCACACCTCTTTTACAGGTCTGAGTATATGGCCAACAGCAACACTGCAGCATTGTCTCTAACTATTGTCTTGTGACTTGGCTTGTGTGGAGAATTTACCAGCAGAGTGCTCAGGGAAAACACAACATTTAAGTGAAAATGTCTCAGCCTATTAATATATTTTCAGCTGAAAAAAAACCCTGTCTATATACCTATATATATTGCGTACAATAAAAAATCGAATCTTAAATTTAAATCAAAGGTTAGGTAAAATAATTTCAAATTAACCTACTTTTGTCCTTTAAAATTGATTTCAGGAGAGTAACTGATATATTTTGATAAGACTGACACTGCAGACACTCATGTATGAGCAGATAATAATCTTTTTTTTTTTTTAGATTAAAATACCTTATTGATTTAAAGAGTGCTTTTGTCTGTATTACAAACTTAAAAGAAGCAAAAGCCCACATAAAGGTGGTTAAAAGTATTAAAGTAAATAGTATTAAAAAGTATGTAATTATGTATGATACATTCACCAAAGGGTATGAATGTTTCATGGACGTTATGGCAGTTAACAATCACAAGACATTAAAATTGCACCACTTTTTCTAAGGTCTGTGACCCTACCTGTTGTACAGCAATATGAACACGTACAAATTAAAAATGCATTGAATATTGATTTCACTGTATTGATTCATTTGCCTTGTCTACACAGATCTTAGCCTTTCCTCGTAGGGAAATACTGAGTCTTACCTTTGTTTTTGAGGTTGATCAAGTGGGATTGCTTTGTCAAAACATGTGGCTGGCTATTTGTCTTCATTCAGTGAACAATTGCAGTGTTACCATGGGGCTTCCTGTCTCTATTGTTTCCTTCAGTTTTATTCATTTTTCTCATCTACAGTCATTTTTTTTACTCAGTGTAGAGACTTTGTGCAGGTATACAAACCCCAGAATGCTTTGAAAAACCTGATTACATACTCTTGCAGGGATAATAAAAAAGAGTAATTCCTTCTGATTGTTCAATGGCGATCTGTTCTGTAGTATACTTTGTGGACATTACTGTCAGAATCCAGTAGAGGGCATGTTTTGCCAGCTGCTTTAAGTTTCAGATCACTTTGTTTTTTAAATTTACCACACTTTATTCTCTCTAATGCTCTGCTGTTACCAAATAGCTAAAAGGAATACTTTTGAACTCACAAAGCAAACATAATTGGGTTGAAGCATGTTTAAACATTTGGGTTTCAGCATTTTGTCTTTAAAAGGTTTCTTTTTCTGACTTTTTTGCAGATGTTTTTCAGTATTTCTCTGAAAAAGAGAAGGTGGGAAGAGGATTGTCTAAAGAGTTTTAAAGTTTTTTCCCTGGATGTCACTGATCGTAAATCAATTCTGGCGTACCAACATTTAGGTTTAAATGTGAGAAGCATAACAACCACCTTGGCCATCATTCTGCACACATGCACACACTAGATTTATGACTGAAGTCATAGAACCCCTGGGAGAAAAGCTCAACATTTTGTCAACACAGAACAGGAAGAATATATAGCACTCCCAGTCACTGAAAGCTCAATACTTGAGTCTTAGGGAGAGATTTTCAGTGCTGAACTTTCACATCCTCAGAATATATGTGTATCTAGCCTCTTGAATAAGATGTGTTCCTGGTTTCTTTTAGTATTGCTGTGTTGCTTTTTTATAGAAGGGAAATGCCACACAGAGTTCATGGCACTCATTAGAGGAGAATCACTGGCCATTTAAAGGGATATTTGTGTGGGTTGAGACTCTTCCTGCTATTGCAGTAGCTTACAAGTACAGCTCTATCTTTCCTTACAGTATGCTTGGCTTGTGGCAGAAAGAAAAAAAATATTTTATTGCATTTACATTAAATTAGTAATATCAGCTACAGCTTCAGAAATGCTTTAACTTTGTTTTTTTGGTGATTTTTTTTCTTTAACATATTAGCACTAAGAATTTAATTCGTGTTCACATTTCCAAGAAGTATAAAAGTACTATACTTCCTACATCTTGTTCTTTCTTTGTTTCTTTATATGGTGGATAAGTGATGTCTGCACTTAAGTGTAGCCTTACTAAACCTGTTCTGCAGATGCTGAATCATCCTTCAACATACAATAAAGACTGTGGTATACCGATGCCTTTTTTTCACCCTTTTTTCTACACAAAGCTGAAAAGCACTTTGAAAAATAAAAAGGGGGCAGGGCGACTGGCTATGTATTATGTAATCTACTCTATTTTAAGGAATAGACTTAAATTATAGTTGGAGAGAGGATTGTTTAGAATTCTGCAGATGAATAGTAAAGATTTGAAAGCCTGTGGCGTTGACATGATTTCTCAAAGCCAGTGTTCAGGAAAGACGGCATGCTGTGAGGATGGGAGAGGGCAGCAGATGAGGTACACTAATAAAAGATAAAGAAATGCTGCCCAAAATACTGCTTGAATAGGATGTAGTTTGTAATAGAAAAGATGCCCAATTCATATTTTATCTAAATGTAGTTTGTTTAACATGTAGAGAACTCATTCTTTGCATGAACATACTGTGAATAATAGTCTTTCTAATGTGCAGTGCTCGACTAATAATAATTATAATCATAATAAGAATATCATGAGAAAAAAACACTACAGTCTGTTACAGAATGACACCAGGGATCTCTGGTTATGAGAACCATCAGTCAAATGCTAGATTAGACATCGACATTAAGCCAATAAGCTAAACTGTTTCTTCAATATATTTGACATGCTTCCTCACATAGACTGCAATGACAAGCAGGCACCCAACATCAACAACAATACCTCTAACATGCTAACTGCCTCCACTGAACATGTGTATAGGTAGCTAGGAAAACTTCACCTAACAATTGGTGCTCTCCAGCTGTTTGTCACACCTCCAGCACCTATTTTGGCCGATGGGTGGCCCCACTGTTGTGGGAGACCTCCTTCCTAGTGCCACCAGTGACTACATGTCATTGTCATTAACAAAAAATTAAATTAACATTCATAGAATACCCTTCAAATAATTCTCCATTTTGCCTACTAACCAGATGGAGTTGATGACAGTAGCATTATAAACACAGTCTATTGTGCCTACAATCATAGGTCAGGCCAGTGGATGCTGTCAGAATCATTTGATTTGATTTCTCCACTAGCTTTTAACACATTTTAGCCTACACCACTGAGAAAGAAGATGATTGCTATGTAGGCAGCTCTTAGATGCATCAGATGGGAGGATGTGTCAGCTTGTGGACTTTAGTGAAGTGAACCATCTGCTGCTTAACATTAGCAAAACACTAAAGCTGTTGATAGACTTCAAGAAATTCAAGATTTCTACTAATTCTTTGTCTACTAGGGAAGAAATCAGAATGGAAAAAGTACAAGAAGAAAAAAGCTCACTTTGACCACAGTCTTAGCCAATGTAAGCTTTTTTTTCCTGGCCTGTCCTCCAAAGTATTGAACCCTCACTGAAGTGTTGAGTCTGTGGTACCTAGTGTTGGTCTGCTGCATGCTCATTGGACCTTTATTTGTATATCAGTTCAACTACTCCTTAAAGCAAATATCTAATAAGCTAATAACATGGCAGTAGATCAATACAGGTGTGTAGATATAGTCAAGATGGACTGCTGAAGTTCAATTTAAGCATCAGAATGGGGAAGAAAGGCGATGTAAGTGACTTTGAATGCCGTTCCAAACAGGCTGGTCTGAGTATTACAGCAACCACTAATCTTCTGGGATTTTCACACACAACCTCTAGATCTAGGCTTTAAAGAAAAGGGTCAGAAAAAAAGAGAAAATATCCAATGAGTGGCAGGTGTCTGGACAAAATTGCCTTGTTGATGCCAGAGTTGTCAGAGGAGAATGGCCAGACTGCTTTGACCTGAGAGGAAGGGAACAGTAAGTCCAATAACATAAGCTCATTACAACCAAGGTATGTAGAAGACCATGTCGGAATGCACAACACATAAAACTTTGAGGCAGCATAAGACCACAACTGGTGTCATTCCTGTCAACTAATAACAGCAAACTGAGGCTGCAGTTTGCACACAGGCTCACTACAATTGGTCAACATAAAAACAGAGGCTCTGCACGACCACAGTGTACCATTTACTAATGGGAGCTTCCAGCAACACACCTTGTCATAAATCTCAAATCATCTCAAAAGAATGTTTCCAGCACTTTGCTAAATCTGTGCCATGAAGAATTAAGGCAGTTCTGAAGGCAAAAGAGGTGTCCAACCCAGCACTCGCAAGGTGTACCTAATGAAGTTTTAAGTGAGTGTATATGTAGCAGAAAAGAAAAACATGTCAAAAACTCGTCTCTGTGTTAGACAACTTCTCCCACCTCCTGGGTGGTGTTCTTGCTGGCCGTAGGAGCTCCTTCAGGAAGTTACTAATATTGACAAAATGTTTCATTGAGCATCGCAGGCGGGTTTTCCTTCTTGTGGACAGGTTTTTCAAATTACACACAGTAATTTTCTGTCTTTTATTTTCAGAATTAATTTATATTTTAGTTTTCCTCCACATTCGCTTATGTTTTTTTTTGTTATAAAAAACCCTAATAATTCTTCTTATTATTATTTAATATTATTTATCAAACTTTTCTAAGAATGTATTTATAGTCTATTATGTTCACTGCTTTGATACTAAATATTTGTAACTTTTCTTAAACAAAGCGTTCTTGGTTAAACAAAATAATTTTCACTTTTTAACACGAAAGTGTGTCAATATTGATTTTTTTTTTTCTTTAAAGACTGTTGGTGCTTTATCACGAGTTATTTGTGTTACTTTAATTTTGAAATGGTATAAATATATAAAAAAAATCGTATTGTCTATTCTGGGTTGATCAATCCTTTTGTAGAACTGCAAAAAGTATGTCAAAAGTAAAAATGGAAAAATGTTTTTATTCCTTTGCTGATGTTTGTCTCGAGGCTGCATTGTTGAATTTGTTTGAAGTAGGTCACCAAAGCAGAGCAGTGTACAAGCAAGTTTCTGCATGAAAACCTGTGTCCTACTTTAAATTGGTACTGCAATAATGCATATATTGTAAATTTAAACAGCTGTTTATTTATACAGCGAATCACATTTCTGAATGTTAGTTTAAATATAATTCTGTAAAGTGCTTAATGTATTTAAAGTAAAAGACCGATTCCACCAAAATTATGGCCATGCTCTAAAGAGAATTCAGAGTTCATCAGGTGCAAATAAATTTTATACATATCCCTATATTTGCTTTATCGAGGATGAAATCATTAACGTTATTTGTGCCTCTTAGTGGAGTGTCCAGAGCCCCAAATGACTTATTTGTAAATATGCACTAGTCTTTACAAGCCAAAGCAACAATACGACTTATTTTCACTTTCAGCGATGGTCAAAATCACTACCTTTATTATTTTTATTACAAAAAGGATTTAGAAGCATTTATCTTCATAATGACCAAGAGCCTCTGTCTTTATGGTGAACACTTTCCCATAATAAGTGGTGTTCACAGGATGACAACTGCTCTTTTTCTGCATCACCGTCCGTAATCACCATCTCCAGTAAAGCATGTATCCCATCATACCGTTACAACCACCCTGCTCACATTACAACTGCAATAATGCCACTTTTTAGTGCTTGATTATATCCTTAGGACAGATCAGACAGTGACCACCTTCCTGCTGCAAACTAATCAGCTCCAAAAAATTACTTATTGATCCCAGGCCAGACCGAGAAAGGGGGATTTAGTGGCGGGGTCAGTAGGAGGGCCGGTAGTGCCTGATTGCCAGCCAGCTTTTCTGAATCACGATAAACATACACTCACATTGATATGCACACACATAAATATACACACATTCATGCAACACATTGAAAATTTTCATTTCCCCCCAAAATGAATCAGTTACAACCCAAACATGCACTTGTAATGTTTTTCTTTTGCAAAATCACATCATGATAGATGTGACAGTAACTGGAACTGGTTTCAAATAAAATACTCCCCAGGCGTAACATCTCCTCCCTTTAAGATACATAAATTGGAAATGGATTTTTTTATATATATACACTGTGCATGGCATTTAGCTGGGGAGAGTAATACGCTGGGACTGGAATTGAAAAATCGTCTCCAGTAGTAATGCTTACTGTATGATCCTCTTGAGTTTTGTAATAGCTCACCGTTGGAGCGCAGACATATATTGAGGCACTGAGGGCTTTGATATTGTTTTTCTGTTAAACCTATTTCTTATTTCTATATATTATTGATGTTACAGAGTATATGGGCTAATACATACCGTTGCAGTTCACCAAATTAGTGTTTTGTCAATAATTTCATTCAGCCTAGTTACAGCTTTAACCAACCTGGTCTACATGGTTCTCCTGTACTATTCCCCTGGCATGGCATTCCAGACAGCATTGATCGGATCTTTTAGAGATGAATGGATTAATTACAAGCAGTGAGAGGAGACGAAATATAGTTTGGCATGGGGACGAATGGAATTGAGGACTGGGATTGAGAAAGCCATTAACTCAAATTGAGGGCATTAATGACTGTAGCACTGCCAGGGGCCCCAGTGGCTCACCCTTTTCCTTGGCACTACGGCTGTGTAATGGCTTTCTTGGATGCTCTTTTCAGGGATTGGTTGAACAGTGGCTCTGTGGTAGTGTGGCTGACATGATGTACTTTTCTACACCTCTAAACCTTTGAGATTTTACAGTGTTCCAAAAAAGCTGCTTCCAGAAACCACATGAACCACCTGCACTGGTCTTTCTTATGTTTATGTTAATATAAATTGTACTTCAAAAAGATAGGGTTAAAGGTTATGTCTTGAAGCAATATGTTTATGTTTAAAAGGGACAGTTCACATTAATTACAGTACTGTGCGAAATTCTTAAAACTCTCCGCATTTCTTTAGATTTTGCTTGCAAGGAGGCTTCTTTGTAATCTTTTTTAGGTCATCTTGAGCTATAGTTCTCCAGGCTTTCTGAAGTTTTTCCTTCAACATTGGCTGATTTTTCACTCACTTTCAGTCCATTCCCTGCACTTAATCATTTTCTATCCACAACTTTGCAAAGAAGCAATAAATGCTCACAAAGAAAACGGCGGCCGTTACAACTTATGTCTAAAAATGTATAGTTTCATGCATCTGTTGAAACACTCGACTCCAGCTACATGACGCGCAGCTGGAAACACTTCCCGCAAGTCGAGCTGCCCAAGATTCATAGAATTTACAGAAAATGTTACATTTTTGTGATTTATATCGTTATCGGGACGATAGAATTCTTATATCGGGATATGAGATTTTGGTCATATCGCACAGTATCTAAAAATCAAGTCCTTAAAAAATCGGAAGAAATCCAACCTTTCACAGGACATGAGAGATACATCTGGCCTTTCGGTTGATCCATCTACCGCTCACTGAAGCCTCGTCAGAAATGGTCTCAGTGGGGGGATGGCTGTCGAGAAGCCGTTCTTAAGGAAGAGAAACAGAGAGAAAAGGCAATGTGTCAATGCAATGGTCTGAAAAGCAATGTCTTATGACTGAGTCCAAATTTGAAAAATGTGGATCAAATCATTGTCAATATATATGGTAAATGGCCTGTATTTGTATAGCGCTTTTCTAGTTCCTAAGGACCCCAAAGCGCTTTACACAACCAGTCACACAAATAAACACACATTCACAGGTGATGGCAAGCTACATTGTAGCCACTGCCACCCTGGGGCGCTCTGACCACCACCAGTAGGCAACGGGTGAAGCGTCTTGCCCAAGGACACAACGACCGAGACTGTCCAAGCCGGGGCTCGAACTGGCAACATTCCGATTACAAGGCGAACTTCCAACTCTTGAACCACGATCGCCCTATATGGAGAATGTCAGGAGAAATGTACAAGAGTGAGTGTCTATAGCCATCTGCAAAACATGTGGAGGCTCTGTTTTGGTTTGGATCTGCATTTCATCTAGTGGTGTTGTGGATATTGTCAAAGTTGATGAAATTTTAAACATAGAAAGTACCCTCAATTTTTGATCCATCATTTAAAACCATCTGGGAAGTGTTTGATTGGTATTTTTCAGCATGTCAATGATCCTAAACATACTGTCAGTGTGATAAAAGCATATCTAGACAGAAAGACACAGTGGGACGCGATCAGTAGTGGACTGCCCTCTTGACAGAGAATAAAACAAAAGGCAGCCAACATCCAAAGAAGAGCTTTGAATGTCCTTCAAGAACCCTAGAGAACTATTCCTGAAGACTACTCATTTCAACAAAGCTAGTCCAGCAAAGTTCAGGTTGTGTTTAATAACAGCAGTGATACCAAATACTGACTTTCCAAGCTTGTTAGATTTATGCAAACCATTTTTGCCTGATATACTGTATTTCCATGTTTCAACAATTCGCCGCACCTCTATTTACCAGCAAAATATAAAGAAATGAGGGGTGTCTCAAGACTTTTGCACATCGTGTTTAGTTCTTTTTGTAAGACTTTTGTAAGTGCTTAGGTCGATCATTTAAATGTACCAGATTTGGCCATACTGGGAATCCCTGGCTGTCTGCTGGAATTTATGGGCTTTACAAGATAACCTACAAAAGCATTCGGACACACATAAAAACAGATGTGCAAATACAAGCTGAAACAGTGACATAACTCTATAACAGATTAAAGAAACATAAGAGAAAACTGAAGCACATACGACTGAAACAAAGGCATTTACTGAAGTACTGATATAACTACTCTATCAAACAGCATGTTTGATTTTCAATTAGTCCGTTTTATAGATTTGGAAAAGCAGCTTTTCTCAATGACATTAAAATGGTAGCTATATTTAGATTTCATTTGAAAATGCACACAATTGAATAGTACAGGAAACACAGGCTCTCTTTTATCTAATTGTTCTTGTTCATATTTTGTGTTTTTTTTAATAAACAGTTGTGTTTTACTTGCAGGCTTTTAACACACCACACAGGTGCATCTAAAATCATTTAACGACAGTTTAGAATTTAGCCACAAGAATAAACATATGTATTAAAAATGCTAGCTGGTGCATTTTGTCACCAAATGTTATGCACATGAGGTCCAAGTACGGACGTAACAATTAATAATAATATGAAGAATAATTATAATAATCATGGCGTTTGTGCTCCTCTTTGTTCTTCCCTTTTAAATTCGTTTCACCCCTTCTCATTGCCTGGGCTGTTTAAATCTAATCTAGCTGAACACATTACTCCATTCGCACGGCCGCCAGCTGAATGTAGCAACTCATAAAAGCCCAATATTTCAGCCATATTGATTCCTCTGGTAAAATTGGTTTGAGCTATGAATGCGCTGCAACACTGTTCACTGAAATGTTTTGCTGCCCGGGGGGGGGGCGAGGGTGACCTTGAATGTTTTTTCCCCCTCCTCTTACTTTCATATCAGTTTTTCTCATTCTGCCTTTGAGCACTGTTTCATGGCTTTTCTGATATCCTTATATACGCTCTAACTGGAGTGACCTATGGTACGCTATTCACATTCTCTCAACCCTGAATTACACTCTCTATTCATGCCTTCTCAAAAGAAGAAAATATTTGGATTTGTTCCTAAATTTGATTGAGGAAATGACATGGAGCAGCTCTTGTTTGATCTCGGGTTCAGATCATTCGTGTGATGGTTTCTCTGCATCCTTTCATCTTTTTAGCTATTTCAGCAAGAGTTCACTCAGATGGAAAGTATTTTATGTGATCTTTGACCAGTATTTCAATAGCATGCTGCTGCATTACAGCTTACAGCACACTGACTATACAGTATGCATCTGAGATAGGAAATGTTGCATGGTAAGACACCTAATGCCTACAGGTTTTCAGTTATGAATAACCCTAAAGAATATCCTCACACAAGCTCAAGCATGTGTAAACATATTTGTCTGTATTTACTGTAGTTAACAACAGCTCTAGCATCATTTGCACTTTATCTTCCTCTTATCTTGATTAGTGCAGACAATGAATGATCACTGCTACAGCTGGCTGTTTAATTTTTACAATGATCCATTCACTCTTTAACAGCAACAGCTGCAGTCTTATCAGTACTAACGATGGGTCTAGTTAGGATTTTATAGATACTGCCATTTATACAGTCACTGTCAATACTGCTCTTAGTGCCTTAATGCTAAGGGCAATTGAAGTTCTTTTTCACAAAGGGATCATGGCATACAGTGAAAACAGGTGAATAGGTGAGGGCTTATACATTGAATCAAGTTCGGCACATATGCATGCAGATAGTTTTGGTTAACCAGTTAAAGTAGATTTTATCCATTTAGCATGAATTCAGAAGTCATCTCGAAGCACTTAATACCACGGTTGAATGAGAAAGCAAATAATTTCCTATGAACAAGCACTTAGTGATAATGGGAGGGGAAAAGCCAATTTTACAGGAAGAACTCTTCAGCAGAGCCTGGCTCAGGCAGGACAGCCATCTGGCCCAAATGGCTGGGCTGAGGGAAAAGAATAATAATAAAGAACATCATAGAAAAGCTATAGGCTCACATGCAGCACATCAGATATAGGAAAACAGCTGAAATGCTGTTATTGCATATTAAGGAACACAGCTGCTTAATGCCATATGAACATCAGACGACATATCATATGCTAAAGTTACTGTTAGCTTTTAAAACCTTTTATTTAGGCCTTTTTGTTTGGAGTTTTTAGGTTCTGGCTGAATGAGTGTATTGAATGGTGTTCCATTGTTCCATCCATCTGTCCATTAAGACTTCCTTCTACAATGCAAAAGATTTGCTTCTTCAACTAAATAATTGGTCAGATTTTAGAGAAGCGTGCATGAAGTGATCACCTAATGGGTTTTTACCCAAACCTTGCTCAAGGACAAACTAGTTGCTTTACAGGCACTTCCCCATTTTCACAAAACTTGCTGCTCCTCCTCGAGTGTTGGTCAAATTATAATGGAAGATTAATTTGTCCTGGGTATGATGGTTGGTGAGCCTCCTTGACCTCTCAGTGCATTTTAATTGTCTTCAATACAGCCAAACAGTAACAAACAAATTATAATTTTCTTTCTGTAATCTACCCTGTGAGCTCTGATGAGTTACATTTGCCAACTGAAACAAGCAGAAGTGATAATATGATTCCTGAGCAGCCACTTTGCACTTGATGGGTTTTTTTTGTTTTTTGTTTTTTGTAATTCTGCATACATCATTGTGCAAAAATATACAGTATTGCCCTTTAAATTAATAGTAGGCAGTATTGCTTCATCATGTCATGTCCATCTCACATTGGTATTTTAATGCTGGTATTTTAATGCTTGCTTTCACCTGCAGAGGTCCAGTAGATTTGACAGTAGGCTATCAGTGGAAACACATGTTCCTCTAACATTTTTGCTAGTTGATTTATGTCCTAAAAAGAGAAAGAAAGAAAACTCCGCTCTTGTTTTCTTGAACATGTGCTCCTCTAGGGCAGACTTGTAAGTATAATGCTGAACTGTAATAAAGCAAAGGGGTAAGACCTAAACTCAGTGGAGGGAGATGGAAGGAAGTAGGAAATTGTGTGCCAGGATCTTCAGCAGCAGGTTCATTGTGGCAAAATTGTGCTGCTCCAGAAAAAAAGTTCTACCTGATGGAAATAAATTGGCTGCGGGAGTCAGTGCTGAGCTGGAGTCTCTAAAGACAGAGCCAGCTTCTAAATGGCTCAATTTAGCCTTTGTGGGAGCCAGGAACCAGAGCAGGTCACGGGCCCACAACCTGACACAGTAAAAATCAATAGGTAGTTTCAGAACAAGGGGCCTTATTAAAACAGGTCCTTTTTCAGTGAGGTCTTACGATGACACCGTCGCACAGAAATCATTAAGCTCAGCTCAAACTACTCACTCGCGTTTAAATTGTTGCAATCCTTTTGACCCACACATCCTCTCGTGTTGTCTCTTATATCCTCTTTTTGATCCTGAAGATAGTGGGAGCACAATTACGATCAACTGTAATTGGATACTAGAAACTGGATCATGAATTTTCCAGTTTATTGCCTGGAAACAACAGCAGTAATAACTAAGGGAAAAAATATTTTTAAGGAGAAGAACAACAAGATAACTTCGATAAACTGGTGCAGTTTTTGTTTTTTCGGATTGTTGTTGATTTTTATATATGGCTATGAAAAAGAACAGGTCTCCGAAATAAATAGTGGGACCATGGGAGACTTCACTGAAGCAAAGTAGGTTGTATTGTGTGGTGGTTCAATTATGTTAATAGTAATACCATGTTATCTGAGCCTCCAGAGCCTTTCAAGTGTCCAAAACTCCCAGTAAAGTAAAACATTCATGACAGGACAAACATACCTTAAAAACTCTACCTGTAATGATGTAAAGCTTTATCGGCACACTGGGATTGTAGATGCACAGCTGCTGGAAAAAATCCCAAGGAAAAAGTTGGATCCTTTTCTATTACCTTCTCTTTCTCTCTTTTCCCTGTCTTTCTTTCTCTTGTACATGTAACAATCTCCTGTTTTTAGAGCAGTGATGACCTTTTCGATTTTATGTGTTAGACCTCGATAGCACACTGTAAAGTCTCAAGGGCAGCAGTGCTGCACATCAGAGCTGGTGTAGTAAAAATCCAGATGATGTTGTTGACCAGAGACCATATGCCCGTACACTCTCTGCATCAGCCACAGAAACACAAGCAGTGTTTTGGACATGCAGGAGCTTTCAGATCCATGAAGTTCTGAACTTTTATTTTCCTTGATCATTTTTTAAACAGATGATTTCAGTCACAGACTCACCGGAGAGCACATTCACTCCCTCACCACATTGTAGTATTATTTCTTTGGTCTACCTTTATTCTGAATTCATGATCTGCCCCAGCAGGAAACCATTTATAATAAATGGCTGTGTAGTGTAACATTCTTGCACATCTGTGTCTGTTGTGTTTTTGTTAGCTGTAATTAAAAAAGAAGAAAATAGATACACCGAAGTAACAACCTAAAGCATTACATCAACCTTATCCCCAATACTAGTGCTTTGTTTGGGGGGTTTTGTGTGTGGACATATATAAAAGTACACGCTGTACATTAATCTGTCCAATAAACCATAATGCTGCCACTAAGCGCATGCCAAGGAATGACAATTTTTCCACCTCTGTAAAGTGGGGAAAAGGGTGTTTTACTCAGTTTCTGCTGTTTCCATGCAGGCACGGTATGGGTAAATATAAGGTTGGGTAAATATAGAAATGAAACACAATCATTAATATTCATAAAACCTCCACTGAATATTAGCCTACTGTCTTGGTTCATGTGCATGCACTTCTTTCTTACTCTGAAATAGACAAAAGTTTAGAAAATGCATCAACTTTCAGCCATGCTATGGGACAGGGAATTTACTTTTTCTTTGGGGGGGGGAGTCAAACGGTTGTCAAAGTGTCTTTGACACCATAGTTAAGTAAGCATCTATCAGCAGTACGTAAACCTGAAATCATTCCTCGTTCATATTCTCATTGCCAAAAAATCAGCATGCGCCTCAGAAGCTCTTGGAACACAGCAGCTGAGAGTAGCTGTGGGTCAACATTGTGAAGGGAGGGAGATGGGGTTACACAAAGATGGTGCCAGAAACCAAATGGTGCTGAGTTCAGTTTGAATTGTAACAACAGAGAGTCATGCAGCAAAATCAGCATCTAATTTTATTGTCCAGATGTGTCCGTCTTGTGCTTGGGTGGTAGTACCAGATGTCTATTTTCAATTATTTTCTGGTGGTACTTTATTTTGCTTACACTGCTTAAATAATCTCTACTGTGTGACATGTATACCCATGTCCAATGAATCACTAGCACATTGAATTAATAATCACTGGTACATAATGAAAGGTTTCAATCTTCAGCCGTTGTCCTTTGGACCGTATGCCAAAATATCCAGAAAGCGTGCCGTCATTGTGTGAAAACCTAAACGCCTTCAAATGTGATTTGAAATGGAAAAAATAACTGATGTTTTTACAGCTGGAAATTGCAATGTGACTGTAAACTTCAGTAGTAATATGTGGACTCAGTGTTGTAAAGAACAAGTATTTGAATCAGAATTTGTACCAGGGAGTGATCATCTTTTGTCTGCTCTGCCAGCTTAGAACAGAAGAAAAAGCTATTCTTGGAGGTAGGGATATTATAATACTGTATGAGTTGAAAGTAAGCCAGATTAGACAACAAAGGCAGCAAAAACAGTAATTTATTGGAGCATTAAAGCGGATTATGGAATTTGCAAAAATGTTCTTTGATGATTCCTTGCAACTGAGATGTTTACCAGCTCCAGTTAATGTATAATGTACAGTAGCTGTAAAAAAAAAACATCTTTGATGAATGTTAGATTTTAAGTAGAAATACAGTCTCACTAAGCTGCACATTGTTTGGCCTCATTATATTATCTTTTACTGTGCTGTGCCATAAAAAATAAATTAGAAGAAAAAGCGGCATTGCCTTTTCTTCCTGCCATTTCAGTATGGAAATGAGAAGTTTAACTAACATGCTTTGTTTCCTTTTCTAATTTGGCATCCTGTTTGCTGCATAAAGCAACTAAAGTTCTTGAATATCACTCAGTACACATTCTATAAAATGTTTGGAGAAGATTACAATATTTAAAATACAATAAAACAACATAAATAAAGCGAAATTATGATTAACGTGCCGTGTAACCATAAAACTTTCTGAGTACCAGAGCAGCATTTCTGTATTGATGGCATCGTGGATTTATAGGCTTCCATACAGCCTTTGTGTATTCATAGCTTTCAGGTCTGTTTGGCTTAATGTCCCAGTGCTGCCGACAGTATTTGTGGCACGGTGCGAAATCTGACTTCTTCGGTGCTCAGACTAGGCCTGTAATGGCTCTGCTGGGACAGAGAGAAAGTGCTTCTTCAGCGCTCATTAATGGAGCAAATTGAACAGGTCTCCTGGCCTAGCTATATAATGAGGGCCTCCCTCTTTTCTACCCCCCTTCCTACTATCATCCTGCAGTCTATTGTTCACCTGCAGTTAGGGTCAGAGCTTCCGAACCATAATTGTATCACTCTGACCCTCTTTTGGTTCTTGTTTTGTCACAGATACCTGCTCTTTATTGGATGCCGACTATCCTTCAGGTTGTAAAAGCCAGTGCCCCTCCTCCCATACCTAGGGACAAGGGTGCTGCCTGCCTGCCTGCCTCCCTGTCCGCCTGCCAAGGATCAATATGCCACTGTCGTTAACTGGATTTGTTGCTGTGGCGCTTGCTTATGAGGCAGCAATTAGAGTGTGAAGTGGCAAGGCCAGGGTATGAGGCAGCGACCATGTGAGCGTTGGCCCTGGGGGATGGAAATGTCAGGGGCACAAGCCCAGTTTCATTAGGGCTTGAAGAGAGTATGACGATCCATACTGTCCGTGTAATTCATTCTGCCGAGGGGGGTTTATAATTATTTGTTGGAGACAGTTAGCAAACACAGAAAGAGGTCACAGGTTAGGAGTGGCTGTGGACACTTGCTCACTGTGAAATCCACTTACACCATGTGGAAGCCACTTACATGCCTCCATTGTTTTATTACCAGATCAGTGCTTTGAGGGGAGCTTAGCCTGAATAGTGGAGCTGATCTACAGTCTCTTTTCATGTGTCAATTCAACATCACTCGTTGCCATTTACAAATCAATCTGTCCTCCATTATCCATGTGTTCCAGTGTAAATGTTTCTTAAAGCTTTGGCAGTCATTTCAATCTGATTGTTGATGTATTTTGCTTTTCTGTTCTGTTTTTGCTTATAAATAATTATAGGCCAGCATGGTCATGTCCAGCGTCATTTGTGTCAGACCATCACTCATCTCAAATTGGAGACATCGAAGACTTTATGGTAGATGGGGGCCCCTGTCTGGACATTTTCCTCCCTCAAAAGGGTCACGGTGTCCCTGGTCAACCATGAGGATGGGGTGCCCTAATGTGTCATTTGGGACTACTATGACCTACGGCTCTAAATCACTTTCCTTTTTGGGGGACAATTAAGTTTGAGCCTCTGATGTATATGGCCTTTGGCTGATTCTGTCGATGGCACTCAGGGGTGGGGGTCATTTTTTATTTTTTTGTTTGGTCGATGTTTTTTAAAGTGTCAATGTGCTTTGTTTGCAAGGCGGTCAGATATATTGATGATTGAGTCAAATGTGACAACTGAGCAACATTTTAATTTGGCATTTACACAGCCTAGGTGAATTTATATGTGAGGGTTTTTTTGTAACCCCTTCTTTTTGCTCCATATGAGCTTGCTACTGTAATTACGTCTTCATTCATAACTCCAGAATGCATCTTTGGTAATGCCAGTTGTCTTCATGGAAATGGATTTGTTGTGTCGGGCAACAGATATCTGATTTCTGAAAATTGCCTAGAGCCTAACAGAACTAGCCCAACCAAGAGTTAGCAGATGTGAACAATGTTATTCAATTCTCTTAACATATGTCTCCTGTGTGGTGCAAAGGAGACAGTTTTGTGTGAGGGTTAGGCTGTTTTTCTAGTCCACAGTCAGTTTGCCGAGGTTACGAGGGATGAGGAGAGTGAAAACATCTGAGTAGGGGTGAGAGAGAAGCTGTGAGAGGAGCAGTTTTAATTCTAGGCTCTGTTCCAAAAGTGAGTGCATTGTTGAGAGTGTAATGGGTTACATATTTTAGGCATAGTCTAGACTGTGTCCAAAAAAGTGCAGTCTTTTCACTGATAAAAGCCAAAATTCATCGACATTATTTTCCCTCAAAATGGGCTTCTGGTGAAATAGGTGGATTATTATGTTTACCATTCAAATTAAACCCCAGCATATTGGACTGAGTGCTGAAATGGATAAAATATAACAATTGCAATTTGCTAATTAGAATTAGGACCATTTGGAATGATTGGACGCATCCATAAAAGAAGTGAATGCAGTAGATTTACAGTACCTATCCTTTAATGTATCCTTTAATGTCTTCTTCTTTCTTGTTAGAGTAAATTAGAGTATGCTACATTGCTTAGTATAGTACTAAGTCTAGTGGCATCGCTATCTTCCATTATAGAGCTCTGTGTTGTCAATAAAAAACTTGAATCTAAGACATTTTCAACATTCTGGAATTAAGGGCTAGCTGCAAATTCCCTACATAACTAACTTTAAAATCCCTTTTCTCAGAGCAGCAATCTTTTCCATGTCAAAATACAGTTTTTTAAGTAACTACTTATATAGTATATAGCCACGTCTATTAGTTTTCAGCCCCATTACCACAGGTACAGAGTTGCACAGTGCTATATAAAAGTCTTGTTCTACTGATCAGTTCTTTATATTCTGCTAGGAAAATGGGAAATAGGTGCAGCAGTTTACTGAAGCATGTGCAAACAGAAATGAAAAAATAGTATATATCTTCAGCTCAGCCTGAACTCTATTAGGTAACCTTTTGTCTCTCAGGTACTATGCCAATTCTATGAAGGGTTGTTTCTATTTTGTAAGGGCATTTTTTCAGACACTGTTCATCTGAAATTAAAATGATATGTTTTTGGGACAGGCTGATGGTAAAATGTACCAAAAAATAGAATCTAAAATTGGTTCTTTGTTAAGTTTTCTGTTATGTGTAGGCACAACACTAGCCTTTTTTATTCTTGAATGATTGATAAGTCAGTGTTAAGTGGCTGAACAAAAAAAAAAAAAAAAAATCTGAAAATGGTCATGCACAGGGCTTAAAATAAGTGAAAAGTAACAACAACAACGCAAAGAAAAGAAAAACAAAAAAATGTGCCTCTGAAAATGGTGAAATACAAGGAATGAACTAAAAATTAGTGAAAAAGCAACCAATGTTGAAAAGGGTTTCAACAGCTTTGAAAGAGTTTCAGTATTGCTCAAGACCACTTTGGAAAATTCCAGGAAGGTGTTATAAAAAAAATGTGGGGTGACTCAAGACTTTTGCACAGTATTGGACAGAATCAAGGATCTAGTCATAGTTATAAACAATTGTGAAAGAATGGGTCTTTGTAAAGAACTCACTAGTTTTGAGCATGGTACTGTAATACAATGCTACTAAGCACAACAAGTCAGTTTGTGAAATTTCTTCTTATGAAAGAACCACATCAACAGATTGACTCAATAATTGGTGAGTTCCAAACATCCTCTGGCATTAACAGCACAAAAACTGTGCGCTGGGAGTGTCATGGCATTAGTTTCCATGACCAAGCAGCTCCTGTACAAGTGGTGTGTAGATATAGCCCAGTTCTTTTGTTCATAGAGTGTATGTGGTTTTCTTCATTAGTCATATTCAAATCAAAACTGTTTTAAATATGAACCTCCTGATCTGTAAAGTGCAGGTAGTGAACCATGCATATCTATACATGCTGTGTGCATTTGTACATTGAATGCCAAATATACAATTTAATGTAATTCTAACTTCCAACAACAGGACAGTGCAAAAACCTTAAATACTGTTTATTGATCAGATGTCACCACCACAAAAGGAGGTTTAATGAAACCCATAGTTCATGCTAATACCCATTCTGCTTCCTCTAACAAGGAATAATAAATATTTACAGTACATGTCCATACTATTGTATGGACATGTCTCTTTCATAATAAATAATCAAACTTGCTGCATTTATATATTTACAACTCAAGCTATAACAATGTACAAGTCTTACAACCTGTAATGTGGATGCAATTAGTTACTGGAAGCTCACACATCCATTTAGAGATAAAAAAGAAAATATTAACAGTTGATAGTACGGCATGTATGAGGTAATCATTCTTGCAGAATACTAAATGCTAGCGGTGAGCACCAAAAATAGACTTGACAATCTTCCTCTAAAAGTCTTTTTCTACAAAAAAATACTTCTCCTGTTAAATTACAAGCCAAAACAAACAGTAAAGTAGGAAATATATGCTCTATGTATTTATTGGTTAAATCATGTGAGAAATAAGGGTGTAATTGATTAAATGAGGCATATCAGACATCAGACTTTTAATGTATTATTTCTGTCTTATAGAGTTTATTCTACCCACCAAAATTTGTAAATTGTTATGTCCCAGTTGAGACTTTTCTTTCCAACTTACTGGGAAACTTGACAATTCTTTATAATGATTTTAATGAGCCAAAAGGAAATGACAATGAATACGTGTTTTTGTATATACAGTCAAACTGCGACTGTAAAAGGGACTGGTTTCCTTATGTCAATCATAAAACCTGTCTTCACTTTTTTATAGTCAGGTCCTTTATGTATGGCTAAGGGATTTATGAAGCGCAGGAAACAGCGTCTGTTCTGAGCTTTGCTAATGATGGGTATAGCTGTGGAGGAGGACTGGAAAGAGGAAGGACAATGTCCTAACTGATAAGCAGGTTTGAGAGATACTTGAGACCCTCCCTTCCTCTCATTCCCTCCTTTCTTACTCATCAGGGCTCAAGTATTCTCACCCATTAGCCGCTGCTGCCCATCGTTCACTGGACCAAACTGTTTACCCTGCACTGTCATGAAAATAACGTGTACCCTGTTGTCAAGTGCTACCCTAGGTGGGGAGTGACAGTCATGATGAGTTTCCACAGAGGCAGATTAAGCAGCTGCGTTCAGGAAAAAGTAGGGCAGCTAATTAGCTACAGCGATCAAGACCATGGGAGTGGGCTGTTTTTTCACCTAGACAGGGAAATTCCGTAAATGGCAGGAATGTGTTTAAAGAAGTGGGGCTGGAATATCTAATAAGAGTGGGAGGAAAGCAGAAGATGACATAGAATAGAAAAAGTGAAGGAGGGAGGCAGATTGTGCTGGAAAGTTTGCTCCGAAAAGGAACTTATAGTGTCATTTAAGCCTTTTTTTTGCCATGTGTGGGTTTGTTGATAGGGTTAGGGTTATCTTTTGAAATGTGTTTTTCAGAGGAAAAAATGCGTGCATTACAGCGTCTGTTCAGGACTAAATATAAATGTTTCTGTAACTCATTAATTTTTATTTTTGTTCAGTCATTAAATCTGAATTGATAATGTTTTGCTTTTCATTTCACTTGAAAGATAATTGTATTTTGCTAGTCTTTATTTAACTTGTTTGGTGTGGACAGGGCTCGGGATGTGGTGTCACATTTTTGTACGCCACAGTTCAACAACATTTGAATTTAAATGTGATTAGCTCTGAGCATTTTTGCTCAAAATGCTAGACCACTGACAGTTAAAATCTGATCAAACAACACCCCAGAGCCTTGATGAAATGGATAAACTATTAGACCCCATCTAAAAAATATCTAAGAATGTTTATCTTTGATTGCTGCATATTTAGTCATGAATTTTTGATAAAGAAATAAAAATGTGAAATTAAGTTTTATGTTTTTCACACTTTACATGCAGTGCTGTGAAAAGTACTCACCCCCATTCTGATTTTGTTTTTGGCATATTTGTCACACTTATGTGTGATCATCAATCTAAAAAAATCAACAACAAAAAAAAGCAAAAAAAGCAAACACAGTTCTGGAAAAACATGCATTGGACAGATGAAACCAAGATCAACCTCTACCAGAATGATGGCAAGAAAAAGGTATGGAGAAGGTGTGAAACGGCTCATGAGCCAAAGCATACCACATCATCTGTAAAACACGGCGGAGACAGTGTAATGGCTTTGGCATACATGGCTGCCAATGACACTGTGACACTAGTGTTTATTGATGATGTGACACAGGACAGAAGCAGCCAGCTGAATTCTGAGGTGTTCAGAGACATACTGTCTGCCCAAATCCAGCTAAATGCAGTCAAACTGATTGGGCAGCATTTCATAATACAGATGAACTATGAACCAAAACATTCAGCCAAAGTAACCCAGGAGTTAATTATGCCAAAAAGTGGAAAATTCTTGAATGGCCAAGTCAGTCACCTGGTCTGTTGAAGACTAAACTTTGGACAGAAAAACCCACAAGCAAACAACAATTGAAAGTCGCTGCAGTAAAGGCTTGGCAGAGCATTAAAAAAGAGAAAACCCATCACCTGGTAATGTCCATGAGTTCAAGAGCAATTATCCACAAATGGAGACACAGTAGAAGACCTTTCCAAGAGTTGCTGGCCTATAAAAATTTCTTCAAGAGGACATCAATGACACATCCAGAAATTCACAAAAGAACCGAGAACAATATCTAAAGAATTGCAGGCCTGCTATATCTGCCATAAAACTAACACAGCATTTTATAAAAAGAGCATCATACCAGCAGTCAAATATGGTAGTGGTAGTGTGATGATCTTGGACTGCTTCAGAACCTGGACAACTTGCTGTAACTGATGAATTCTGCATCAGGTCGTGCCCTGAAGCTCAAGCATGCTTTCTTTATGCAGAAGTACAATGAAACACACCAACAAGTCCACCTCTGAATGGCTAAAAAGTAAATAAAGGAAAATGAACAAAAACAAAATGAAGGTTTTAGAGTGGCCTAGTTAAAATCTGGAATTAAATTCAATAGCGATGCTTTGGAATGACCCTAAACTGGCAATTATGCAAAGAATAGTGGGCCAAAATTCCTTCACAGTGTTGTGAAAGACTTATCACAAATGTTTGATTGCAGTTCTTGCTGTCAGGGATGGCACAACCAGTTATTAGGTTTAGGGGGCAATTACTTGTTCACACAGAGCCAGGTAGGTTTTGATAACTTTTTTCCCCTTAATAAAAATCATCACTTAAAAACTACATTTTGTATTTTCTTGTGTTATCTTTGTCGGATATTAAAACTACATTGGTGATCTGAAACCTGCAAGTGTGATGTGGATGGATGAATATTGAACAGTTAAAAAAAACAGCAAAAGAAAAACCCCAAGACAAAACATTTTACTACATAAAGTTCGTCCTAAACGAAATCTGTACAAATAATAATCCACTTCACAGCACAGATTTTTTTCACTTCTGTTTTTTTTGTCTCCTCCATGTCTTTCAGTCTTCTGTGCTATTTAATTCTTTCTTTGCGACTTGCCTTTGTTTGATTTACATCATAAGGTTAATTTTTCTTTTTCTCTCTTTCTTTCTGCTCCTCTGCCAGTTCTTTCTGCACTTGATCGGATATTCTTGATCTATCCCTGTCCTGTGTTCTTTTTCTCCTGTTTTTTTTCCTTTACCTCTTCAAGTTCTGCTTATTTTACTTATCCATGACAAATTCCTTATTCTTCTTTATCAGCTCTTTATTTCCATCCTTCAGTTATTTATTTTTTATTTTTTTTATTTCTCCCGTGTTTTTGATTACCTACTTTTCTTTTTTCTTTACCTTGTTAAGCGCTTTCTTCTCATCCAACAGTTTTTTTCTTATCTTACTTCTCCAAAGTCGCCTTCTCCTCCTATGGTTTTTCCTCTCTGTCACCTCCTTTCTCAGGCTCTTCTCCAGAGCGTTACATTTTGGCCTGCTATTTTTGAAGGTTTTCAGTTAGCCCTGCAGAGAGGCTCTCCATCTCCTTGTTGAGTTCTAGTACTTTACTGTCCTTCTCCCTGAGCAGCTCTTTCAGGGTTTTTACCTCTTCCTGGCAGGCACTGGATTGATTCTCAGTCTCTAAACAGTCCTTGTCTTTCTGCTGGTTGTTCGTTAAGTTTTTTTCTTTCTCTGCCTCCAGCAGTGTGCTGAGTCTGTTCAACTCTTGTTGGTGTGACACTGGAAGCTTCTCCAGCTTGTCTGTTTTCAGTTTGTCCTCATGCACATTATGGCACATAGACAACCTTTCGGCCAGGAGGTATTAGATGAACTATGTGACTCTGTACCCTGTTTCAATTGGTCATTTTAACCCTGGCGGCATCAAAAACCTCAATTAAGTAGCCCATGATATTTTCCTAAGAAATGTTCACAAATCCTCGTTTGCATCATTGATAGTTCGTCTTGGCCACAAATAAAAGGGCAACTGAAAGCAACAATTTCTTGGTATCATAGGTATCTGTAGTTTTTACCACACATGTGTGAAGTATGGGTGTGTAGATATGAATTAAAAAAAAAAAAAAGCTCCAGAGTCCTACGGCAGTCGGTGCTATTGCTCAAATGTGACTTGTTAAGATTTGTATCTCCGTCATTAGTAATTGTAATGTCAGGTGGTGGGGCCGGGGCATTGGCAATATATGCCAATATTAAGTATTGGTATACTGATAAATGAAAATTTAAAAAATAAATGAGAGATAGGAGAAATCTAAAATCATCTAAAAAACAAAACAAAACCCAACAATATTGGCTATTATATTGGATTTTAAAAACACCAAATATCTTTATTGATGTTTGTCACAAAGATATTTGGTTATTGGCAATGGGTTCCATTCACAATAGGCTAATATCCAGTGTTTGCATCATATATATCTCAATTCCTAACACATGTTTGATTGAATGCTTAATTGGATGCTTTTCATTTTTAAGGATAAGTAAATTTTATCCACTTTATACATCTAGGTAGTTTAATTGGAAACAATGTAGTGAAACACATCTCAGCTCGTAATCTAGTAAAATATTTTTAGTAAAATACTTGAAAATAATTAACACATTTACACTTAAAGAGTTTAATTCCCCAAATAATACAGGCAGAGGACAGAATGTGTATATGTTTACTTAGCTGAGATCATAATACATAAATAAAGACATTTTTAGCATAAGTAGATGCTGTAAATGTAGAAGTAGTTGCATTAAATTCAACCAGAATGCACAAAAGTGTGTGTGATGCTCAGCATTTGAGGGAGAGCTTCCTCAGACTCTCCGTTGATGTGTCCGCCTTCTGGTTTTGTTTGTTTGAATCCACTCGTATCCAAAATTTGTAATATGATGTAAATAGCAATGTTCAGATTAAAAAATAAATCACTTCATCTTTTAAATATATATTTTGGCCACAGAACTTGACATGAACTTCAGAGTTAATAACATAGAGATTCCAGTATTTTTTTTTAAATAGAATTTAATAAAAAGTTTATGTATGACTATGAAAAGGTGATTCCCTTGTAAGTACCACATTAAAACTTGCAACCAAAATCACAAACTGATGACCTTTTTAGTCACATGAAAATAAGAAAGTCAGCAAACTGTGGAGCTGAAGTAGATGTTAAAAGAAAGAACGCCTGTACAGTTAATCTTCTACTTCAATTTTCCAACATTTGATAGGGTTCCCCTATCTCGCTTCCTGTACCTTTCAGTGAACACAGAGGAAGAACAGACGATGCATTACATGCAAGGTTTATGTCCTGCTGATGGAAGACTCTCTCTACACTGAGCTCAAGTGTCATATCCTCCATACTCTCTCCATCTGTCTGGCCCCTTACTTAGCTTCTCTCAGGGAGTATCAGAGAGTACAGGTTTTAACTGGTGTCATGCTGACTTCCATTAAACATTTTATTGTCCCGAATAAACCCAAAATTTGGATACCTATAAATGTCTCCCCGGTTCATGTACCTTATTAAAGAAGCAAGTCTAGATTGCAAAAGCAGCCCTAGTTTAGTCTTAGCCAATATTTGAGGGGTATTTGCTTTTAGCTGGCCTCATTTCTAGACAGAGATTTTACAGAATCTGTACTCAGTAGCCATTCAGTGTGACCTTATTAAAACTGCATGGGTCTTATTCACTGGTGACTAGAGTGATTTGCATTGTTGGACGATACATCATAGTGAAAGGTTTGTCACTTTTTAGGCTTAATGTGATATTGGGCTGTGTGTATTAAAGAGTAGAAGGAGAGGAGGGAAACAGTGATATCTAATAGATCTATGGACTCTTTGTCACGCTGAAACAAAATCAGAAAAAGTTGCTAAAGAAGGAAGTAATATTTCAGCGAATGTTAATGCACATGTGGTGATGTGTTTGCGAGTTCTGCCTGTGCCACACTCTGCCGTGTGTGTTTATGTCTGTCACTGGATTGTATAGGAATGTGTGTGTGTGTGTGTGTGTGTGTGTGTGTGTGTGTGTGTGTGTGTGTGTGTGTGTGTGTGTGTGTGTGTGTGTGTGTGTGTGTGTGCCCGTGTGGGCGTTATTGCCAAGGCTAGTGCGAAGCGGAGCACAGCTTAATATCTATGTTTGACATAGAGGCCCATTAATAAGGGCCTGATCCGAGCTGGGTGACAGGACTGCTGACAGAGGAGGATCATGGGGAAGAATCATGCCCTGCTGAGGGAGCCTGGGCTGCAGGTAGGCCCATTCTGCCTTCCCCAGGTGTCATTACGGATGCTGGGTAGGGAGCATAGGAGGAAGGGCCACTACTGACATCTACATTAATCACCCCTCCACACATCAAACCCCCCACCCCACCATCCTCTGCACACCACCTCCTCCCACCTCCAGCTCCTAATCATCCCCACGCAGAGACCCAAACCCAGTAAGGGGATACTCAGCCATGAAAGATATCCAGCTAAGAGCTCCCCAAATACCACTCTGATCTGATCATGAGTGATGTTGCTACCTGAACCTCTGACCTGGCGCACAATTAAAAACACTTTTCTTTTTCTCCCTCGGACACGCAGGAGAAGCACTTCTGATGAAACTACACACTTTGTCACTGTCTGCATGTGATTCATAGTTTGCATTTGGATTACGCCACAGTTACATGCAATTAAAGTGTTGCAAATACCTCTGCTGGAACGTGTAGCCTACAAACCCCCAGAGTCCGCAGATGCTGTTGTACACACTCCTGATCATCTCGTAGATATCACTCGGTCCACTTGGGGACCCGCTATTGATTCTCAGCCATGCTTTTATCTGCAGAAAACAACCACACTGTAGCACTTTGTGTTCGCAGCGCTTTAGTATAACCTGAGCCTCATCATGGACAATTCTTAGTGAGAAAAAAACTGCAATAATTAAAGGGTGGAGCATTTCATATGTAGGCTGATCATGTCAGTTGTTGTATTGATTTGCAAACTAATATTTTGAATACTTATATTTGCCATAAAAGTAAGTGGACTTGACCAATTAATGCCATGTCATTTGACAAGTAGACGAGGATGGATGAATGTAGGTCAACCGTCCCAATGAATGGCTCCACCCATGGATCCGTCAATGAGCAGATGTTCTGGGGACATTAATGGATAAAAATAAGAATAAGAATTAAAAGTGCTAAGTGGATAGATATATACATGATATATACATGAGTGCAGGTGGTGATCAGTGCCAAACATGGAATGATGCAGTGAACACAGCGTAGGGTCATGTGTTAGTGGTGGGAACAGTCATACGGTTATTGTTCATGTGTCCGACAGCAGAGGGGAAGAAACTGTTCTTATGGCGAGAGGTTCTGGTGCGAATGGACCGGAGCCTCCTGCCTGAGGGGAGCAGGTCAAACAGACTGTGTCCAGGGTGAGAAGGGTCTTGTATCCTGGTGTCCGTGAGTTATCAGTCCGTTGCGTATGCCCCCCAAACTCATTTTTATGTAACATGCCTTGTCCTGAGTAAACACAGCCTCCAGTTTAATTAAAATAAATCCACTTTGAGCTGATATTTAGAAAGCCACAAAATATCACTGCTTGTGCTACAGATAAAGTGATTGAGAGTGGGGAATAAAAGGCTGGGCTTGGGGGAGAATTACACTCTACTTACTTTTCCATCAATGAAGCCATACACTCCATTGTTTATGTTTGAAGTGGGCTTTTCTTTTTCGTAAATGACCTTTCTCCAGTTCCCTTTTTTCTCCCTCTCCTCTCTTTTATTTGCCTTCAACCCTCAGCAACACTGATGACACAATAAATTTCTGTTTGCCTCTTTGTGTGTCTGTTTGTGGCTGCATGCATTTGCTAGAATCTAGGACACTGGAGAGACACTGAGAAGACAGCATTTGCATGCAGCTCACAAACATATTAAAATATGAAGACAAATCACTGTGTCTGGCCAGCTGACAATGCTCCCTGCAACGAGAGCCAGCTAGCAAACTTACAGCATGTCGCAGTTCCCCGTAAGGCCTTTACAGGGCAAGCTTCGACATGTAGCTCAACAAACAAACAGAAGAAAAAAGTGGCCGTGAGCAGTCAAAGCTATCATTAAAGGCGGTGGAAGTGTTTCCTTCTGCCACAGCTATTCGATCATGTGCCTTAGCCTGTATATTGTTTTTAGTGGGAGAGCAGGGCTTTCAAACACATCTTGGGGGCACATATGTTGGGCTTTGTTGTATGGCTGACTTTGATGTAAATCACAAAATGAGAAATCCAAGCCTTTCAGCCCACACTTCTGCTAATGTTGCGTCCATTCAGAGGAGAAACAAAGCACCAACTTGTTAGATTGTGCGTTCCATCTTTTTACACTGGCGTGCCCAGAGCTGTATTCTTTAATTTGCAAGCATGCTTATTTATTGCTTTGTGCCATTTTTGCTTTCTGAAAGTTGTTTGAATTACACAATATACTGACTGGGGAAATGAAATGATAATACTTTGGTACAAATTTTGGAAAACAGTTTGTCAGCGTAATCATAACTTTTTGATGTAAAACAGTGCATTCGGCTTGTTATTTCCTAACATAGAAGATTTGAGATTTGCGTGCTGAAATTGCCCCTTAGGTGTGGCATTTATCAAATCATGTGAATTCATCTACTTGATATAACACAGCAATGCACGCAGTCTCCAAGTTTTCTTATATCCGTCACACTCCTGTTGGGTCTCCATATGCTGTACCATGGCTGTATACGGCTTCGTAGGCCGGTATTAAAAAAAAGAGAGCATGGTAACAAGAAGGTAGCCATAGCTGACACCAGTAGGGGGAGCTCACAGTTCATAGCTCCCCCGTAATAAACCCTGTACGGAAACATGCAGAAGGCTGCTGCGCGGTAGTTCAGACCACATACACGAACCTCCCCTCTATCTCTGACCATCAGCACATCCCTGGTCCTCCTTGTTGTTTCCAATCATGATTTGGCCATGATTAAAATTGGACTGCAATAATGTTGTTCTCTGCATTCCGTGTGTGCGTCTGCATATCTCGCCCTTAAAAAGACATTTGTGTATTTATTTGTTGGTATGCAGAGCTGCTCCTCTCCTCATCCTGGGGCAGGGCCTCGGTCAATCAGTCATTGATTTCTGACAAAGATCATATTTACAATTCTGCTTCAGTATCTCAATGGATTAATATCCTCATGCTATTCAGCTTATAATTTCCCAGCAAGTGTAATTTGCCTGCGTTCAAATATGGAATATATTGATTAGCAGCTTTATCATATGATGAATGAATTCCATTCATAAAATAACGTGATTCTTATGTTATCCTGTTTTCGTTTTCCACCCTTTTACCGCTGTTGCCTGTGCAGATGTAGTTGTTGGCCCCACTAGGAAATGTTTCAGTAAATAAGATGCTTAAACTCCTTGATGTCTTAAGATAACATTGTTCTCCAACATCCAGCCCTGTGGTGAACAATGACTGCACTTGAGGCTGTAAACGTATAAAAAGTTAAACTCCTAATGTGTAAACATTCAAATATGTGTAAAGTGGTTTTATGGCTTTATTATCCTCCCTCTTTCTCTCTCTCTGCTTGAAATGCGTATCTTGATTATCACAACTTAAGAGAGATTCGGGCTGACATCCAAACTCTCCTCGTTCTCAAACCACTAGGCTGCTCTCTCTTCGTCTCGCTCCTGATTTCGCGAACCGATCCTTCTTGTTTTGTGCGAGTGCGTCGAGCTTCAGTGTGGTGGGCTGCGGGCTGTGCGCAGAGACCGTGCGCTCCTAGCGGCCGCGCTGTTGAAACCCAAAGGCAGAAAGAGAGGAGGATGTTGAACTGTAGAATGACTGTACATTTACAGCGCTGAGCACATGGGTCTTTCGGGAGCTGCTTCTCGCTACAATAACACAACTTTCTGGAAATGCATGATAGCTGAAGTTTGGTTTGCTGCCGAGTCGTCTCTCCAACTATGGAGACGTCGCTGAAGATTTGAAAGGTGCCAGAGACGCGTCTCAAGGACCCGATAACGAGCGGAGAAGTATAGATACTATGCTGTGTTTTCCAGTGTGGACTTAAATTACCTTTCTTTCAGACTCTGTTCGTTACAGCGTGTACAGTAGGTCATCTTGTCAAACAGCAGAGACTGCAGAGGAACTCACGGGGCAAGCAGGGATAATATCCAAAGACCGAGAGTTTGGATTCAAGGTTCGCTGTGTATTTACATCCCGCTCTGCTCCGGGTAAACTACTACTTTAAATGGATCCTCTCTGTTTCTGGACCTTAACACTGGCTTTTGTCAGTAAATAGGGCCCATCCATAACTCCTAGAAACACGGAATTGACTTGATTGTCATTTTGGACATCTTTCTTTCTGTAGTGAAATCGAGGATTTACGCGCCCGCCGTGGATGGTTAATATGCTAGTATGGGTCCGCTAGCGTTCATCCTTGTCAGTGGACTACTGTATTTTCAAGTTGATGGTAAGTTACTAAACGCGTTGTTGTGTAAAACTCCTTAAATATATTATAATGTTCTGTTCTTCCCTGACTCCGCAAGTCCCTGCCGTGCAACACCCAGTTTAAAGCCAATTTTGTTTCTCATTTATTTTACAGTTTAATTATTATAATAATAATAAGTCGCCATCAGCATTGGCTTTTGGGTGATAACATGACGAGCTTGTGGAGTTTTTATTTAAATGAATTTACATCTCCTCAGTGCTTATTTTTCATTTTCTTCTCTTTTTTCATCCACTAAAGTCGAAGCAAAAAAAAACGAAGAAATGCTTAAAACCAACAAAAAAGCTCCTCCCAAGAGGCTAAAATCGGAGCAAAGATTAGGTGTATTTTCTTTTTATATGCAACAGATGAGAAAAAGCTGTTCAATATAATATAGAACCATAGCTCATACCATGACAGAACACTTTAAATGTGTTTTGAAACACTTCTGACTGTAACACAGGTTTTAGAGAAAGCTGAATATAAATGATTTCCAGGTTCTGTCACAGCGGCTACAGGTATTTCCATTGCAGAGGTGAGAGAGACCCTTTTGGAAAAGGAAAATACAGAACGTATCAAACATATGAGATTCGATGTGGTATAAATGGAAGTAGTGCTGTATAAAACAGACAGTAGCCTAGTTCTGCTCTGTAAATTTGGGGGTCATTGGCCTGCTTCTTATATATGCTATGATTGTACAATACTCAGTGTCTGCACTCTGCACTACATGGCGTGGTTTCTGTGCTTTAGGTTTTCAGAGCTGTGGTTGTGCATTGTGGTGTAAGCTGACCTAAACCAAATCTGGAACAGTGCCACAGTTTATTATTTCCATTTGTTTGATTAATGTTTAATGATGATGTGGATTACAGACAAGATTGATTCATTTCTGCAGCCAAAAGCTCCTGCCCTCTTGATCCAGTCTACCACTGAGTGCCCAGTCAGCATCTTTATATTACATGCTTCTCAGGATTCTCTGGCCTACAAGGGAACTAGTTTAATAGAGGAATTAAAACAGCTTCAGCTAGAGAGTTAATGTAATGACTCACAGCAATCATCAAAATAGGACAGCTTAGGTGACGGAAATCGTGATTGGAATGGGTCCAACCTGTGACTGGCGAAACGATAATCGGTATTAAGATGTATTACCTTCAAATTCCGTGGTCTGCTTTCATTTTAGTGCTTCTTTTGAAAAGGACACACCTTTTTTTCAGTGGTCTTGCACACTGTCTGCACAGACAATCAGAGGCTTATAATCAAAGAATGAGAAAAGAATACTTCTGACGAGTCTCGTGCTGGGTCATTATATTATCATACGTGAGTGATGATTCACACATATGTTTGTATTGCATTGTTTGCTCAGCTTATCCATATGTGAACCAGTTTTTTTTGTTGCCCCTGAATGCAAGAGTCTGTAAGGTCCCATTTTTTCTTTTCTTTTGCCTGTCAACCCACGCTTTTGTTCCTCACAGCTGCAAGTTTTGGTTCTGAAGCGTCTTAGTTCAGTGTCCACGTTTAGTAGTTTGCAAATCAAGTCTCCTTTCTTCTGGGAATTGAATTTTTTTCCCCTTGGCCTTTTTTGGTGTTTTTTACTCTGTTCAGCCACTGGTTGCTAAGCAGTAGCTGATGGCATTGCTAGCTGGACAGAGAGAGAGAGAGCACATCTCCCAGGGAGCAGTGGATCTTCCCAATCATTTGCCTGTCACCCTCCTCCCCCCTCTGTCTTGCTCTCCTATTCCATCCCAGCAGAACTCACCCATCACCCAGCCTTTTAAGAGGTAATCTTAGGGTCCATGGAGAGGGAGGAGCTTCCACTAAGAGTCCACTTGGGCAGACAAAAAGGCCTGGAGTTGCATTCACTGGGCTGCATAGCCAACAAAGCCAAGACTTGTGAATGGCGTCAGTCACTGTTTAGTGTGCTGTGATTAATACTGCTAGTGTGCAGGAGAGGACTGATACTGGGAGGGAATAGGTGGAGAAAGTGGATGTGTGTTGGCTGTTGTTGGCCAGAGTTGGAAGACATTTAGTGACCCGAGACAAGTTGTGCATCTGAAAACAGTTTTACCACAGTGTGTGGGGTTTTTTTGTATGAAAAGGCCCACTGCAGTAGGATATACTTTCTGGAATACACATGTCTGCAGCTGTTTTTGTTATCTTACAAACTCTGCTGTGTTGCTTTTGAAGCTGGTTTAGAACATGCTTTGCATAGTGGACATGCACTCCTGACCCTTTGCTATTTTGAGATCTCCTGCATGCCTGTGTCTGATGTAGGAGCTGGTGACATCACATTCATCCTGGGTGATACACCAAGAGGTGCTGAAATAAGGACCAACTTAAATATGTCAAGGAGGCTGTTTAGATGGCCGCTTGGGGATGGGGTCGTTTCTGTGGATAGTGTGTAGTTTTTGATTCACCAGCGGGGTTGGGGCTTCACTAATGCTGAGTCAAGAGAAACTCAAACCAGGAGAGCGCGCGTGTGCGTGTGTTATGGAAAGGAGGAGGGACAGAATGGGTGCAATCAAATCTAAAAACTGAGAGAAGAGTGGTTTAACAATACAATCTTTTAAATATAAATTGCAAGGCTGATGCTTTATTACCGAAGAACACTGCAAACTAACAACTCTGTTGATGGTTATGATTAAATGAGAGAGGTTTATAGTGCTGGCCTATAATGGAAAGTAAGCCCAGATTAAAATAGTCTAGGTGAATGATGAGGCAGGCTGAGGTCATTGTGTAAGAGCCATTGCGATTCGTGCCCCAAATGTGATTGTTCTGCTCGAGCTGGCAGTGTTTAGGCAGTGTTATTGTAATTGCGGTTCATTTGCTGGAATGGTGTTGCTGTAATGGTGAACCTTCATCTCAAATGTACAGGAAAGTCCCCTCTCTACTGTCTCCCATAGTCTCATCACTGTCAAGGAAGTCGCCTTGCTCTTCGCCATGAAGCGCTACTGTTTATTCTCTGATTAACATCAAAAATGAGTTAAGACAACAAGACTGAAGCTGGTAATCATAATACAAAGTGACAGAATAGGGAACGAGGAAATGGGATGCGGTGAGCACTTGTCCAGTAAAAATCAGCTTCCTGATCCTTTTGTGCCATTTAAGTGATAAGTGTTACTTGGCCGGTAACGTTGTCATGTCATCTCCTATGATGTTTTAACAGCCAAGTCTGGCTGCTCAGTGGTTCGTGTTTCAACAGCGATCACTTCACACATTCAACACGTGATAGAGTAAAGTTTGAGCTCTCCATAATTCTTTTAAATCACAAAAATAATGCCGTGTGATCACTGAGATATAAGAGGATTCACAGCTGTTTTAAATTCTTGAAACACGATAGGTAGTGTCTTTGCAGTTTCATGGTGCAGATGTGGGAGAGAAAATGTCAGCTTCAGACAATGCACATGGCTGGTTTTCCTCTAAGACCAGCAAAATGGAGGGAAGGTAATGCCACTTTTCCCTGTTTTACCTCCGCTTTATTAAGCCCCAGTCAAGCATACCCCTGACATTTACAGAGCGGAATTGCACAGAGAAAAAGACAAAATAACTGAGAGATTACAACAGGACCAAGTAGAGGTTTAACACTGTTAGGTAGACAGCTAGTGTCTTTCCTCCCACAATATATATTTTCAGATCTTCCCACAGTCTTGCTCTTCCCCTGTATCTCACGTACACACATACTGTCATTGCTCAGGTATCCCATCAGTGGCGGTGTCAATGAGGGTGGAATTCAAACAATGAGGAGTTTATTGTACACCTGTGATAGGAGCATAAAGTGGGAGTGTGTTTAGGTTGGGGTGGGGGAGGAGTGATATGATGACTAGAGATGACTAAAGCAGGTAAAACAAGTGGTAAGGGCCTTCACCTGTCTCACACACCTGTACTTATAGAATACACACCTGTGCTTACCGCCTGGGCCCCAGAGCACAGATATAAGCCTCAGTCTGTTCTGTCATCGTCTTTGTTTCGCAAACAGCAGATTAAAAGTTGTAAGGGGGCCAGCAGTAAATAAAGGTGCCGTTATATAAATCAGGATGTGCAGGATGTGTTACTCATTTACACTGTGGAGTTGATGAGCAGTCCTATCAGGAAAAATGTAACTGTCGTAAGAGCACGGCAAAACAACATGACATAAGGACTGAGTATAACAGAAGCCGGTAGTGATGTGAACATGGAAGGGACTGAGTGTTTGTCTTATCTGTGTTTTCATGTTCCAAGCTGCACTGAAATGTTTTTGGGGAAAGCATTTATTTACTCTGTGTCCCGTTGCCCTCACCCTGCCCTCTGTTTGGCTGTCTCGCAGCAACCTTCAGATAGGAGGAAGGGATGTCAAGGTTGAGTGACTCATGGAAGTACATGGAACTGTATAATCCATGCTTTTAGGATAAAGCCCCCTACACAAACAAACACAGATACACAAATCCACCGTAAACTTACAGACCATACAGATCTATACTGGCAAACATAAAGTGATTGCAGGAGGATAAAGCAAGAAGAAATAATGCACAATTACAACATTGGGGGGATGTATGTGTTTTTAATTTTTGACGTTTTAAGCCAAAAAACAAAACATACTCTCTTGTTCTTCATTGTTAAGACTTTGTGTGACAGTTGTGCCTGAGCTGAGTATCTCACCAGTGTTTTAAAGATGAGGTCAGGTCTGGTGATAAAAATGCATGAGCTGTCTCGCAGTGCAAGACATATGAAGATGGACAGCCAGAGTACGACACTCAAGCACACATCCATCACGCGCAGCAGTAGTCCAGCACAGCTGTAATGCTGCTCAGAGTGGTGGAGCCACTGAATAAGTGTCTTGTTCCACCGTCTTCATCTCCTGCTCGGTCTATGGATCACCTAGCCATGACAGCTATCCAGCTTTTCTTACCTGAAGCTAACTGGAGGATAAAAACCTTTAGAAATACAAAGACTCCAGACTATAGACCATCACCTCATTAGAGTAGTGTTTCAGAGCAGAGGCTATCACTTTGATGATGCACAAATGAAAAATGCACGCATCTCTCTCTGTCAGTACTGTAGGAACCTGTTCTTGTCGTGTCCTTGCTGGGAAAAGAAAAAAATGGCACCCCACTGCTTTGTAAACCTAGTCACCATGACCCGGGGCGAGTTGATTTACTGTATATAATGACTCCTGGTGAGACTGGCTTTGTGGTTGAAGTTTCAGTGTGGAACGTGGCATCAGCCAAGTGTCACAACCGTTTCGGTGAAGAGGACAAAAGCCCTAATCACATCCTTGAACATTTGAACTCTCCACTTTCACTTCCAGGATGGTGGTGATTTTTTTTTCTGCATAGCTGCTCCCGGGCATTTGTCACTGAGAGGCTATGCAACACAGAGCCAGCTCCAGAATTATGAACTGCTGTAGGAGTGTGCGGGTAAATGTGTTTTGGAAACACTATTAATAACCATCAAAGTCTTGTTTTGTGTTAGCGTGGATACATGGGCCTCAATAAACTGAATGAGTCCTCTTCCACTTACTGCTGGCACCCTTGACCCTGTATCCCAAAGCAAGACCACACTAAATGTCTTGTGGTATAAAAATTTAATAAATCTTATTCTGACTTGCTTGGCTGCACCTTAAAAAAGGAAGTATCAGAGCCGGTGCTTTGCTTTCTGAGTTTATCGGTTGGATGGTGTGGTTATAGCTCTTATTTTTCATGTTTCCATCTGGAGTTAAGCTTATCTAAGGACCACTGGAGTGCTTGACATGCAGGGAGGACCAATGAGTTTTTATATTTCCTTGCTTTTTTTACAACTTGGGTAAGAAATCCTCTTAAAAACATTTTGGATTTGACCTCTGTCCTGTGAAATAATATCATTCGTTTTGAGAAAATACTTATTTTTTGTTTGTGCGCTTACATAGGAGGCTCAGGTTAGTTATTTACCTTCTGACTACCTGATGTCTCTGTGTGACATACATATGCTCATCCTGAAGAGGACTCAGCTGAATGAAATGCTTGTGGTTAGATAGCAGAGAGATACTGTTTCTGAACACATCAGTCCTGGTTTTGGCCTTTCTGTTTAGTCTCTTTTTTTTGTTTTCTCCTGAAAAACTCCACAGCTAAATTTAAGTTAAATTAAGGTTTCTATTATTTGAATAGCTTATTATTTTGAGTGCTTTATGAAAAGTGTGTCAGTATCTCCCAGCCTAACTGTAGGCAGCTAAATAAGTCTATTTAGGATTAGTCAGTCCACTTACTGCAAAGTCACACAGTCACAGCTCAACACCATGTGTCACCTACACCCTTCTCTATCCCCCTCCACATTTGATCAAAATCTATATTTTTTAATTTCTGTTAACACCTGAAAGTGATTTTGAGTCAGCTGTCTTTACAATTACACGCACTCTGCACACACGATATACCATGAAAAGATAGATCTAAACACTGCTGCTTTCTTATCTAATTTGTAGAACATTTACAGAGATTAAAATGACCAAAGAAAATTGGACTCTATTACGATTGCTTATTACTGATGATCATTGCATGACTGGAGCAAGTGAACATTACCTTAACTGTAAGGGATTCTTTGTAGTGGAATAGGAAGGGGAGACTGGGCTGGAATTGAAATCGTTGAGTTTCCAAGCACACAACTTTAATATCAAGGTTACTGTCATGGTGCAAAGCAAAGGCCAACAGTCAAATGCTAGAGCAGAGGCTCTTCAAAAGGATCTGCAGGAAAAAAGAGAGGTTTGAAAAAGGTGGGGTGGCGCAGTGAGCTACACGCTTCACTGGCCCAGGAATCGGAAATCATTTAATCTGCATCACGCAGTTTAGTATCCCTACCAGTGGCCTGACAGCCCCACAGAACTAGCACTGTACTCCTTGTACTAATCAGTCCATACAAAGAGAGGAAGCAGCACGCTTGTCAACACTTTTCCCTTTACAATAAAGCAGTCTTAACTGTTTTTACGTTATCCTGCTCTTCCTCCTTTAGTATCTTGTTGCAAGTCAGCGATCTCCGCTCTTTTGAGACGAGGCAAGTGCTGAAAAGTGATAACATCGCCTTTTCTGTGCATGGATATTCATAGTAGGGTGGAGAGTAAGAATGGGGGAAAACAAGGTTGAAACTCCTTGAAATACAAGCAATGTGAATCAGCCCTTTGCAGTAAAATCAGATATTCTGTTTCCCACAGTTATCTATTTATATATTCCATCTGCATGGGGGAGAGAGTAAATACATGGATGCAAAGTCAATTTGACCCCACCTCGACATTGCCTGAAATACACTCAGAATGGAATTCTATCTGATATTTGTTAGAGGCAAGCATGGATGCATTGAGGGGTTGGGAGCAGCTCATAGAATTACCCCTGTGTTTGCTTTCAAAGTATGGATCCTAGCAGGAGAAGAGAGGAGCAGTATGCGGAGCACTGAGGTGGAACAGACTCCATCATGTGAGCCAGTTACCTAGTTGAAACCCCTCCCTCTCTTGAAACAGAAGATGAAGCGGAGGAATCTGCTCTGCACCTGTGAACACTCTTCATTTCACTCTGTGTGTCTTCAGTTTGAGGATTCTGCTGTATCGAGTGGCTGGCCGGATGCGCTGGACTGGGCTGGGCTCCAGCAGATACAGCAGGATGTCTCCAGTGACACCTCACTGAGATGGGCTGTTTGTCTGGTATTGGAGTATACTGGCGCTCATGCGCTGTGACGCCACTGACAGCTTGGCATAAAGAAGATGAATTTCGGGTGCAGAACGGGCTGCTTGGAAGTGTCACGGCAGGGCCGGTGCTGAGGCGTAGAGGGCCAGTAACATCCGTCTTTCACCATCACCAGTTTCCCCCTGCTGCTTTATCGTATTTCCCCTTTGATGACATGACGGATATGACTCAGTCACCCTCACAGTGAGGACAGCATGTAACAGGACAGGGAGCAAGTGAAATGGACAGAGGGATATGGGGAGGTAGAGGCGGAGATGCATAGAGAGAAGGAGATCGAGTGGGAGGTTGAAGAGAAGTGGAGAGAGTTGGGAGAAGTGGGAGGCAGAGGGAGGGTATACTTCAGATTGGACAACATGGATCTAATGCATAATTCATTCACTCTGAAAATTCTTTGAGGTTTTCTTTTTTTTTTTTTTTGGACACTTTTATATTCACTCAGTCCACTGGGTTTCAGCACTTTCTGCCCGAAATACCTCGGCCTTTTCCACATTATAATATTACTGCATTCCTGGCCCGGACCTTGGTTTTTTCTGTTTGATGTTTTATGGCGCTTTGGTGACCAAAACTTTTTGCCTTGGTCTGGGGTTGCCATTGGTTACCTCCGATTAGCATGCATCTGTTGGTAGAATAATTAATATCTCTTTGGGGAGCCCTTCCTTCAGTGCTCTTCCTGTGACTGGTGTGTGTATTGATTTGGTTGGTGGGAGAATTTCTCCTGGGAGCTAATAAAAATAATTACAAAAAGATCATCAAAGGCCTGGCCTTCTGTTGCACACATGAATAAATATGTGACAAAGATAACAGAAAAGACCAGTTCTAGGTGTGTGGTCAGTGGTAATGCAGGAGAATGAGTTGTAGTTAAGCAGCTTTTTATCTCGGATTTAAAGGACAAATGTTACCCATCTTATCTTGTTTAACCTATATGTTTTTCAGTTATATTTCAATGCTAACGTCACATATTGGTTGAAACACTATAGCGGGAGAAAAGCGGGTGCTCAAATACTGCACATTTCTTGGATAACAGCACAGCGAAATTGCATCCATTTCAGTGAAGCTGACATAAGTAGACGGGAAGAAAAAAGGCAGAAAAGAATCAGCTTCTGGTTCAGTAATCCCTCTCTGATTTAATTCCCTGTCTGTGTGCTTGTTTGTTTGTTCTGTGGTTCCTACTTTTTTCCAAAAGTGGATGACTGCACAGCAGTGGTGAAAAGTAATGGCGGTATTATTGCAGACAGGGGGAAACACAGCATTTTGATTGGAGCGTGTGCCCTGAGACCCAGTGAAGTGCACTCGCCTCAGCTCAGAGAGCACTTGATTGCACAGCACCAATGATCACATTAAAAGGGCAACAGAAAGCCCATTTACCGTAAAGAGAGTGGGAAAAGGGGCCCAATAGGAAGCTGAAAATTGACTTTCGCTCCTGTGAGGAGTTAGGTCTGATGGCTCAACAGTGGGAATGTATATAAAGTTTTTTAATTTGATATTTTTGGACAGTGCACATTCAGGGACATTCATGGAAGCCACATGAGGGCTGTAGTAGATACACTCGCTTAAGCTTGTGCAAATATTTTCTTTGCACTTTTCAAAGTGAAACTGCTCACAAGGTTTATGTGTTGAAGTTTTTCAGTATTGAGATTAATGGGTCATTTTCAAACCATATTCCACAGCATATGGATGTGCTTTTAACCTCTACACCTGACTCAGGAAGGACACTGACCAGTCACGTCTGGCCTTCTGTGCACCCAGCTTAGCTTTTTTTGGCAGTGAAAGGACAATTGTAGAGGCATCTGCTGTGTTCATTTCCACAGGAAAGAGGAGACCAGATGGAGACTCGAGGTTTAAGTGATTAGAAAGCAGTAGATTGGAATACAAATTGGATTCAAAGAAATTAGACTGATAGAAATCGAATAGAGTCACTGCAGCTTAGTCATGTCCATTGGCCTTAGCGGAAAGCCACTGCACGATTTGTGGATTATTGGGGAAGCAGATGCTCCAATGAGATAAGAATAAATGTGCGTTTGACACTGGATCTGAGGGAGAAGGGGGCCTACATGACTGTCCTTTATCTTGCCCTCCATTTATCAATGTCACAGTGTTAATTACTGCTTAATCTATTAAGTCACTTATTGCCAGAATACAAACTTGCTCTTTGCCCTCTCTGTGACAGGAAAATTGGCTGCTGGCTAGGTTATTGTTCCCTACTTTTGGTGAAAAAGATAGCAAGAAAAATACCTTAGATTTTTGTTCCAAACACCAGCTATACTTCTTCAGTTTTCCACATAATACCAATGAGATTAGATCATGGACTCTGGGGACAGAATATTACCTACCCCTCTACTACAGATCGCTGTCTGTGGCACCAGTTAGTGCAAGACACCAGGCCTGATCACTAATCAATGACAGGGAAATGGAGGGAATTAGCCCAAATTAGGAAGAAGAGAGAACAGACTGCCTCCTGTTCAGGGGTCAATATGTCCCTATCTGATCCCTGATTCCTGACATTTTGTGGACTAGTGCACATTTCCAGACTAAATCTGTGTGTTTTGTGTGTGTTTGTGTGTACATATGCACACACATCCACCACACTTGGTCTTTGAAGTGGATTTTATGCTGACCAGCAGGTTTCTGCTGGCTCGTGTCCCTTTGCCTGTAGACTCATGAGGAGAAAAGACCTCGGTACAGCTTGTCCTGGTTTCCCCTGGGAGGTTGAAGTGTAACGGGTGGTGGGATGTGCAAAACCCAGCCAAACAAAGAGCTGAAACCACCGCTGTTATGCTTGCATCCTGTGTTCAAATTACCCCTTACATAAGCACAAAGGCCTATGTGGTATACTGCACTTCTGTGCAGCAGGCATCATTCTATTACCCCACTGTACTGCCCCCAGGGAAGGGCACAATCATCAACTCTGCTCAATCACATGCACACCTGCAACAGCTCATTTTAAGACAAAGAGCTGAGCTCTTAACTTAAGGCAACACTGAGTGGTTAACATTTAGCTGTCAACTGAAGCAGAGTTATTGATGAGGTATTGAATGGTTCAAAAGAAAAAAGGGTTGTTGGAAAACTGTGCCTCATTCCCCATTCCCTTTGCTGTGTCTTTGATTGCTGGATCAGACTGTTTGATTGTTGCATGGTTCCCATGGCTTCCTTGATATAAGAGTGTGTGCGTGCGTTTGTGTGGCCTACAGCCTCTTATCACCATGGGTAAGACCTGGTCACAGACACACTGCGCACTCTGACTCGGGGAGCATTATCTTAACTGCCAGGCTCCAAAAGCTTACCCACTGTAAGCTCTAATGAAAAGGAGTGGGCCAAGGTTTTCAACCACAGGGGATTAGCATTTGACATTAGTCTGGACCCCAACATTCATATTCACATCACATGCCTGCTTTTTGCATAGTGAACTCCCACTTTTCCTGACTTTTTCTGAAAACCAAATATAGAGGGCAGATAAACAGCATAATGTGGGTCTATGTGTGTAATTCTAATGTAAGCTAACTGTATGCCTTCATTCACTGTTTGCCTGTAAGTTCCATTACTCTCAAGCTCTTGCATGGGCTGAGAAGAGCAGATAGAATATTTTTTTGACTAACCTGTTATGGTTATTAAAAGCTTTAATAGGCTTTTATTACAAGCCTCCATCCCAAGTCAGATATATAAAGGCACTTACCTCTGCTATTTGGGTCCAGGCAGCAAGAAAAATAGCAAAAACAACTGCTTTTGTCACCTGGTTTTTGAACAATGTGAATCAAAATTGGGGGGGTTTAAATGTGGATACATGTAGCCAGATTAGCTGTTTTGGGTGGGTTTTTTGTATATACCTATTGCTGTTGAGTTGAATTGTAGCTTGATGGTTTTAGATGTGGCTTAGTGAGTAGTAACTGCATTTGTAAATTATGTATAGGCTGCCAAATCAACTCAGCAGAACACAGTGGATCGCAGTGGATATTGGATCATTACACAGAAAGTAGAAGTTCTGTTGTCCTTCTTTTCCAGTATATATTAACTTGAGTTTACTTTTTATTTGAAAAAGTGGATTACCAGAGTTTCTTTTCCTAGTTGTTACTATTTGTTTGTTTTTTATGGGATACTTAACACTGAATTATATATGTCCATCAATTTTCTTAATCGCTTTTCCAATCCAAGGTCACATGGGCACTGGTGCTTATCCCAGCTGTCAGGAGCAAGAGGCAGAATGCATTCTTGACAGGTCGCCAGTCAATATAAATGGCCAGAGCATGGAGGAGACAATCATTCACGAGACATTCACACTTACAGACAAAATCCCCAGTTAACCTATTATGCATTTCTTTTGACTGTGGGAGGTAAAAGGCAGTAGGTACCCAGTGGGCACTGGGTAAAAACCCCACACATAAAGGCCACAGCTGACCAGTGGGTTCACCCTGGACCCCTTTGCTGAGAAACAACACTGTTTATATGTGCTTTCACTGTGCCACCTGTTTATATGTTTTTCTTCTTTAAGAGTAAAAGTTGTCAATTGATACCTTGGAGACCGCTTCAGAGCCACACCTCATAGCTTTTGCTCTGGGCAGAGGTCGGTCTTCCCGACCCAGACAACTTATTTATTTTGTTGCTATGAGTTGTGTTTATTAATTAAAACCCCATATTCCCACTATTTTTCTATTGTTTGTTATGAAAGAGGTTCTTAACTTTATAAAGCTTATATAATAACATCACTGAACATAAAACATCCTTTTTTTTCCTCAGGATCCCGTCTGCGCCAGGAGGACTCCCCACCCCGGATTGTGGAGCATCCCTCTGACCTGATCGTATCCAAAGGGGAGCCCGCCACTCTCAACTGTAAAGCAGAGGGGCGGCCAACCCCGACAGTGGAGTGGTACAAGGATGGAGAGCGGGTGGAAACAGACAAAGATGACCCACGTTCCCACCGTATGCTGCTGCCCACCGGCTCGCTTTTCTTCCTGCGCATCGTTCATGGACGGCGGAGCAAACCAGATGAGGGAGCCTATGTCTGCGTGGCCCGGAACTACCTGGGAGAAGCTGTGAGCCGCAATGCATCTTTGGAAGTAGCATGTAAGTCAAGAGTCTCTTCTCCTCTTTGCTGGAGTTCAAAATGATTCTGCTCACATTATGTAATTTATAAGGACAGATAAAGAGAAATCCTGATCTCACTGCTTACTGATGGAAAGACTGGATTTGCATTCAGCACATTCAGAATACATTTTTGATCTAATCAAGCGTTGAAACATCGTCTCTACTGTAGGTACTTAAAGTAAACAAGTCAACAATTTCTGGCACTATTTTTAGTTAATTTCATTTTTCTTCTCCATTTACAAACAATACTAATTTCCTGCTGGTCTAAAAGAGCCACTTAAACCCTATTACGACCTCACATTGTGGAATATTGGTCGGAGTTTTGGATAATGAGTTTTTTCTTCCATGCACTTGATAAATGTGATCCAAGCCCAAGGGATATATATTGATGTTGTGTGTATGGGTTGGAGTATGTACGTAAAGCTGCTGGGAGGCTTTATGATGGGAACATGATGGCATGGCTGACATGGCTCTCTCGCAGGTGAGTGGGGGTCGAATGACAAGCACAGTTTGTGATGGACATTTAGCACAGGCCTTCTGAAGTCTGTTGGTGAATGGTGACAGGCATAACCTGAGCTGTGTATCGAATTACCTTTGAAGATGAGCCTACCCCCCAGCAGTCTCAGGATGGGCTTCCTATACAGCCACTCCCAGGCACCTCAAAATGCCCATAAGGTGGAGGGGAAAGTCCCTATGTCCTTATGTTGTGGAAGAGGAGAATTCTTATCATGAAAGTGACAAACTTTAGACAGTCTCTCAAAATGTTGAGCTGGACTCCTTAGACAACATAAAACAAGCAAAAATTGGAAATCAAATGTTTTAGATTTATAGACAAAAGAGAGCAGGAACAACATCCTCTGCCTGTAATTGTATTTCTGAGGTGATGACAGTAAAATTCATAGTTAGTTTTTGATCCTTAGGAAATGGGTTGGAGGGGGTTGGTCTCTGCTTCTGATCCACTGCCCTGCCTTCCCGAGGGCCTTCCAGTGGCCCCCAGGTGCTAACTGTGTGACAGCAGCTTGATCTATCGATTGCTGTAAGAGGCCTCTCCCACTCTAAATGAAAATTCATGAAAAATTGATGAACCCTCTCGATTATTTTATTTTTTTCCTTCTAACACGGTTTCTTAGCCTTTCTTCTTCAGTATTCTCTCTCTCTCTCTCTTTCTCATGGTCTCGCTCTCCCTCTTTCTCATGTAATATGGACTGAGGAGCAGAGGGGGTTGAATAGAGGCATTGACTACTTGAATGGCTTAAAGGTGAAGGGTGAGGGGTCACTAGGGCAGGAGGGAAGAGCAGAGCTAGGTGAAGAAATATGTATAGCGCACATCTGATGGGTATTAACAGTGATGCCAGGTTTGAGAGTAAGGTTCAGCATACAGGCAACAAACAAGTGTACAGAACTGGACATGTTTGTGTAGCTCCATACACTATACAAGGTATAACAAAAGAATGGTGTAAAAGTAATCTATACAATACACCATCATAAGACAACACTGCTGGCTAAAAAAACAAATACACTGAATTTTTCACTCAGTACTTTGAGGTCTTTACTTTTTAAATTACAGTGAAGACTTCTAATTGGAGTTTGGTTTATTTTAGCTCTGCTGTAAAACACTTAACAAGGACCAATTATGAAAACGTGAAATAAGCTGAACACTTCAGTATTCATTATAGTGACAGCATACTGGCCGGAGCCTGTATGAGGCATAGCAGTTTGAGAATGACGGCAATGGTGGCCTGACAAAGATGGAGTGTGGGTGCAGGAAAAGGCTCTGTTTGACAGTCATTCACTGTGCTACTTGATTACAGTGTGATGGTGCACAAATGTGACTTTTTGTTAAAGTAGGGTAATTTTGATTTAAATTATTTTAATAGTAGGAGATCAAAGCCCTCAGAGGCATGTTGAAGAAAATGGAAAAGGTGAGGAGAAGGAAAAAGATGTTTAAATATTCAGGTAATGTGTTATATGGAGACATTAATTATTTGTTTCAATTTTAATAATACTGTAGGTATTCCTGAGCATCTTGAGGAAGAATTTCCTGAAGCTGATTGGCAGCATTTCTTTCTGAGCTAATCAAGTATCTGGCTTAAGGTACCAAAATGGTCCGAAACAGTGCAGAGCTCCAGAGTCTTTTGCTATTGTACTTTTGTCATGGTTAGAGCGCACTATCTTTTTCCGTCTTTTAAATATAGACTATTTTTGGTCTTTTAAATGTGATTAGATGACCAAATAATTATGTTCCTTTCCAGTAAACTTTAGGTATTTGTTGACATCTACAAAGTGATGATTAGAAATTTAACCTCCGTGATAAAAAAAAAAAAAAGTGCCCATTTTGCAGCGTATTTCCTCTGTGTGTTTCATTTTTACTGAGATAAGGGTATCATAGAGCCTGAAGAAGAGGGAGGGGCACTTTGCGGCACGCTCCATGCCTGGTCTGTTTTGGGCCCTGGGCTTTCTCAGTTTTCTTTCACAGCCAGGTCTTCAGGGGACTGCGGGGGCAGAAGGGGGGGCGATGTGCTAAATCCCTCTGCATTCGCTTTACAGCAGTGATTAGCTTTATCAGGTCCTGACATCCGTCCAGTGATTGTAAAGCCAAAGCTAATCTCACAAGAAAAAGTCTTAAATCTATATCCATGTTGAACTGGATTTGTGTTTATGATATGTCTTGTAACCCCCCCAATCCTCCCCCATCCCCTGCCTCGATCTCCCCCTCCATTGTATTGAACGCACCTTTGCCCCCCTTCCATTCACGAGTGGTTGAACAGGACCCTGGTGAGATAATTGAATTGCAGTTCTGAAACAGATTGAACTCTGTGTCCACTGAACAGAGTGGCGCTGCTGCATGCCAGGCATCAAGCTGGGCCGGACTCACCACTCTCTCTTTTAGAGGAGGAAATGTGGAGTGAAGAGGCAAAGGGGGAAGAGCCCTCCAAGAGGTGCCAATGCATTATTAATGTGGGCCCGAGTGGGCAGGGGCACTTGTGCCTTTACTGGGCTTAGGTCTGCAACCTTGTCTCCTTTAAGTGTTGGATGTTGAGCACAAATAGATGGACAAGAACATGGACTGCTTTGTGTTATCTAGCTCCATGGTGCATGTGCAGAGTGTGGGGATAATGCCCAGACATCACTCTGCTGCATTTGGGAGAGATTTCATTATAGCTGTTGTTCACTGTCCTGTACTTCAGAAGATAAGAGAACTTGTAAATGTGTTGCCTAGAGGGTATCGGAGCAGCCTGCCTTGTAATCTTACTCCTCTTCAAAACTGACTCCAGGCCAGCAATATGGGATATACTGCATATAAGAGAATGTGCCCCTTTTCTCTTTTCAGGATAAACTAGGTCAATGAGCAGGTTCATAAATCATTGTGAAGCCTGTGTCAGAAATGCAAGCTGCAGCCATCGCTGCTGCATAAATTGCTAGCACTGCGAGTATCTGTGTATATGTAAGTGTGACAAGGCACACCTGGGGCAATAGGATCCCAAGGAAAACGTTAACTAGCCCAATCTTTTCAGGTGCTTGACGCAAACTACATCCACCTGAAACTAGCACATATCACTTTTAATTGAGTGCCAACTGTGATATAGGCCCTCTGACATGTCTACTTGTGTATTAACTGTATGTAATCATCAGGGGAAAGGCACCACATATAAATGAAGACAAAAAAATTGAGTTTTAGATGTATACCTTTGCAGCTTTGTTCGGTTTTAACCTTTAAAAATGCAAATGACACTGAAATGAAACAGATGTCTTGGGTTGGTTCTAAATGCCGCTTGGAATGGGATTGGATGACTTTTAAAAAGGTCCTTTGATATCATCTAATGTACCACTTCTGCAATTAAGTGAATCGTTAGGTAGCAGTTGGTACTCGTACAACAAGGTAATTAGCAGGAAAATTGAGTTGGGAAAGGTGCGAGTGTTGAAGAGAGGAGGAGGGTTACCAAGCTGTTGCTGTTGTGTCCAGCATGAGGTGGGGAGCTAATAAAGGGATGGGCCAAAAGGAGCAAGCCAGGTGGGGAGTCAGGATGAGCTGCACTGCTGAGCTCATCTGGACTCATTATTCCAGTTCAGAAATGAGAAAACGGGGTGACAAGTGCACACAAACAACAGACACTCACGCACTTACACACGCGTGTTCACAAACACCTGCCCTCGTGCTTGTATAAACCCCGGTAGACTGAGGTTTAATCTGTGCGGGAGTCCTTGAGAAATAATGAAGGGTAATGAAGAAAACAGCAACAGCGCAACCATTACAGCGCATTAATGATGCATGCTATAGTTAGGAAATACAACACAGTCTCAGAAACTCTCATTTGTAAGTGTAATATCTAAGTGTTTTATTCATACCACACATCTTGACGTGTCTGTTTCTTTATGTTCTTAGATGTGTAAAACACAAATTTCCGGGTCCATCTAAAACAGTTTGTCTGGTTTTTCAATAACTTGCTCAATAAATAAAAGATCAGTTGCTCACACAGATAAAATAAACATAAATCTGCTGCTCACACCACACCAAAGTATTTTCTAGTTTATTACATTTTCATATAAAAAAAGTAAAAAATAATTTAAAAAACCTTCCTGCTGGAGCTCACTGTTGTCTGAGCTGAAACAAGCACGGAGGAAAAGCAAAAAGCATACATGCAGAAAAAGTGGGAATGTTGTCCTGTGATAAGAGGGATGGGGAGAGAGGGCAAGCATGTGAAACATATCTTCTCCTGATAGTGTTAGAGAGGAAAAAATCCCTGATTAAATGTGTCAGCTGGAGTTTGCTGACCTCTGTAGAGATCTTCCTGTCTATTCATATGCACACACACATACACACACACATATTCAGATGCACGGCTATAGTGTTTTCCAGCCATATACAGCGTCACGCAGCTTGATCGTATCACCTTTATCAGTCACAGATGGTCACAGTAAATGAGGAGCTCCTACAGATGCCTAACTCCTGTGCCATGCTTGGAAAGAGGCCGGGCTGCAGAAATGGAACAGAAATTTGGAAAGTCTCACAGGAAGATAAATCATAGGGATACACTACGGTCACTAACATCCTCACTGTCTCTCTCTCATACACGCACACGTACACATCCTGAGACTGCACTTTTACTTTCCTCAGTGGGCTTTGTGTCCCAGCTCTGACCTCGCCAGCTCCACCTAGGGAAATAGATTACCTTTAGATGAAGCGACAGCAGTACTCTAGAAGGGAAATACGGTGCACATACATTGTGGCTGAATCACGACAACAGTAATGTAGAGGTGTGACAAAAGCTGCAGACAAAGATGGAAAATGTGGTGAGTAGGTGGCGAAGAGATCGAGTACTTAGATCCAAGTTTGGGATGACCTTTGACCATCTTTCTCAGCCTATTATCAGTCTTTTTGTCTCCTTTTCTTTCAAACTTCACCTCTCTACTTATACCATTATGTCACCTTTGAGTGTACAAACTGGATTAAGTAAGTGCGTGGCGCTCGGTCAAGGATGCCATGGCCCGTCACAGGAGGAGTGAGCCATCAAGCAAAGAGTGCTGAACCAGCCGCTTCTCACGCCCATTAGTGGCCAGCAAGATGAAGCACCAGTCGCACCAGGTTTTGTTGTGTTTCTTTTATATACCCCGCTCTCGCTTCTTCACACTCTCCCTCTTTCTCCCTTCATAGTGACACTTTTATTGATGGCCTCTCCGCTCTGACAATGCAGGTCTATTGCTTTGTCTCTTCTCCCTGCCTGCCTGTGTTTTGCCTCGTCCTCTTTGCTCCACAATGTCTCTCATCACCCATGCTACATACCCCGGATGCTCACTCACCAGAAAAAAAAGTTAAAAAAGAACCTTTGCATTAACATAGAGTGTATAAATTTTACAAATCGGACAGCACTGTAGAAAGAGAGCCCTTCTAGACAGGTATCAGACAGTTTCACATGTAGACTGAGCTCTAAATTATTGAAACATGTCTGCAGGCTGATTATTGATTAACTTTAAAACACAGACTGGGTGACAAGATCTTGCTTTCTTCACTGTATTGGTCTTTGATTTCTGTTGTCATTTTTTTAAGTGATGGTTCAGGTTTATTTGAATTGTGTACATTTTGCAAATTGTTATGTTTAGCATTAAAACAATAAACCCTTATCACCGTATTAATCTAGTCTTCAGTGTCTATCTGTTAATAACACATGAAGTTTCCAATTTTAAGTCTATTTTAATTTGTTGCACAGGTGTGCCATTTACCAGATTTGGATTAATATGTGTGACACCACTCTATTTTCTGGCAAGTGGGCGAAAGGACAAGTGAGTGATAATAATATTAATCAAAAATGTGACCCTGAGTTAAATCCCTGTAGACCACTGCATTTTGAGGGTGGCTTGCCATTGCGTCCAGCCGGGATTGGATCCTCTGACCCCTGAAAACCCCTTTGCCCTCTCCTATCCACCCCAGATCTCTGTCATACCATAATTCCTTAACCTAGCGCTCCCTTCCGATGAATATGTCCCTGTCGTAACTGACCTCCCCCACCCACCTTCCCTTCTCTCTAAGACCCTCTGAGGCTGCCAGAGATGGTAATCCATCATGCGGAGCCAGGGAGGAGGTGACAGGATGAAGGGCTGAAGTTCAGTCACTAGCTGTTGTGGGTTTGAATCAAATGTTACCGAAATTGATTCAGGCTCTGGTGTGTGAAGTGCCGTGTTTGTTCTGTGTTCAAGTTCCTGGTTCAAATGTCCATTATTCCTTATACTTTCCTACACACCCTTAAAAAACACATTTATTCACATGCATGCATGCCATCACCATACGCTGCAGGGTGCACAATGCTCTTGTGAAAGGGTCAGGACTCAGCCAGGTCCATATTTCAGTGTGTGTATTTTGGGCTGCATATGTCACACTGCACACTGGTGTTCTGATGGATATGTCCTGTTAAATACTGTTGTGCACACAAAAGTACACAGGTACATTTACACAAGTACATAAGCAAACTTAAAAATGCTTAAGGTAAATGGCTTTTGTGGCTGTTTTTCTTGTTGTTCAAACATTAAGGACATTCCCTCCTTAAAGTAGCCCTTGGGGAATGTAGGAGATGCAGCAGTTCAGCTTCATTACATTCTTAACTGAACTGTGGGAGAAAGAAGCGAACCGGGGAAGGGAGGAGGAGAAAACACATACTGCAAACTGACCATAAGAAGCACAGTATTCATAGTATATTGCTTTTCTAGCCTTGTGGTTTTTAGGGGGAAAAACAATCACCAGTGGAATATTCTTCATTATTAATTCATATGTTTATGCAGTTATTTGTTCTCTTTTTTGCACTGAGCTTTGTTTGCCCCTGCATCACGCTCGTTATTGAGGATCCGGATGTGTTATGACTGTGATTTTTTTTCCATGGCGTAGACAGATAATGTGTTTCACTTGGATTACGTTTGCTGTAAGGGACACCTAGAGCCCTCAACAGCTGCAGACCAGCGTTGAAACCTAATCATCCAGTCTCTGCTGTCTCCATCTCTTTCCTTCTCTTTCCCTCTCTCTGTGCTATCTTTCCCTTTTTCCACTCCCCCCTCGCTCACTTCCTTTCCTGTTGTTTGAAACTGATACTATAAGTATTTTAGTCACTTTCAAAAGTGAGGGGAGACAAGATCAAATGTTTGAGAGGACTTTCTAAAACAGCTGTGGTTCCTTTCCACTTTGCAGCTTGGCCCCTACATGATTGTGCTGCTCTGTCCATTGCACGCCAGCAAAGGAAGTTACATAGATGCTGTGTGTGTTTTGAAGGTGACCTTGTGTGTTCCAGAGCTAATAGCTTCCCATTTTGATGTGGATTGGGTGCTAACTGCTGCCTGTGCCTGTTAGACTGCTGTGGGATCCGTCCCAGACTTGGCCAAGGTGTGGATGAGTCACAAAAATGTGATCCGTTCACTCAGCCACCAATGCACCACAGTAAGCTGCCCATTTACTCCAGTGAGAAATAAATGTCAAAGGTTTTGCGCTTCAGGGACAGACACTTCGTTTAACAGGGGAAAACTATCTTGCTCATTTATATGTAACGCAGTATGACCAGGTGCAGTGAAATGACATCACATGGTGAATGAGACTGGGAGCTGTGGTATGTGTGGCCACCTGCTTCTGCAGCTGCGAGGATGATTAGCAGCTAGCCAGGCTGATTATTAACCGGCCAGACACTGATCCAGCCAAACGGACAGACAGACAGACAGACCGGGACACTGACAGACGTTGCACATTGCCAGATATGAGCCTGCATATTTGCTGGCACGGTGGAGACCAGTCACCAGACAGACTTGCCCAGACCACTTCAGTACTAGCATGGCCAAAGGCCAGCTGAATAGAAATCAGAACTCTCTATTCAAATGCTAAGCAGAATCTTATCTCAGTGCCTCTTGCTGCTGGCCCCTGTGCACTACACTGTACAGGGCAAAGTTATTAGCGAACATGCAGGTGCCGAATGTGTTTGTCTCTGTTTCACTGCGTCTGTGTGTGTGTGTGTGTTCAAATGGTTGGACGGTTAGTTGTCTTTTCTTTTTGCTTCCTGATTTAGTAAAAAATGTGGAAAATAAATCATGTCATGTCATACTGGTGGTGTGTTTCGAATGAATCTTGTTAGTGTAACAGTCTAAATTTAATAATACCACACGCAACAGCACCCGCCACCCAGTAAGGATGAAATGAAGGCAGTGAATCATCTGAAGTGTTGCTATGATTGCAGGGATTTGTCTGGGATCTACCAAGATCCTCTTATTCCACAGGAAATGAAATCTAATGACACTAAGTGATCACCAAAGGGTGTGTGTCTAACTGATGAGCACGCTCATTTGACTCCACCGATCTTTAGAAGCCATTAGTGTTCTCCTGTTTCACGCACAAATTAGACCTCCACACACAAAGGCACACAGGAACAACGGTACATAGCTGTTTCTCATACACAAGGCAAGGTTTGTAAAGGCACATATGCACTAGCACACACATGCCTGTGCCCACACACTGTAACAGACTCCAAATTCCCCCTTTGTTGTCCAACTGGCACAGTCAACATTTGCCCATTTGAGCCCTAAATTGCACAGTAAGGGAAAAATGAACCCCAAGACACAGCGTTGTAATGGAGCTGAAAAGAACAGCTTAATTGGCCAACATAAGCCATGCCCAGGCATTAACTGTGAAATTTACATGTTAGCTGTGCTGCCATCTTTCTTTTAAAGGTCCCTGTGGTGTTTGTGCGCAACAGACACATGAATTGCAACTCTGACACTTCATGAATATCGATCTAGGCTTCTGTTGCTGTAGGGGCAGGCTATGGAAAACAATATTATTCAAAACATGCTGAGTGGGATACATCTGCAATTAGTCGGTTGATAATTTATGCAGCTAATGTGTTATTAGTTTAATTGCCTGTTTTTGGCAATTTACTTATCCCCCCCTTACACAAAACTGCACAAAAAAAAAATCCTAAATGGCAAAAATTAGCTCTGATTTAAAAATATCGTTCGCTTGTTGTTCTCATTTTTTAATTATAAAACATTAGTTTAAAAATGGGGCAAACTGCTCTTCTTATCAGGTTCTCTGACTCGAAGCAGAAGGGAGCTGTCCACATAATTTAGTTCCATTCATAGCAGTTAAGGGGTTGATAGGCCCGTTGTACCTTTGGGTCCAGATAGGCTGACCTTTGGCCAGGTCTGGATGTGACCTCCCATTGATTGACCATCATCTGACCTCATGGCTTGAAAACAGAGCTGCATTCAGGTCCATTTGGCAGTCTGGAGAGCATCTCTAGCATACACTGCTAATACAGTTATGCTAGTGTTATTGGGAGATGTATGAAAGGAGAAATAGCTCAAGAAGGCAGGGTTATTCCTGTGTCAGAGGAGGAAGAGCTCAGATAATTTAATTATAGATTAAGGGATATGAGGATCTGTCAGCTTTTTCATTCTTATAGTACGCCCTACTCAAGTTCTGTTATTAGTGGTATAATCTCGAAAGTAGAATTGTTATTACCAGCTCTATGGCTGACTGGGCTCATGTAGGTATTATGATGTTCTTTAGTAAGTTTTATTTACCCCACAAAGACATTTTGTGAAACTAAACCTAAACAAGTGATTGTTTTTTTTATTTATTTTTTTTGCATTTGCTACGGGCTATACTGGATTTTGTTATCTTTCCCTCAGTATCTTGCAGCTCTTCAACCCACACCCCTCCTCCGGTTCTCCCTTATCCCTTAAATTGATGCTCACTCTGCTCTGAAACCAAAATGCTGATCGCGTTCCCCTTCTTGCTATCACAAACCAAATAGCGACCTTGTGATTGACTGCTAACAAAATTAGCAGAACTTCTCATAAACCTTAATTAGTAATTTGACTCGATAAAGCATGCTGATGAAGGCAGGAGACAGCCATGTAATTGAGAAGAGAAAAAAAGAGGAGGGGTATACTGTATCATTCATGTATCACTCAATAGTGCCAAATGGGGTGTTGACTGTCATAAATGTTCTCAGACCCTAAATTTTCACCAATGTGCCACACCCCCCCACCTTACAAGAGCATCTCACCTCTTCTCACTGTTTCCATGTGCCAAGACACGACACCCTCAGTCGCCTATCTCTGTCTCTCTTTTCTCGCACGCAGCAGGGGGATGGTTGGCCCAAGAATGTGGCATCATTAACTTACTTGAGTGGCAGACGTTAGACGTGCAGAGGGCTGTCCTGTCCCACCCCCCTGCTGGGTGTCCCTCAACCCCCATCACTCCTTCCTGTCATCCTTCATTTCTGCATTTCTTGATTCCTCACCCCCCGAAAAAAAGCCATCCACAGATTTCGTAAACTTGGTGCTCCATCAACCGTAGATGAGTGGACGCATTAAGCCATGGATTTAGAATTTCAGCATGATGGGCGTGCCACATGATTATTTATGGGGTTTTTTTAAAATACAATTTTAATACAATTTTGCTATATATGAATGTCAATTTTGATATTCCGCCTATTGTGACTAGCTGTTTTAAAGTGTGACAAGTCCACAATCCCTCAGTGTATGGAGTTTTTGTTGTTGCCACCAGTGCGGCACGTGCTGCTGAGCTCCTTGTGGCGCAATGCCCTGTGTCATTAATCACAAGGCCAATGCTGCCTGGAGCCCTGACAACTCACAACCTGGTGGCCTACCACCTCCCCTCATCTATACTGTGAAGGCTGCGCCATTATCAGCTCACATGATGAAGGTGCCACACTAATGACAGCTGTTGGTGGTCATATGAACCAGCCCCATTTTTCAATTGAAACTCCTCATTCATGTATCCCCCACCAGGCTTTTTGGTTTTCACTTGTCTCGGGTTCACAAGTTTTGAAGCACCAGGGCAAAGGTCAGTGGATTTTCCCTGTCACCACAGCAACTCTCAACACCATCAGATGTCAAGAGAGTTGGTCGACCATAACGGAGCCAGGCAGAGAGCGCTGCTCAGCCAGCCACTTCCTTCTGGAGAGCAGAGGAGGCAGGACAGAAGGGGAGAGAACATCTTTTGTTAAGCATACACTCTCCCTCTCTCTTGGCTTCAGTCCGGGGTGTTGGGGGTTGTCATAGATGGGTATTTAGGCTTTTATGGGTGGAGTGTTAAAGGCTTGTTGGGGTCCAAGTCAGGCTTGTACTGTGGGGTGTGGGGGCTCAGAGCAGTGCCGTGGTCTAGTTGTGTCATGACCATGAAGCTGAGCTGTCACTTGCGTCTAATTGGCTTAGATCAGCCCACGAGTGGCTCAAAGCTCACTGACCCACCCTCTGTCTTTCACTGTCTCCCTCTCGCTCTACTCTCTCATTAGCTATTTTCCTTCTGCCGACCCAAAACAATGGTCTCCACATGGTTCTTACCATCATTCTGCTTGGTCCAAAAGTTCTCTATTGTTCCAGAAGGCCTGGCACTTTCTGTGTGTCCAGTTATGTCTTATTATGAGGAAGAATCCTTGTGATGAGCAAGTTACTAGAATGATGGGGAATGATATAAAGGCTTGATCTAATCTTGATTTGAGACCTCATTGATCTGGAAGCTGGGGTCATCACAAGGTCAACATAAGGAATGATGATAATATTGTTCATCTTTAGGGAATAGGCCTATCATAGCACTTGTACATGCCATTAACTCTCAAATCTGTCCCAACAACAACTTGTCTCTAACAGATTCATCCTGAAAATACTACTGAGTATTCTGTCTGCCTTTCTGAAGCCTGTCAGAGTGGGGGTTCTTTCTTGGGTACTTGGATTTACTATGTGTTACAATGGTTCAGGCAATGACCCTGCGGTGTGCATCCCTGATGATGTTCTAATTGGATGGAGTGACCTTTCTACACTGTAATTTTGAAGCGTCCTTGGTCTTTGGGGGTGGAAACAGATTAAAAAGCAGCAGGAGCGGGATGATTGATGTGTTCTGTGGGTGGTATGGTTGTGGATGGACAGTGGCAGGTAGTGCGACAGTAACATATGAGTCCACAGCTGTTGAACGAGGGTGTCCAGACTGATACATGGGAGGTGGCTACACCCAGCCTGACTGATTGCTGCCTTTTGGTACATCAGCATTTTCTAATGGCCGCAAAGTCTACATCTGCTTTGATTGAAGGTTGGTTATTGTGTTTGCTTATTCGTCTGTGGTGTCTCATTTCATGCAGCACCTTTATAATTTTTAATGTGAGGGATTTTTTGTACTTATTTTGAAGATCAACACGGTGAATAATATTCTAAAGGGTGGAAGTGGTTAAAACCTTGCACATGACTGACATGAACCGGTTGCTTGAATGAACTGCATTTTTTTTCCTTCATTGTAAGAAGTCAGAGAAGCATGTCCGAATGTTGAAGGAGGAAAAATGTAAGCATTGCTTGGGAAAAGTCAAATGTGGCAATGAGAAAAAATCAGCACGCACAGTACCTATAAACATAAATATTTGTAATCAAAAGGAGTATGTTTATCCTTGAATTTTGTGTGTGTTTTTGTGTGTGTGTGAATATGACATTTACTCTGCTTTTCTTTGTAGCCAGAATGAAGTGAAGTGTGGTGAATGGGGTTGTTTTGGTGCATTGACTGGTGGATCCTATTTTAACAGCATGTGAAGCTGGAACTAATTCCTGCATATTTATTTGGCCTGGTCTTAGCAAACTAAGCACTTACCCTACTTGAAATTCTACACAGTACTAACAGGAGCAGACTGTAGGTGATAGCAAAACAGCTTTATAGTGCCTTCGGAAGACTGAGCAGAAACACTTGGAAACCTCAGAATGTAGAAATCATAGAAGTATTTAATAGAACATTTTAAAATTTGCTTTTCCAGCTTTTAATTAGTTTATGTCATTTAGTCCCCAACCTACTCTGAATGCTATGCTAAAATGTAGTGTAGTATTAACTGCTACAATTATTGTCAAAACTTGCTTGATGAGTTCAGTTTGGTCGCTCAAAATAAATGAGATTTTTTTCTGCATTGGTTGTTTCGTCTAGGTTCAGCTAACCCCTTTGTCTTTGTATTTCCAACTCTTCGTCCTACATTAACTGAAGAAATGTAAAAGAAAAAAGATCAGAGTGTGCAAGTCTGATCCTGTTCCCTCAGCCATCTCGACCAAGCTTGAGGTGCTTTTGTTGTGGGCTGCATTTGAAAAGATCAGCTTTAACAACCAAAGCAAATATCCATGGAAAGGCTTGTGAATGGAGGACTTTGAACCTTCTGTAGAACAGGTGTGTTTTATAGCACTGTGTTTCTCCTTTGGTCTTTAATGCTGTACGGTCGCATGTTGTGTGTGTATGTGTGTATTTCTCAGTGGCTGAAGCTCCACTGTAGCGATGAGCCAGTCCCTGCAGGAGGGCCGCAGTCAACCCTGTGCCATGTGAGAGCTGCAGGGAGCGGGGCTAACGAGGTGTCCAGGCAGCTGACAGCTTTGTCCTGCCGCCTGCGAGTGGCGATGGCACAAAGAGGGTCCTGCAGAGAGTACTGTCTGTTCTTTGTGTCTGCCTTTCTCCTCTGCCCAGGACTTGTGTTACAAAAGAAAGCCACGCAAGAAAGCATTATGGCATCAGGTGGATGAGGCACTGTGCCTGTTCTCCATTTCCCTCCTCCCCATTTGCCTCTTCTCTAGACCAGAAAAAAAGAAAAGCATACATTTTAGCCTTGGATTGCTTTCAATGTGTTTCTCGTGTAGCTGTTAGATTTGAACAGTTGTTCTTTTCTAAAGCTTTACCAAATATTTAAATCAACAATTATATAGTTTTATTAGCCTTCCCACATCTTCTCTTGCTGTTTCTAGCTTTTCCTTCTCCCTCTTTTCTGCCACATTCTCTTGAGTTGAGTGACAAGCCAAATGGGAGATAGTTTTCTGTCATGTGTTTGCTGCTTGTATTTGCTCAGTCTCCCTTCTTCCTCTCTTTGCTCATGTCTTTAATTTATGAACTGCTACACTTGAGTGGGCCTAGTGTCTGTTTAAACCAGTACAGTGCCTGTGTTTGTCCTGGCTGTCACAGCTCCACAGGAAGCTCATCTAGAGCCTTCAGTGCTTAATGTCACTGCAGGAGGTGAGCAAGAAACACGCAGACTTCCGTGGATCCTCTGCACACTGGAGGGAGAGGTTTGACGCTTCTTTTAAAAGGCCAAAGTCGTTTGTCTTTGTTGTTTTTTGTCTCCTAGGAATTGTTTAGAGAGAAGAAGACAGCCAGAGAGATAAAGGGTGAAAGGAAGAAAGAGCAAGCAAGAAAACATGTCTTCCTCCCAGGAATTTCTTTGTAGAAGTTGTGAATGTTTCTCATCTGGGCAACAGCTCTAAAGCTAGTTTTTGCTGTGTTCTGTACTCAGGAGCCTCCGATGAGTGTTGCTATCATTATGCATTTTTCTCTCCTTTGGTTGTGTACTGTTTCATCCTCTGAGTTTAAAACATCAGATTCAGAAAGCTGAACAGATTTGGTGTTTATGTATTGAATTTTTTTTTCACATTTCTCACCTTTTAGCTTTATTTACTGCTGTAAAGCAAACTTAGTCAACACCATATGTGTGTTTGGCTCTGCACATCTCTGCATGATTAATGTTTAATCATGTGGACAGTAGCTCTGAATATTGGTTTTTGGATTTATGGTCCATCAGCGCAAACATTCTTAACTTCGGTCTTTTAACCTGTGTGCTACATTGTGAGTGGACCGAGAAATAGTGTTTGCTCTGTGAGTGAGGATCATGAGCTGAATATCCACATCGGAATCAAGGAAGCTCAATTAATGTTGAAGCAGACTTTCATTCTGATAAACAATCCACACCTTTGGCATCGACAAACACCACATTCGTAGTGAATGCACAGTGTTGCTGCTTTGCTTCACATATGAAATTCAGTTGCTTAGCTCATCCGAGTGTTTCCATATTGTAGAAGTAATCGGATTTAAAACAGAGGAACACAGAGGCAGACAACCAAGAGAGAACCACAAAAATCACAGAAAGGTTAGGATGGAATCCCAAAGGACTACAAATCCCTTCTCTGAAATCTCATTGTTTGGAAACCATGAAACCGGATTCCTGTAACAAGTCTCTGATCAGTGGAGCCTCGGCCCAAAGGACTCAATTAGACCAGAACGGCCCTTTCTGACCAGGCCTTTATTTTGCTTCCTTCCCTCTCCCAGCATGCTGTTACCACTGCAGAGGAGCTGCCTAATGCCCTAGACTGGGAGCAAAGCCATACAGCACACCGAGCAATCACATCACTCAGCCTTTGCCCCTCTCATTACACACAAACGGTATAAATCCGTACCAGAATTTGTGCATGCCCGTTTCTGTTGCTTCACAGTGAACCTGTAGCACTCCCCTTGACTTAGTGTTTTAATTGGCGGAACGAGTATAGTAAACATATATTAAAAAAGCTGGCAGAAAATAGCAGTTACTGAAACATCCTTGCGATCGGAGGCTGTAATCCAGAATTTAATTTCAGTCATTTTGCCCTCCTTCACTTATGATTAGAGTGAATTATGATAATTTCTTGATTATGGTTTGGCCCCTGCCTGTGAGGACACCACTTGTCTGAGCTCAACAGAAGAGTGCAACCCACTGGATCTGCAGTATTAACCACTTGCCTCTGAGATGGTATAAACACAAGCTGTACTCGGTTCTGTTTGTCTTCAACTTGCCCTGCAGTTATTGAAGCACATTTAGCTAATGATGCAAGGATATGCTTTTATTCTGATCCATGGTTGCAGAAGTGTTTCACTATCCATCTGTAGTTCAACATCGGTTTTTAAAAGTCTCATCTAAAGGTGCAAACAAAGAACCAAATGAAAGCGGTAGATGAAAGATATGAAAGCGCTTGGCTTAAAGGCGTGAATTAATGTATGGATGACAATGAGGGAGGACATGTGTGACACAGAGGAACATCAGCAGTCGGGCCAGCAATCTTCCATGGTGTGCAAACACAATACCATATCACTAATTCACATTCAATCAGGAATTCAAGTAATACAAGCTGGATCAGCCACATTGCTTTCTCCACACGAAAGTCAATTAGAGCTCCATTTAAAAAGCAAAATTAGTTGTTATAGATTTAATAAGTGACCTGGGCTGTGGCAGACTGGGCAGAGGATAGGAGACAGTGGCTGGAGGTCCATGGGGAAATGAGCACCACATCACCAAAGCCCACTCGTAATGACTTCTGTTGAGTCTTGATAATGTCTACTAATTAGTTAATCAAAGACAATGGCCCTCTACATACACCTCCCACCTTAACAGCTTCTGTCTGCTTCACTGAACAACAGCTCGGCGTCTAAAGCCTTGAAATCCCCATTCACTCTCATCACTGGCGGACACACCTGGTTGGGCTTGGTGTATGCCTGCAGTAAGATGTACAACACATTAATTTGTTGAATTAATGTTAATAGGTGCATGCACACAAAAATATGCAGTGTTCAGTGTTATAAAGCATGTAAGAGGATAATGAAATATAAAGGTAATAACACTTCATCTCATGCCTGGTGTCCATGCTGGTCAGAAGGTCGATATAAAGACCCTCAGGGCTGGACAGACTGGGAAAACAGTGCATTGACAAAGTGTCTCAGCACCCCTTGGAGCTGCCATCATAGGGTGAGTAATACTCTGTTTTCTCCCTAATCAATTAGTAAGCCTTCATTAGCTAGGCCATTCATTATGTTGCTGTGTCAGGGACGGGACATGGTGCTGTGGTTGCCCCTGGGATGGGCACGTCAGTGGGTGCTGATACATGACAAGGCTCTCACGATTGCTCTTGCATCTAAAGAGGACACAGCTATTACTCTGTTCCACAGTCAAGGATTAACCGTGGACAGCCAAATCAACAACACTTTGTTGTTACACAGCCAGCCAAGTAAACATTATTCATTTTAATCGCAGCCTAGGCAAATATTATTTACTGCTCTTACACAGCCAAATATTCATTACACTGTATTGTTTAAGCCATTTACTCTCATTTATTTTTCAACTAGAAATGCTATTTCTGTCCAACAGCATATGGGAGCTAAAACCTACACTGCATATTTGGGGATTTTTGAAGTAGCAAAGTGCAAGAAGCCCTGTTTTTAGTGTAGTACTACATAGTTACACTTCCTAAACATATCCCAATTACTTTGGTTTCTCATAGCCCTTGTGAATATTACAGTAGCTTGCGAGCTGTGCTACGAATCATTAATATAAAACAGATGTTAGGCACATTCCAGTGCACCAGCCCTCATTGCTGGAGTCAGTATCACCACAGCAGCCTCAGCAGTGCTTGTTTGATGCATAGTTAATAGAAACACAAATTATTGTGCTATACATGGCCAGGAGAAAGAGATCATATGACTGTGCTTTGACTACGTGTGTGTGTTGGTGTGTCAGCGTTTGTTTGTGACCAGTGTAAAATATGCCCATAGCACAATGTGAGCCTTCTCTCCATGTGTAATGACCTGTGCAGTGGAATAATGTTGAGGGGTAGACAGAGATTAAAGGAGTTAGATATTGAATAGTCCTATGATGGATGAGAGCTGTTTGGAGATCAATTAAACAATAAGAAATTAATTCTGCCAGCGACATGCTCATTAGAGACTTGGTGAAAAGAAGGCAAGGGGGGGGGTATAAGTGTCATTTTTTAAATTTTGTTCATCTTGACCCAATCTAAGGCTCCTGGAGAATATGGATGGCATTCATTTACAGTTTTATTTCATTTGATTTAAACATTTATTTATTAGCACTGAACCTGATCACATAACAATACCCACAGTCAGTCAGCTACTTGGCAAATGGTATTCTGCTTGCGTGCTGCCACTCTCTGATGCTATCTTTTATGTTTACCATATTGCTGACCTTGTTTAAAGGCCAACACTTATGGCTTCTCTTCCTTTTTGTGCTGAAAAGAAGCTGTTGTCAACCTTGTGCCCTGCTCTGCAATGTTGCCTTTGTGCTGCCCACTGCTGCTAGATTAGGCTAAGCACAGAAATAAAGGAAAGTCAGCTAGTTACGATAGCAGCTCATATCAAAGGGCTGCTGTGCATTGCAGATTCGGGAGCCAGCAGATGTGAGTAACAGCTGCCATGTTGAGTGTCAACCTTCTCGCTGCTGTCATTCTCCATTTGCCCCGTGCACGGGTAAATAACGTGTTGTCTTAATTCATTTGCCTCCACTTGCAACAGCCGGAGCGTAATGGATTCTAATATTAAACACGATCCCATTCCAGTGTGCAATTAGTTTATAGCTCCACCTTTTAACACTTACTTATTAATGACGTCTCCCAGGATTTGCTGAATAGATGTTGTGGGCAGGAGTGGGATACAGCTACTGGCAGGTGCCAGTGGTTGGGGATCCTTCAGTCTAGCTGCCAATTGAAGGCACTGTGGAACCTCTGTGGTCCAGTGGCAAAGCCAACCTCTCTCCTCCTCCATGGGGAAGGCTAACCTGATGTGCTGGCTCGGGGGGTGAGCACACAGACGGACAGGCGGAGCTAGTTGCCAAGTCGGGCCAGGCCTGCTTGGTATGTGGGGGGGTTTCAATGTGGATAGACTACTAAGTGGAATTTGAAAAGATGGTGTGGGGGTGTGGCTGCTAAGTAGTCAAGGGTATACTGTACAGATGGGGTATATAAAGTTTGCATGGCGAACAGATGTTTTAGGGGTCTCTGTTTGTCTTGAGGGTGCGACATGGTAAGTGAAGGGCAGTCGAGAGTACTGTACAGAGGACATTTGTTGTAGAGCCTGCTGTTTTTCAGGGGCTATTCAGAAAATGTTTGATAAAGCTTGTGGATTGTACTTTAGCAGTTAATGATGGTGTTACAGTCAGTAGCCCCGCAGACATTTCTTTTCTGTATTCACATGTGTTTACTTGTTGTTTTGTCCTGAAGACGGCAACGCTGGCACTGGGTTAGCAGGGAACTTGCATTTTTGTAGTAAAAGGGCTTGATGATGCACATTCATCATAGCACTCCTTTCATCCCTAGCCTTTTTCTCTGACTGCTTGGCACTCTTTCCTTTGGTGCATGGCAGAAAAAAGCAGATTGGAGTTTTCATTAAGGCAGAAAAATGTCAGATTCTTGACAGCTTTTGGTCTGGACATATGCTCTGTTATAGCAAACACTAAGCCTAGAAAATCTCCCTCTCTCATCTCTATCACTTTTTTCCATCAGCCTGTTGCGCTATGTTTCTGTCTATATTTTTACTTCACCTGCAGTCGAGGAGAAATGCTTGCCTGGATCTGTTTTTCATATTTGCTGGAGCTTTTTTTTTATAATTGGTAGATAGAGATGGGTCTTTGAGTATGGATCATGGCTCTGTAATGACTCTCTCCGTGTGTATGGGTGTGAGTGTAGGGTGTAGACTAGCACTGAATGGGAATGAGATGAATGCTGGGTGGAAATGAATTTCTAAAGGCCATGGTGCTTCATCACTAGCCTACCACTGCCTGTCCCACTCCTGCCTGAATAACACCAGAATTATCACTCAGAGGGAGGAGAGAGCGATGAATACCTCCAGCTACTACACCCTGGGGATTTGGGTACCCCTCACCCTCCCTGTTGCTTTCACTTCTACACATACACATTTGGATGTGCTGCACACTCACACAGGTAGAGATTGGGAAGGGGGGCCTAACATTATCCACTAATGGTGTGCTCCATTAATCATACAATGATGAAGGCCATTTTCTTTATTTAATTGGCTCCCAGTATCTCTGTGCCTTTGTTGCATGTCATTTCAGACTCACTGGCAATATGCTTGTGTATGTGGGCCACTTTTAGCTAGCAGAGTGCAGCATCAGGGCGTGGCTGAGAGCTCTGTAGACATATCAAACAAGTGTCTTTTGTATCTGTTCACAGCATATCTCTAATAGACTGAGCAATATTAGGAAAAACAACCCCCCTTTATTCCCTTTTGTGCAGTTTTTCTACACACAGCATTAATATACACTTGTTCTAAAACCATCAAATTTCCTTGAACAAGCAATTTAGAATTTTCATTTATTTTCGCATTAATGGTACATGCTTGCTTTTGTTTAAACGAGATCCTGACAGAGCACCTGCAGTACTGTGCGCTGTGTACTGTTTTTAAATGTTTAGATCTTACCCATCACAGAGTGTCATTAGCAAGCATCTGGTTAAATTCATTCTATAGCATCAGCATCAATTATACAAGTTATGCTCATCAAAAAGAAGTACTCCAACAAAGGGTATGCCATAACAGAGCACTGATCTAAAAATCATCTTTTAAGTCTTGGATTACTTGAACAGACAGAAGTAACTGAGACAGCTTAAATCCATATAAGAAGTTCCTGAAATAACCTCCTCAGTTTTATTTACATAACGCCAAATCACAACAACAGTTCCCTCAAGATGCTTTATATTGTAAGGTAAAGACCCTACAGTAATACATACAGAGAAAAACCCAACAATCATATGACCCCTTATGAGCAAGCACTTTAGCGACAGTGGGAAGGAAAAACTCCCTTTTAACAGAAAGAAACCTCCAGCAGAACCAGGCTCAGGGAGGGGCGGGGCGGGGCCATCTGCTGCGACCGGTTGGGGTTAGTGAATAACTTGACATTTTTGTGACATTTTTAAAGCATCCTTTCTCTTCTTTAACATTGTCTGAAGTACTGAGTAATATGTTGAATGCTGATATGTAAAATGATTCCTGCTTCAGTGTAAAGTTAAAGTTGGGTTAAAGTTACTGGGCAAATTAACAAAACTGCTCAGAATGAAATATGCTTTGGGGCAAAGCATAGAAACAAAATGCTAGTTGGAGTTCAAATTAACAAGTGATACCAGGCAGATGTAAATGGATCAAATATGTGCTCGGTAAAGTCAAACACCAGGGTCTTGCATTGAACGGGTTTCTTTATTGCTGCCACATGGAAAGCATTTGCTAGAGTGTATCCTGTATTAGATATACACCATAATTACTGTGATGATTTTTAACTTCTGTAATTTATGGCATACTACAATTGATTTTTGGTCAGATTTACAGGCTGACCGTGGTAATTAGGCTTCATTCATTGTTTACTCACCAGAGGAAATGGAAGCATTTGTGTACCACTGCACAGTTCTGACTTATAGGGATCATATTTACCACTGCTCACCCATTTATGGAGCTTCGACTTAATAAAATGTTATTGTTTGTGAAATGTCTAAATGTGGTTGCACTTTTTTTTTCGATTAGAAGCTTTGACAATATGAAAGTCAAATGTAAAAGGATGATCATTAGTACCAATATTTATTTTCTTTTTGGTCTTTCTTTGATAAAACAATACAATAAAATAGCAAAAATACTTTTCTGTTTTTAGGCCTTAACTACTTAGTCGCAAATATTTGAAGGGTATTGAGTAGAAATGGTACTCCCATGGATCATATTGCTTCAAAAGACAATTAAGACAAATAAAACCATCAGTAAAAGATATTACATAGTCGAAACTTGTTTAAGAGAATTGCTGTTGTTGTTTATGTTAATTTCTGAAGCTTTCAGTCTACTCAGTCCTTTGTAGTGCTTCTAATTAGACAAGACAGCTCTCACATTGCAACAATAAGGGAAACAAAAAAGTATGCCATTGTGTACTGCTTGCAACAGCCTTTTTGATTTACAAAACCCAGCAGCTTTACACAGGCATGTCTATTACCATAATGCCTAGTGCCTGTTCACTGTGCAGAGAGTAGAGCAAGACAGGCAGAATGCTGCGGTTGGCTTGTTTTGCTCTTTGAAGGCTGAAGGAGGGCATGGCAATATTTACTGAGAGAGTGCCCCCCTCTGTCCCACCCTGCTAGCCTTGTGTTTGAGCTTCACAGCCGGGGGATGTGTTTTGCACCAGTACATCACTCCCCCCCTCCAGCTCACCCACCCAAGTCCTCCATGGGCACACTGCACAGGGACACCCGCTTCCTCATTAAAAAACCAACAGCCATTAATGTTAGATGAGGGCAAGAGGAGCTGGAGGAGGTAGAGTCGGGAGAGAGAGGGAGGTGTTTTCCCCTTGATCGACTCCTAAGGATGCATGATGAATCCTCACAGACACAGGCCAACATGCTGAGGAAGGGGAGGAGATGAGAGGCTGTAGACATTTTTCCCAATGATAGACTGACAGACACAATCGAGGTCCTGCAAAGCGACTGCAGAATCTCCCAGACTGACACACAGTTGGACATAGTGGTAAATGCATCAGAGATTCATACAGAAGAATTGTAAATTGCAGGATTTGCATGACTGCAGGAAGCATAATTAATGCCAAATTTGTTAAAAAGCACTGTCTCCCTCCCTGTCTCCCTTACTCTCACATACACAATCAATGTGCCCCCACCCGCTGCCCTTTGAGATGGACTGTTAATACTCAATACATCCCTGCTGTGCAGTCTTAAATTGGTAGGCTCCCTTGGGTGGAAAAAGTGGCAGGGGGCGGAGGGGGCAACACCATCCCAGCCGTAAGTCTTGGGACTCAGCAATAAGATGCAGCTTAGGCTTAGAGCTTAAACATAAACAGGCAAGCTCAAATGCTAAAAAACGAAGGCTTCACAAATGTCTGCCTTTGCCTTTTCATTCTAAGTAGGCTGAAAGTTCCTTTTACCTGCAGCTATCCACCAATGTACGCAATGATCAATTCTCTGAGACCCTCCACTCAATTGCACTTCTACTTGTACAATTTTTATAGACAGTTTGGTCCAGGTAATCAATCCCATCAATCTTGGGATTGACTTCAGCTACATAGACTATGACACAGGCTCAGAAAACAACAGCAGTTTTGGACATTTACATTTCACTAGTTTATGCACATTGTTGAAATTTTCCTTTGCTATGGTCTTTATTCTGCACTGTGTGTCTGTGTGTGTGGTGAAATTTGGGTCATTGTTATTCTGCTGTATTTAGAGAGAACCTCCAAGAAGACGGGATTACCGCCCAAAGCAATGTCGGTGAGTGTTATAGTGGGTGTGTATTTAGTTGCTGTGCGATGTATGTGCGATTATGTGTGCGTGTTCGTCTTTTCTTTCCAAATATTCATCCAGAGTTATTGGGGTTGCGTGGAGAGTTCCAGAGCCCTGATGAGCTGTAGAGCTGTAGCCCTATAGCAAAGGCTGGTCTATGGGGAACCTACTGTGTGTGTGTGCGTTTGTGTGTGAGTGTCTGGAGGCCCTGTCTGTTGCGTAGAGCTGTGGGAGACAGAGATAGAGAGTGCGGGCAACAAGAGCTATCTGACTGGGTAATGAATTTACTCCTGCGGCACTCTTTAAAGCATAATTACACTCATCAAAGCCAGGAAGGTTTCTCTCGCCCACTGACTCTTAGCTAAAACAAAGGCAGAGCAAAAACACCACTGCTTAATGTTCTTTCCATATTAAGGTACCACAGTCATCATTACAAACCGCAATATAATTTTTATGTCTTTATTTTGTCTTTAGGCAGAACACAGACTGGAAGTCGGATTTTTCTGTGTAGCAGTAAATGACCATAGCGATTTGTGGTCAAAGGGCGTAAATACTCCAGAGTTCAGTTTAAAATGTAAACAATACAGACAGTCTTTTTATCCATACCTTTTAACCTCTGCTTTTAGTTAGTCACACATTACATTTTAACCTTAATACTTTATTCCCAATCTCCCTGTTTGACCCTCGTTCTCAAATTCAACCCCACGTTTCTCTTGCGCTCGCTGTCTGCCCCCTCGTCTCCCCTTTGATCTCCCTTTCACCTTCGATTTCTGTGGAAAAAGGTCAAGGTTGTGTGTCCATGCACCCATGGGGTGTGGGGTTCCTGTGTGTGGTTAGAATACAGAGAAACCCTGCAGGGAGTGCATGAGCTCACTTACACCTGTACTAGCTCTGGTGACGAACTGCATGCTTAGTACAGCTTCCAGTTCGGAGACTTGAATACAGACAGTCTGACACTGTTGGGACCAAGTGTGCAAAAGCTAATATTGCTGAATGTTCATCTGTCTTTGCAATTTTGTTGTGAGATTCTTTAGGACTTAAAATTCTTGATTTTACAAAATGCATAAGTATGCTGTTGTAGCAGTGGCTTCTATTCAATGTTTGGTGTCACTGGGACACTCATGAGCAACCTATCATGATAATGACTACAAACCCACTACACAGCAGCCCACAAAAATTCGCTAGAGGACAGATGTGGCTGACATCTTTGAGAATACTACCATTATACCCCTTCAGATAAGTGTGTCTCTTTGAAGCCTTGCTTGTAGAAGATTTAGGAGAAGAACCACAACTTTGATCAATTTAGAATCAGTGAGTTTATGATTTGAACCACTATGATTCAACATAATAAAAGTCCACATTTGGAGACCGATGAATTAATTACGAGCTGTCGCTTTTCAGCTCACATAGTTGTGGAGAGAATACTGTAGGTTGTATGTGTTTGTGACTGTGAATTACTGCCGAGGAGCAGTCGTGTCTTGGTCATACTGTGTGAGGGGAGACATTAAAAGCAGTAAATACATTATGTGTGCTTTTGTTAGGTGTGTGCACAGGGTGTTTGTTCAGTCTGCATTTAGTCTAATTACCGCGGCCCCTCTGCTTGGTGAGGTGATTTACACATTGTTTTTCCTCCACCAGGTCTTTTGGTAAATTTGAGATAAGCTCTCTCTGTTTTCTTGCCCTCCAACTCAACATAATAAACAGTTTCATTGTCTTGTTTTCCTCTGCAATGCCTTTGTGTCTCTTGGGAATTTATCATCTGCCTACAGTATTTTAGGGGTCTTAATCTCCTACCATTTGATTACTACCAGCTAATTAAAGAGAGGGGATGCCAAGCAGGTGACGGAGCGATGGAACAGTGAGGCAGCAGCAGTCGCCGCACAGAAGACAGGGCTCCTCTTTTGTTCTCTGTTCCACTTTCCATGTGCATAATACGACCATACTTGTAGAAAATTTAGTTTGCACAGTGAAGCACAGTATATCTTCAGATCTGTTCCATGAGCTGAGTTGTTTTTCTTTTTGGTTTAGATAGACACAGTCTTTATTTTGCTTTACCCTTGCTACCAGACTGCCAGAGGCCTGTAAGAGGGAGGGGTGCTGGATTTCAAGGCTCTGTGGCTAGAAGTAAAGAGCTGCTGACATCAGCACCCAAAAGCTATATTAGTGAGAAGAAAAATAGTACAGTGGAAAAAAAAATCTTATAGATTTTTTTTGGTTGTTTTTTTATTTAAAAAAACAACATTTAAATCGCAGGGAAAAAAATCTTTTGTTCCGATTTTCTCCCAAACAAAGTTCCGCGTATTTAAATTTTTAGTCGCTGATGTGGCTCTTTAACTCTGTATCCATTTGCAATGACACCTTGCCACCCATGAGGTTGCTTTAACTGAGGAGTGAAATGGTGGTTTGCAGATATGAGAAGGACAGTGATAAATGTCACAGATGACAATGAGTTTGTCACAGCGCAGAGATGCCCTTTTCCCCAATCCCTCAGCAGAGATGCTCTCTTCACAGGTCTCAATCCCTTGTCAAGTGGTTGAACCTGGACATACATATGCATGCTGCTACACATGAAACAGAATGCATCTGCTTGTCGTACTCTGCGGCTGCCCTCGTAGACAGGCAGACAGGATGTTCTTAGCCGCAAGGCCAGGGAGACAACACACGATCTGCTGACCAGGAGAAAGGGGCCACGGAGATCCTCAGGGCAGACGGATGCGCTGCTGTGACTGTGGATGAACTACTGTAGCTTGTTGACAAAGTAGACTCTGTCAGCATATCAGCAGAGCGATATTCAAAATGACCTCTTCTGGCGATTCACCAATTTTGCTCTCGTAAGGGAATGCACATTCTTTGAGGGGATAAGGATTGTGGTATTTCTTACTGTAAGCATGCTGAAGAGCCTCTTACGTATTTTGGGATTATATTCTTATAGAAAGCACGGAGCATAAATATATATTTTTATGATTAGATGTAGTCAAACACATTATCCACTGAAGAGATGTCAAGCTGTACAATATGTATTTAATACAGCTTTTTCTGGTGTTAAGTATGAGCAATGAATCGCTGTTGTTTTTTGTAATTAGAACAAAATACTTTTGCTCTCTGCTATTACAGGATGTTGCTTTCTATTTTAATTGTCCAGAAGATATATATTCCATCCGCTTTTGTTTCTTCTGTTTAATCACAACCAGAATCATCTGTCATAGTGTGGATTGGTGCCCATTAATCATAGGAGAAAATGGGATATCTTTTTCATAGGAAGTATCTTGATAATGATGATTTATTGGACAACGGTATAACCTTTTTTTTATTTCCAAGTTTTGTTTAGCTTTCTAAATGAGTTCTTTTTCAATTGTTTTTGTATGGCTCTTTAATGTGATGCTTTACTGATTTGAAACAGTATCTCAAATATGAATTGCCTCAGCGACACTTAATTAATCCTAATTGCTTTGAAACAAGCCAGCCTGCAGAATCACCTCGTTTTTCTAAACGACTCTTCCTTCAACAATATTGCATGCAACCATTTTTCCCCTTCTCTCCTGGTGTGATGAAATGCGCTTTTCTTTGCTATCTATTCCTTATCCACTCTGTTCCGCCACACACTCCTCTCTCCGGCTGAGGAAAAGCTTTCGGAGGCTGCCAGAGCAAACCCGTCATCCGCTGGCAGTCTATTTGCTGTTGTTGGTGGGGGATGAGTAATGGCAGTACCACTGTCCTTATCACCAGTCCACACACCTGCACTTCTGCCTGTGCCACACACTTAATTGCTCCCCATACCCCCACCCCTGCTTCAGGCCCTGATATCTGCTTATGCTCTGCATTCCTGGATAGAGGCCTTATGTCCATTAGTGCCATGGCTGCATAGGATTTATAGCTTTGCTAGAAATCCAGTGCAGCCAGAAAGCTAGAAATCAACATTTGTGGTGTGATGAGGCTGGAAAGGTTTTCATCTTGATGGAAGATTGTTTTTGGTGCGACAGATGGGGAGTCAGCATTAACCATGTTTGCTGTGAATTTGCTGAAGAAAAGCAGTGGTGATATTTGCCTTGATTTTCAGAACTGACAGATCCCTCATGCTCAGGGTCACAGCTGGCGTGCCACTGAGGAAACAATGAGGGACAGAGCATCAAACAAATAATACCAGAATTCCTTGAGGAGCATTGAAGTGATGTCCACATAAAGCCAGGCAGGCTATTCCAAGGTGAGGGTGATAACTAGGTGTATGCAGATATATATGTTTTTATAGCCAAAAAACCATGGAGTTATGAGCCTGACAAAACAAGGCCAACAAGCGGAAGTGCCTATAGGCTATAAGATATATCTAAAGGAACATTACTTTGGGCTGTTGAAAGGTAATTGGAGAGCTATTTGAAGTCCTGTGGTTGTAGATTCCTTAGGCCCACTCCACCACTGACAAGCCTGTAATAGCTATGTCTCTCAGTAACTGTGAGAATAAGGAGGGGATACCCAGTCATTCTTTCCACGAGGAAAGAACTCTCACAAGAGATCATGATTGTAGCTTAAGAGATTATGTCTGTGTATTATTTGTCTTTCTAAATGTGGAGGACTTGTATGGAGTTATTGGTCTGAAAGGCTTTTTTTTCCTACTGGTAAATGCACTTGAATGCATTTATTCCCCCTATTTTCTTTGTTAAATTGCAAATGTCATATTTAAAAGGAATGAATATTTTTGTGCTCTAGCACTTTGTTTTTTTCTCTTCTCGATGTGTCACTACACAAAGGAGTTGGAGCGAGAACTTGAGACATGCAAATGATTCCTGTTTGTAAAGACTGATAGAAGAGTGCTCATTCAAGCCAGCTGCCTTCTCAAATAGATGCAGTGGCAGCATGGGCTGCAGCTCTGGCCTATAAAAATCAGCAGCAGCAGCAGCTTTAGTATCTATTTAAGAGTATCCATCCTCCTCTGGACGAATACCCCAGAGAGAGTCTCTATTAGGGCTCCAGCTGGATACAGTAGCAGCTATGGTTATACTCTTATCCTGCTACCAGCCTCCCAGGTCAAGGGGGTGCTAAGAGGTTCCTATTGGCAGCTCACCCCTCCCCGGTGATAAATATCCACAAGCCTACTGGATGACACCAAATTTTTCATCATTAATCCGGGCCATTATGAGGCTGTTTCCTCGGCATTGATCCCCAGTCGAGTCCAGCTGACGCAGCCACTCCAGGGTTGATGGGGGGGCTGGGGACTTGTCACCAGTGGAACTGGGACACAGCCAGGCTGCCCAGTCAAGTGCAGGGTGGAAAGCAAGTATAAGCATGAACATGAAGCTTTGTTTGTGCATGCTAATCATGTGCACAAACAAACTCAGGTGAACACCTTCATACACACATACATAAATATAAACACAAAAATGCGCTTGTGAGGACTGGGTTATTATGAATCAGGGCCAGATGTCCAGGTGTTTGCTGATAGTGAAGTCTTAATTATATTCACATGTGCTACAGAGAGGCTGTTGCCTTTATGCATGCACTGTACCCACACACCACTGAGCTCAAGGGGGCAGATGCACAGCTTTTGTCTTAATTTCATTGCAGACTTTTCCTTGATCTGCTCTCCTTTACCCTTCCTGTCTGGCCCAGTTGTGATTGGCCTGCTGTTGCACACTCCCAGTGTTTCAGAAAATGAGATGAGCAGAATGCATTAGATCCCACTGGAGACACACGTAGAACAGGGAGATTCACCATTTTTTTTTTTTTTTACAAATGATATCGAATCAGGGAAAGGAAAGTCTGTCAGCTGTGAAATTACTGATCATCCGGGTCTTTCTTGTTTCTGTTCACTGAGAGTCACAGAGACTGTAGAGAGAAACAACACAGGAAAAGCGAATGGGAGGTGTTGGGCTCAGCATGTGTTCCTCATCCCTCATTTTTTCTTCTCTTTGTAATTATCTTCTTTTTGTCATTAGTTGTTGAGGACAGTCTTGCCAGGGGTGACACATTCTTTGATGAAGCAAGGCACCGAGATTGTCCTAGAGCCACACAGAGGCTCCGAACTTTACCTCCAGGTTAACAGTGGGGACTGCTGCGAGTCACACCCCTTTAAATATTTCTCTTTTATTGTTCCCGAGGTAATGGCTTCATGTACTTCATGAAAGCTGAAATGAGTGTTGTTTCCGAGGCGGTACCGTCAGCCTTAGTTTATAATTAAAAAAACATGGCGAGTTGATCTTAGGGTGGCCTTTTTAATCGAGTAACCATATTGTCTATATAGCTCTCCCAGACTCTTCATTGCAGTAGTGACAGCCACCTCGGTCAGAGTGGTGTGGAGGTGGTGTTGTGTCTGTGGAGAGAGGGTCAGATGGACGAGGTAATTACTCGGATCAGTGAGCATGAAGGTGGGGCCATGGACCGCTGTCATCACCAGGCTAACAGCTGGAGGCTAAAGCCTCTTCAACAGCTGGGTGATTACATACACACTCCAGCACCAACACACACACAACCACTTGAGCACAGTCCACAGGAATTATCTTCACCTGTACTGAAAAGAGTTTGAAGCTGTGATAATTGAAGGCACGGTCAGCCAACAACTACTCTTTGCTTATTGAGCTGGGCACTCCGCAAAGAAAGCAATGAGCACACAAGGTCCTCCCTCTGTCCTGCTGTTCATATCGTCATTAAGACCGTATGAGAATGTGACCTCCCCCATGCCCTCCCGTTTTCTTGTGTTTTTGAAATGTTGACATCCCTGTCGCTCTCTTTTATCCTCCTACATGTAGAAAATAGAGACATTAATGGAGCAGGCAAGCCTACTGTGTGAGTTATTATACTGCTCTTTCCCTAATGGAGAAAAATTTAATTATCAGCTAATTTGCTGTGTTGTCTCTGGTGACATGAAGTTCCCCGTAGTGTCGGCTCCCATTAACTGCTCTGCCATGACTCCTTTATTCAGACACTGTGAGTGTAGAATACAGGTAGGCATGCTAAAGTGATAAGTTCTTTTGCCTGTTGTAGTACACGCTGTGTGGATGGCCGCATTTCAGGAAAAAGAAATGACTTTCACTGTTTAGTTGAATACCAGTGTCAGCTTCACATCTGATCAGACACATTGTAAAATTAGAAAACATAAAATCAGGATAATTGGATATAAAGTATCGGAATTTCAGGACTGGGACCACGACTCCTGGTTCTTATCGATATATGTTCCCCCAGTTCTACAAGCTGTTCATTCTCGTTTACGTGCCCCACCCTCACTCCCCTTTTCAATTCTTTAACTTCTTCACTTCTATTTAGAAAATGGGGATCTGCTAGGCCCGGGAGCTGCCAGTTTGGCCCTCTCCAAACCGCAGCTCAATTCATGTCCAAGCCATTCACCTTTATCTACTAAAATGCTGTCAAACCTAAGATGAGGACGTGGGCCCAGCTAGTAAACTGTATGTAAAAAAACAGTCAGTTGTGAAGACTATTATTGATAGCCCTCTTTTAAAAATAAGTAACCTGTATTAAACCTTTGCATAGTTTGTCATATTTTTATCTACTAAGTGCGTTCCTCATTTATCTGTCTGTCTCTGCTCATAACCACTGGGTATAATAATAGTCAGCAGTGGAGCCGTCTTGCTTCCATATATATTGTTGATGTCATCCAGTGGGACCATTAAAACAATGTGTTATGATTGGGCGTCTTGAGCAGTGAAAGGGATTGATTTCCATTTACCCCCCATTAAATCCTCAGACATCTGGCATGCCTTTGCCAGCATGTTACCAACTCCTCCTTTTTGTTTTCTGTTGAAATATTCAGGAGTACCTCTTGGTTCTTTGCACTTACTACCTCCCTGTCAAAATACGCTCAGTCTAATTTATTTATATATTTAGTGTTAGGGTGTGAGTGTATACTATGCGGGCTTTGTGCATAATCCGTTGACAGCTGAATTGAAATCAAGTGATATTATGTGATTATACGATGTGACTCCATAATTGCTTTACCCCCCAGTGTGTAAGTGTGGTTTTGTGTACCTGCATGCGTGTGGTGTCTGTAAATGAGTGAGTCTGTGTGCAAGTGGTTGTGCCAGTGCTGTAGTGAAGCTCTATAGATGCTGGTATTGTGCTGTTGTATGTTAGCCCTGCAGGTCAAGCGTAAAGACTGAGAATGCACATGAAAAAAACATGATAATCATCCCACCACAGTGCACACAAAAGCTTAATTGGAGAGAGGGACCCCCTTCTTATTTGGGTGTTACTGTCAGTTCATTAGGCTTTAGTTTTTATCTTTATGTCAGATGTATAGCTTTGTTTTGTTTTGCTATCGATAAACATTGCATTTAACACAAGGATTCGGTGCTAAAACAGCAGATAATGAATGTCACAGTACAGTGAGGGTGCAGTTTAACCAACATTATTTATGGTTTTGGCTATGTGTATGTATCTCATTTTATTCAAGAAGCACAATTTTACTAAGGACAGTGCTCCAGTTTCACCATCTTCAATCTGAATATTCTAGTGGCTGTTATTGAATTTGGCTAGAGGCACTGTCAAAAGGGGTATAAATATGTGGGTCAGAAGTGAGAAGTGTTTGGCCACCCCCGTCTTTGCTCTCATAGCCATTAGAACAAACACCACACAGATGTTTATCCATGCGTACCTCGCCTGCAACACAATATCTTATCATCAGAGAATCCGCAGTAACCAAATCAATTAGAGCCTGTGAATATCTATGGATCTGCAGTGCGAAAGCATAAACATCCCCCAGCTCCTCCTGAGAACAGCCAAATTAATAACTCTAAGTGGATAATGCCCTTGCTCCTATCAGCATCAAAATTGAATTTTTGCAAACAGCTGAAATATAGCTAGGGCATGCTGCATTGTGGTAGTCAGCAATACGGGCATTTGCTTTGATAGTTGGGTATCCTAGGGTCCCGATCTGCACATTGAAATTCAAAATGCAAATTCTTAACAGTATCTAATTGGCAGGGGGTGCTTAATGTAAAAGTGTTCCTGGAGCCATTTCTTTCCAGACACTCTCAGTTTAGCATCGATTCTCCACTGAGCGACAAAGAGACTATGAGTACAAATAGTGTGGTGAAATAGTTGTCGTGAGCAGAAATGGGTCAAACGGAAGTCAGGTCTACTGGTTAGCTGTAAAACTGGGGACTCTTGGGGATAGGAAGCAGCACTGTTTTGAAAATGAGTGCAAAGGACAGCGTAAGTGCTTTTTCATAATACATAGTAACATGAGGGCCATCAAAGTCCAACCCCCTCCTTTGTTTTTTTTTGAATGCCCATCGACTGTTGAGATCTCACGGCAATCGGTTATTTTCACTGTTTTATCCACTGTGGACCAACTACAGTACAGTGACAGGAGCAAAATAACACACTTATTTAAAGAGTCCTTGTGCTGGCACCACTTAGACATTCACCATTCACATTGGCTGTGTGGGTATGGTTAGGAAGAATGCATTTGAATAATCAGAGAGATAGAGCTGTTGTACTTGGTAATATCAACCAGTCTTTGAAGCAGCAGTACATCAGCCTGGACTCGCTCAGTTGTTTGTCCCTGGAGTTTGTTAAAGTAAATCTGGCACTGATTAGCTCTTTTAATAAGATAAAGTGTCTGTTCTCTGGAGTGGTTCATTCTTCCTGGAGAACAGGCTTCTATGTGTTTTCCGTGTTGTACTTTCCAAGGACTTTGTCATAATTTACTTCCCATCATAAATGTAAGTCGGTACTGACCCTGATTCACACACATCCTTTCTTATCCTGTTCAGACTGTTCTGCTCGATGGAATTTTGCTCATTTTAAGGCCATTTCAAAGCCTTCACTGATTACTTTTTCTACCTCCTCGTTCTTTTTTCTGCTTTGTCCTCCTGTCCTTTTTGTCCTTCTTCATTTCCTTCATCATTTGACTCTTCTCCATCATGAGTGGATAGTTAGACTAAGTAGTTCTTGTCTGTGTCCAGTACATCATCTACAATGGCCCTTGAAGCAGCCAAGAAAATGGATAAAATGTCAGAAGTAGCAACATGAACACAGAGGGCACTGCCCTCTTTCTTTCAATGTCAAAAGCAAAGCAGTGGCAAATAAGCAGCAAATAACTGAAGTGGAGGCAAATGAGATGCCATTGAGAAAAATGCAAATCTGCGTATCTGACAGGATGCTTTTTAAAGAAAACACTTGAACAATGTATTAAACATTTTCTCAATCAGTATTTCCAAATGTTTTAAATTCACAGAAATACAGCAGTGTTTTGAAAGCGGTCAGTGGAACACATGAAAGGTTACAAAAGCTGCGGTCTATCCTCTCTTTTGTCCTAGCCGTACCGCAATAGTACGTGAAGTTATTGGGGTCCACCGTGATCTGATACAAGGGGAGATAGGGTCAGGTAATCCACTAGCCTCCCCGCAAACACTCTTTCATGGTAGACTGCCTTTCAATAAATAAGAAATGTTGTCTCCTTCTCCAATATAATATTAACCTGATCCCCCCCAACGGAGAGTGTGAGGGGTGGGGGTGGGCACCTCCTGGGTTAGTGGCAGGAGAAAGGCCTCCAGGCCACACTGCTAATGGATACACACGTACACAGTGTTTGAGGATTAGATGAAAACCCATCTAGGGGGAATATAGTCCAGGAAAGAAGAGGACGGGCATCTCATTTGTGTTCATTTCCAAAAGAAACCCCATCACATCTTTAACTCGTGGTCATGCAGTTCGCAACGCAGAATCAAGAAGAATTTGTATATAAAACGGCACACTGAAATGTCAGTGTGATATCATCAGGACTTATATATGACTTTCCTGTGCTTGTTTCTTATTGATTATAAGGTTCACTTTTTAAATTCCATCTTTTTGGTCACACTTAATACCACACAGCACAGCTTAGCCCATAGAAGATGAGATCCATTCCAACCAAGTACTACTGGACCCATTGTCATTCAAAGAATACCCCAAATACCAGCACTACAATTCAGCCGATTCAAATGATTTTGAGGATTATACAAGATAAAATATTGTGCCGGAGACACAAAGAATAATTGCTAATGGTGGATTTAGAATGGCCTCATTCTTGAAATGAGAATGAGGCTGACAGATAATATTTCAATTCTTTATCTTGAGCTGCCGTTAATGCAAGTTTAATGGAAAGGATGCTGAGAGAGGAATGTTAATTATCACTATTCATTTTTTGCCAAGCAGAAAGCCTGAGAAGGTTCCACCGGAACAAAGATGATTCAGACGTGATGTTCACATAACCTGTGAATGCATACCGACAGATCCAGCCTGGTTTATTACGTGTTAATGTGACCCACCCTTGGCTTTTGACAAGCATCTGCGTTCATACATTCAACTCTTTATTTTTAGTCCCAAACCAACTTGCACGAGGCTTTTTATGTCTGTAGTCAATCAATAGTTATGTAGAATATTGGACTACTTTGTGAGTAATGAGAGTACAGAGCCTTTAATGTCAATCTTTTATTTATGTTTCCACTGGGTTTTGATATATGTATGTATATTAAAGAAATGTGTGCTTGTGTCTTGGTTTGTAGAGGAATGCAGATGTAGTGGTGAATGCAGAATTGATGCTCCATTGTTCACTGTGTGGAACTCGTCTATAATTTACAGGGTCTCCACCCCTCTATGTCACTAATGGATAGGGGTGTCTTCCTGGAGACTGAGGGGGTTGAAATAGGCTCTAGGATTGCCTCTTAAAGACCTCCATGGACAGAGCAGATAAAGAAAGCCCACTTCAATGTGTTGCATGCCTAGTGGATGCAGTGGGTTACCAAAGACACCGAGACAAATCTTGAATACATCGCTATGGTTTTGAGGTGGGACAGGTGGTAGATATTTGAGGGAGGGATGATGGAGGTACAGAGGGGAGGGGTGCACAATGCGGAGTGTACACAGATCATTACCATCTCCTATAGCTCTGGGGCTTGTCATGCTGAAGGCAGGCAGATTGAAAGAGCTAATGGGAGCTGGGGTGATGCTGTGTGAAGTAATTTAGTGCAGGAGGCGTGGTGGCTGAGAGAAAGGCAGGGGGAGACGGAGCCCCTAATCCTTCCCATAAAAAAGAGATATACCCTTTCACCTTAGCGTAAAATAGCACCTTTGATACATTTGGGACAGGTGCTCAGCTCCAAGAATGAGGGAGGCTACTGTGGCCCCTAGGCTACATTGGAGTGACTTTATACCAAGAGCTGCCTATCTTTCTCTGTGTAGCATCAACTCAAAAGAGGACTTTGTTGTTTGCTTGTTCAGAGCCTTGACACCAGATGTGTGTCACCCTCAGGATGAAGAACAGCTGCTGTGGGGTTGGAATGGTATGGCCTGGGTAAAAATAACTTGCATCTTTGCCTGTGAAGTTCAGTGGCTATATGCTGATAGTATGTGGATGGCTGGTATGGCTTAACTGAACAGGCTGGACTAAAATTTGGGCTCAGTTAGATTTGTTAGGGATTTACTGAGCTAGCACATACAGCAAGCGATACAGTGACCAAAGCACTCAAATAGGTTAAATGTTACTATAAACTCATGCTGATTGACATTTGAATTTCTTTCTATTATTCATTTATTTGCTCTGCTCTTAGATGGACTAACCACACTCTTTACTTATTTATAAAGACAGAGAGAGAGACTGAGACATTTCTCTCCTGCTGGCAGAGGATCAAGTAACAGGGGTTCCATCCAGATAGCTTTAGGCAGAATGGTGTGATGAGAGGGCTTGATGAAATCATTGTTTGAATATGAAGGACACAGAGGAAGCTGTCTGAAACAGGTTCAATTTAATTTGAGCACTGGGATCAAAGGCAGGCCTCTGGGCTGCTCAGTATTTTTAGTGCTGCCTTTAAAATCATCAGTCATTTTCAATCCTGATTAACTTATGGAAATCGTACGATATTTTTGAGGTGTTAATTCTCATTAGATTATTGATAAGCTGATGATGACTGATGTATAAGCCATCGCTGTTGACTAAGGCTCCATTGATTTTCTGCTTTTTAATATACACCATGTCACGCGATTCTTTTTCCATTTAGTAAAAAGTTTTCGCAAGCCGTAGGCTCATGTGGTTTTATGTTTAGTAATGGTACCAGTGTGACAAAGCCTTTGCTGTAGTCACTCAGTGATTCATAAGAAATTGCTCTTTAGTCAAACACTGAGTAAAAGCTTTCCTGTTTTAAACACAATGTTCGAGGTATTGTATATAGTATTTTTTAAAAGGTCTATTGTTGTGTCTGACCTATTAAGACGTGGCCTGAGGACACAGTACTTTTCTTGGGAATGACTGCATGGCTTGGACAAAGCGGCTGATATAATCTCCACCATCTTCAGGAAGATCAGAGGTGTCATTGAATGTGTACCTGAAGCCAAATGATGTAGAAGTGTGTTAGCATTCATAAAAGAGAGTAAGCACACTTCAGTGCACCAGGATTAGCTCGTAGGTCCTTGTGGGCAGCCTGCTGTTTTCTGCATCATTTCCAGCCCGGGTGTTTTTAGAGAAAGATTAGGACAAGACCAGATTGTTGAGTAATTGGTGGAGGGAGGCCACAGCTCCCTATGATCCCATCACACCCGTCACACTTCACTGGCGTCCCCCCCGAGACCAGTCCCATACGGATAGTACGAGAGCCATACATGTAGATGTATGTGAATGTGCATTTGTATTCATGTGTGTGCGTTCTTGATCGTGTGTGTCCATAATGTTAGAGCACAATGGCACACCAAAGTGCAGATTGCAATATTTAAATAGTGTTTTAATGTTTTTGATGTTGGTCGAGCGATCTTGTGTCAGTGCTGGAAGTCTGTTAACCTGTGTTCCTGTCCCGAGGTTCATGCCTGGATATGCAATCTTTCCTCAGCTATATCCTATTGCCCCCTAAACCCTTTCCCCTTTTGATCTTAGACAGATAAATTCTGCCTGGCTGCCCCTCCGTCAGAGAAAACCCCAGTGGTGGGTTAGCCAAGGTCGTGTGGAAGGAGGGACAGAGAGAGGGGTAAGGGAAAAGGATAGAGCGCAAAGAGACAGAAATAAGCTCAAGGAAAAAAAAGGTGTTACAGAAAGTTTCGCCTGCCTTTTAAAAATATTGCATCATCAGCAGACATTAGTTTCATTACAGATTTAAAGTTAAGACTTTCTTTGCTAACAGTGAACAGGCTCAAATTCCTTGTTAAGCGGATCACACAGATTAGCAAGGATAATACTAATAATGGGCCAAGGGAGTATATACACTTACCGTATCTACTTCAGTTACCTTATCTGCGTTTCTTTTTTCCTCCCTTTTCCCGGCCTGCCTTACCTGCCAGCCCATATTGATTGTCCTTATGTATATTTGCTTAGTGGTTAAAAAGACGCTAAGGCCACTGTCATGCTATCATCCTGCTTTGCTCTGTATTTATTTATTTGGCAAGCTATCCTTTCTGATTCTGCTCATGTCTTCCCTCCGTCCCCGACTCTGTTCATTTTGAAGTAGGTCATTTTATAGATAGGGAAATGTCATTCCCCTTTTTGCTCTGCCCCTCTGGTTCTCTCTGTCTCCCTCTGTCTATCTATGTTTGTAAGAAAAAAAGCCAACTGGTTTGAGATAGTGGAAGAGAAAGAGGCTGAAGCATAAAATATTATTGGAGAGCAATGCTACCATGTAGACAATGCATATATCACTGTGCAGTAGTCCTGGTGGTGAATGAGTGACTGTCAAGGCTCTGCTTCTCTGACAGGCCTGTTGACAGAGTCTACACACATGTGTGTATGTGCGTGTAAAACAGGGGGCAGCTTAGCTTTGTCACTCTCTCAGCACCCAGCCTTGTGGGTTGGACACATGGCCGCATGCCTGCAATTAGCAGCATACAGACACAAATATATTTTTATCTCCCATGTGCCTGTGTGTGGACACATGCATGCTTTGCTCCTGGCATCCAAGCCATTTGCGTGGATGCACAAAAGCACACAAATTCCTGTGTGTACTGGTAATAAGACATACACAGACAACTTAAACAACCTGGGCTGGCAGGCACGGCGATGCAGTTGTGCTTTGGGATGTGGTTGTATTTTGAATAAATACATTTGAGGAGTATTAGAAAATAGTGTTGAAATTCCACTTAGTTCCAGTGAGTCATTATATTTTATGTTAGGCATCCTATTTTCAACAGATTCTTATAAAGTCTCAAAAGTATTTTCTCTTTAGTTAAGTGTTATTTTCTGTTTTTTAACTAAAAAAATACCCCTTTGAAAAATTTTGTTGTCGTTTTTTTTTTTTTTGCAACAGATGCAGACATAGATTACCCTCTTATGTCTGTTGTTTATACCAGGAGCATTTGCACAGCTACAGGCAGACAGGAAGACACAATAGGTGTGAGGTTGGAGGTTTGACCCAACCACCAGCAGCTCCATGCCCCCTCCACCTCCCAACACCTGCCCCTCAAGTCCTCCACCATCCTGACTGACATCCCTCTATGGACCTGTACCCCCAGCAGCAATGGTCAATAAATCCCTACCTGATTCCACACTTCAAAAACAACCAGCCCCAGTCCATGCTCAAGCCAACAGCATCATGAATAACAATTAACACCCTCCAAAAACAGCAGTAACCTCCGATAACTCCAGTCTATCTAGCATCTGCGGTGCATTTGCATTAATGATTTCTCTCCCTCCCTTAGTCTCCCTCTCTGGGGCTTGTTCGCTTTGTTTCGCTGTGCCTTTTTGTGTATCTTTTTCCATTTTCTTTTTTTAAACAGTGTATATCGTAATTACAGCTTTAGATGGATAGCAGTGTTGTAGCTACACAAATGCAGTGATATGAGTTGTTGTTTGGAAAACTGCATCTTTTTTTTCCCACCTTTGCTTTGTGTCAAGAAAGACCGAGTAGTAAACAATTTTAAGTATTCCAGATTTTATGCAAATCCAGTCTGTTCCACAGCAGCGGGCGGCATCAGTTACAATGTGAACATAAAATACTTACACTGCGTTTCCAATGCACTGTTTAATTCTCAATCTTGTCTCTCCTCCATGCCACTCTTGCCTGGTGATTTCATCTTCCAAAATCTTCTCATTCAGGTAAGTCATTTTAAAAAAAAAAATCCAATTAAGTCATTTCAAATTTAATATTTACGTAAATGCTCTTAAAACTAATTGTATTTCATTCTTACTTATTTAAAAAAAGTCCTTACAATGTCATGAGGTTTCCTGTAAGTCACACTAAGCAGGTGTAGTTCTAGTAATGTTTCACCACACAGGCGTGGTATCAAACTCAGAAACACACACACACGGAGTATGTGAACATGCAGACACGCACGCCTCAGTCACACCAGCATCCATAACGGCTTTCTACATAAGCCACTAGAATTGTCTCAAGGGATCCGACTAAAATAACTGTGATATTCCTTTGAAGGCCCCTTTAGAGTACAAAGAAATGAACAATCAGCATGGAGTCTACATGTTGTGCTGTGAAATTGTCATGAATTAAAATGAACAAAAAGGGATTCATACTGGCTTTTCGGTGGAAACAAGAAACGTCTCCACTCCACACCTACTTCACTTTTTGTTTTAACAACTTTGCCAATCTATCTCTGATACCTGTTCTGTCCTCCTCTGTTTCCTCTTTTTCCATCATTCCTCCTGCCTGTAGCGTCTCATTTCTCTCCCCCATCCTCGTTTCCATATACATCTCCCTTTCTTAGTCTTTCTCCTCTCCTCCTCCTCCTCCCCTCCATCCTCGTCTCCATATGCTGTGTCTGGGCTTGTTTACATGGCTGGAGGAAAGGAAAGGAGAGGAGAGGGCTACTTTGAATTATACATGCAGCAACAGTGGTGCACCAATCCAGTTGGGACCCACCAGATGCTTGCCCTCCAGATTCACTGCTTTTGTCTCGGTTGCTTCTCTTTACATGCACTCTGTGTGTCTTCTGTTGTTTGTATTTTTATGTGTAGTCTTAGTAAACAATTTTAGAATAGTTGCAGCATTCAGAGTATGAGGACATCCGTTTTTGGACAAAAAGAACTGATGTCTTCATCACCTTTTGTTTGCTTTTCAGCCTTGCATAGGGCAGCGATTACAATATAATTGCATTTCCTGTCATATAACTCCACTTCTTCATGTTTATCATATGCATTAATCCAGTCTTTCTGCTTTGTCCCGGGGTTAGTGGCTCCCATTTCTCAGGTAAATGTGATTGGGGAACCTGTCACCCCACCTTCTCAGATGTGTCTGCAGCATGTGTGTATGTGCATGTGTGCCTATATGTGTGACAGGGAGATTTACATGCTCTAATGATGAGGGATCAGGGTGAGGACGGGGCCTGTCAGCACCCCTAATGAGAGAGGGCCTGCCTGTAGCCCGGGGCCAGGGTAAAGAATTGGAGGGGAATATGGGTAGAGGCTGGGGGTTGCACTTTGCAGTTGTGGGGGGTCCTAGGTGACAGGCTGGCATCTGTCTTCAGTGTCACTGCCCTCATCTGTAATTCAGAGCACCCTGTCCTGAATACCTCTGTACAGAAGTGATGTGCATACAAGAAGAGGTGTCTCCGCTCTGTTGAGGAGGACTACTGATTGGGGCTGTGTTAGACTCTGCAAGGGTTGAAGGCTTTTCACTCAGGCACACAGTGTCATCCTGCTGTTTCAACTCTGGTAAATGATGCTGCTTATTGATCCAGAATTCAGCTATAACAACCCCATGCTGAATTATTGAATTCAGACTGAAAAATATAAATGAATCAAATTAAGGATCTGGAGTTTGTTCTGCTCTTTATAATTTATTAACACTTACCACTCGTTATTGATTTCAATCAGATGCAGATCCACCGTTTGTAGATGAAGGGTGTTTTTCCTAAATTGTTTTCTAAAGAAGGCAAAATCCCAAAGATTATCCGAGTCTTATAGAAAGCCTCTAAAGATGCCCTGTAGGCCTGAATTGCCTCTCTAGACACACCCTCACCTGAGGGAATTTTCAGCTGCTCAGCTCTGCATTAGTGTGAGGTGCTGCTGTAACATCACACCTATGGTATTTCTCTACTTGAGCTACTTAAGCAAATGTTTTCAAACCAAAAATGGCAAGACTGACCTCCCACAGGATTCTCTCCCCCAGATAAATCCATATCCACAAAGTGCAAATTCTCACTGTGTTTGTCTGCAGTGTATTTTAAATCAGATTATTACTTTCCAATCATTAATCATATCAGACTGATACTCTGATAGATGCTGATGCATTTGTTTTTCTTTTGTTATCACTTATAATCTCTTTAAGGCTGTCAAAATCACCCTAAAGTCTCTAATGGTATAGCTGACAACACATAGTGCATCAATGCAGGCCATTGACTTGACCTCTGACATCAGAATCGTCCTCAGGGCATGCCCTGGCTGTTTGGAGACCTCCCATGACACGCTGATGCTGTTCTGTGTCCACACGTGTTGGAGTGTGGCTCTGCTAAGTCCATTGATAATTCAGCTAATGAGTGTGACAGGATGACCAGGATTAACCCTCTTTAGCATCCCACTGTCTACCTGCCTATCTGGCTCTGCCTCACTGAGCTGTAGCAAAAAGATAATCAATAGCACAAGATCTGTCACACGGGAACCAAAAGAAGAGGTATTTTTAGGTAAAGAAAGTACATGTTTTCCTAACAAAAAATGACACACATGTATATATTGCCATGCTAGAGTTACAGTCTGCTCTATTGTTGTCCCATAGTTTGGTAAAAGACATAGCGGATAAGCATTAGAGGGCTTTTTGCAGAGAGCAGCCAGGGGTTGCCACATGCAGCAAGCAAGGCCCTGTTCAGGGACATGTTCTGTGCCTGGCTTTACCACATCAGTAGAGGAGTCCTTATTCAGCAGCCCTGCCTCCTCGCTCCTCTCCACCTCCTAACCCATAGACCAAACCCAGGCCCAGCCTCCACTGCTCTAATTATAACGGGAGCTCCACAATCTGTAATTTATAAGTCTAAAACACTGTAATTAACTACAGCTTTTATAGGGAGTCATAAATAATGCCAGACCTTTCTTTTTTTCATAAATCTGACTTCTCTACACTCTTCTTTTTGGCCTGCTCTGGGTTTGTTTCAAGGTAACACGGGGAGACCTAAAATAATTATTCCAGCCTCCTACATCATACAACCCTCTAAAATCCCACTCATGTAGACAGCCTTTTTTCTGTCTGGTATGGGGGATTTTGTGGGGTTACCCAACAACATTGAGTCAGAACATTTTGTCAAGTCCTGCCAGTTTTGGGATGGCTGACTCAGAGTTGGGGAGGTGGGGAGGGCAAGAAGCACAGCTTAATATGTGTTTGGTGTTCCTGGAAATGAAAGTGCGGTGAGGGATCCCTCTGAATGATCCTGATATACTTGTCTTAAGCATAGTGATGTAATTAATGACTCTAACAGAGTAAGACATAAAAGCACCAAGGACAGGAAAATGTTACCATATGGCTGAAGTGAAAGAGTTCTCTGTAACGCTCTGAGAAAAATATAGGATAGAATCACAACACATACAGTTTCCAGGTTGACAGTTAAGCAGCAGCTATAGCTTATGTGGTTGCAATACAGTCTGGTCTCTGTGCAGTTAAAAAACAAATCCCTGCTGCCCTCCCACAGCCGCCTTCTTATGGATGTTTTACTCAGGCAGCAGCAGATTTTCCAAGATAGTTGAGATAGTCAGATATGCAAGGGAGATGATGGTGCATATGGATGATGGTTCCTGCTGTAATCAGTCGCATTGTCTGACGGCTGTTTTCTTTCCCGCTTGTTTGGGTGGCTGGTGATTTATGTGGTGGTCTTTATATTCAGTCCTTAGGGAGGGACTGCCACCAAACAGGCTGGAACAGCTAGACTCAGCATTCGTCTCCTGTCACTACCAGCCTCCTTACTTGTTACTCAGACAACACAAAGCAGCCTACCCAGAGAAAAATGACCCCCACCCCACCCAAAACGAATAAAGAAGAAAAAATCTTTTAAAAGTTAACAAAAGTGAGATACATAGTGAGGCACAAACCAACAGCAAACAAAACAAAGTGTAACAAAGCAAAAGACTGAGGGGAGGCATGGAGGTGAAGTACGGGATAAAAAAATGGGCCACCCTGGGCACAAGGAAAGCTCTTAGCACCCACTCCCCAGGACTCAACAGACAATAGTCCATCTGCTGGAGACACACAGGCGCTTTCAGTCTGCAGAAAAGCCCCCTCGTTTGGATTCAGCCTCCGAGTATCTTCCACTCCCCTCCCTTTCGACCACCCAGACACTGCCGCCACCATCTCCCCACTCTTGCACATCGCACATATGCAGGAGATGATTATAGTCCTCCCTGTCTTACGGCCCTGCCTCCAGTTTTTTTAGTATCCACTAGAGACAGATCCTGCTGATAGTTCAAGGCAGACAGAGGCTCTGTTCTATTGCTGCTTAAACCCTTCTCTTTAGCAGACTATTCAGCTTGGAATCAATTAATCTCAAGCCTGCCTGGTAAAAAGCCTGCAGGTGGGATTTTAGTTGAAACCAGCATTCTGGGTTTTTTCCAAGAAAATTCACAGCAGAGAATTTAGTTTTAGGTGTTATGAAGCGCTAAATAGAATACTGATCAATTCCACAGTGTGTCTCAAGAGATTTTTTTTTAATCTTGTTTTTTTTTTCCTCTTTACTTTTGAAGATGCATATAATGAATGTGCACACATATGCCTGTCTGCCTGGCAGTCTGTGATTCTGGCTGTTTATTTGGGCTTTTGTTTGAGCAGTTCTGTGGCTGGAACTGAGTGTAGTCCTCAGCGGAGTAGTTAGGCCTCCTGAGATGTGGCTCTGGGGTTTCCTGTGCTCCCTTGCTATGCCAGGGTCTTTAATGACAATATGGTGGCCCAGGCAGTGGCAGCTCCTCTGAGAGAGAGCGAGAGCGCGAGGGGAGGAGGTAAGGCACGGCAGGGGCTGATTAGCGAAGAAGCCAAAGATGTTTACGAGGCTTTACCGCTCACTGTTTTAACCCCTATCAGGCACTCTGTGGAGATTAGGCATGATTTTGACTCCACTAGAGAATATGCAGATTATCTTAGCTTAGGTTTCTCACCTTTAGTGATCCCTCACATGTTAAGAAATAATGTGATTTCAAAATTATTTTAATTTTAATTAGGCTGAACCATGCCGTTTCTTCCTAATTTACACTTGTCATATTCAAAGCAGTACTCTATCCACTCTCGGTACAATCCATGAGGCTCCTAAGGAATCCCGGGATGTAGTGGCCTGGATTCTAAATGTTTTAGTGGGTTTACGAAAAGGGTTTTAGTCTTAATGTGGTTGGCAGCTTGCCACTGGTCCCGCACTGATTCGGTTGAGGATAACTAAAGTAATTGTGTGTATGTGTGTGTGCTTGTATGTTCTTGCGGCTGTTACAACCCGAAAGCTCTTGACGTGAAGTAGATTTTAATCCTCCCTCTAACTAAGCTGCCAGCTCTTGGGTATAATTTGAACCCATCCAATCTAAATCTCAGCGTGCCTCTTCACTAAGTGGTAGGTTGTGGACTGCAGCTTCTTTCTGTGCGTGGCAGCTTTTCCTCTGATGACATAATGTGCTGACCCTCCTTCTTGTGTTTTATGCAGTGGGCTGTTGGTTGTACAATCACATAATCCGGAAATAAGTAAGTGGCAGGGAGTGGGGATGTTCTCTTTAAAGCTTAGCTGTCTGCCTAGCAGTGATGAGAGGTTTCAGTGTGAGGATGAGGGGATCTCAGCATATCCCAGTGCTCTTACTCCTGCCGTAGCCACTTTTCAGGGACAGACTGAATGGGTGCTGGCAGGTCTCCCCCTGTTCCTACTTCGCACTAGTTCACCTCGTCTCTCTATGGCAACATACACCTGTGGGAGTAATAGGAGCTGCGTGCTGACTGCTAATATTGTGTTTACCAGAAAGCACAACAAGCTTCTTATCACTGCACTGTATGTTTTATATCTCAGATATAAATGCAAATGTATTCCTTATGGGGTCTAAATAATTCTCTACTCTTTTTATGAAATACCAACCAAACCCCGTAGTGCTTTGATGGATTTGTGTACTACGTTCAGTGATGCTGCAGAGTGGCTCCGTGTATAATAACCATAATCAAATCAGTGCCAGTAAATATGTCTCTTGAGCTGAGCAGGCTTGGCATTAATGTCAAAAGTGTTGAGATGTTGAAGAAACAGACTAGATGATTTATTTGCTGAGGAAATCGCTGTCACAGCAGCCCTGCTCTCAGCTCTTTCCCTAGTGCCCAGTGGGCCAATTAGACCAGCCTCTAATCCAAGGTACAACACCTAACTATGCCACCAGAGAGTAGAAGCATACACAACACAGATCAGCTGCTGTCATGCACATTTCAGTCACTCTCCTGTTTGCCTATTTTGCATTCTTATCCGCCTCCCTTCCATCTTAGTTCCTTCTCTCCACTTTCTCTCCCCTGTGGTATCTGCCACACTGTGGGCCAGTCAGGCAGGATGGCTGCTCGGCCAGTGCCGTATGGTCGCTGCCATGCTCAGGTGATTAGGCCTAATTATGAAGACATTTGTGCTACACTAATTAACGAGCCTGTTGTGTTTCCTCTCAACCTCTTCTCTCCTTCCCTCTTATGTCCCCGCTTAAGTTCAACCTGTGGTCTCTCACCTGCTCCGCAGCCTGACGTATGCCCTTGCACTGTAGCAGCAAACAGATTGTAATCTTCACACTGTGGCTACACTCCCCCGACCAGGTGTTGACAATTAATTTCACTTCACCTTCATCAAGAGCAACAATAAATCTGAAATGCTCTGACAGTCAATCAGCATGCACTGGCAGTGTGTCAGATATGACAGCACTGATGTTTGACTCTGTCTTGTCAGATGTACGTCTGTATGCTTTCATCCAGTGAACCGCCAGTGGTGCATGTACATTTACAAATAGACACTCAAACAGACAGGATTTCCATGTACACGTAAAAAAGAGGCCTGATCTTTTCAATCTAGCCCATAATGTATTAGAATATCCAAAAGAGGCTTCACAGAAAGATCTCAATGTTCTCTTGTTGCTGATGGCTTCCTTGACAGTGGCACTATTAGCAACTGGTGTCAGGCTAAGGGCAAATCTGGGCGGGGATGGATGGTCTCCGGGGAGAAAGCGAAGAGCTATATGGTGGCTAGGGACGAGGGGGATGGGTGTCATATTGCAAGTCATCAAACAAAGCAATGAGATTACTGCCAGTAACTGGTTTTAATATCAGAGCTAGGATATTGCCAGAATCTCCACTGTGGCAACTTAAAAATGTCAGACATGATTTAAAAGGTTATTCCAGTGCCCAATGGGGAGGAAGAGACAGTCTCTCCTTTTCCCTTTTACTCCTTTTCTTTGTCAGCTGTTAGATTTTTATCTGGTGTATTATCTCCACTTTAGCCATCTTGTCTAAATTCTGACAAGTGTACCAACAGTATCATTTCTCAAATGATTGATCTGGGAGAGAAAAAAAAAATCAAACCATTTTAGACTCATTTCATAAAAAAAATCAATGCATCTCCTGTTTCGCTCCAAAACAACTATTTCAACTGGAAGTCTCAAGAAAACTCAACAATATCCTGCATTGATCTCATTGTGTGGTCTTTGTAGTCTCATTTTGGCTCTTGTCGTGATACGAGCCTATTGTGTTCCCTATGAGACTGTGCTATGATCTAAATTCATAGGGAGCCCTCAGTCCTGTTGTCTCCCCATGTTGTTGCCGAGGGGGGCCCTGTTGGAACCAGCTTTTCCAGGGGCAAGCTTTTGATACTCACAGGAACCATTAGATGTCTTGTTCAAGCACATTAGTTCCAGTGTTGACTAGGGAAGACTCAAGAGGACGGGGTGGACTGAATCTTAATGTTGCGCTCCGGAAAACCTTAGTTTGGCTTGTATAACAGGTTTAACTTCCAAAGTTGTGGCTAAGGTCAAAAAGGCTTTAATAACAGTGTCTCAGCTGAGCTTTACATTGCTGTATAAGTCTGATATCTTGCCTAGACAATGTTTTATGAATGCTCATGCACCTGCTCTCTTCTTCCCCACTGCTCCCACACATCTAGGCCCCTCAGGGAGGAACAAAACTGATATTCTTGGCACCCCACCCCACCCTCACCCTTCCACCTATACTGCCAGCCACCCGTCAGTTTCCCTCTCATCGCTCATTTTTCTCCAGTTGGAAAGCAAACAGGATTTGGCAAAATACAAAAATAAAATTAAAACAAATTCATGCATGGTAACAAAACCTCCTGCCATTACGCTACCAGCTAACAATCATCATCTCTTTCTTTTCTTTATAATCAGAGGGTGTCGGGTTTGTTTTTTCTTCCTTAACCCATTTTAAAGAATGTCTCTTCTTTAACACCTGCATTCAGTGAGTAGTGTGCCTTGGCAGCTGTGCCAGGATGTTTTTCTTGTTTAAAGCTTGATTTAATGTCATCTTCTTAATGGAGAAGTGAATGATACGAGGAAGCTTTTTGCTTCCTCGGAGACACAAGTGTATATGTCTGTGATCTGAGCCAGCAAGCTGTACACTGCACGTTCTGCTCTTTTTGTCTCCCATCAGCAGGTTTGTGGTGTGGCAAGCTGAAGTGGTGTATGCTCATTTACAAATTTGTTTGCTTCATAAATCATTGGCTTTCTTCATGGTAGATGTACTATAGAAGGGAAACTGGCAGGGAGTGAAAAAGTGCTCTTTAAGCACCCCCAGCTGCTCAGCTGTCCTACTCATACACAAGTGAAGACTGAGGCAGTGCAAATTGAACCAATCCATCAAATAGGGCGCAATTTGTTTAACCTTCTGATTCAGATATTTAATGGCTTAGTTATTCCATGTAGGAAAAAGGCCGCATATACTGTTCAGTCAACTTAAATAGTTACAGAAATGAATACAGGTACACAGATGCACATTGCATGCACGCACACATTTCGACTAATGCAGCACCATTAAAGGGAATAGAAAAGTGCTCCAGAGAAGAGTGCTAGACGAGAACCAAAGAGAATAGAGGAGAAGATAGTATGCAAAGAAATTGAGAAAAAAACGGTGTAGGAATAATAAAACAGTTTCTCTGGCAGGCATCCAGGCAGAGTGTGAGGGCAGGGTTCAGATAAAAAGAGGAATAGGAGACTTGGAAGTAAGCCAGTCAGATTTCACAGTTTTTTACTCCCCCTTCTCCACCCCCCCATTTATTGTCAGTGCCAAGATCTTTTGCCAGAAAGTAATGGAAACTCCCTTGTAGCTGGCGTTCAAATTGTGGAAGAGAAGAGCAGGTCTGCTGAAAGGCCATTTTTGATTCTCTTACATGTTCAGTATATATATGGTTTCCTGCAATAATCAAAGGAGATTCTCCACCATACCCTAAAAACCCTTTGACCAACTTGTTTTTAATGCATGACTCATACTTTAACTGCCCACTTTAGATGTCACCAAGCCCATCCTGTCTCAGTATAACTCAAAGTGACCCAGCAGATTTTAAGATAGGGTTTCTATGCTTTTCACCACATGTAGCCATTTTAAGTCTTAATGCCAAAAAGAATCCAAGGGAAGTGAGCATTGAGCAGGAAGGTCCCCAGTTTTTTGAGTGGGAAAGAAAATAGGCAATATTCAGCAGCAATCGCTGAGATAGAGACTTTCACTCCCAGCTGTGGAAGCTTTTTTTCTATAAAAAAAAACAGCAACAGACTGGGCAGCTTCCATGTGTGAATGTGAAAGTGTGAATGTGCAGCAGAGAGGTCCTGCAAAACAGCACGCTCAGTTGACCTTCCCCGTGTTAATAAAGGATTGAGAGGGGAAAAAATAGTGCATCATGCTTTTCATAACATACACCATTAACATGTAGAGAATTCATGTTGTGAAAATTGCAACCTGCTTGTGTGGTTGACATAATGCCCCCAGAATGACACAATTAAACCCTAACAAGCATGCCCTTGACACCCTGTCTTTTGCCCTCACAGCCTACTTCCAGAGCCCAGAGGTTTGTCTGAGCACCAAGAGGAAAACGCTGACATTGTGGGCTGCTGCTGTTGCTCGTTATAGCAACCTACATCTCAGAGCTGTCAGGAGCTCGCTCATGGTGACACGGGGAAATTGGACTGACTGATTTCTGGAGGGCATTCCCCCCTGCTATGCTCTGACCTGAAATACGAGAGAAAGTGCACTAGTCAGTGGACCATCACCTGCCTTGAGATACAATGGCAATTGTACCTTAACTAAAAGCAGCAGTAGCCAGTATTTGGATTTCAAAGTTTGTTTAAGAAAGAATCATACGGCTAAGCAGTTTTCCCCCTTTGCATTCTCTTCCATTGAGGCTGAAGTGAGAGGATTCTTGAGAGCAAGGGGTATTGAGCAAGACTCACCAGTGGAAAGAATTTATCAGCGATTAGTAGGAGATTGAATGAACTAATCCTTGGGAGCTACTTCAAGACTTCTCAGTCCCCTTTCCTTGGGGATAGAGTCCTGTCTCCACTAATGTGTTACAATCCACATAAACACACATGCTCCCACACACACACAAGAGCTCTTATTAACGGAAATACAAAAGGAAAAGGTGCCATCTTTAAACTCAGCTTTACAATGATGAAAACGTATTCAGATAAACTCATGTTCACGCACATTCACACAATGAATCACACACACTTATGCACTAGCCACAAAATCCTTTCTCCACCACCTGCTAACCCACATCCATAATGTTTTCCTCTCCCCTGCAGCTCATCAGGGATTAGGGAAATTGCCTGGAATGAAAGAAATATGTTCTTTGATGGCCCCCTTTTCATGCATATGGTGGCACAAGACGCAGCTGGAGGTTCTTTCGGGAGCCAAAGAAAAGGTTCAGCTGTGGAAAAGCCAAACAGTGAACGATGAGGCGTCGTGTCCCGCTTCCTCTGTGTTTAAAGATGGGCATTTATAGCTTGTGTTTTCAGTAGCAGTGAATTTACCCACTATTTATATTCTGTAGGGTAGTAATAGTATGGATTATGCATCAGTTGTCTGCTGGTGAAGCTGTGCCATGCTCCTTCAGCAGATGTTAAGTGAATTGGGACATCCTGTAACCACAGTTTTACATTGGTCTAATCTAATTGGCCTCCCAGCCTTCCGAGCTGCTGGAAAATTTTGCTGCGGTGTTGCATGATGCCGTTTACTTTTCACAAAGCGCACATGGCTTCCCCCTCAATTGCACCACATGTAGGCACCTCAGCTCATAACCAACTGGATGCCAGCGGCCTGATGGTGAGGGTAGAGGTAATGACCCCCTGTTCATGCGTGGGTGGGGCTGAGAGGGCAGACAGGAGTGTAGTTGCCTATAATTTACCCAGTGTGACTACATGTTGAGGGTTTCATCTGTACTTGATGGTCTACGAAAGCCGTGCATCCTGTTGGGGGCGTTGAAGGCAGGGGAGTTAATTGACTGGTTTTAGCAAGGACTGCCATTCTACACACAGAAGTTCAGGTTTATCACTGCAGGAGCATAAAGCATAAGACCTTTATCAGAGGTGTGTGAGGAGCATGTTTGTAACTGAACCTCACAGTCCCCTGAAAAGGATAATTACACAAAGAAATGTAAGTTTTATTTTTTAAGATGATATGCATGTATGTATACTGCCATGGCACATTTATTTCCACTGTGATTCTGCAAGAGTCAGCTTTAGCTTACATCAAGTTACTGTACTAACATTGTGCTGTGGAGTGATATACATTCAAAAAACTACAGAGAGCCTGCTCTCACCCTTTTCTTAAGGAGTTCATGCTATCATAAATTTAATCTGATGCTGTAAGTAAAAGCAGAGAAGAGTACACAGATTGACCAAGTTAAGGTCATCGTGTAAAATTACAGAAATTGATCTATCAGCTTAACCGGTTATGGGTCAAATTCAGTAATATTTGTCCTCAAGTAATTGCTTTTGGGATTACCTTGACTACGTATGTGGGTTCAACTGATGAAATATATTTCCTGCTTTTTAGATGTAATTACCAATCAGGTTTCCTTGTGTTTCATTTCAAACTGTTCTTTGCTCTCCTCTCTGTGCCTCCCTTTCTGTGTTTTTCACTTAAGGATAAACATACCACTTTGTGTGTCTTTCTGTGGGAACAACTTCGATTTTGGCTTTGTTTTAACCACAGCAGAGAGGCTTTGATCATTTTGAGATGGACTCTTATTTTAGGACTTGTCTGTTAATGATCAGCACAGCAGCAGATGTGTACAGCACATGCACAAAGAGTGGGGAGAAAGACGCAAGCTGCATGTGTGCAAATACCTTTGTTTTCCCTGTTGGTCCTTTTCTTCATTGTGGAAATTATACAATCGCAGTGGCTCTGTACCCTACAGTGGGGCTGTTTCTTTGCCCCCTCCCTAAAATGAAGGGAAAGCAAGGCTGAATTTGAAATGGACTCCCAGCTTGGGACTCAGGACTTTGTCCAAGAACCACAAGCAAACCGGAGTTACTCCTCTGTGGTCAGCCCAGCCTTGTAGCATCCTGGCACAGACCAGTGGCACAGAAATAACAGCAAAGAAAAGGGAAGTCATTATGGGGCTGTGTTACTGTTCACGTTGAATTATTATGATAGTGTCCAAAATAAACATGCACACCACAGTCCGTTGGTTTATGAGAAAAGGGAAAAATAATCAAAATTGAAAATTGAATGTAATTATAAAAAAGTGGCATCGTGTTTCCTTTGAAGTCTGTCATTTTCTAATTTTGTTTTAATTTCACTCTTTCATCCAGTTGGCACTAGGTCCCTGCATTTCTTGATATGATGATGGAGTGCTGATTATAGAAATGAAATGTGTGGAAGAGAGCTATTACAAGACTTTGACTTAATGGATCTGTGAAGCAATCAGAGAAGAAATGTTATGTAGAGTTTAGCACAGGAGTGCCATCCACATGTCCAGTAAATCATGCCCCAGTTCTGCCTTTTATTCTGAACTTCAGTCTAAGTGGCAGAGGCATAATCCATCAGTAACAGAGAAGCCAAATCCACACCCTACTGTGCTAATGGAGGGATTGTATCTTCTTAGTCCCACAGGGAAGTTGTGCCATATACCTTCCCATTGTGAGGCTAATCTCTGGTTTATGGGCCAGAGAATATCTTTGCAACCACAACAACTACTTTCCAAAATCTCTCTCACAAACCACACAAGGTCATATCTCAAGCAATTAACCGAGTTCAGCCAACACATAAGCTGCCTTCTCCCAGGCATTGAGAAGCGAAAAGCCAGCACTTGCATGGGGTCCTGGGATGGTGACTGCCCTGGGGGCTATTGGAATTGATTGGCTATCCTTACTTAGGAATGACCGAGCTTCTCTAAGCGCTTAGCATTCTGACCTAAGAAAGATGAGGTTAGTGTCCTCTTGGCAATTTCCACACAAATCCACTTCACTTTACTCCGCTGCAGCACTTGACTTCAGTTCACAGGTTCTATTCACTTTAGTTCTCTGTGCTCTGAGAGAGAGAAGATGCATGAAATGAGATTAAGTTGGTGGCTCTCCCTTTTCGTCTATCCTACCCCTCTTTTTGTTGTGGCGTGCCATAATACCCACCTCAGGGTCACAGCAGCAGAGAGCAGTTTGAAGGTAAATAACTATGGAGGGTAATGAAGTAGATGAATAATAAACGTGGGAGTGTGCCATGTGGTGCCAGGATTCAGGGGCAGCCAGGATCAGTGGGTTGTATGAATGGGGGCCCTGGGGTCATAGTCCACACACTTGGGTAGGTGCCAGGCAGCAAGATCACAGCAACAACAGGAACATCTGGATGTTCCTATATTACAGTCAGCATAGATCTTTATCTTCTAGGAGCATATCTTGATCTTCTGCTTAAATATAGTCTCCAAATTAGTGAGGATCAGGTTGGACTTTGAATCTGTTGACTTTCAAGATTGCATTTACATGGTTTTGGGCATGATAATCGTGACAATCACAGCATCTTCATTTCTTCTAGGCAATATAAACCAAAGCTTTCAGCATTTCAAAATCTATTTTATCATCTTTTAGTCAAGTAAATGTGACCCAATGTAGTCATTTTATACGCATGCTGCATTGTGGTGTGTCATTTGATGTTAGAGCTATCTGCTCTTTCCTTAGAGATACAGATGCAGTGCTTTCATCTATGAATTATCTACTCAATGATTGTCTGTGACATTTTTAGGCCATTGACAGCTGTCTAAATTTTGAACTTTAAAACCTCAGTGCAAATCTTTCTTGCCCTTTCTTTTTTACTTGATTTGAGATTTTTGAGTTGTTTTGAAGTTCACACAAAGAAGAGATATAAATCTTTTTTTATTTATGTGATAATGTGGTAAAGAATCCACATGCTGATCCTTGAGCGGCTGGAAAATAACAGCAATATCTAAGCATTTTGTTCTTAGGGGGGCAAAATGTATACACTCTACTAGCTTCCAGCTGGATCATATCTCACAAACACTATCAGCATCATTGGAGCACATCATTTATATGAAAATTCCTGCAGAATGTGGGTATTAGGTAAAATGCAATCCCTGTAAATGTATGGTGGAAGTGTGGAAGATGTCTTTGACAGCCATAAAATATAGAATAAATAGTTGTCTCTGGATAGGTCAAAGGCACAGTACATGCTTATTATTGGGTTTGGTTAAAAAAATCCAATAAATTCACACAGCCTGACTATCACTCCATGGACACAACATCTTTCAGGCCCACATCCAATACACAGCCCCTTTTTCTTTAGCCTGAAAAAGGATGTCAGTTCACGGGAATTTAAATTGTTTTTCTCGGCCTGAGACAATGAAATGATAACGGATAATGGTGATCCACGAGGCATAAAGAGGGAAAAAAGAAGAAAATGGTCAAGGTTGAGAGAGTAAATTTCCTGGGGTCAGAGGTCTAGGGATTAGCAGATGTTAGAAGGAAAGCTGGGAGTATGGGGTGATACAGCCATGGTGGTGGGGAGACGAAGGGGGCAGAGAATATGATAGTGGCCTCAGACATGATCCAGTAGTAACCCGAGGTCACCATTACTTCCGCTTAGACCTACATGAAATGCATTGCTTTCTTTCTTACTGGATGTTACTGTTGCTTTCTATTTGCTTCAAACTAACCAGTTCTTTTCTTTCTTTTTTTTTTCCATGTCTGCTCCTTGACCACCCCTTTGTCTTCTGCTGCATCCTGAACTAACTGTACACTCCACAGGTGAGTGAAAATAATTTAACTGAATTAAAATAGACATACTAATTAACAATACAGCCACTGAACTATCAACAACATACACAAAACCAAAACAAAATTAATTAACTGGTAGATGTATAGATCACAACTAGTGAAAGCCTGAGAAGAGCATTTACTAGATTAAGAACTAATGCCATAAAGAGGATTTTCACCATATGATCTTGCTCCTCATTTGACACACTCTAGCAAGGATCCTATGCAATCCTCTAAATCTGAGCTGTTAGTATATGTTCTGAAGACCCGTCTATGTGTGTTTAACCCAGCTGGGATCCCACTGAGTGCTGCTGAAGAGAAAATAAAATCGAGAAAATCGGCTTAATTGGCTTAAATTAAAACAGCACAGGAGAAATTGGAGCGGATGTGGTGTGAGGTTATCTGGAACGATGCACTTGTACAAATATGTGTGCGTATGTGTGGGAGGGCACCGCAGCACATTGTAAGTACTGCCTCAGTTCCTTCCTCTGGGTTGCTTGGCACCAGATGGCCTCCCTGAGCGAGGAGCAGCTGAGGAGTCTGACGAGCCCTCACGAGGCCATGTGCAGAGATGTGAAAGAGGCTCCACCTTTCTTACATGTAGCTCTGTTGGAAGGGGTGAAGGTATATGGGCCTTTGGAGACCCGTTAAACTTTCATCTGCAGTCGTCCTCCCACTCTACAGCTGGTTCAGCCCACATCCGTGGTCCCAGATAGGCCACGGCCAGGGTCACAACCTCTCTACAGCCATAAAATATACATCACTCCCACTGAAGGAGTTCCTCCAGTCCATTTTCCCATCCCATTATTCTTGACACGGTTTTCTTTGTACGCAAAATGATCAGGAACAAACTTGTTCCTCTTGATATATTCGTCCTTGTCTGGCTTTGTTCCACCTCTGTTCATTTACAGTGTGAATTCACTCCCACTTTTGCCAGAGAGCAAATGAAGGTCTTCGCTGTCGTTTCCACATGTTGAGTGTCGCACTCTGTTTCCCTCTGTATCTCAGTTTCTTAACAGCAAATAGCATTTCTCCTAGCCTGGTGTTATCTCCTCACTCCTCACTGTTGAGGGAGAAAGGGAAGTGATCCAGACTGGCTTGATCTGGTTGAACTTCTCCCTGATAGCAGCAAGTCAGGGCATCCTGGGATAATGTAATTCTCTCTGTACACTATTAGAAACATTGAGAAATAAAGGGAGCTCTTTATGGGGGGGGGGTTGCAGTCCTCGAGGTTGACTGATTTACCTTGCATGCCGTTATTACCATGTCTGTGAACTTCACTGGCGTAGGTTGTTCAGCACAGGTGGTTCTAGTCACCAGGCAGCAGTGGAGCATATACTGTATGAAGTGTCTCAATCCAGAACAGCATGCTGGCAGTTAACTGATAAAACTACAGCAGTGTGGTGGTAGAGCTGATGAGTCAGGAGACGTTTCTTCTTCAGCTGAAGTTCAATCTGCAAAAAAAACAAACAAAAAAAAAAACAATAAAAGTGAAAAGTCTAGCAACTATGCTTGACTGCATTCATGTACAACGAACGTGGGGTGGGGGGGATTTATGAAGTCTGGACTTGTTCTTACTTCACCCCAGAGGCTCATGATGACATAACCAGAGCAAGTGAGAAAAAGAGAGAGGAAATGACCATCTATAAACACAGCATGTTTCATCTGTTATGTTTTGTTTATTGGAGAAGGCAGAAGAAGTTGTCTGAAGAACATTTTTAACAGCCGTCTTCACATTTCTGGTCAGGTTGACATGCTGTATCGAAGCTATCCGAGTCTGCCAGCAGGGATTCGTTCAGACTGAATCCTTTGGGTGTGTGTGTCTGTCTGGGTGTGTGAGTGTGTATAGACTTCTATAATATGTGAACAAATTAATATGGATTTATATTAGGTTAATATTGAGGTTTATTGGTCCTAAATTTGACTTGTGTGTATAAATCATAGTTATGCCACACATATATACACACTGAGTAAGTGTGTTACACTGCAGCTGCCCTCACTTACACTCAAAACCAAAGAAAAATTAATGGGTTTTTCACCAGCTATGGCTGACCATGTAAACCTTTTCTGCTGCTACTATTATTAGTAATATAATAATGACATTTACATATTAATATATTTACACCTTTTCCATCTAAATGTGTAGTTAAGTTAATTGGTGACATATTCAGATCTGCACTGAATATGTATTTGCAAACCAATATATCATATACATATATGTGTTTTTATGTTTTTTTTCTCTGTATCTATTATTGTACAATCTACTGTATAATATAAAGCGCCTTGAGGCGACTGTTGTTGTGATTTGGTGCTATATAAATAAAATTGAATTGAATTGAATATTACCATGCATTATGTTTATGTAGCACACAGGAGCAAGAAGGCAAGAGATTGAGTGTCAGCTAGTCGCTTCTCATTTTTGTATTGCTCTTCTGTGTTACACTGCACTCCTTATTGCTTGAAAAAAGCTTCCTGTTAAGAAGATAGAAGGCAGCTCAACCATATGCTTGTTTGTTATTTCTGCCAACTTATGCCAGCTTTTACTGTTTGAATAAAAGTTGATAGAAGTAAATTGGAACTCCTGGGGTTCCCTTGTCTGTTTCCTGTAGCTCTGATTCCTCATCCGTCTCTGACGGATTGAGAGGGCAGGAAAGAGTCTTAGATGTGAACAGGTTTTCTCACCACAGCCAAGTTGCACTATGTGAACTGTGTGCGAGTGAACCCTGTCGAGACTGGACAGAGCAGGACTCTGTTGGAATGAGACCTGAGGATGACTTGTGCGTCACTGTTGGCTTATTTCCTCTCCCTTTACTGTTTAAAAGCCACAGACTTAGTGATGAGGCATGCTGAAACACACGATGTGGGGAGTAACATTCCTGACATTGTTGCCTCAGCCAGTCAGAGGTAATTGTTTATTTGAATATTCTGGTGCAAGACTGCTTCAGCATGTCAGCTGCTCAGAAACAAATTGATGAGCAGCGCTGTTGTGAGAAATTGGCTGATGAATGGAGCTGCAAGTCCCAGGGTGCAGAACTTGGCAGAAAAACCTACAGTTCATATGCCACAGTTGTATATACAGACTGCGTTTTTCTGTTACATGAACCCAAACTTCGTACTGACTCTACATACTTCCACACTTTGTTTACAGAGTTTAACCTGCAGGGTAAGGAAAGCACACAGAGAGTAATCAGCAAAATAGTCCGAATAAACACCAGAGACCTTGAATTGCCACATTTCTGTAATAGCTAACTACGCTACACCTGGGGAGAGTTGCCCACTGGTCTTTCCTTTGCTCTGACGGTCATGTACACATAGGGCGTCAGTGTCTGGCAAGGATCACATCAAAGACTGTTTACCCATCCAATAGTCAATGCAGACTGGGTGATGTTTATTTGGCCCTGGGCTCTCGTTCAGTTAATAGGCAGGGCTGCACTCTTGATGAATTATCAAAAAGAAAGTGCCACATTCCTCCTCTGATGGCACTTTGAAAGTGTTATAGCTTTTTTATTGCCTTCCTCCCTTAATGAGTAGAAGGGAGCCCAATTACCAGCAGAGGCCATCAGGTTTCATCTCCGTAACACATTTCAACCGGAGAGTATTATTATTGTTCATTAGGTTAGGGCCAGAATCTGCGTAGCTAATGAGAAAGCTCAGTAGCCAAGAACCCTCCTGTACACCAGCAAGACCACAATTCTATTAATCATAACATATTGCCTAATACTGCCTTGAGAAAGAAGCATAATCATCAATTATTATGTCCCTTTTCTTCTTCTTTTAAAGACGCATCATAGTAAGCCACACTGTGAGGAGTGTTTGTTTAAAGAGCAACTCTCAGAAGGAGTTGAGTCCAGTTGAGTACTGTTGAAAGAGACCTCTTTGTGTTTGTTGGCAGTGAGAGGAGATTGGGACTGTAGGAGGCCTGCCAACACTGCTGTTTAAGTACATACAACGTTACTGGGTTACTCCAGAGGGGGTGGGCGTAGACTCGGCAGGCTTGGATTAGCATGGGGCCAGAGAGCGGCAGCTGGGTGTTTCTGGTGGCACAGGATGGGGGTAGGCATGCGTTTATGTGTGTCCCTGAGAGGGAAGCATCGGGGAAGACGGTGAAAGAGAGAGCATAGAGAGAGCATGCACAGCCGCCGCTCAACCATTTTCTTCGCGACATTTACTCCTTTTCCTTTTGGGGCCATTTCTCTTTTATAGTCTGTGGCATAAACAGGGAACTGCTTCCCTGAGTGTAAGAGGGCTTCAGGTGAAAAACAGAAGCTATTGCCTCCATCATCATCCCCAGTGACTCACCTCATCTTCCAGTCTACCAGTCCCAAGTTCCCAATGTCTAATTAGCTCACCGGCACAGAACACAGGCAAAGTAATTGCGCTCAGTGTGGAAACTCAGCCCGTAGCAACCTGGCGTGTGTACACACAAGACTGCTCAAATAACGTGGTGCTGTGGCAGGCGGCCACCGCAATCTTCTCTCCTTTATTTATTCACTTACTCATCCATTGAGTCACTTAGCCCTGCTTGCCATCCTCGCTGTGACGCTTAATCAGATTTACCACGCAGTTAAGACTGTTTCAGTCTTCATGTTGTTCTCTGTGGCTTTACTGCGTTTTTATTTGAACCTGTCAATCGTTCTCGCCTCTCCTCATACTTTCTTGTTGCCACAGGTCTTTTTTTCTACTGTTTTCTTCTTGAGGACTTTTTTATGATAATCTTATAATCTGAGTCAAACATTCAGCTCTCTTTGATCCATTAGATACTCGAGAAAACTTTCTCACTTGATTGTTATACTATGTTTAGAAAGACTGCAGTTTGAGTCACTGAACGGAGGACCCTGGAGGTTGTCAGCCCTTTAAGCAAGGCTCAAAAAGTGAAATCCTATTTCGTACTGGCATGGGTTCACACGAATATTAGCAGATATTTATACAACTCTTTCAGTGTTATCACACAACCTTTTAGGGATTACAAAGAGTGGAAGTGAAGTGTACTTAGGAAATTGCATTGTGGCTTTGACTGTGTTTTGTAGGCTTCAGGGTTATTACAGTTTTTCCAAATAAAAGACCACAAATCCTTCAGACAAAAATATTTTTGTGTGGATTGCAGATTCAGAAGAAGACACAACGTGCAGACTTGTATACTCGCAAACACAAATACATAGGGGCTCAGTAACTCTTCTCTGAAATAAATGGAGAAACTATTCACTTCCCTCTAGACAGCAGTATTTAGTAATGTCACCTGGGGCAAATGGGGAGGGGTCAGGAGTCAGGGGGCTGAAAATGGACCCATCTAACCTGCACCATCGTTCATCATGATGGCTGGGTTAAGGGAGAAAGAAACAAAAGAGGAGGCTAGATCGGAGATGAAGACAGCTTGAGCATGGGGGTTCTCAGACCAGGTTTCCCACTATGATGGATAGAGGATGTTTAAAGAGTATAGTGCACTTGATGCTTGTGCGGCTGAAGAGCGAGGGAATAAAAAAACGAGGCTGAATGAAATGATTCATCACTAGTGAAAAGGTATTAGTTGAACTGAAGGACCAGTAAAGAGGGTAAAAAATGGGGAGGAGTAGACAAGGGGGGAAAGCGAATGACATAATCTCAGAGGTTTAAAGGTGAAGATTTGGTTAAAGAAGGGAATTAATGCCAGCTAGCAGATGGAGGATCTGCCAGGCAATGTTAAATAATCATGCTGAGTTTAAAGAGGAGTGGGTGGGATGGGTATTGTTTCGTCTTATCCCACCCCTTCAAAGTACAATTTTTTTCCTGCTGTCTGTCTAGTGGTGGGTCTTGGGTGTTACGGGGATTATGAGTTTTGCCAGGCAGGCTGGGGTTAAGATGAATCGTTGTCCTTTTGGATCCAAGATGGTCATTATCATTCCCACATGGTGCCGCCAGATAAAGCCCCCGAAGCCTTTTTGATTCACATGGGTTTGTTGTCCGTCTCATTTTTCTTTTGTTTCTTTGTTTTCTAAGTAAATGCAGCACTGCTTTATTCCACCTCTTGAAGCTGAGTGAGGCCCCCATAGCTCATTTGTAAGTTTAACGCATATTGTTTTTAGAGCTCAGTGAGTGATAGCACTAATAAGGGAAATAACATGCACTTTCCAAAATGCTGCACTTATAGCACTTATATACTTCACTTTTAAGTGAAAACCATGAGTCATAATGATTAAGCAATTACATTGTAACAAACAGCTATTTTTTTAATATCAAAGCATTTGTCATTTGTCAAATAAACACGGCAATTTAGTGTTTAATGTTATCGGATTTACTTTTTTTCCAAATGAATAGAATTACTGCGGGTGGTACTGCTGGTTTAATTGTAAAGTCAATGCGTAAAAGAGGATATTTGCAAAAAAGAGTTAGTATTCATCATCTTTCTCGTCTGCGGCATAGATGGTCCTTGAACAAGCACTATTTTTGTCCATAGCGAGACACAACAATACATGTGTTTCCATCTGTCGCCTTGGTAGCAAATAACAGGGTTTAAAACCATTTCTCACATGGATTCCCTTAATGGTTGTCTCTGTCTCATTCTTCTCCAATCAGAGGCCAGTGCGATTAGCCATGTCAGTCACGAATAAAAGCCCCTCGTATACAGTGGCTCTGCAGTTTTCAGAATGAAAAGACTTGGGGCGGGGGGACTCTCCAGTGGCAGTCTGAACACTGGAGACATTCAAATTCACATCCGCTTTTGTAGTGTCACTTCAATATTGTAGTATGGAGAAACATGTTGACATTCCTCTCCACAGGATTATTGTCAGTCTTTGTGCTGTCCATTAAGGCCACGCTACACATTATTCTGGGTAAATAATAATCCACCCAGGCTCACTGCATGACTCTCTCAGATGCAAATAGGTTTTAAATGACAAGGAGATTAAATGTCAGCTTGTCTGGTCAGCTCACTAGCAAATTTAGCTAGTCTGGACAATATCAGTTTAGAACAGTTTTGATCGGTATGTGAAAGCTGTCAGCAAGTGTTGGTGATCTGAATATGTGTGCTTATACTAGGTCATGCATGCCGATGCGAGGTGGTGTGTTGATTTTAAGGAGACGTGCTGTCCACTCTGTTATGCACTTTGCTGCAGCAAAGTGTATACACTACCCTCTTCCCATGTGCACCCATGTTTGCACAGCAGTGGACATGAGCCTTGGCTAAGAGCATCTAGGGTGCTATGATTAAGTATTAATTCAGGCATGTGATCGATTTCCTTCCAGCCTCTGAAAAAGCGCTGAGCACGGGGGGGGGGGGGGCAGTGTTCAAACACTGACTCGGATTAGTGTTCAACAACAGATCTTTTTTTTTCTCTTTTGCTCTGGGTGCTATGTAGAGCATTCACTGCTGAACTGACCAGACAGACCACATGCAGTTAAAGAATTATGTTCTCTTTAATCACCATCACGTGATGCTCTTTAATTTTTCCTCTCCAGACACAAAGTTGTCAGAAGGGTCACAGAATGTTACTGCTGCACACTCTTCATTTGATTAAAGGGAAAATGTGTTGTTTCTCTTTGATTGTAGGGCGAAACATATCTTTCGCTCTTTGCGAGAGTGGCAAACTAGAGATGCGTCCCTATCCCTTCACATCTCCCCCTAGCAGATCACTTGATCTCTGACCCATGCTCAGGATAGATTGACACTCATGCCACTCTGTCAGTGGAAAGGCCTTTCGAACCCATTTCTAACCCTGCAGGTCACCAATTAGGCTCTACGTCCATCATCCAGCTGGCCATCCCAGACCCCCCTTTTCCTATAGATGATAGCCTGCCACAGGGAGACCATATTGGTCCTGTCCATTTGTCTTCATCAGGAGCTATCGGAGTAGAGGCCTTCCTAACCCCAGAGGGGCCCCAACCTCTGCTCATGTCTCACTCACTGCCTCTAACTTTCCCTGAAAGGTCCATGCATATTCTTATAAACCATACCTTGAGAAGCACTTGATGGTCGGCAGAATGGCACCCTATTACAATGAAGCACTTTGTTTTTAGCATGACAATGAAGAGTGGGAATGGGGCGCAAGCAGCAGACAGCACGCTGAATAACGATAGCTTCAGAGGGGCCATGGTGCACTGAAGCGTTAGTAGGGCTTCGCCAGTATATTTCCCTGGAATTGGACAGGGTGAAACAAGACTGAAATGGCAGTCAGAGGTCAGTTAATGGGTCTGTCAACACAGCCAACATTGCGTTTGAGTTTACTGTTTTAGAAACATTTTCTACGGGGGTGTGTGCATACGTGTGAGAGTACTCGCTGGCCATCTACACCAGTGCACATACAGTTTGTGTGTATGAGGGCCTCCTTCCTCATCACTCAAATTGAATGGACATCAGGCAGCAGTGAAATTAGACTGTCTCTCCTTGAATGGTGGACTGTCACTGCTGAGATGGAAGCAAGGTGAGCAGTCTGGTCCCAGGGCACTTTTAGTGGAGGCCCATTTTGAAGCATTTAATGTTTGACAGACAGTGTCAAAAGCACGATGACCTACAAACAGCCACACTGTCTATAAAACAGGTGTGGCAAGGCCACAGCAGGAAAGTCACACACCCATTAAATCAGGGAAGCAGTTGCTCTTTATTTTGTCTGAGGGTCTGTATTTGGCACCATCTAGCTACCAAGTATCAACTAAGGCAATTGATGTAGTTGTATAACGAAGGGGCCCCTCTTTTTAGAGAAGCTTTGGATAGATAAATGTACATGGCAGTCAGACCTTCATGTTACTAAGATATGACTAAAGCTATGCAGGCATGCACATGAATTTGCACATGAATTTTAAGGTTAATCTCAAGACCACCCCCTCCCTTTACAAGCTCGTGATTATAAGGTTTGGTAATTACTGTGGAGGTAATCTTCATACTTTTCTGTCTCTCTCACTGTTGGCATTTCCCATCACTCTTTATGTTCCAGACATGTAATATATGACTGCTTTACTCCTTGTCTTTTTTTCAGACCTACATACTAAACACGTCTGTAAACATTCCTTGTGTTCATTTTAGTGTGCAGAAAGGCATACATGAGACTTAGAAACAGCTGGCAACACACACAGCATGTTGTGACTTTATGGTGATATTGCTCATGCACTCCCTGAAGCATCTCTTTGTCTGATGGCTAAGTGGAGTGAGGTTACAGTCTCTTATTTTATCAGGCTTTTACCACTCCTCCGCTTCCCTCTCTCCCATTACAGGTCATCCTGCAGCATCTCCCGCCGCTGTGCTTAAATGTTTAAAAGCCTTTTCCCCTTCAGCTTTACTGTTTGTTTATCTATTTATTATTTTACCATTCCCTTTATACGGCCGGTTATAATATTACTCTCGCTTCTTTTTCTTTCTTTGTGTATGACTTGTTTTTTTTCCTCACTTTGTGTCTGCTCTGATAAGTGTCTAGCCAGGTGCTTGGCCTCCCAAGTCAGTCAATGGTCCTAACACTCACAGCAGATCAAATATGTCCACTGAGTGCAGAAACAAAACTGTATCTATATCTTTTCTCATGCCCCGTTCTTAGCATGCCTTGTGATCCCCTAGTTTATACAAGGTCTGGTTGTCCTTGCAGATTTAGCCACTTTAATTTGCGTTTGCCCATAAATGCTGTGTTGATTCACGACCAGTAATTTAGCGTGTGGCCACAAGAGGAGTGGATAAGGCCTGGTTCCTGGCCATTAATACTGGAGCTGCACACGAGTGAGAGTGGAAAGTCCTCCAGACTCCATTGATTCACCGTCTCCATGCTGCATACTGATGCAAGTAGCCCTGCCTAATGCCCTAGTTCAACAACCAGTGGGTGGGCAGGGTGTTAGGGTTGAGAAAAAGATTTTCAAAATTGCCTTGGATTGACACAGATCACAGTCTACACTGAGTAGCCTTGCTGGTTGCAACTCCAGTTAGACCCCTACTCTCCAGAGGAGCGCTGAACTATAGAAAGGCCATGTTTTTTCCTCTTAAGTTTTCACCAGCTGTCGGTGACTCTTAGTCATCTCTCAATTGTCTGTTTAGACAGAAGGCTTCAGAACAAAGTGGTGGGTATAGCAGGTGTCTTCCAGCATGCAGGCTTACCTCTAGTTTATAATGCCTTAGTAGTACATTTGTAATTTCAGTCATGATGAAGATTAATAGCTCATTCCCATCAACTAATCACCGTTGATGTTCAGTGAAAACAGTCATGACCTTGATGGCTCAGTCAGACACCCAGAGGGTTCAAGCAACTTAACCCTGAGGGGTTAAAGGTTGACTAAAATGGTTAACAGAGCATAGAGTAACACCTGATCTAACCTCAGTGTGACCTGAGACCAAAGATTGACCACCAGTTGGAAGCCCAGCTAATTTGTCAGTTGGACTTTCCCACATTGCTTCAGCACACATGTGTAGGTGACAAGGTCATGAACACTATAAAGAGGCAATAGTGGCATCCTGCTGTGAATAGCATGAATAAAAATTGAAAATGCATAATGTTTTCTGGCAAAAAGAAGGGCTGAAGGTGTAGAACTTAAGTAAAAAAAAAAAAAAGGACTTACAAGGAGTTCAAAAGTCAAAGTGTTTCTTGAGTTATATCTTTTGTTGTCTAAAAGAAAAATAGACTTTAACCAGTAAGCTTAACAACAGATTCACTTTAAGCTGAGAAACATGTGCATATGTTTGTTACGGAGGCCCCTTTCTTCTCAAACAAAGAGTCTAATGCTGCCAGCTTTGTTGAACCCCTGTGCTCCAGTATGGTGGCTGTATGTGTAGCTGGCCTATGTGTCAGCGCTGCTGAGGCCCTGTCTCCTCTCTGGGGAGTCTCCTTCCACTTGCTCACTTTATCCTCCTGCTGTTGCTGCCTTGTGGGACACACAGGCACACAGAGCCCAGATTGAGCCACTCTTGCTTGGCCGTGCTCCATTCCTCCAACAACGCTAATTACATCTCAAATGGTAATAGATGAGGCCTCGTTAGCAGCTCTCACTCCCTTGAAAGATTCACAAACATACATCAGAGGGCCACTGATCGGCCTGAGCTGCCTCCTTCAAAGCCGGACTTCTCAGGGAGCTGGGGGCCCGGTTCGCTAATTACTCCTGCAGTTCCACACTGTTGCCCTGCACACCGCCTGCACAGAGAAGACAGCTCTTCTCGCATCACCGGTGCTATTTTCAGTTATGCCTGCCCTCAAACCCAACCCAAACTGCATAGGCGTGTTAAATCTATAATTCAATGATTAAATTAGTTCGCTGTCTATTTTTTTTCTTTTCCGTAAACCAGCTGCTAATGTAATGACATTGCAGAAATCAGTTCTCTCATAGTCACCAACAGTTTTAACCCCAATTATAGAAACTCTGGCATGTTATCAGATAGACAAAGGATAGTTCATGGGGAAATTCTGTCTCATGATCTTACCACACTGTGTGAACAGTTTTGCATAAAACAGATGTAAAATTCTGGTTCTTCCTTCAAGTATCTCATTAAAATACACGTCCATGTTTGCACAGTGTTAATATGCACAGAATATTGCATTTTTGTGTATATTGTTTAGTATTACAAGGCTGTATTTTGCATTTGCTACCATTGCCTTACCTGTTGAAAGCTGCCACTCCACATGATGTATCACCGTGAAGAAAAGCTGCTCTGCAAGCTTGTTAAGCTTGGGTGCATATAAGATATTGATTGGTATATACCCCTATGTGGCTGGATTCTCTTCATTGTTTAAGTGATTTAATTCCACAGAATCCCATTAGATTTCATTATCATTTGTGTTTCATTCGCCGGCTGCTGTGAAGGAGATGAAGTCAACAAGAAGATTACATGCCGCTCTAATTGTGGTGTGGTTTACAGTGTGCCTGTTTGACTGCATCGATCCGCTGCGAGAAATAATAATAAAATGAAAGTAAAGCAACGCAGGGAAGGAAGAGGAGGCAAGCGAGCAGGCCCTTGTTACTGAAGGAATGATGTATTGATCGCGTCTGACAGGGTACTGTGGACTGATCAATTCTGATGGGCAAGAGGAGCCTGTTAGGAGGTCTCCTGGGTCGTTAGGGTCACTCAGGCAACAGGCAATTTGAGAGAAATTAACTCATCAAGGAAAAGAGGTAGGTGGAAAAATGGAGGGTGTGCGTGATTAATCGAGATAAAAATGTGAGGATTATGTTGAAAATGAGGTGAGCATTTTCATTTCTGTATGAATGAATAAGTGGGCCATGAACCTCCTACTCCTTACCTGTTCCACTACGTGAATGGAACCACACCTTATCTTAATTTTCAGGTTTGCAACTGAAAATAGAAAGATGTAGCAATAGTGTCAAATGAAGTATTTGTGTCTGCTGTCCAGCATCCTTCCAAGGATGCTTTTCCCTTGTGTGCACTACGCCTGGTCTTCCGAGCTAATTGATAGCCTGTACATTAATTTAAGTCAGACATGAGTGGCTGCTATTAATGAAGGTAGAATTTGCTGTCCTGACAGTGAAGTGAGGGCTCACGGGAGAGTGATCTACAGCTTGAGGCACAGTCTAGAGGCAGATGCTGGAGTGGTGTAGAGTGAAGCAGCCATTACATTTCAAAAAGGTATTCACTGTGAGCTGCGAATGAATCCATTTTCACACTAAAATTGCCTCTATAAATTGGTCTAGGACCCATTTTCTGCATGTAGAGCAGAAACATGAGCAAAGTTTAACTCCTCAATTGCTTGGACAAAACTCACAGAGGATAATGACGAAGCGAGCAGCGGGGGTCACTCCACAGTGGCAAATGTACGATCGGGTTTGTTTATTGCTTTATATGCTCAGATCGATAGGTCCATCCACACTGGCACCCCATTTGCATTTAGCCTGCGTAATTGCTGGCATTAATAGCACACATTTACAAAGTATTGTCAGCCATGAAGTGATTATGGTAATCAGCAGACGGATTTGAAAAGGCAATTTTAAACTGCATTTTTTTTTCTCAAATGAGTTGATCGACTTCAATCATCTGAGTGCTCTGCGGAAGAGTGGCCATCAATTATCTGTGTTAATGACAGGTTTTTAGCTGGACAGGAGTGTTTGCACAACGATGTGACAACGCAGTTACACGCGTGTTGTTTTCTTCATGGGTGTCTGTTATTTGCACAATGCTGGAGGGTTATGTTGACATAAAACATGCAACAGTTACCTGGTGGGATCACACTTTTGTGGGCATGGTGAGGTCAGGGGGTCATCCATAGCAGAGTGCTTACATGTCACCTTTCTGCTATTTAAACTGAGGCACTTTGCCCCATCCCCGCGTCTCCCCCTTGCCCTCATATTTAATTCAGTAGCTGCCCAGAGAGCAGGACCACTGTGTCTGGGTGACTTCTCAAATGTTGTGCTAAAGCAGGGACAAATAATTTTGCCCTCCTTTTGACAGTATCTCTAATAGCTATGGTTTTACCACTGACCAAACACTCCTACTGACTCATTAATAAAGGACAGATATCAGAAGTGGATACTTTAGCCATCATTATTTACTTTTTGTGTTGACTAAGGGGATGAGGTGCAGACGTCCATGCTGAAATTGAGGAAGCAGTCAAGCATAAGCAGAGCTCCTGGCTCTATATTTAACGACCGTTTTTGGAGGAGGAGGATGCCTTCTTGTGGCTTGTTATGCTTCCCCCACATTCAGACCTGCTGTATACAGCTCTCCGTCCCTGCTATCGTGGATTCAGATATTCAGTTATTCATAGCTTGAGGCTGAATAATGAAAGACGGTGAAAAAACACTTCAGTCTGTTCCTCCCTCTGCCTGTCTCTCCCCTTCTGTCTCTTGACTGGATTTCTACTTAGTTCTTAAGTCCTATTAAAGAGGTGCACCTCCATCTCCAACTCACTAACATGGCATTTGATATTCAACAGCGTTAATGAAATTTGAAAATTAGTAGCGATCTTTGCTAATCAAAGATTAAGATATAAGACAGTGAATCCTCCTCTGTCGATTCACACAGAAGGCATCCTATATATCTTTTGACATGGTTTTTCAGCCATACAGTATGCTAGGTGGGAGCCTTGGCATTTTGACAGTGATCCATGCCTTCAAAAAGCCCAGAGTGATGCGGCATATGCATACAGAAGTAGCTCTTTTGATGGCTGCGGCGGAGCAGAGGCTTGCACAGCACGGAGGCTGCAATTGCTGCCACTCTGTTCTACTCTTTTATGTGGCTGTGAGAGATGGAGGTGTTAGAAGACATGCATAAGGCTGGGACTGTGACACTGCTTCATTCTTAAGTTGTGGTCACTTATTTGTTTATTTTATTGTATTGTATTTTTTTTGGTCCGACAGCACAGCTACATATTTTGAAGCAAAGAATAGACCTAGTGTTAAAAAACAGCCTTTATTTTTGCTAAATTGCATATAATACACAAGGACACACTTTGCTTACATCTTCTGAAAGCTAAATTTGATTATTTATTAACAGTTTTAAATCATAATTCATTCAGATCTTGTTGTGTAGTGGATCACCTCTGTTTCTCTGTTGACAGTTTGATTCTATACTTATTGGTGTTGATTAAGCCTCCTGTGGAGAGCACATTACCCCAGTAATTTATTCTCCATAGTTCTTATTTTTCCACTTGCACCTGCTTGGTTGTGTGTGTCCAGAAGGGGGCAGACAACCAAAAAGGCAAATCAATGTTTTGCACTGTGTTATCTGTGTGTGTAGCTCGAAGAGAACTGATAAAAGCGCACACACTAATTGGGTTTTACAGCAACCACAATCTCACAATGCTCTTTCATTACCCAGGGGACACAGTGTCTAGTTGTTTCTGTGTTCATACAGGGGGGTTACACCATGTGTGCATGCAAGTTAATGTTTGTATGTGTGGGCTTGTATCATATGTGATGTGCGTCAGCCCCCACTGATCTGAGACTGCAGTGCCTGCGTGCAATCAGGGATATCAGCGGAGGCAAGAAAACAACTCAAGTGGTGTCTTTAGCCGCACTACAGTGAATGTCCACCCCAACAACAGGGGTTCCTCCTAATGGCTCCACAATGTTGTGCTTTGTGGAGTTAGATGAGATTTCAAATGTCATTTTATCATCACAACCTTTCAAGGACCTTTTTAAATTGAAAATTAAATATTGAATTTGAAAATATTTAAAGAAAAAAAAAAGGTTATGTCAACCCCAAATAGTCACCTTTGTATGGCGTATTAGTTGGTGATTTTCAAATGGTTTAAAGTCTGGTGTTTATACTCCAAATGATGCATTTTTTATTGATTGTAATTTCCTAAAAATTTTAGGGAAAAAGTTGTGAATTTCTTTGTAGATATCCACTCCTTAACTGTCTTAACTATAGATACATTTTGAACTTATCAGCTATCGACTAAATGAAAGACAACCAAAGTAATCTTTGCACTTATTTGGAAATAATTACTCAAGTGGGCACAAATTGAACCCTGTCTTGATTTTCCTTAATAATGGCTATCTAATTACATGTTCCACACAGTAAGTAATTAGTGCTTATTGTTCAAAAAGTCTCAACTTAATTATTTTATTTAATTGTAATTTATTTAACTTAAAATAAAAATAAAATAAAGCTGCACTGATATTTCCCCATGTCTAAAATTGGTCTGCAATCTAGTCATTGCCAGCAAGTGTCTTTCAATGCCCTTAATGTTCTTTGTCTCAGAACCAGAGCACAGATTTGCATTTACTTGTTCTTGCTAGACACATCAGTGTCAAACAGTGGCAAGCATCCTACAGAACCTACATATTGTGTTGCCAGACTAAACCTTATTTCGTTCTGTTTTTACCAGTTCTTGCTCAGTGGGTTTACCTCATTTAATCATTTGCTAATTGCCACATTCAGTCAGTGCTGATTGATTACTGCACAGCAGCTCTTGGTTAATAGCATTGTGGGCCTATTGCTGGTCACAAACTGGATTCTCCTGTGTGGTCACATCTCTATAAAAAATGGGGACTGTAAAGATAAAGAGCACTGCATGGGTGAAAGTTGAAATGCATGTCCATGCACGCCCACACAAACACACACACAGTATCTTTTCACTGCTCTGTCTGTGCTGGAGAATGTTTGCCCTGGAGAGTTCTGGGATCACTGTGCTGTGCTGCTGTTGAGCCACTGTCTTGTCCTTGTAGGTCACTGGTGCCCTCCAACGATATCTTATCTCATCTGCAGTGCAGTCGATACTGTTGACAGAACTCCAAATAGCTTCTGATTAGAAGTTCCCTCATTAGCTTTGTTTCTTTGCCTAAATAATTAACCCCACATCCCCAGCCTACAGAGATGTTTATGGTACCAGCGTGGTATGAAGCAGTGCGGTTTTATCTCCCTTTTGATGGAGGAGAGAAATGGAGAGGCTGAGGAAAGGGAGGGTTGAGGGATAGAACGGGAATGGTTTAGACACACTGCTCTGCACTGATCCTGAGCATGGCAGCCAGTGGTGTGTTTCAGATTGTTTTCCATTTGCATGATAATATGAGCATGGATTGACTCACACAAACACACACAGACATTCACACATACACACACACATAAATGCACACCTGGGTTATTACATACAGACTGCTGCTTTATACAGGGCAGATTACCTGAGTGAGCATCCTTGGTTTTACTCCATGCCCTGAAATGAATGAAATTCTCACCATTAGCACACAGGTTACATAAGCCCGGTGTACAGGTATATCCAGCTGCACTAATGCTGTAAGCTGATTACAGATGGAATTAAGACAATTACTCCTCTGTACAACAGTTAATGTGACTGAGACAGTGGAAAAAAAACTAAACTAAACTGTGATATGGATCCTCTCAAAAATCCACAAAATAACACTGAAGAAGCTGTAACTTTATAAATCCTTTAAATGCTCCAGTAAGCTGGTTAATGTCAAACATCTAAGCATTGTTCATGTATTTATAAATGCAATTTCAGATTGCATTCATATGCAATTACATGTCAAGCATAAACATGTCAATTATTATGTGCTTCTTGTTGTGTGATATTTTTGAAATTTCTTTTCATTCGCCCCCTTCTCATGGTGAATATAAGTTTTTTTTTTTAAATTTGGTAAAGATCTTCACTTGTACTCAGGGTTAAAGGGATTAGATGCCAAAAGTTAAGATCGCTTTGTTTGTCTTTTTGTTTTTTACCATACTCAACAAACATGTGAATGTGATCATGTGAGGAAATGTATACCAATGTGTAATAGGATGTAAAGGGATAAGGTGATGTTTTTATATCCAAAAAACTGAAAACAAAACATATACAGGCCCTGACTAATCATTAAGAACAAAGTGAGACTGTGACCTTATTTTACATTGGAGTCTTTGGTGCCCACTTATTAATTCTTTTAAAATCTTCACTGTATGATATAAACAGCTGCTTGACTAGTTGGTCTTATGTCCTCAAGGTGTTAATTCTGGTTTTATCTCAGGAGCTTCAAGGGAATGTGCAGGAGAGCAATTTCTGCCATTTCAGTGAATTATAGAGTGATCATGCTGTTATTAGTGCTGTTGGTGCATAACTCTGCTGCGTGCAGGGCAACTGCTTTCCATACAAACTGACAGACTGCAGCACAGAAACTTCAAATGCAATTTGTATATGTATGAGTATGTGGTACTTAGGTGAGGCTAATGTAGCAGTGATTTGCTGAGCAGGCAGAGGCACTGCTACAATTTATTCCAAGTATTTAGATGTTATGTGCAGCATTCAATCATGCTTCAGCAGACACACATAAAACGTATTGGGGATAATAGTTGCGCTGGTTGTACAAAGGGGAGTTTTCGAATGCGCTGCCTAAGTGGTGAATTGCTTTACTCCCTCCGTCATAAACAGCGTACACATATATACAGTGGAACATGGAAATGATTAAAAAAAATACCTGCCCATGGATGAGGCTGTTGTAAAGGTCATCTCTGTATCCAGTTTAATTTTTGCTCTCCCTCAAGAGTTAAGATCTATAAAGCGATCAATAAATCTCTTTAAATGTCTCTGCATCCAGGCTGTGTGTGTGATTTAACACCCTGCCTCTTCTGCTTTCTGTTCACCTCACTGACAGACCTCAGCCTTCCTCTGCTCACAAATCTAACTGTATCACCTCCTGCCTGAGCCATCCACATAGAAAATGGTCAGACCTTTACATTTGATGGATAACAGACCTGGTTCAAAGTCCTCTGGAAGGTTCTGATTCAGAACCATCAGATGATTCCTGATACAGAAAATGTGTCACCTGTGATCTACAGTGGGGAACAACGTGTCCTTAGGTGTGGGATTCTTACTTTCAGGGAGTATTGATTGAAGGACAGATGATCTGAAGAGGCCATTAGGAGGATTGAGGAGGGGAGAAAAGGCAAGGGAAGACTGTGATGAACATGCACCCCTCTAATCATTATGCCGCGTCCAACACTGCCTACAGCATCAACCTTACATGCCGATCTATACGCCGTAAAGTAGAATTATTTCAGAAGTTACAGCAGCACTGTGAGTGTTCTGTTCAGTTCATTTAAATTCTTGTTTGTAGCCATTTGCTGTTACCATGTTGCAGGGCTGGCTCTGCATCTGCACCAATACACACATGACTGCACACCACTGATGGGTGGGGCTCTGTCACAATGAGCACAAGGAGACACAATAATGGCATACATGCACAAACACACCAAATTTTTTACAATGTCTCCTAGTATCTTCTTAGTCCAGGATGTAGATTGGTGTCAAGGGAGGACAGCTGAGTATAGTAAACTGGGCTATCTACAGCTGTTGCAAACGCCTCCTTTCCTCCTCCAGCTTGTCCTGCAGAATGTTATGAAGCACACTTGCACTTGGGGCTCATCAGGCCAAGCTAGATAAAAGCTGCTCAACTCCAGCAGAGAGCTTAATTAAAACGGGGCTGCCATCGCAGAGTGACACCTTTTACAAGCTCCTAACGGCGTTCTGCTCGCCGTTACTGCCAATCCAATTATAGAGCAAAACAATAAAATAGACACACAAGGAGCTGCAGCAAACAGGCTGGCATAAAGAGGAAGACAGGGATGCTGTTAAAGGTTTTATAAAGATTTGCAGAGTGGACATAGGTCTAGACTGCAGAGGTTTCCTTTTTCACCAGAGATGCCGATGTAAGTATATGCCACACTGGATAAGAAACTACTTCCGTGTGTGTTTCTGTGTGCATGTGCACACTGTGTCTAAGGTAGTTCTGCACTGTTCTTTCAGTAGGGACACATTTCAGCAGCTTCCTGGGATTATATTTCCCTGTGGAAGGACACTACCTCAATGTCATCAGGCCAGAACTTACACAAATATGCTGAAGAGATGCACACACAGCACCATTATCATCGCACAGTACCCACAAACAGCATATCAGATGTTCGTTTTTTCAGGGCCAGCAATGGAGCTACTCTTTCGGTTCGACAGCGTGTCACAGCTGGACTTGTGACATCTGTTACACTTGAACAGCTACATGGAAAAAAAATCTGTGGGGGGTAATACATATTAACTCTAACCCTGCAGGTAAGAGGGGGTGATGGTGAGGATAAAATGTAATAAGATATTCGGTAGTATAGAAGGAGAAGATGACAGGCAAAAGATGTATGAATTTTAGTATTAGAGCCTGAGCGAACTCTGGAATTCAATTTGTATACTGGGCACCTTGTTTTAGCGAATCGTATCCCTGATAAGAGCTAATGGAGTCAGTCTCAGCTAGTGATTGGGAGCCGCTTAACTAAGTTTGCTTTTCCAATTGTTTCAAAATCCAACTTATGACTCACTCCATGTCATATATACCGAGATAGGGCTGATGCAATAGGAGACTGATTTCTGCTGGAGGAAACATTAACAGGGGCATTTGCCTGCTGCAATACTTCCGCTCTTCCTTTTTAGCTTCTCACTTTACTTCCTCTCTACTCTTGCTTTACCCGATGCAGGAAGCAGACCCACCTGCTCAATCATGATGCCTCACTACCTCTGTCCGTGCTGTCTCTTTGCTGGAATTGGCAGAAAATCAATCCCACTCTCATCTCCAAACCCCCCACCCTTCATCGCGTTCCTCCTTCACGTCTCACTCCCCCTTCTGGCTGCAAAGTGTCCATTCTGGACTGAGCACAACCATCAGCACAACATCATGCCTTATCAGAGCAGGCACAAAGGCCCATGGGCACATTGTTCATCAGTATCAGCCAGCTCCAGTTTCAGCACACTGCCTGCATCTGCCAAGCCCCCCAAACACAGTTATGACCATAAACAAGACAACAGACTGAAAACTGGAGCGGCCACCAAAATCTTTTTGGGGAAAAATGCATCTTTAATTGTAGTGCCTGTTAATTACGGAGTGCTATGAGAATGGGAAAAGATAGAGATGAGGATATAGCCCATCATCATTTATTATGTAAATGTATTCCATTTGAGACACAATTAAGTGATTAGAAGGCTGTCGCTCTCTGCTCTTTCTTCTCCTTGTCCTCACTTGTCTTTTTCTTTGCTTTTCAGCATATTACTGTAATGAAGCCATTACTTCTTCAAGTGAATTTTAATGAGTTTTTAAATAACATTTTAATGAGCTATACATTACCATAAAGCATGGATTAGGCTAAATTGAATTTTGTGTGTGTGCGAGCGTGTGTGTGTGTGTGTGTGTGTGTGTGTTAGTATTGTTAAGGAAAGAGGTTCATTAAGAGTTAATTATATTGTTTCTCAGGAGCCACACCACAGATTTTTCTTGGCCTCAGATTTGCCCACTGTCCTCTTACTGTCATTACTGTGCTGCTCAGGGGCTTGTTAGGCCAAATTAGGGGTGCTGTTTGAAAAATTAGCTTTGATTGGGGCTGCTGTTTAAATAAAGATATTTGTTTCGGCTTATCTACTTAATCAGAGGTCGAAGCTCCATATGAGGCATGAGTGTGATGGAATGCGCTCTCTTCATTTACATTCAGCCCCATCTATTTAGTCCCTTTGTACTCCTCACCACCTCTTCAGTTTGACCTTGATCAGGCATCCTCTCGTTATCCCCTGTTGTTTTGTGTTATGTTCATTCTTTTTTTCTCAGTGCTCTCACCAGGGCACAGGAGCACTGTCTCTTTTATTCCCTCCGAGGCTCTATTAAAGATCCACATTTCATACGGTATCCCCCCAACTATAATATCACTGGCAGCCATATGAGTCTCTTTACTTTCACTATTTTCCATATTCCGCGAATCTTATCTGCGAAAGTGTCAGTGTTATTTACAATCCCTTAGCACAGGATTTGCAGATAGGGAGAATGGTGGTGATCATATCAGACTTGGCCATGGTCCGTGGAGGATGACTGGGTGTGAATGTATACGGCTTCATCTGCAGAACCTCATCTGCAGTCAGTGCAAAGAGAGAACACTGACAAGTCAGTGAAAGTGAGTGTAGGGGGCAAGATGCAATTCATTGGACAACACTGGGATTGGAAAAAATGATTAACAGAGAACGCAGCAGAGTGACCCCTGATGATGGAGAGAATAAGGCAGACAGAGAGATGGATATTATTTGTGCTAATGATGAGAGTCTCTATCAAGCTCTCAAAGGAGGCACAGCCTTGGGCATGGCCAGACAGTCATATTTTCGCAGCTGTTTCTGTGGTCTGACCTGCAGCCCCTCAGTGGAGGGATATAGGGGATATGTGCGAACCTGCTGTTTGCCTGCCTGCTGAGGGGGTAATTTCTGCATCTGGATGAGGGGCAAAGGTTAGCTCTGGCCGGTGGGAGGGCAAATGAGCGAGTCAAACCTGGAGAAAAAGCTTGCATCCAGACAAATGGAGTATATCTCCTTTCAGTGTGGTATAATATAGTGTGGCATTATCCTTCTCCTGCCTTCAGCATCAACAGCAATACAAAACATCAATGACAGTACATACAGTAGGTTTGCTTTGTCAAGTGAGATATATATTGTCTATCTTCTCTAAGGGTGGGATTGAAAGTGGTGGCATTGTAAAAGCACTCTACCAGATGAACCGCAAAAACCACTCAAATGAAATGATATTATAGCTTGGAGCTACCTCTCTACAGCTCTCCTAGTTTGTGTGTGCATGGTTTATTTTCTAATCAGAGTGTGGGTGCCGGGGTGTGGCCCCAGGCTTCTAACTGTTGTAATCTCACTGTGCGTTTCTGAGCCCCTGACCCAAGAGAATATCTATGAAAGCACGGAGGGTCTGTTCTACCATTAACGGGGAGGGAAGAGTAATAACAAGCACACAAACATACAAAAATATTCATATTTGCAGTATCACAAAGAGATATGAAAGCCGGCGGCTTTTAAGACTGCTTCACAGTTTGTCAGGGTTGGTGTGTAGTTGTTTGTGTATGTGGGGAGCATCTATCAAGGTGATGTGAATGTCAGAAATAGGTCTCAGACGTCTGTGGTGTTGTGGCAGTGAGCACAACCTTTGTGAACCAAACCAAGGTGCGCTCCTGTAGGTGAATGTTTGTCGGCACTTATCTCGGTATGCAGGCTGGACGCTTCAGTCAAGGCTCCCCACTAATCTTTCTGACAAGCAGTGTCACCCTCCAGTGACTAATATCTTAGGTGGAAGAAGAGGGGGCACTGCACAAAATATTTCCCCTCATGCTGTCCTTGCCCTGCCACCCCTGTGCTACGATGCTCGTTGTGTGAGCTGTCATCTATCTGCGTCCAGCTGATTTTTGTGTGCTGAGTCTATCTTAGCTAAAAACACGCCTGCATATAGACCTTTCTAATGGTTGCTGGCATCGGCCTCTCCTGCCAATGTAGCACAGTCTGGCTTACAAAGTAGCTGTGTGGGTGTCTCCTTTGTGTTTTTGTGTTGGCAAAGACCTCCACTCTCAACCCGTTGGCTGTTTTACAGCACAAGTTGCAACCTGACTCCCTCCCCTTTAAGTTGGAGGTGTTGAAACCGTGCCAGCCGAAAGAGCTGCAAATTTGCCATGCTTTGCCCCCTGCCTGATGCTCTTTCATTCAAATCAACCCACTCCTCTGATATTTAGGAAATAAATAAATAAATAACACACGAGCGGGAAAGGCATATTAATATTTTTCAGACATGGGTTCTTTTTAGCCCGCAGCCAGATCGACAGATGTAGCACTAGTCAATAGAGGGAAGGGAATGTAAAAATATATAAATATTAATAAGCAAGTAAGCGAGCGAGCAGAGTTTGTGGCTTCCTGGTACTTCATGGGAGGTGAGGTTTTTCGGCTGAAGAAGAGCTGAATGTTTCAGGGGAAGAGAAAGGTAATTACTTCACGTCTGTTGGCTGATTCAGGCCTGAATGCCTACAGGGCCTCAGAGTTGGAGCAAAAGTTCAGCTTCTGACAGATACATACAGACCCACCAGTCGATGTTAAGGTACTAATATAAAATCATTCCCTCACAGTAGCAAGCATTGTTCCACCCATTGCATTGCCTCTGGGCAAATGAAGCCATGGTAGAGTTACAGGCTGAAATTGTAATAAAGAAGGGCAAATGTTAAACGGAGAGGATGAAAATCTGAGCTGTAGGTGCTTTTTAACTGTAGGCTGATGACCTTGATGACTGCAGTTAGGATTAGATAGTTTACCAAAGTGTATTTGGGTTGGCCCATCCTCTCGTTTACTTAGTAAATGTGTCTGGTGAGTATTTTCTTGGTATCAGCAAGCCCCGAACCTGCACACAAAGCATAATCCTCTCGCCAGTGACATGTCTGTTTATTTGCTCCTAGCTGTTTGTAACCTAATGTTTATCCTGCCTGCAACAAGTGCGTGTGTGTATATCTGTTGTTCTTTGTTTGCTGGAGTGTGTGACTACTCTGTTTTTATTTATTTATTTTCCCATTTCTATTCATCGCATATTTATTTAGATTGCAGTGCAGCGATGCATTTACTGTGACGTACTGTGCCGTATTAGATTAGATTAGATAGCGTGGCACAAGCACCGTAATGATGCACCTAATGCGTGTTTCTTTTGTCACTGTTCTGTTTCAAAGGAAATTGATTCTGACAAAATCCCATGGGTGCTATCAGCAATGAATGGAAAGGAGCAATTAAATCCAATGTGATCTTGAAAACAACAGCCTATGTATGGTCCAAACCAGACTATGATTTTAAACAGCAGGGCATCTGTTTGTAATGCAAATACAGAGAGCCCATTGGTGGTGGCTGTTCTAGCCACACTGGTTAGGGGGACCGGCACACTGGAGCTTGCTAATTACCTTAGCTTTTTAGATTAGAGGTCAGCCCTGCATAAGAGAGAGAAAATCTCTATCTCTGCCTACTCTGTATTCTCTCTTATTACCCCTGTGTAAAGGTTTCATTTGAATTCATGTCACACTAAAGTCCCACTCTATACCCCTGTGCATCCCCAGGATAATTGGGTTGAAAGCTTCCTCTATTCCTCCACTCTCCTTCCCCTTGGTCTAAATAAATAAATAAGAAGACAATAGCTTTGTGGCTTTCTGTAGATAGGGTAAGAAAAGTGAATGAAGAGATGAGAGAAGCCTGGAGTGCAGGGACCAGTTATCCCCTCTTATAATCCTGGCGCTCCCTGCCATTGTCCCTTGTGCCACATGGAATTTACATAAGGACCTGTGGTGCTGCCCTTAATTCAGCCCTCCTGAAGATTCTTCAAATATCTCCCAACAAGCTCAGTGCTTTCATCAGCAAGCTTAGTCAGTCATCAGAGGGATCGTGTCCCTCACCGCTGCACTGATAGTTACACTGCTGATACCAAACTTCCTAAAGTGCTACTCCAATTTATTAGATTTATTAAAGCCTGAATAGGGAAAAATAGTTTCATTTCACACATCAGGGAAGCCCCAGCTATTTTTTGAGTACATTAGGTCTATGTTATTTTCATTCATTCATACGGTAGGTGTGTGTTCTGAATACATCAGTGACTCAGGGTTTAATTTCTCACAGTTAGTTTGGCATGATTGTGCTTTCATGTTTGTACTTCGGTGCTTCTTGGTGTGTTTCACTGTGACAGCGACTCCCCTTGTTTGTTAATGAGCTGCTGTTGTGTGTTTCGCTGAACACTTTAGAGGGGGAGAGGCTATCCCCGCTATGGCGGGCCTACCTGAGGGTGATTAGATGCAAGGCCACAGTTGTTCAATGGACCACCCACTGTTTTTGTGTGTTAGCACATATGTGGCTGTGTGTAAGAGTACATGCCGAAGTGAAGCGCTGTTGCACCCCTGTGAGCTCTCACAAGTGAGTGACACCAGGCTTTAGGGCATTCTGACTCTGTTTGTTCTGCTCCCTCCACAGGGACCTCCATTAGCTCCAATTAGCTTTCACTTGTGCTCTCCCAGTCAGATGAAGCTGTGCATCCCATTTAAATAGCCTAGATAACCAATGCATACGCTCACACTATGTTGTGCAATTAACATAATACGCAGAAAGGCAGTTTCAGAATGGTAAGCTGGATTTCATTCAGGCAAATGAAAAATCCAGCCAAACCGTATCTACTAACACTGTACTCTTACTCAATTGGCTGCTCTTTTTTCCCCTCAGTGCTGAGAGATGACTTTCGACAAAACCCTACGGATGTAGTGGTGGCAGCAGGAGAGCCAGCAATCCTTGAGTGTGTCCCTCCCAGAGGGCATCCTGAACCCACCATCTACTGGAAGAAGGACAAAATTCGAATTGACGATAAGGATGACAGGATCACTGTGAGTATCGTAGCTATTTTTTTTAATAACAAAAAAAGAAGAACTATTATCAGTGTCTACTGTGAATGTTGCTATTAGTGTCTGGGAACACAGGAAAGAGCTTTTGCTTCTGGAAATGTCTGCCACTGAGCACAGTTGGCTGGGCATTCATGTGTTTGAAGCCAGTGAGGGGGAAAAATGCTGCTTTTGTGTTGTCCAATGATTTGACAAGGACAGAATTCAGATGTGTAAAATGTACAAGCTTTTAATTTATGAGTTTTTTAATCTATTTATTTATTCATTTTATTTTTTTAGATTCGAGGAGGGAAACTAATGATCTCCAACACAAGAAAGAGTGATGCAGGCATGTACATCTGTGTGGGCACCAACATGGTCGGCGAAAGGGACAGCGAGACAGCACAAGTCACTGTATTTGGTAAGGATTGCTCCTTCAGGCCTCCTGAAATTTATCTTCTCAGTTATTTGGCAGAGTGACATCCATCCATGTTACTGTATACTCCTGAAAAGAAATACATTGAAGCCAAGTTTTCTCAAAGCTTAATAACAGTGTTTCTTTTGCTACACTCTCCCATCTGAGTTGCATGCAATCTGGAGCACATTTTTGTGTTGCTCATTAAACTGTCATGAGGTTATAAAGAGCCAGAGTGAACGGTAATAAATAGGTTAGTTCAATAAACGCCAGTTCTTATATTTCCAATAAAGTTACAGGTCCATTTAGTGCACTATTGCTGTATATTTGTGCCTCACGGAGGAACAGAAATATCAGATAATGAACAAAATATGAGTAATTAGAGGGATAATTATATAGGAACTGGGCAATGTGAGAAATAAAGCAAAGCCAAATCCTAACATAATGAAATTGTGCTTTTTTTTTGTGCCCATGCTGCAGAGAGACCAACCTTCCTCCGGAGGCCAATCAACCAGGTGGTCCTGGAAGAGGAAACGGTAGAGTTCCGCTGCCAGGTGCAAGGAGACCCCCAACCCAATGTACGCTGGAGGAAAGATGACATTGATGTTCCTCGTGGGAGGTATGTACTTTTACCGGAATATTCTCCAAATGGCAGCGCTTTAAGTAATGAGATGAATATAAGCAAGCAGTTTAAATTGCATGTGTGTGTGTGTCTGTCTGTCTAAATGCCAGCTTATGTGTTAAGTTCTAATGTGAAAGACTGCACTTACTGCAAAGGCACTAGTGTCAGTCTAAGTGATTGTTTCAAACTAATGATAACTCACACTGCCAGCTCTCACCTGGTGTGGCTGCCAGGGAGCAATAAATACCCCATTAGGCTGTACACAATGCACATTAACCATTCTGAGGAAAAAAAGACATTCTACCTGTCGATGCCAAAAAAGTCAGGCAGTGTCTCATGTCATGGACGAGGTCTGCATGAAGACAAACAGATACGGAGCTAAACAATTAAATCTGACTGACAGGTAAGTGGGCACGGGATGCTGAAATGTAGACATTTAGAGAAGCAGAAAAAAAAATCTGCCAGGTTGTGTAACAGACAGGTAGAAACCGATAGAATGACAGGAGATACAAAGAGACAGAGTATAGCAGCTGACGTGACCCTCAAGTGTCTATGTACAGGTGCAGCTGTTCAGGGGAATTCTTGGCATAGACACCAGAAACCTGGAAGATAATCATTACCTCCTATACACGTTTAACCCCGTTCAGTTTGTGTATCATCACAGACATGATGCACACGTTTACTCACACTTGCAGAAATAGAAACCGATGTAAGGAAAAAGCAATAAAAGTCTACAATTTGGAGAGAAACTCTAGCACCACTGCCAACTTTAGGCTATCTGACTTCCTGTAAAAAGCCACTGACGATATAGTGATACTGTTCGTTCTGGGTCCTGCGTGTTGGCCTGTTTCTTCCCATGAGTCACTTGACTTACAGTCAAAAGCAGTGTCATTGTTAGAAGTGGACTTCAAAGAAACCGGTATACTGTCCCCAGCCAGCAGGCAAGTCACACACTGCTTGGATCACCTCATAACACGTACACACAGTGGACCTGTCCTCTCTCAAGGCTAGCTGCAGAGCTGAGCGTAGGCGGGTTGTTTGTGTCTGATAAGGATTTGGTTCACTGGGCAGTGGGACATGAGCTCTGTGCCAAAGCAAACACATAAAAGTATTTCACTCATGTCTTTGATAGGGAGTTGGCTCTGGAAATGAGTTCATTTTGTACACTAATTAACAGATTTATAACGGAGTAGGATGAGTGTCATGTGCCTGCGTCCTTGCTAACTGTTCCATCCCTTTGAAGTTTGGCCTTATTTGGATACGATGCACATGAAAAAGATAATGCCAAAATTAATAAGAGATAAATATTGCAGTGTTACTAATTACAATATGTGAACGGTTGTTTTTTCTTGCTATATTTAATTCTCCCAGTTTTGCTTTGAAGCAGAAAAACAACCGTGAAGACAGACGATATTTTAATTCTGACATTTTCTTCTGCCTTTGTTGCCTGCCAAAAAGAAGACTGCATTGTATATTGTTAAGTGACGATCTGTTCCTGCTTTCTCTGCTGCTTATCTTCACTTAATAAACATCAAACAGAACTCCTTTTATTCTAATTAACAGAAGAGTGGTTAACATTCTCACTCAGGACTAGTGCCTAGTTTGCCTTTGGGCCACTCCAGCTGTATCGGTATGGGTTTCCATCACAGGAATGTAGATGACTAAGGATCAAGTAGTTCTATATGCAGTGGGAAGTGGTCTTTGATTGCTCTTTAACCGAAAAGGTTACAGTGTCCTTATTATTATGATAAGCTGTAGAAAGAGGGAGACCTAGCAAGGCCCGTCCTCTTTACCATTAAATTGTTTTAACTTTGCTGGTCCCTTTATGTACCTGCATCTCTATGTGGATGTCTCTGTGTGCTTCATTTATACTAGGAAGAAGGGAAATGGAGCTTCAGCTGAGTAAACAGGTTGTTAATATGCTCAGTGGCTCCAGCAGCCTCCCAGGCAGCCACACACACACACACACACACACACACATTGGCACATAGACATAAAGCATGCCAGGATGGCGCTGGCTTCGGTCTCTCTGTGGGATAGAAAAGAAGATAGAGACAGAATGGTTTCAATTAGAGGACAAAGACAAATGTGATGCTCGTTTACCACTGTTTGGGTATTTTACTGTGTTTGCAATAGAAAAATAAATAATTAATCACCAAACAGCTACATCTACTCTGGGATACTAGTCAACAGCCCTTGATAGTGCAGTGTAATGAAATAGGTCAACTCTTCTGTTGTCGTGTCATTATACAGTATGATACTGAAACCCTTGTAATCTCCAAGTGAAACCTTTTAATTTACAGTCTGGCATATGTCAGAGGAAATAGCCTGAAACTGTAAATTTAAAGGTCAGAGGACAACAGCTGCAGTATAATGATAAAGAATCCAGATATTCCTTTTTCTTTTAACATTTACACTGAGTCTTGATCTTATTCTAAGTAAGATGAGAATTAGGTAAATTTATACACTTGTTATCTTTGGACTATTTTTTATTTTTTTCCCGGAAAGTCCAGCTCAGATAGAACTGATATTCCTGATGAACACACAGTTGCACCAATCCTTCTCTGCTGAATCCCAGAGAACCATGATCTGTAAGATGATAGAGTTAAATACATTACATGTGTTTACCACACATTAAATTACTTATAGGGTGGTCACTTTATCCAAACAAAAAGACCAAAACAATAAGCTATAGCTAAAATGAGATCAGCCCATCTTTCTCTAGTTATGTTTTTCCTTTTGTTCTTTATCATCTGGGCTCCCAGATAGGAGTGGATTTTGCTGTCAGGTCAGAAAAAAAGAAACACTTCCACTTCCTCTATTGTTACACAGAAATTCAAACAGTGTGCTGAACTAATTAAACTAAATTTCAAGGTCTCTCTTAGGACAAGACCTAAATTATGAGCAAACCATTAGGTGTGCTGAAAAACAGTGGGTAATGGGGACTTTAATTATTACCAGCATAGGAGAAGAAAATTAACTTAGATGTGCTCCAGGTGGGATTAAAACCACTGACCAGTACATGTAATATTACAATTATCCAACTTCCTCTTTTTAAATGTGTTTCAAATTGAACTTTTTTTTTCTTTTCGTCAACACAAAGCATTTAAGATTCAGCTCAGATGGAAAAGCAGCATGTCCTCTCCAGGAAAAACCTCTTGCAGATGTCTTCAAGCAGCTGGATTTCTGCGCCTAAAATCCACACAGTAGTAGAGTCACCCATAATTTGTCAGAACTGACATAATTCTTATACATTTGTTTACGCTTAAGCAGTTCTTTCCAATTATAAAAATGTCTTGATGTGGATTAAATTAGTATCAGATTAATGTCCATCAGTTGGACGTTGTGGAGGAATCGTGCCAAAAGCACACAATAGCTTCTCCCACATCAGAGAGCCTGGAAATGAGTGCTGGCAAGCTTCATTTTTCAAAACAGAAAGGATTCTATTCTAGCACAGTCTATGAACCCCAGTGAAAAGACTTGGGCAGTGTGTATTATCTCCCGCTGCCTACTAGCAAAGTGTGTGGCCCATGTCTTTCCCTCCTTCGGTATAGCTCTCGCTCTTCATTTGCTTTGGAACCTTGTACCCTCTCCTGTGCCTTATCAGAGCCCCTTTGGTCCTGCAATCCATCTGTATTCAAGGCACCTTTCCCTGTTGACCTCCACAGCACAGCCCCTGCAACATTCAGCAGAAAAGCCTTTCTTTCTGACTCAATTCCTTCGTGGTGTGTTCATGTGTGGGGGTTCGTGTATGATAGAGATGTGTGGGTCATTCTTTTTGAGAGAGCTGTTAGAGCTAGTGTGACAGGAGTGCCTGTGTTATGCTGACCACCCAATTTCAGTGATTTCTCACCTCTGCAACTCAGCAGAATGAAAAGATGACAAGCTATGGTTCCTGTCTCCATTACTTGCCTTGATATATAAGTGGATACATCTAGTATTTATGAGTGGGTCTGTAAGGGGGTGGGTGAATGAAATATTATTCATTTGCTCAGGTGTATTTTCTTTAGGATTTCTTAACAGTAACTGTGTCACCAACTAAGCAAGCTAAATAGATAACTGACTAATAGTTTGTAACAAGAATATGACATTGTTATGCATTATTAAGAACATCTACTGGTAAGCGACCATAAATATGCCATCATATATCAAAAAAGGCCTCCAGGCATTGGTTAGCAAGGTCCAGTTTTATGTTTTTTCCATTAAAGCCATAGTGCCTGCTTTAAATAAAGTTTGAACTGCTTGCTAAGGCAATGGGGAGAAGAACTATTCGAAAAAACATAATAATGGTAAAAGGGTAATTTTTTCCCCACTAAACTGCCAACCTAATCATAAATTTTGGAATCTTGCTTAACCGTTGTGTGATTAAAGTTGGACACAGTGATGAATGTTAGTTGGACTGTTGTGAAGGCCCTTATCCTGCTAACACAAGAGGTGTGCCAGGGACCAAGGATTGGAGCTCTGGCTCAGGGCCTTAGTGAAGCAAGATGAGAAGCAATAGTGGTTAATTGATTCCCTCTTATGGGTGACGAGGCTTGGACAGGTATACTCCGGTTGCTTTGATCAGCATGAGGTAAAGTAGCAGTCAGATGGTGTAAAACTGGATCAGACTGTCAGAGCGAAATGGAGTAGAGAGGAGACTGTGTGTTAGAGCAGTGAGGCCAGAGAGCAAGCTGGAATTAGTCCTTTACTGTATCTGGAGTCTGACTCCTGTGCTTAGAGTTGGCACACAACCCCTCTCCCTCCTCACAGTTCCGTTCACATGCACTCGCAGAGGCGAGGCAGATAAGATCCTCTCCTGTTGAATCATTTTGTAGACACACTCATCCAGTCATACATACAACCAAGATAAGATTCTCTTAATGTGAGTGAATTGGCACAAGACTGAGGGTCGAACATGGGTGACTGTGTTCGTGACAGACAGTTTAAAGGCAAATCCTCTAAGATGATCTGGAGGATTTTTGAGCCGTAATCCTTTTAAATTATGTCCAGTAAAGTTGTCATCTCTGTGCTGCTTTCTACATTCAGCATTCAACACATCAAGTTGACAACTGAAAAATGCCGCTTTGTTTCGCCATTTGCTTACATTCCTATCACTCCTCATCTCCCTTCACGAGTGTGTGTGTGTGTGTCTTCGTATTTCTTCCATCTCTGGTTTAAAAAAAAATGGAGTCCAGCAGGGTGAACTTGGCTCTCCTATCCTTTCCACAGCACTTCTTCATGTGCAATTACATTCCTCCTCTAATAGAGAACAGAACTCTCCCCAAGTTCAGTCACAATAAAGAGCTACTGTTCCCTCGCTGTGCGTACGTACGTGTGCGAGTATGTGTGTGGGTGTGTGTGTGTGTGTGGCAACAACTGCCTCTTATCCGTGAGTATTTCCACTCATCTTGTCATTAAGGTTGATATCATATGGGAAGTTGATTACAGATTGATTGTACTCATGTTCCTCTAATAAGTCATGGACGGGCCTAAGGTCCTGTTTTGAGAGTCTGACAGAGATGGGACCAAGAACAATAAGAATGTTGTCCAATATGTGCATACCTGGGTTGTCCACAAGGCAAGGGCTCAGTCAAGACTGTGGGAACCTCTCTAAGCACTTTAGCTGTTACAGTAGCGTCTTTATGGCTGATTACATTGTCTATAATATGCATCAGTGCTCTTAATATATAAAATGAAAAGTGTAAAATCTTGCCGAAGGCATATATAATGTACTTTAGACTTTAAAAGATCACATAATTAGTAAAATTAAATAATTTGCTAAAGTCTAACGATGACTGCTGGGTAAGACCTCAGTCATACTAGTGCAAAAATAGGAGGGCAGCCTCAGTGTGACCAGGGAAAACTGATGGTTGATGAATGATTGCATTTCATTTTTTGGCTTTCTGGGATTTTGAGTAGTTGAAGTGACCAGCTTGCAACCAACAATTTTGATTGGTCCATCACTGTCTGACTTCAGTCCCTCTCAAACAAACTAGTGAAGGTTTCCAAATGATCACCATCAAATTCATAAATGCAGACACATTGCCAACATGTTGTAATCACTCTGAGTAAGTTGGAGTCAGTCTAGACCAATGAGCAAAACTCATCTGCGCTATCAACTAATGAAATGCACAAACCCAATTTGCTAAGGTTTGTGGTGGGCAATTTACTGTAAATTGCACTAAATTTAATACAGAAAAGCATATCTTATTTTGCACACGATATGTGAGAGGGGGAGATGTTATCAGAATGAGTGTGTAATTGACACCACTAGAAAGCTCAAAACTGTGAGCCCAGTGCCAAAACTTTGGCTTTGCCCTGATGCTCTTTACTTAGTGCTCACTTTGAGTGTTTAGAGAGAAGCTCCACATATTCCTGCTTCACAATGAGATTGGGATATTGTTGAAACAGAGAAGAACTGAACTGTACTTATTGGAGCATCTGAAATGCATACAGTACATACAAATGCATGTCTTCCTTTTTGTGTTTCAGGCTTTTAGTCACATTTGTAAATTTCTAAATTGGTACACAATGAAAACACATCTGAAAGCCTTTTATGAGCAGTTCACATAGAGAAACATCCATGTTTCTGTGTTATTCCATTTAATGTGTTAGTGTGTTAGATTAATGTCTGAATGTAACAGTATGTTAGGGTTAGGGTTTGTTAAATGATATATTTCCAGACTCATGCTTTCCACTTCAGACCTGGCAATCAAGACCAACAAGACAAACGGTAAACCATGCCAGCATTATAGTCCCCATCTACTTTGCACTCTTTGGGAAGCTCTACCACTTAACTGTAATATACAACATAAAATAATGTCAAAATACAACAGCACAAAATGCTGTCGGATTAAAGAATTATTATGACACTACAGTAGATTCCTGAAAAAAAAACAAATTTGCTCTGACAAGAGATTTTTTATTTATTTTTTGCGTTACTGCAGAGCATCGTCTGCAGCGTATCACCTTTATTATTATTATTATTGGGGTTTTTTAACACAGCTATAATTTTCCACATAGATAACTAAGGTTCATCTAGTAAATTAATGTTAATTCTGTAACATACAGCATCAGTGATGCAGTGAAGAATCTCACATTAACATTGATGTTTTCACTCAAGAGTGTGTGTCTTCCCCTCTATTAACCCATCACAGCAGCTGTAACATCAGTTGAAAAACAACAAACCGTGTGCGTAACATTTCTTTTGAAAAGCCTTTGTAGCTGCAGGATATGTGACACCAGTGATGGTACGCAACTCCAGGTCATTTTCTCAAAATGCAGAAAAACCAAAGCAGTTTGTGTATTTGGGGACATGGCACAGTAGCGCTAATTTCATTAACACATAGACAGCTTAGGATCTGCCAGTAAAAAATATTTTGTGTTCTTCTACACGTGCATGCCAGCTGTTATACATAGATTCCAGATTTATATAGTTTGTGGTAAAGCAGCTCAGGATAAATCCTGTTCTCCACCTGATTCTCGGTTCTCAGGACTACAACTAGTTCCCTATAATTTTTAACAGAAGAGTTCCCCCTTATGTAATAGACATATTTCTTTGTCTTCAGCCTACTCTTATTTATCATTTATCAGCAAATTTGTGCTGCTCTTGTTAGAATGATGGTCAGTAATGAAATTAATTACCTGCATCTGTTTGTTTCTAAATTTATACATCTGCCCAATTTAGATCTGGCCCAGTCTGTGTGGATTCTGCCAGGTCTAGTAGTAGCACGCTGGTACAGCGCTACACGTTTGACGTAGATGCCAACATATTTGCAACAGTCTGCAACAGATTTGAGTTTCCTCACAGTTAATCATAGTATTATCAGAAACAGATTGTATTTAAATGCCAGCTTGACCCTGTTCAGTCAAAAACTGATAGCAGACTTACTTTGTCTTATTGCCGTTTTATCACATTCTTGATGCACCAATGTGAGTGTGAAGAAACGAACTCATACAGGTGTCGGACCTGGACCCTTCATTCAAAGTGACCATTTAAAAAGCAAGAAGATTGTAAGTTGATTCACACTGTCATAATAATTTTAGTTGCGCAGTGGTCTCTAAACACTATTTCTGTAGTGTAGCTGTAGCCTAACAAATAGAAACTGTAGCTCTGAGTGTGACAACACAGAGAAAAGGGACAGATTTACCATTAACTACTGAACGCTTTTGAATGTGCTAGATAATTATTAGTTATATACTAAGTAACCACTGTTGTGCCACAGACATATATGTATACAACTCCCGTACTTTAGAGATGTGCCTTTGGATCCTATAGTTAAATCTATAATGAATGTATTTTTTTAAACTCATATGAAAGATTCCTACAAATAGCTGAAAGCAACAAACACAGTGCCAGTTGCTTTTAATGTTTTCTCAAATCTATGTTCATTATTGGTGAGTCCTTCTGTGCTGACAAAACCTTTCAGAAACGATTGAGACTGGTCTGGCCAATGTTAAAATGTGAGAAACAAGGTGAAAGCGCATGTCGTGCAAGAAGTTTGAGAGCCAGCCTCGGTTGAGAGTCGTTTTGCGTAGCTTGATTGAAAACGGTGGAAACTATGTGTTATTCACTTGCTCACCTCTCCTTTTGTTCAGGAGTCGTGTTGTTTTGCATAAGCCCTAACTTGTCCCACCACTCTTTCACCTTTTCTTCCAAGTAAGGAAATCACGTTGATCCTTACCATCCGGAGGGAAGGTACTGGAGGATGCTTTCTTTATTAGCTTGTTTGTTTTTCATCTGACAGCAAGCTTGCCACAGAATGTGCTGCCTCATTCCTCTGGATGCCACGCACTCGGTTTCAACAATAAATGCTTTATGCACATCCCCCACTCTTACCTGAACTGTACATCACTTCTCTCTAGAACAAAGCAGTCAGTCATGACTCAGTCAAATAATCATTATGGCTCCTTAAATACATGTGTGGAGGGGTGGAACAGGCATAGTTGAGGAATTTACTTCAATAAAGCTGCCATTGAATGCTTGCTGAGGAAATGTCATAACAGCAGGTAAAAAAAAAATAGACATGGATAGACAGGATAGATTAGTTTTGCAGCTGCCAGTGGAAAACAGCCATCAGTGCACCTGATGGTTGAGCAGAGAGGTGTTTTCCACTCTCAGGGAAATGGACCATATCATACTCTTACCTTAGTTACAAAGTACTACTGTTAAACACTGTTTGTCCTTATATTCAAACTTCAATTGTGGTATCCAGAGTAAATGTTATCCTCTTTTTTTATAAAAAAAAACAAACACACTTAAAAGTATAATTTCATTTTTTATTGACAATCAAAAGCCAAACTCAAAACTCAAAACTTTACACCTCTGTAAAGCCAAAGCCTTATATGGTGTATTTCTCTGTGTTGTAAAGTTCTATTGTTATCAAAAAACCATTAAAAACACATAAAACAGTCAAACTGTTGGACTGGGTAGTATTTTTCTTCATTACAGAGAACATGACCAGTGTAGTTTGTTCAGAAACAACTCTGCTTTGGCATTTTCAATCTCTGTAGGGTTTGCTCTGTAACGCAGACATTGCGGTTCTTTATGTGTTTTTAATAGTTGTTGGAGTGCAAGTGTGGAGCTTTATAGCACATGGGCATGTGCTATAATAAAAGAGTAATATGATGTCAGGCTTTTTCTTTAAAGCTCCTGTGTGGATTTGAAAAAGTCTGAAAATCTTTTGCAGACTTTGCAGACTTCGACAATGATCCCTCTTCGACAGTGGTGTTGACTTGGTTGGATCTTATGAATTTGTATTTTTTAACTCTTGAAATAATTATTTCATGGTGTGCTGTGAGTTATATTATATGACAGCTAAAACTCTTTCAGGCCCTCATTCATTCTTTTTAAGAAATTACCAGATGTTGCTGATTTGCTCACTTGTAGTAGTTGCTGTCTCTCTCATTTATTATTATTCTTTTTTTTTTCAGCCTAATGATGCCCTCCCTTACTGGCACAGGCATTTATATGTGCCTCATACTCAAATTGACAGTGAAAAGCTATTAAATAACAATTCAACACATTGAATCAACTTCACATATTATGTCTGCTTCATTTGTCATGAAATAACAAGGGAACAGGCCTCACCTGACCACAAATCTGCTTGTCAGTTAATTGTCCAGTTAATGCAGATTTTTTTTTGTAAAGCCTGTTTAATTAAAGCTGGAAGTCTGCACTTTAACCAGATACTGGATGTTTAATCCGTTTAATTTGAAGTCCACTGTGGCAGTATACAAAGGCAAAAATACAAAAATTGTGACTTTGTCCAACAAATTATTGAACTAACTGCACTGCATCAGTTCTACCAATATTATTGTTTTCTACATGCTAATCTTTTAAAATATCTGTAATCACATTCTTGTCTAATGCAGATCTAACATTAATCTTTTGAACTGATGCCTGTTTTTGGCCTCTGTGAGTGACAGACTGTGGACAGGGAAGGACTGTCAGCCTGACAGACCACCATCACACAGCACTACCACCCCTCAACTAACATACTACTTACACACTGCCAGAACAGGCACTCTCTTCAATTACAGACTGCAAAAACAAACCATACCAGCATTGCCGGCTTGTCAACTACCATATAATTCACAAAGGTCTGCAGACACACATCAACACAAATATTTGACTACCACAATGAAATTGGAAACAACCTTTCCCTGCTATACTTGATATATTGATTCAGTCAGTTAACATGTCTTACACTAAGAAAGTGTAGTGTCGATAAAAATCATATGGAGCTGAGACACACACACACACACACACACACATGTATATATACACACAGTTATTGAAAAACAGCTCATGAATATTGCACAGGTTTTGAGCGTTTCCAATTGAATGAATACGTCTCTGTGTATTGCCGTCATTGTTGAATAATTGATCCTGCTCCTTGCGATCTCCATTTGTCAAAACGACCAGTTTTGCTTCCCTGTACCACTCCAAGAGGGGAAAACCTTTAACATCTATTGTCATACAGTTCTAAAAAGAGTTTTACTTGGTTAATGCTTCTTTTTCATAGCATTTGAATTAAACGATGATCAGGCAACTTGAATATTAGTGTTATGTTTTTGTTAACAGGTATGAGATCAAGTATGACAAGGAGGACTATGTGCTGAGAGTGAAGAAGGCTTCCATTAATGACGAGGGCACATTCACCTGTGTCGCAGAAAACCGTGTGGGCAAGCTGGAGGCCTCCGCCACCCTCACAGTCAGAGGTATGAAACAGATATATATCAATTCAAACAATTAAATCAATCAGTTAAAAACACACAGAGAAACTGTTGAGCGTATTGTTCTTATTCTTCTTATATACAAAGATGAAGTTTTGGATTGATAATTCACTCGTTACTGTCCCCATTACACAAGTGGAAATGCAGAATGCTGAGTACTATAGCCAAGAGAGATGTAGGCAGTCCATGAATCTGTTTAATTATTTACATTTCCAAGTGCAGCGTCGACACACTCTGCCACCCTCCCCCTGTTGTGGTGGCCTGCAAGCCACACTGCCCTCCATGCTGTAACCACCCAGTCAGCAAAGCCATTTCACAGATTACTGGTGCACACCACACCTGGGGTTTGCAAGGTTAATAAAATCATTCTAACCATTTTTTTTTCTATTTTCACCACTCTTCTTCCCATTAAAGTCGAGTGCTTAACGTCTCTGTGGAGCGCTTTACAGCGACACAGAGGACCAGAGGAGGTAAAACAAGGTCTTGGTTGACTACTTGTTTATGAATCCAGATTCGTGAGAGCACCACCTAAGTTTTTTTGTTTACTTCACCATGAGTACCCATACGGCAATGCAGAGGAAACATTGGGAACAACTACCAACAACTACTTCTCTGTGACACTTTCAGAAGACTCATCCTTTGGATATAACCTACATGCCTGACTTTTTTTTTTGGTTCTTTTTCCTCCTCTTTCCTTTTTTTGGGTTCTGTTCATCAGCATTTATGGCAAACACATCTTTGCCTCGCTACTACAAACATACACCACCCATAGAATTGTAGATTTCATTATTGCAGAGAAGGTCCAGCAGTGTATTTGTCCCTGAGGAGCAATAATGACTGCCCACACTGAAATTTGAATGCAATTTAAGACTTTTGACTACCAGTGGGTATTCACATCAGACGGCCTCTGTCATTCAGGGGTCTGAGAAACAGATGATGGGAGCTCATCAGCAAAACTGTCCAGTGGGCAGTGGACAAAACCTACTGGATCCTCTCTTTGTAACGCTTACACTGTGCTAGAAGTGTGTTTGCCCAACACAACATGTCATTCATTCTGATTTTGATTTCCCTTGTCTTATTTTATTATGTTCTGTTCCTTTTGTGTTGTTTTATGTTTGTGCGTCTGTGTCTTAATTTGTTTCTTTTGTGTATCCACTCCACCATTGTCGTGTTTCCAGCTCGCCCCGTCGGTAAGTACCCATCCTTCTGATTTGATCCCATGCTGCATGCCTTCTCCATACACCCTGTTGCATTTGACTGCTTGACAATCACTAACCATCGCTTTAACATTCCTGTACTTGACTAACACATTTGTTGCATAAGTTGTCCTTTCCTTTCAGTTGTTTTTTTTTTGTACATCAGATACTTGTGAGATATTTGCAGATTTTAGAGCTGTATCTCTTTTCGTTAACTGGCTCTTGTATGTACTTTAGAGTTCAGAAACTATACTAAAACTTTTCTGTCTATACATCAGATATAGATTTAGACAGATCCTTTTTTTTTGTTCTCTCCACGCTGTGCTCTTTAGCATATCCAGTTTAAAATGAATGAATGAATGAATGAATAAATGATGTTTTCTAGTGGCAGTTCTCAGGTTTAATTTCAGGAGTGTTAGGTACATAGAAATTCCTTGATGCTTTACGACTTTACTAGAAATGCTTTCCCGTGGATAAACAGCTGTCCTAAACTTTGCATTGTCACAAAGTTACTATTCATTTTGTATTTTTATCGCATATACTTGAGCTCTACTCGCAGCTGATGAATATTGCGTATGTTGCTTTATTATTATAGATCAAGGCTTATGTTAGCATTGTTCCTCTAAACTGAAGGTTCTTTAGATTGTAGTCTCTATTCTTTACAGTGAAAGAGTGGGCTAGCAGTGTAATTGACTCAGACATTGTCATCTCATATGGTCCAGAATGTGTTTAACTTGCGAGTCTTGAGGCCATCTGTGGATTTTTGGATCACAGAGCTGAGATCTGTTTAGTTTTGATCAGCTTCTTTCCTTCTGAGCCCAAGAACACCGGTCTGGGAATGTCGTTTTATTTCCCAATAGATTGGTGTAGGTCAACAGAAAACCACATTTGGCACACTTCATATGTGAGATTGTTAGAGGGAGTAAGTGAAAATTGGCATCTTGAGAGAGAGACGTGCTTTTGAGTGCAGAAATGGGAAGAATGCAATAATGAGAAATATGCAGGAGGAGAAAGAAAGGGAAAAGAAGTGTGTGTCAAGACAAGCTTGACTGGTAGAAAAAAACAGACACTGCCTCAATGGCAGGACTTTGGTTGGCAAAACAGCAGTGGCGGTTCTCTGATTGTCAAACTGTCAGTTTCCAAGAAGATGGAGGAAATTACACATTCACTCTGCCTGTGGGAAGAGACAGTAATTGCTGTCAACTTTTGAATAAAATATGATTGAATGTGGGATTTTAAAGGAGGAAGAAATATTTGTGCTTGTGTGTGCTGAATGGATCGCTGTCTCTTTGTCCATTTGTTCTTTTCACCCTGACTGCTGTTTTATGCCGAGCCCTCTCCAAGCCAGGCAGATGTGACTTGTCATGAATTAAATATGGGCCCCTGATCGTGTGTTTCCTTAGGAGGGAACAGGAAGGAGCTTCTCATATGTCATTAAGGGTTTCTGAATAAAAAACAGGGCCAATGTCTGCTAGCCCTGAGCCAAGCTGTGAAACTGTCGCACACTAACTTCCCCTTGATTTGTCGAAAGTTTTGATCTGTTCTTCTCCATTGGACCCTGTCTACCTTTTGGTCATTCTCAATCACATTCCCCATGACTATTTTATTCAAATATAATTTAAAGATAGAAAGAGGGATGAAAAGTTGTGAAATATGTAGTTGACTAATAGAAAAGCAGTAAAGACAAAGCCGAGCCTTTTTGTTTAAATTGCAGTTTTAACTGGAGTCACCAATCACACAACTGAGATAGGATGGATTGGATGTTTTTGGCACTTATTAGTAAATCTAACAGTTTAGCACACTTGCACATTAGGAAGCTTAACCATTAATAAAAAGATATCTCAGAAAATGCCCCCAAGATATCTGTGGGTCATGACAAAACTGGTTTCCAAACAGATTGCTTCCTTTTATTTGGTATGTTAACATTGGCTGTAGATAAAAGAGGGTGTTTTTTGGTCTGCCTTTGGAAACAATGAGTCATACCTGAAAAACAGTTCAAAGCATAAGAATTCAGGCCCATTTAACATGACTTTAAATCATAAATAGTGGGGAAAAAAGGAAGTAAGCATCCTTTTTCTGCTTAAGTGTGTAAATAAGTCCATGAGAATGGCAAACAAAGAGTCATTAATGGGAATTGAGAAAGTGACAAAGGACCATGCTGGGTAGTACAGTGATAGGAGGCATTCTGTAAGGTGTGAAACCACATTTTAGTGAGTTGTTAATAATGCAGTGTGTGGTATGGAATGGAGCAGAGAAGGGAGGGAACTAAGACCTTGCCAGAGCAGGATTTAAGAGCTCTGTATCAGGCCCAGCATTGTGAGAGCCACAAGATATCCAAGCAGCAGAAGGCCAAACGGCAAAGCAGTAAATCTGTTGCCATCTGCACCATTCCCAACTGTGTGTATCTTTGACAAATACACACGCCCAAAAAGGGATTACATGATGAAACCAGCCAAATGGGAAGAGTTTGGCCTTACTGGAACCAGCTGGCTTATCAGAGAAAGGACTTAGAAGAAATCAAAAGAAACAGAAAGAGTGCAAGATGTTGCATTGCAACAATTCTTGTCAGAATTTTGCAGAAGTCTTGGTGTTTCTCATTGTGTTTCTGCAAAGAAAATGGTCCCTCTAATCCACTCTCTGTGCTTATTTGATAGTATGGCAGTGACTCAGGGCCCTTAATGTGTTGACTTTCATTATCTCTGCAGGAGCTGTGTTTCCTCTGTAAGAGTTTTTGATTTTTATCTTGGCAAACATGGCTCTTGTCAACATGACCCTCAATGACATTCACCGAAGAAACAAGTAGAGGCCCTGGGTCAGGCAGTAATTTACTCAGATAATTAAAATGCTTTCTTGCACTTGTACCGATCATCATCTATCAAATGATAGATTATTATGTCTGGATACTAAAGTTTTTCATGCATAAGGACACATGCTATATCCCTTTTTTGTGCCATCTATGCACTTGGATTATGTCAGCTTTTGCTTGTTAAATATCTCATTAAAAAGCAATTGAAATATCTGTGAAACAAAGTTTGGTGTGAAATTCTCCCTCCTTCACCTGGTGTCACGTAACGGTCAGAAAGCAAAAACGGCAGCACTGCACGCCAATAGAAGTTGTATCCAGTCCGCTGTCTTTGTTATTGACCTGCATCTGTCAAGTTGTCAGTCAGAAATGTCTCACTGTTCGTCTAGCTGCTGATAAACGTGTGAATGTTAACTGAGAAAGCTTCACAGTACAGTTTCAGACTTTGATAGCTTTTCAAGTGTTAGCTTGTTGTGTGGTAAACACTGAAGTAGTCTTTTCTTTCTCTCACTCACTTTTGATACAGCTTTGATCAGAAGTTGTATCAAGCTGCTCACAATCTTGACTTTTATATGAGATGCATTCTGATGCAGAGTAAACCCTCCATATGGAAAGTCAGACACAATTAACCCTGTCTATTCCTGTTATAGTTTTCGATGTTTCCAGGGCATGGGTGTGCCTATGTGTTGTCTCAGATCTAAATGCCTTTGTGACTGAGACGCTTCCTTGTGTGAATGCCACTGTGACTGTCATTCATTCAGCTTCAGTCTCACCTGGATGAATGGCCAGCCTTGTTACCATGGCAGTGAGAGTCATGATAGTCACTGGTGTTCAGAGCAAAAGACAGATATGATGCTGCATGGAAGCTCTGTACAGCACTCCCATTTTGATTTTACCATGTGGTATATTGCTTGTTTTTGCTTGAAGTCCTTAAGCCTTAATGTTCGGCTTCACTATGCACCGCAGGTCCTCTAACACTGTTGTTCTGGCCCTTTGACTTCAGCTCCTCCCCAGTTTGTCATCCGTCCAAGGGACCAAATCGTGTCACAAGGCCGTACTGCTACCTTCCCATGTGAAACCAAAGGAAATCCACAACCTGCTGTCTTCTGGCAGAAGGAGGGGAGTCAGGTACAAACACAGACTAATCCAGTTTAATGTTGTTTTTTAATTACTTTTTCATTATTATTTTTTACATGTGAAAACATATCACTCTCTTTTTAGGCGGGATTTATTATCTACCGTACATCTGGCGTTATCAGGTTTCGATTCTACCAACTGTACACACAGTCATTGTGTTTTTTGGATTCCCCTGCTTTGCACACACACACACAGACAGCACTTCTACACTATCTGCGATCGGTATCTTTACCACAGACACATAGATACACCTTTGTTCTCAGGATCCGCCAAATCAAAGTGTGCCTGGCAAAGTGCTAATTGGTTTTCTGTGACCCTGTACTGATAAGAACGATCCTAACCCTCACTCAAGCAGATAACCCATTCAAATACCTGGGTGTCCTCACAACGGTCAACAACAGTGCCAATTAGGAACCTGTTGAGGCTTGTAGATGAGCCACAGATATGATTCAGCTCTCGCTAAGGTTGAAACACGCTCACGCATAGCCTGCAGGCCAACAATTAGAACAGAGTTTTCTGAAAACAGTGAACAGAAGTGAGACACATGCTTACAACTTTGCACAGGTATGATACTCAAATAACAATATGTTACCTAAAGCATTGTGAGTCAGTGCTATTGAGTAATGTGAACTCAAATTTTGTGTGTGTCTCACTTTGTCATTAAAGTTGAGGCTTTTCAAATGACTGTTCGTTCTTGACATTTCTGCACTTGTTGGCACTTGTCCTTGTGTTTATTAAAGCTTTCTATTCTTTATCCTTACTGTGATGTGATGTGATGGTATTTGTTAAAGCTAATTAAGTATATTAGTTAAATAACATTAATGCATTTCTTCCAGTTGAACATCTCATATGTTCTGGAGACCCATAGAGTCTAATATAAAAGAAACTGTGCAGTTTGCTACATGTAAGTGATTAGATGTAATTCAATCCAGCTGTTTTTGCTGGTTCCCTCTGGGGATCCTAATAAAAGAGTACAGGAATAGCTGGGACAAGGTGGGAACTACTCAGAAAGAAGTACTTTTTTCTGTGTCATTAGTCGTCTAATTCTGTGTATTTACTCTGAAATGTGTTACGCTGATTATGTCTTCCTTTCTAAATTCAAGATTACATTATATTTAATAAAGTCTAATTTACATGAGGTGGTCTCCTTTTAAAAAAAATACATTTAAAAAAAAATCTCAAAACCACTGTGGAATTGAAACAGAGAGGAAAGTGGTCATGAAGCCAACAAGAGCAAAAAGTTCCCTTCCTAAGAGAGTGGAGCCACTGGCTTGGCCCAAGAATAAGTATGAAACCAAGTCATCAAACATGTTTTGCAGCTCGTGAAGTCGGTTCACATAGTCAAAGAGAGAATTGTTCATGCTGTGATTACACTAATAGTCGGATGTGTTTGCATGTTAGTGTGCACAGTATATGTGTGGATTCAATGGTGATGGATGTGTGAGCATTTTTGTAATTCTTCCAGGTTGAACTGCTTCCATGTTCTCACTAATTGGCTGTTTGTTCCATTTCCTGCAGAATTTGCTCTTTCCCAACCAACCCCAGCAGCCCAACAATCGCTTTTCGGTGTCGCCCAGTGGAGCCCTGACCATCTCATCTGTGCAGCGGGCAGATGCTGGTTACTATATTTGCCAGGCCCTGACCGTTGCAGGCAGTATCCTCGCCAAGGCTCAACTGGAGGTCACAGATGGTGAGGAAAACCTGACGTGTAACTTCTGCCATGCCAGCACACTACTACACACTGACACATTGCTTAGTACCACTGCAGATGGGGTGAGGCAGGTGAACCATCACCAAACAAATTACTTATACTGACACTGATGGCATCTGACTTGAGTTTGTCAGCTTTTAGCTACAACACGGCTATTGCCTGGTTAAGTGCAAGTAGGAATTTGGCCTTCAAGACCTTTGTGTGTGCAGTAGGTGCACAAGTACAAATGAATTTTTTAAACAGTCAAAGTGCAAAGAAAATTCAACTACTGTTGAAGAAATGTCAGTATGTCCATAACCTTCAGTTACTGTGTTTTTGCTCTGTGCACTTATTTCTTTCTTTCCTGATGCAATTTTATTAAAAATGCCTCGTCTTCCTATTGGAAAGAAAATAGAGCATTGCCCTTGAGTTTGTTCAAGTTTAATGGTCAGCGGTTTGGTGAGTGAGGGAGCCACATGTTTGTGTATGAGGGCGGGAGCAGGAGAAGGAGACTGATAGAGTGACAGTGGCTTTCTATGAAATGAATTATTTTTGTCTTGCTAGGCGCGGGAGCATCTAATCAGCTATTGTGATGGCAAGATAGACGGCTATCCATATGTCGGCTAAAGTACCTGCTAGCAAAAAGATTAAAAACACAGCATGGGCATTTTTTTGGTTTTGTTTTGCAGTCGGGTGCAGGTACATAATTGAAAGTGCCCTTCAAATTCCTGCTTATCACTTTTTCAGCTGTATTTGTATTTTTATTTAAACAAACATTTTGTACACATGGCATGCGGGTTTAACAGTCACAAGTGTTAGAACTCTGATTGGGCTTTAAATTCTTTATGAGTGTCTCAGACAGACTGAAGAACTCTATCAAAGTCTTACAAAGAAAGATACAGATATCCTTTTTGGATATTAGTGATACTACTTCCAGCTCACAATTGGCAGTACCAGGGCCACAGGGTGATCAACTTAATGGCAGTATAGTGGACAGGTGGTGGCAACAAATAGGATGTCTCCATAACTCAGTGTAGACAGTATGGTGAAAAACACATTCACTTTGGAATGAAATGTGTAGCATTGTTATAGTTAAGGTATTTTAATTCCCACTTTTATTTTTGCCAAGATATGCTATTGAAGACATGTTAGCAAAATGAATCAAATCAGTGGAAAAGGAGGAAAGAGTGTGGTGTGGGTCAGGGTGAGGTCATGGCCACACCTGCTGCAGTCTTCATGTGATTTACTGCCCGGAGTCCCGCCAGCAGTCTGTGGAGTTCAAGGAGATCTGTAATGAGAAATTCCTGATCCAGAGACCCAAGGCCTTAGTCGAGCTTTGCCTCCTCCCTTTGTCACTCCCACATGCCATGGACACATAAATTAAACGCATCAAACCCCTTGACCAAACCATGCCTTCTGTTTGCGCTTTAGCTTCTGTCAAACCGAGTCTTACAGCAGTGTACTGTACTAAGTAAGGACTGCATTAATGTGAGGGACGTTGCTTTAAACATCTTTTAACAAACATGGATGCACATTATAATTTAATGCATCTTAATTTGACAAACTATGCTATCAGAAGACAAACTGTATCTTACTGAGTCCCTGGCTAGAAGCAAATGCTTTGAATCGTCTCTTGGCTGGATTTCAACTTTACATTATTACTTTTGATTCATTTGATCACATTTGCCCTACTTACTTATTATAGAGGCCTAAAAACAAAAAGGTGGAATTAATGTAGTATATTTGGCTGGTGGATAACATATCAGGTTTCTCTCCACCTTCTTGACCCGAAGCATCTACGAAAGTAGAGAGAATAATCTGGAAACACTTCCTTTTATCAGATGTAACTGCGGGACAGAAACTAGGGTTGCAAGTGAGGTGTGATAATGTGTTGAAAGGTTACTGAGGTACTTGGTAATTAGCCCCTGCAGGTCTGACATCATTAATCCATACTTTCTAATTAATGTAGGTTCTGCGAAGCCAGGGGGACTCCACATTATTCAACTCTAAATATATAAACTGCCTTTGTGCTACAGTACTAAATCTCTGAGATCGCCTCTGACACATCCCCTATTTTACAGATGTTACCCAAAGGCTTTTCTGGCACATTAAAACAAATGAATTTGCTCATATAAATGGAATCCATCAAAGTTGTAGCATTTAAATTGAAACTGGAACCAAATAATAAAAAAATTAAGGTTGCCTTCTCTGATTCTTTTGAAATAAAGAGTCCAGTTTCCGTACTTTCTAAAATTCACCTTTTATTGTGCCCCACACTGCACATAATGAAGTATTTATCTGAACCATACTGGCTCAATAGGCCAGTGTCTCACCGCCAAACTGTACCACAGAGTCTAGAGTAGTGTGTAAAAATAAAGCTACCCAGGCAGTAACTGGAAACCGCTTAGCATCCCTCTGCCACATCAATGAAAGAAGAAAACACTACTCAGCTTTTCTTTCCTGGAAATACAGGAATCATTGTTCTGTGGCACAATTACAAGACCTGCAGAGAAAATAGTCTACTTTATGATAGATACCAATATCCGCCCCCCGCTGTGTGTTTTATAACCAGTGCTATCACTCAGTTTATTTTATAGTCATGCGCATTATATGAGCATCATCATTCATCTGAACTACAGAATATGGATAACACTCACATTTTCCTCTTTGTTTCACAGTGCTCACAGATAGACCTCCGCCTATTATTCGCCAAGGCCCATCCAATCAGACCCTGGGGGTTGACAGTATGGCGCTACTGAAGTGTCAGGCTTCAGGAGATCCTATCCCCTCAATCAGCTGGCTGAAGGATGGGGTCAGTCTACTAGGAAAGGACCCCCGCATGTCGCTGCAGGAGCTGGGCAGTCTGCAGATCAAAAACATCAGGGTAAAAGATTTTAGTGTTAAAGTCACAGTTACTACTACTAACTGCTACTATGTGTTAAAAGTTTTGTGCTTTCTTTGTAGCAGAGCTTAAAACCAGCATTAACATAAAATGTTAATGCAGTTATTTGCAACCGCATGGTCATGTTTTCAAGACTCCAGGATACAAGGTTTTTCCAGTGGGCATACAAGAAGTACCAAACCCCCCTGTTTAACCTGCATGATTGTATCACTTAGTGGCATGGTAGCTCCATTTGAGTTCAGCTGTGAAGGGTTGGATGGAATCCAGCTGTGGTTCAGAATATATACACACACATTTATGCACACGCAAATGTATCAAGTAGATTAAATTTAGAAGAATCGCATCTCCCTTTCTGCACTCTGTGGCCTCAGTGGAATACCTATTACGCTTGACAAAACCGGTGACCACTGACATGTTATTTAATAAATGGAAGGAAGGCACAGGGACAGAAACCAACAAACAACCAAAGTTCCTAAGAGGGATGGAGAGACAAGCCAGCTGTCATCGGTCCAGGGGGTTCTTGCAGCCCATCCTAAATTAATTAGCCTGTCTTTGTTGTGGTCGGCAGGACAGTGGGGAAATAAGGAGGGGGAGTGGAAAAGTGATGGAAGGGTGGTGAGTAGAAAATGGAATTCATTAGGAAATTAGCGTCAGCACTTTGAGGCACTCACAAATGACACACGGTTTGTCCAGCGCAGGGCCTAGCCGGAGAAGTCCCCCCATCAGTTTCACTGTGTCAGCGATAGGAGGAAACACGTATTCAGTCACTGCTGCTTTTAGGAGGGGGAACTAAAATGTCCCTTTCGCTAATAGTGTTATTAATGGAATCCTTACTACTGCTTATATTGTTTGCTGCTTGTTTTCATTTATATATATGTCTTTATTCCACTGTGTTCTAGCTTGCAGACTCTGGGATCTACACATGTGTGGCCACCAGCTCCAGTGGCGAAACCTCATGGAGTGCCTTCTTGGAAGTCAAAGGTAGGTCGAGGGAAGATGACATGATATTGACGTGATATTTGTTTTAACTTTACTGTTTATTGATGAAAATGGCTGTTTGTTGTATTCTTCACTGAAACTTTCAGAATCAGGTGGAGTGATTGTAATGAAGAACCATGATGATAATGAGCTTCCAGGCCCACCATCTAAACCTCAAGTTACCGATGTCACCAAGAACAGTGTGTCCCTGTCCTGGCAGCCTGGGCTGGCTGGAGCGTCTCCTGTTTCCTCCTATGTCATTGAAGCGTTCAGGTTTGTTTTACCACTCCCATTAAAGCGCCAGTCACTAGCTATCAGCTTTGGTATGCTATGGATTGCAGATATAACTTTATTTCTCTTGCACTGCAGTCAATCAGTGAGCAACAGTTGGCAAACAGTGGCAGACCACGTCAAAACCACCCAGTTCACTGTCAAAGGTCTCCGTCCGAACACCATCTACCTGTTCATGGTGCGAGCTGTGAACAGCCAGGGCCTGAGCGATCCAAGCCCCATGTCTGATCCTGTCAGAACACAAGGTACCTTACATAACACTAATATAAAGCAACTTCATTACATTCACTGCATGTATGCATAGGTTCTTCATAAGCCACAAGCTGAATTTGATTTTTGTTTCTAAGGATAGATTAAGGTCGCTGTGTTCCACTCCAAACTCTGGTACTTATCAGCCCATCTCAGCAGTCTGCAGTGAACAGTTATACTGACACTAACACTGCACAACTTTCAAGAGGTCAAATTTTTCATTGCAGTTCAGCTCATTAAGGCTGCACTTAAGCAATTATGTAAAATAGCCATGTCTACTTTTGGAAGGCCTAACAGAGTTAGTGCTATGCCTGCTATGTTAATCATCATAACAGAAGAAAATGACTGTCTCCAAACCCAAAGATGATTTGGTTACAGTACTGGACAGTCTGCAGTCAGATTGCATTGATATGATAACACCCTCCCACAAGCAATCCTTTGGCCGTGCTCTGTCAAATGTAAGCTAATACCATCCTAAAAAAGTGAATTTGATTTGCAGCCTATCTCTCTCATGGTGAGATGAAGACCTTCAGATGATATATAGAAGTGTTGATTGACAATAGCATGCACTGATGATAAAGTGATTTTTTACTACTTTTAACTGTGTTTGGCCTGTCTTGCTCCTTTGGTGTGTCCATGTTATTTATCACTGCGCTGGGTTGTGTAAATGAGGCATCTTTTTTTTAAATATAGGAAATGATATTTGTGGCTTTTTTTCCTCCAGTAAATAACTCAAAATGTGGCTCATTTCAGCCACACTCAGTATCTCATATGCTGGATTTTTTTTTATTGCTTATAACTTGAAACACATGCATGGGAGAAATGAGCTGGAACATAGTGTCATGTGTCCATTCATCTTCCATCCAGTATGTCTAAGGGGTCATATATTCAGAGTTCATTCAGTGATGTGGTTTTTCAGTCAGATCCCAGTAAGTGCAGACAAGTCGCACGTCTAAAGAACTTTGCAAACCCAACTCTGCTTTCTTTTCTTTAGATCAGAAAAGTGCTTAATACAAAATGGAATGAGGTCATTTTAATGCAGATGAAGTTGCTCCTTTTTAAATGAAGTCGTGATTACCAAGTGTACACGTCTTTGTTAAATCTGGCTTGTCTATTCATTCTTTCTTTTGTTATTCCACTTCTGATGGTGATGAATCAAGGTTTATTGTGTGGAGCTGAGTGAACAGAGTTTAAGAAGAGTAAGAAACATTTTACTCTCTTTGACTTTACTTTGGGACTTCTCCTTCTCATTTTTACTTTCTTGTTCTCTTGTAGATATAAGCCCTCCAGCTCAGGGTGTGGACCACAGGCACGTACAGAAGGAGCTCGGCGAGGTCATAGTTCGCTTGCACAATCCTGTTGTCCTGAGTCCCACAACCATTCAGGTCACATGGACAGTAAGTATAGCTTAGCATACTCAGACTTTAGCTGAGTATTTTCACTGCAAGAGCATATATTGTGATTCTTTGATTGTGCAAAATTGAGTCACAGTCAAGATAGTTGGCATTAAATATTCCTCTTTGAAGTCAGAAGGTGCTCCTTGAGGCTAGGATTTGTTTTATGCCAGGAAATTTTTGTCAGGTTATTCCCTAAGACTGCAGCTTTGAAATTGTAAATGGGAATTTAAAAGTAACTGAACATCAGATAGCTGTAAAATGGTTTTATTAACCACAGTAACATCAAAAGAGATGTCAGAGACATCTGGTTGTTCATCTATCTTCCATATGTCTTCAGCTGCTTCCTGCTTACATAAAGGACTACCGTACTCAGATAAAAGCAGATTGAAATTAATTTTTGTGTAATACAGTGTAGTAATCTGCAAACAGGAACCTTTGCATCCACTATATCCTATATGCACTTTCTGATGCTTCAAAATAAGAATAAACTTTTGGCCAAGTTTAGAACATTTTGCCAAATGTGAAACACTTTAAAAAAAAAATTATATCTGTTTAATAATAAGAACAGAAACACTACGGTGTTTAGACTGTATAATATGTACATGGTTATTTTGATTGTGGTCCTATAAATCCCTTGGTGGCAAAGGGAGTGCATTTTCAAATGATCCACATTAGCAGTTTTCCTGGTGACATCTTTATTGACCCCTGTGGACTTGTTCGCTAATTTAATGCTAAAGCATTGCTTTATGATTGCAGTGTACAGTCAACACAAAACACGGCTGCCTAATCAATCAGTGGCTGGGACCCTTTAAGTAAACAGAGTGGCCCCTTTCAGAAAGCTTTTATATTCCCAAATCATTCCATTAATAAAATTCGTGCACCAAGAACGGAATCCATTTTGCTGATTTACTCAAGCTACACTGGTGAAAAACAGCTGCTTAACATCCCACTTGAAAGCCCTGCTCACTTCTTCTTCTACTGTTAACAAGCCATTACAGTGAGTTATGCACCCGTTCCTCCTCTGCATAAATTCAGCTTTTTCTGTCTCGCTAAATGGTTCCAAGTTTTAGACGAAGGACCCGTTGTGGATTTCAGGGGGCTACTACAATTGCTGTCTCTCCATCTTTTCTATGGGACATATCTCCTGTTACCATCTCTATTGTGTATCCTCCTTATTTCCCCAGGGTGTATGTATTTGTTGCTGCATGAAATTCTTATATTCATACCACGTCCTAAATATAGTAGGACTTGCTTTATGGTGCCACTATTTAGCATTTATAATACACATGAGACATTCCTATGTCCTTCATGGAATGCCTTTTTAATGTTGGGGGGACCACTTGGTAGGATCTATGGTATGAGATGATGTCAGTGTTAATTCAGAAAAGTGTAGAAGTGCTGGTCATAAAAGCCTCTAAAGTGTTATACATGCAGCCCTGTAAGAATTGCAGAAAAACATCAATGCATATTATCTATCAAATGTCCCAAAGTAGCATCCATTAATCTCCTCTGCACAGTTCTCTTTGAAATAAAAAATAACTAAATGAAAATAATGCCTTCTTTTACCTCTTTAGGTGGATCGTCAGTCCCAGTTCATCCAGGGTTACAGAGTTCTTTACAGACAGACATCGGGACTGCCATCACCAGGACCATGGCAGACCCAGGATGTGAACGTCCCCTCAGAGAGAAGTGTGATCCTCTCTGGTCTCAAGAAAGGCATAGTTTATGAGATCAAGGTCCGGCCTTATTTCAATGAGTTTCAGGGCATGGACAGTGAATCCAGGACTGCAAGGACCACCGAGGAAGGTAAGTGGAAGAACTTGCTGATTATATGTATATTACTGTATGTCAGGAGCAATAAAATCAAACTGTGGCGCAGCCACTCAAATGATGAGTGACACGATCCCATAGGCTGCTTCCGTGCCAGTTTTTGCTGCAATATCATTGGTGCCCCTCTTTAAAACTAAGAACTGTATTTTGTTTAAACCTGCTTCCAGGATATGCTCATCTTTTTGACCTTCCAGCTGTTTTGTTTTTTTTGATTGGTGGTGTTAGTGCCAACCTTCGTCTAATCCATCACCCAGCAGCCACAGATCTGAGCTGTGATTGGGCACAGCTCACACTTCCTCCTGTGAAGATGATCTGTCACCTAAAGCTTGATTCATACAGGCTCTGACAAGGCCACAGAGCAATGCGGTGCTATATTATAAACAGGCGCACAGACAGATATGTATTTCGATCAAGTTTATTGTAGTGAACTAAAACTGAGCGACCAAAGTGAAGCTAAGTGTAAAACTGCTTTTGTTTTAGTGCCTACTACAAACTACATTACAATTAATTACACATTTTTAAAAAAAACCTGCAATAACACTGTTTTGCTTTGATATAAACCTGAACACAAATACAACCACCAACCTTGTTTCAACCTTTTAACCATATAACTTTATACCTACAGCAGCACAAAAAGACAAATGCAGACGCTTAATACTGGAGGCGAAGACTGTCTTTCCACTGCATATTCAGGCTGCATGGACAGGAGACAGTTCACATCCTGTTGGGATGACAGGCCCATTTATTTTCCCTTTCTCAGAGGGACCATATCTCCTGTGGTCAGCTAGTGCATTCACTGCAGCAGTCGAACTGCCATCAAGTTACAGCTGTCGCCAACACACACTCTGGCACAAACACACACATACCTTAAAGTCACACATGCCAAGGTACATCTCCCTAAGGTTTCCTAAATCCACATGTCACAGCTATTACCAATGCTGATAATATTCCCTATCTGCATCCAGGTCCTGCACAATCTCAACAACTTTCTGCCATAACTCTGCTGCTGCGCTTGGTCAGAGTTAATGCACTGTCAAACACAGGGCTCTAGGCTCTTCAGAGTCCCTGGGACTACTGAGAAAATGTGGCTAGACAGATAGAGAAATCCGGTTCAGAGTGTGATTAAAACTTAGGTTGTTATTAGCACAATTAAAGAATCCCCAGAGTACGTCCAGGCAGATTCAGGGTTATAGTATGCTCAGCGCGCCAGTGCTGTGTCCATCTTTTTGGTCTCCCTTTGCCTTTTTCACACGTCCTCTCACTCTCCATCTGGACAGCCATATCATGGCTGATAAATGAACTCTGACTGCCATCTGATTCCCACTGCATAATTGTCTAAGAAGTCACCACAGAGGATCATGTTTTATGCAGAGTAATTCTTATTTAAGGAGAAGGGAAATCAGTAATGTTTGTATAAATGTTCATTTCTAGACTAATGATCTACAATACATTGATCTCTAGGGAGATCCCACTCCCAGTCTTTTCAATAGCTATTGGCTCCTTTTTTGTATGGATGACATGTTTGTATTCCTTCATCATCCAGCACAGCATGCCATGTGCATGCGAGACAGAGGGTCACATTCCTGCCTGCCATACATCACTCTGCTAATGGCTCTATTAGCGCAGCCTCTGAGGCCTCTAATGAAAAATGTGTATTGTTTAGCACAAATATGCATGATAATAAGCTGCTAAATCATTCATAACATTAACTTTGAACGACATTGCTTCTGATGACTGCCATGCACAAATCCAGCACTTCGTCACCTGAATGTAATTCGGTGTTGGAGAGCCCAGAGCTTGATGGTTGATCAGATGCTCCCTTGGAAGATTGTTTCTAATCTGGCTAAGGTGTTGGGTTCATCATTGGACCCATTCATCTTCTACCATGCCAGGGCCTTCTGGCTCTCTGGGGGTTGGTGTGGCCAATTGCACTGAGGGATGAGCACAGATTTACAGGGTGACACGTGCCATTTTGGATGGAGGTGAGGTGAGAGAGCGGCAGCACAGGAGTAATTGACCTGTCAGTATTCTGCTGTGGTGCTGCACCCCTGCCAGCCACTGTGGAAATGAGAAAACATTATTTTTAAAACGTTATTTCCAGTTGGGCCAACTGTTATTTATTTTTCCTTTTACCCCTTGTGGGGTCAGAAGATTGTTGCCATCAGAATAACAACAGAGGTTTATGAAAGCTTGGACCTGTCTTGTTTCTATCCACTCCCAGGCTGCCTGTGGATTGTGCAGATTCCACTTAGATGGGCATCACCCCTCTGATCCTCACCTACTGGCTTTAGTTTCATCTCGCTGATCGATGGAATCAGTCAATATGTTTACTGAGACTTTGTTTCCTTTTCCTAAAATTTTTTTTTTTCACATTTCCTTCTTGTCTGCACTTCATCCTATATTCTCATTGACCCGTGTGCCACCCTGGTCAATGCTAGAGTCTTAGTGTGACTGAGAGTGCTTGCCTGACTATGCCAGGCCATTATTCTACAAATCAATACCAGTATTTTCTGTGCAAACCTACCAAGCTGGAGACAAGGATGATATATTAAATCAATGTGATGTATTAAAGACAGGTTATAGCAGTATCGGATGTGCTCTACTTTTTATGTAAATCCCCCTCTAATGAAAGATCATGGCAAGCTTCGGTCACCTGGGTTGTCCTTATAGAATATCATGGCGAACAAAAATCTGTGTCTGGTATGTGCATCCTTGTTTCTGTTTTGATTCTCTTTGCCATAACTGATGGATAGTGTATTTGACTTTTGACATCGATATTTGCACCTCTTCTTTCAGCTCCCAGTGCCCCTCCTCAGCAGGTAACAGTTCTGACCGTTGGAAACCAGAACAGCACTTCCATAAGCATCTCCTGGGACCCCCCGCCACCTGATCACCAGAACGGCATCATCCAAGAGTACAAGGTTGGTCCCAGCACGTCAGCATGGATTCTCATTTAAGTCACACAAAGCGAAAGGCATCACTTATTTTTGTCCTTTCCGTTTCAGATCTGGTGTCTTGGGAATGAGACGCGTTTCCATGTTAATAAGACAGTGGATGCAGCCATACGCTCTGTAGTGGTGGGTGGGCTGCAGGTAGGAGTAGTGTACCATGTGGAAGTGGCTGCCAGCACAAGTGCAGGGGTTGGAGTGAAGAGTGAACCCCAGCCTATTATTATTGGTAAGACTGACTTATAGACATCAAATTTCCCTTTCTTTTTTTAATCCTTAGTGAATGATATTCGGGTATCGAATAATATTGTTGCAATAAAATTGTATTTCAGCATTAGTGTTTAATCTCGGGAATTGAGCAAATATCATTACTTTTTGTCATGAAAGTCTAGGAATTACCAAATGGATGATATTGTTAAAATATTTTGATATGTGGTCTGACTGGATATGATTTATGTGGAGCTATGGCAGATTGTGCCTGATTTGACCCATAACTGATGGCTTGGCCCGCAGCATGCTCTTATTTCCCCAGCGTCACTCACATAATCCATCTCTGAGAGCAGAGCCGTGAGCTTACAGTTATGATATGTTGTGTTTGCCTGTCTGTGGACGTGCAAATAGTTGTGTTCATGTGGTTGGTAATGTAAAGAACACGAGCATTTGAGCATCTTTGCACGTGCATATGCAGACATATGTGTGTTGTTATCCTTACAAGTGTACATTTTTTTTCCTGTCACTGTATGGGAATGTTAATAGCGTGCGGTTTGCACTTTTCCTACCATGCTGCAAGAGATATCGTCAAGCACACTGGTCAGGCTGCAATTGGAGATCAATACAGACCAGGGTCCTCTCATCTCATTTCACAGTGTGTTTTATCAGCTGTGGAGGGAATTGGGGGCTAAACTAAGCAAACAACCTGCTCACCTGGGGATTTGTTATAAGCTTTTAAGCTTTGTCTTTTTCAGTCTGTAAAATATATTTTACTGCACATCCTTTAGATCGACAGTATGTCCTGCTTCTCTGGTCAATACCTCAGCTGAAATGTAACAGACACACTTTCTTTCAGCTTAATCTAGCTAACCTTTATGTTTCTGTTGGTGTGGGGGAAAAGTGAAATATTTCTAAGCTTGTCAGTATTTGTGCATTAACCTTCACCTTGAAAAATCAAATGATACAAAAAGGCATAAATCTTTATGTTTTTTCTCAGTAACTATTCAGCCAGCATTATATAAGTGCCGCCTTTGTGTTCCTGCACAAACAGGTAAAGAGTTTCGGGACGTGATTATACATGGAAACCGGAACAACAGCATCACAGAGCAGATCACAGATGTGGTGAAACAACCTGCTTTTATCGCCGGTATTGGGGGGGCCTGCTGGGTCATCCTCATGGGCTTCAGCATCTGGCTGTACTGGAGAAGGAAGAAGAGAAAGGGTCTGAGCAACTATGCAGGTTAGATTGATCACAGTTTCACGCATTCTGGTGCCTTAACACACTCTTCTAACTTTAAAGTGATTTTCTTCCTCTTTCAAAGCAGGAGTATTTTACCACGACTACACTATCGTTCTTCAGTTTTAATGAGTGCAGTCTTGATGAAATATATCAGAACGCTGCGATGAGATTGAGATGGCTACTGTGTTAAAGCTCAAAAGGAAGACAGATGTCAGCATGAAACATTTCCAGAGGGTCACAGTTTTTGACAAATCCACCCACTGTGTTGGTTATTAGCCCAGGGTGATGGAGCTGAGTGGGCAGGCTGGACTCTCTGCTGGTCACTGAAGCTTGGGTTTGTCCAGTTCTCCTCCCACACACTGACCCTGACATCTTACTGAGAGACCCCCCTGTCAATACTAGCAACCACCAAGTCCACATAATCTGCCAGGAGTACAAGATTTAATTAGAGAACAGAAAATGGTAATGAGCTGACAATTTAGTGTCGTATTCTCTGAGTGTTCTCGCGTTATTTCTTTCCTTTTAAATAAGTCTAAATCCTTATGATGTTTTCTGATCAAGTCAAGAAGTGCTACGATATGCTGACTTGGTTAATTTACTCTTCATTTCTGTTTGTTACATTTGTATGTGTGTGTGTGTGCGTGTCTGTTTTATTTTGTTTATGCCACCCTCTTTACACCTCTGTGGCCTCTGAGCTGGCTGCTTTCTGGCTGTCGCTCTGCACACTGGGTGACGTTGTGGTCTCCCATTCTCTGACCCTCAGCACCTCTCAGCTTGACCCACTTCCTTGTGTGCAGATACCCCCCTAAAGCGCTGCTTACCTCTGCAGGCTTTTAACACACAACTTCTCTGTCTTCTTGTTTTGCAGTTCAGTCCTTCACCTTCACCCCTGCAGGTACTGTTCATTTGTCCCGTCTCCTCCCCCCACCTAAGTACAGCTTCATCTCCTGCCCGCTTCTAGTGCATATGTTTGAACTGTCACACTTACGGTCATGGCTAATGCAAATTGAAACCTCATGCTGGTGAACGCAATGTGTGCCATCAGAGAATCAAAAATAGAAGCGAAAAAACATTTCAGTTTGTTATTGGCCATGATCTGGGCCCTGCAAACTTAAACTCTTTTTTTCCTGCTCAAACCACAACTTTATTCCATGTCGTGTTGTATTTGTGTGTATTTCTATTGAAGCTGTCCGTTTCTGAATGGCGAGTCATTCTGATTTGTGTAGCTTTGTTTGTGGCATTTTTGTGGGGTACGGTTAGACTGTCCATTTCCTTTCTCCTTAAACAAACCCTCTTTGTTTTCTCTTTTTTCGATTTCCGAGCATCTGCTTTCCTTTGATGTCATCTAGTCAGCTGGGTGCCGTTTCCTTTCTGAGTTTTGTGTTCCTTATTTGTGACGATTCCTCTACTACTGTGACAACACATGTTTGCCTTCCTTGAGTGGCATTACATTTTTAATGGGCCAATTTCGTGAGTGTATGTTATCATCTTCCTTTTAGCTAATTCAGCTTAAGAGGAGTCCAAAGTGTATAAATGATTCATCTGAATAAGAAAAGGGAGAGAAGAGTAGCGGTTGGAAGTTTTAAATATTTAAAATATTCTAAAAAATTAATCCTTAAAAAAACTTCAGTAAAACTACAGTTTTTTTCCTTCACTAATTAATTACTTTTGTGAAGTATCACAGCATCCCTTGCAGGACATTTGCTTGGAAAAACTTGGAAAACACTCCTTAGAGATGCTAAAGAGAGAGCAGGTTTTTTCACAAAGAGTGTTGAGTAACAAGAGCAAACAAGGGCAAACACAGCATAAATTGGAGTGCTATATTTTGAATGGGAGTCAAAGTGGTGCTGAAGAGTCTTACAGTGCTCTTGTCTGCATTGACAATTAGTTGATGTGTTGAGCGTGTCCAGTCTCAACCCTCTAAAGCTGTCTCCACAGGAGTGGTAAATCACAACTATGTTAAGGCACGCGGCCAGCAAAAATTAGATTTGATGGAATTTTTATATGCTGATTATGCCACTCCCACCCCCACCTCCACCCACGATCGGTGCTTATTAAAGGGGATTAATCTGTATTCATATTGGGGGGAAAAAAGTGCTTATCTTGAAGACGGAGGCGAGAAGCACAGCCCTGCCGCCATGTCACTCTGGCTAACATAAAAGTATTCCACAGCAGCCCAGAAATGTGCCCGAGCACAGATAGGGACTTCAGAGGCCTTCCCCGCTGAACAGCCTCCCCCTCACACCCGCCTGTCAGTCCTCACTCAAACAACTGAGTATTCTTTAATGCAAGTTTGGTGGTGGGGAACAAAGAGAAGCGGCTTTGGATTTCACTGAATAAAGACTGCGGTTTCTGTCTTGAGCTCTCTGAGATCTATTTTATTCTAGCAGACTTGCAATGTTGGCTCTATCTGGGTAAAACAAAGTATTTTAATTCCACCTGCTGGTGTTCACTTGCTTAAACCCTAATGTAGTAAATAAACGTTCAACTCTCCAACATGCATGCTTGACAGAATTTAAATTGTCTCGCTCTCATTTGAAAGCCTGGAATTGTGGTTACGAGAGTAAAAATTGGATTAAGTAAGCTTAGGTAATGTTGGTGATACATTAAAGTGTAGCAGTCTCTCTAATCTATTGTGGGAGTTTCCTCTGTCTGTCTTCTGTTACTACGTCACCCACAGAAAAGCCCCCTCTTTTGCCCATGCCTAGGCTTGTTGTGGAACCGACTTGAATGAAACAGAAAAAAAGGGGGAATGTTCAGCCTTCTTCTCTCTTTAATCTCCATCTGTGGAACAAATGAGCCAAATTACTAACAGCTTTCCTTTGCTCTCTTAAGTAAACCAGCTCTCTTATTTCCCCCCCTTTTCATTCCCCCCCCCCCCTCATTGGTACGAGGTGGTTTCCAAAACTCTTGCTGCTTTTCTGTGTTTCCTGTGATCCATTGAAGTTCTTACATGCTTAGAACTCTCACTGCTGCTTTGCCATCACAACAGAGATGAAATGGATCCTTCACAGTCGGCTCTCACTTTCGGCCACGCAGTTTTACCAGCCTCCGACTAAGAGCGGCCCTTGTTATCTGTAGATCGCTGTAATGAAACAGGCCACATGCATACCTTCTGGGGAGCCCTGCCAGCCAAAAAGCATCAGCAACTCAGCCTCTACGCTTGTAGATAGAAAACTCTGTGTGGTTAATGAAGCCTCTGCCATTTCTAATCTTTCTTTTTTTTGGTTTGAGATTTAATCACAAATCTGATAATAACACAGCAGCAAAATAAAAAAAAATGAAATGAGTTTTCCCTCTCATCAGGCATCTTGTCCTTGAGGAACACATGACGTCTCCACTTATGCAAAGCAAAGCAATATGCAGTCCTCTTCATAGCCGTTAAAAAAAGAGGACGACATTGGATGCAGACGGACATCTGCACCCCTTTGTGAATCCATCAACTATCATGTCGTGCATGAAAAAAATGAATACATTGCTATTGAAGCACAAGAGCAAAATGGGCAATGCTAAAAAGACAATATTTCTTTCTTCTTATGGAAACAAACCCTGGTTTGCTTTATGTTATACCTGAAAAACTTAATATCTGGTATTTTTTTCCCTTTTTCTTTCTTCTCTTTAGTGACATTCCAGAGAGTTGATGGGGGGCTGATGAGCAATGGAAGGTGAGTATCGCATGAAAGTGAATCTCACACCCATTCTACACATTTGTGCGCAGTCTCATCTAAAACGAGTAAAAAAAAATCCTTTACTTTATAATTATTTACTTCCCTATGTCATTGGCTTTACTCAGCCTTTCCTCCATAGTTATGCATGAAGTCCTCAGCAAGCTGCTTTTGATCCCAGCACTTCTAAATGTCTAATAGATTGATTGATAACCGATACCTGTTGTGTGCCTACCATGCAAACACGCATAGAAATATACATTTCAACCACATCTCCATTCATGCATCGGTAGATGAACTCATAAATCTCCTCAGCGGAATTAACAGAAACAATTTAAGCATAGAGTGCTTTTATTTTGTCATTTATCTTCCGCTGCTGGCTATAGGCAACCCCGAAGCCCTCTGGAGTGATAAATTTGCCTGTCACCTTGCGTGGGCGGCTGGGATCTGAGCACATGTAATAATGTAAAAATAATTACCCAGGGGAGAGGTGTGTGGAGGTACCCCTTATGCACCCCCATACAGCCTGCTCCATTTCACTCTGTGTTAGAGGGGCTATGGTGACTAGGGCACATCTCAATGACACCAGTTACAGAGCCTTTGTAGGTATTCAAGAGACTCCCTGGAGAATCCCAGGCTTCTGTCTATCTACTGCTTATCACACCTGACTAGGTAGAATCTCCAGATCTCAAACACTCAGTGAGAGTCTGCAACTAAATTTGACCCTGAGTGTATCTGGGCGTTTGGGAACGTGTCTGCTCTGCAGTCTATTTGCAACAATTTGTTTTTTAATATTTATGCTCTTTTTTTTCTCCAAATTTTCCCATTTTCTGTGCATACAACTGGATGCTACTGTGGACAATTTTGTTTGTATTGTTCTGTCAGCTGCCAGCAATCTCTTAATGAATTAGCCACGCCACTTGCCATGCCGTTTCTCATCTACTTTCTGCTGAAGTGTTTTTCCTTCAATTTTCCACATAAGTGGTTCTGATTCTCACTCCAGCGAATGGGATTTGAAATGTCTGTATTTTTGCTGCTTTATATTTGTCATATTTTTAGTCAGAAGCAGTGACTTCCATAATTTTCACAACACTGGGATGCAATCTGGAGCCCTAGCACAAGCCTCTGATCCATTAGTCACTCTATTGTCATCAAATCCCAGATGTTGCTACTTCCCCATCTGCCCTGAGAGTGAAAATGTGGAACAGAATATCTTGGGGGAAAAGTGTTCATGTGTTGCCTGAGATGTTTATTGCATTAATTAGACAATAGCAAATTAAACCACGTCTGTTTCTAGTTTCTCATTGGCTCCTGCCAAATTGCTCTGACTGAACAATTACACTTAATCGATCACAAAATAAATGATTCATGGAAGATGAATAGGCTGCAGATTGGTAGACCTGGACCATTTGACTTTGGCTGCTCAGCTGAAATTGATAAAAGCTGATAAGGGTTCATTTCTTATCCCCCTGCCAATAAGGAGATGGTAATTAGAAGGTAGTAATAACTTCCTATCTCGGCGCTGATCAATATTTTAGCACAGCAGATTTACTCCGATCGGCAGGGAGCATGGGATGAGCACCGCAGTGAACAGGTTTCACTGACACTGTTGCTATGGAGATTCCTTTACATCCCAGAATACTAAATGACAACATGTTCTCTCAGAGTTAATCTAGAAAGTAATCTGTGTTTCCCCTTGTGCTAAGTGTTAGCTAATGTCTAGACTTTTAATCCAAGTTCTATTCACTTGTCTGTGGGACCATAAACGCTTGATTTATGAAGTTGCTTTGGAATTAATCTCTCTCACTTGGCTTATTTATGGGAAGCTCCGTGTCAGGCAGTATTTATGGTTTCCTTCCTCCTCATCACAAGTAACTGAAATATCTAACAAGAAGAAGAAATGCTCCAAATCAAATTTCTTCTGCCAAGGTTGCTATCCATTCTAGGATAGGCATGGATTAAGAGTTAGGTGTCAACTTTTCATTAAACGTATGACCCTGTGTCTGTCCTCCAGCCCTTCTCCATTACCCCACCATTGGAATACACACATGTACACACAAACACATATAGCGAGTCTGTGGCAGAAATCAGTCTTATTCTAATTATCCTTAGAAGAAATGCTGCTTTGTGATGAATACAAGGACGATGCAGCCATTTCCTCTGTCAGCTCCTTGTCTTTCAAATGGTCTTCCTCAAGTGGGCTGGGGGAGGACATGCTGGAGCACAAGCCTATAGCTGCATGCATTTCTGTGCTATTGCTGGAGTCAACAAAATGAACAATGTCTCTTCTTTTTCAGCTGTTTGTAGTTTTGCCCCAAAACAGGTTAAAAATAAGGTTAGAGAAAGAGAGTGTGGCGAGAGAAAATAATGGCAATGGAGTAACAAGACAGCCAGAAACAGAGGTAGAAGGACGAGATGGCTTGGAAGATGTATTACCCTATAAAAGTGCATGTGTCTGATGCACAGCCATCAATTTGAATGACTTGTCTCCCCCGAGGGCCTGTTTTGGCATTCAGGAACCACAACGAGGGCTCTTAGCTTGCCAGGGCTGCAGTTCATTTGGACTCCCCCCACTGTGGAATCGGTGTCTCCTCATTAGAACTTGTGGCTTAGGAGAGAGTGACTGCAGCAATGCCATTACCTGCCCTTGTCCTCAGGGCCTGACTCCCTGAGAGCCAACACATCACCCCTCTGGAGCTAAGGCAAAAAAAATCCCATCAGGCAGCTTGACTGGTAACTACTGTGTTACACAGCTTCTCAGAGTGCACACATATTGCAGAGTGCAGTCTGCTGCTAACTGAGGGGTCTGCAGTATACGCTAAATATACCGGCTGAGGATCATTTGTCTAACGAGGTACACTAGTGATTACGCAGTTAGAAATTTTGTTTTGCATTTTAATCAGCTTCACAAGTGGCAAGTGGTGTGGCAGTGAATTGAAAACAAAGGCATTTAACAGCATCTTTCATTCTCATTTTACTCCATCTGTGTTCCTCATGGTAACGAGCCTTAGACGTGATTGTACAGTAAAGTGGCCCTAATGGCCTCCCAGCAGTCACCCATGACAGGTTAAAGTCGTGATGACTGCTTTTATAGCTCTTACACCTCAAGAGGGACACAACACCTGTTAAATGGACCTGCCCTCTCCCTTAGACAGACATCCCACAAGCCGGTTCCAGGACCGAGGTCTCACTCCCTATCAAATAAGATTTAGACTGTCTGGACGTCACCACAAGGGGTTGATGGGAAAACACAGCAGAAGGGGCAAGATATTAATGAATTAGGAAATATATACATGTGGGTGTCAGCATGTACTGCTGCACTTTTATGCAAAGCGCATGCATTAGTCTGCCCACGGTGTGCTTTTGCATTAATAACTCAGAAAATGTGACAAAGGCTCAGCAGGAACAGAAATTAAAGGGCCTGGAGGAATTCCAACTTTGCGGGAGAAGAAATGTATCTATATAGCGTTTCCCCCCCATACTGAAGACTTGTTTCATCAGCTTCAGAGGTTTATGGAAAACTTATCTCCCACAAACACACATGCGTGTGGACAGTAACATTTGTTTTAATTTTTTTGATGTCTTCACAACTTCTTGCTGTTGATTGCTGTCATATTTTCTGTATGTGTGTGTTCCAGTAACATAATAAAGAATTAAACAGGGTATAATGTGTAATTGGGGATAATCTTGTATGAAAAAAAAACAAAACAAAACAAACCTTTTGTAGTAATATAGTTTTATGGCCTGTATCTAATCTGTTGTTTGATCCTTTGTTTCCGCTTAGCCGCCCAGGCTTGCTAAATGCCAGTGATCCAGGCTACCCCTGGTTAGCAGACTCTTGGCCAGCAACCAGCCTGCCTGTCAACAGCAGCTCCGGGGGACCAAATGACCTGAGTAACTTTGGTCGAGGAGGTGAGCGCCCCGGTGCTTTCCCACTTGCTTTGAGAAAAAAGACCATGAGAGATGAAAGATGACTGCTCTGCCTTCCTCGCTGTGACGCACATATATGCATTCAGGATGTATACATGCATGTACATTACATTTGTGTCTGGATATATATTTATCACACCAGAGGACAGCTACAGCATTAACAGCAGGGGCTTCACTGTCACCACGCTGAGTGATGGCATATAGTCCAGCCTGGTGTCAAAGCCCATACCTCAGAGCAAGCGAATGAGAGAGGAGAGACGGGCAGAGGAGCAGGGGGTGGATGGCTGTTTGAAAGGATGGTGTTGAGCAGCCAGTCGTGAAGGACAGGCACAGCTTGACTGGCGCAGATGCGGACACTTCCGCCATGGCTTTACATCATCTCCCCTTCACTGGGCATGCAAACCATGCACTACGGAGAGAGAAGCTGCCTGCTCTCCTCCTAGCTCTCCCTCTTTGACTCTGTTAGTACACACACATGCAGAGCAGCAACATTATGCCTAATGTGTAGGAACACATAGGGAACCTAGTGAGATATCCAGAAGATATGTGGAAGGAGAACAGGAATGTCATAATGCTACAGTAGAATTTATTTTCAACAAATATATTTGTTAAAATGTGCAACTGATGGCAAGATATACCATAGATATTGCAACATTTTCGCTTTTTTTCCATTTTCTTTTGTCAGTAATGCAGAGCTACAGGTGAGGTGGGCATTTTTTAAAAGGAAGCCTTTCATGTAATCTCTCCATACTCTTACCCAGATCTCCCCACTGGACAAGGGGATAAGACGGGCACCATGCTCTCGGACGGAGCCATCTACAGCAGTATAGACTTTACCACAAAAACCAACTACAACAGCCCTGGCCAAACATCCCAGGCCACTCCCTATGCTACCACTCAGATTCTCCACTCCAGCAGCATCCATGAGCTGGCTGTGGACCTGCCTGAGGCCCAGTGGAAGGCCTCGTTGCAGGCCAAGCAGGAGATGGCCAACCTGGGCTACTCCCTGCCCGACAAAAACTCCTGCAACAACAGTAAGTTGCAAAAGTAAATGCAGTCTGTAGGGATTTGTGTGTATGTGGGAGGCTCACCAAGGTTTTTTTTGTTTGTTTGTTTGTGTTGGGTTTTTTTTTATAGAGTATGATAATATGTCAGCCAGAGCTATTGTTCCAGTGACATTAAACTGAAAGCCAGATTACAAGCCACAGGTTTACAGTTGTAACAAGACAGCCTGTTGGTATTGAAACTTTTCCCTCAAAAGTCGTGGAGGTCTTTGTTGCGCCACTGTGGTGGGAAGAGGTTGTCTTAAAAAGAGCGGTTTCTACCTCAGCAGACATCATCTTGGTTTTTCTCCAAGGCTGAATAAACATCTCACAAAGGAATACTGCACTTAAGCGATCCATCTATTTACCCGCTGAGTTTTCTTGACGGTACCGCAGCTCCTTCAGTTTCAAAGTAATTGGCAATCCATTTTAGCTTGACTAATATTTAAGAAAATAATCCAAATTAATTGGATTTGATGCAGGATTTTTCAAGGCCGAATGGAGTTTGATAGTTTAAACGTAATGAGAGTTCTTTGGCCTTATTCTAATACGTATTTATGATCTGGTGATTTTCCAACAGTCTAAAATAGATTAATTATAGTTTTTACACATTGCAGTGACTCTTTCAAAATGTTTTGTAATTCTCCCTGAAATTATTTCAAGAAGTATGCTCAAACATGATTATGTGTGATTATACCTCTCTGAAGCAGGACAAATAGTGAAAAAAAATCTCTACCACTGAGTCATTCATCAGTATTGTGAAAGCTTAGCTTGGTGTTTATCAAATCAACAACAAATCAGATTGGTCTGTTGCATACGAATCAAATAGTGTTAAATAATTCAGCTTTTTGAACATATGAGTCCTGATTTTATCCTGCTTGCTTGATGCTCTAACTGCATGTTTGCATGTGCTTGTGCTAACTGCCAATCACCTGATGCCACTGTGATTTTTGCCCTTTAACCCCCACTGTAGCCCTCCTATTCATTCCTGACTACCGATTGGCCGAAGGATTGTCTAATAGAATACCACACAACCAATCACAAGATTTCAGCACCACCAGCTCTCACAACAGCTCAGAGCGAAGCGGCAGTCTCTCAGGTTGGTTTACGCAGCAGAGAATTAAGCAGACTGGGACACGCTGCTCCCCAGCCAACTTTATGATCGACTGATGTCTTAATTGCTTTATTTATTTGTTATTTGCATGTACAAACTTTATATCCAAAACATTCTTAATAACACAATTCCCTCACCATCACCAGTGATACTTGGCTCACACAGCTCTCCCTGCTTCTAATTGATCACATATGAATGGTATGGTGTTATTTTTGTTATGTGGGGTTCTGAGCGCAACTACTGCTGAATGTAAAGATGGATGTGAGTTGAAAAGTCTTTCAAAGCATAATGAAATAGGAAACTTAAGTCAAAAGAAAGAACAGCAATATAATCAACTGACAAATTATGGCTGCAATTGCTAAGGCTGGGTTCATGCCATTACTGCTGGTCTTTGGGAAGGCTTTGTCTCTCACTGTGTGAGTGAGCAGACGGGAGTAGGGGCAGAGGGAGTCTTTCAGACAGAGTGGACTATATACACACACAGACACCATTAGAGATGCTTGGCTGGGTAAAGTGGCAAAAATACCTCCCTTTTTCCCTCTTCCTCTAATGGTGGCCAACTACACTAAAACCCATGTTCAGAGAATTACAATGTCATTTATAGGACACCAGGGCATCCCTCTGACTGTCTCCCTTCCACTCTCCTCTTTTATCTAGTTTCAAGCCACTGCTTTAACTGGTCTCTAATTCAATGCTGAGGCACACTGTGGGTTGAAGAGAAGGATGTGAAATGGTCATGCCTTACAGGCAAATTCCTCCTATAGAACCACAGGTGACTTATGTCCCTGTTTGGGCTTGCCACATAGTAGTATAATTTAATAAGATGAAAAGAAGTAATTAAACGCATAAATTTCTGCTTACACTAAACAAACAGATTGTGCAAATATGCTTTAAAGCAACATTTTGCAATCATTTCGGGAAATATATCTAGACGTAGATGAGAAGATTGATGCAAAGTAATAAAATCCACACAGCAATTAGTCACTCATTAAACCACAACCTGTTGTTCTTTTTCAGTTTTTCAACCTATTAAAGAAATGGAAAATATTGTGTCAAATAATTAACTTTCCATATGCTAATAGACAGATTTTCTCATATATTCAGAGCTTTCTTTACTCTAGGCAAGCTATTGTCTCCTGGCATATGTTTACAGTTACGGTAGACAGATTTAGATAATCTGTTTACCTAATCTCAGCAAATATTTGCATATTAATGCGCAGAGTCTGTGGGCAAGGGGCAAGAAGCTTTCTGGTTTCCACTTGAAGTCTGTTTGTATTCTGTGACCAATATGTCCTCATTTGAGAAGGAAGTACAAAAAAGAAAAAGAGTGCATTCCCCAAAACATAATTTTAAACCATCAGCTCCTATGTAAACCGTGTTTTTTCTTTATCAGCTTTTTAATGGTATCTAAATTAGTAAACGATGGCCAGCAGTTTGAACAGGAAGACTTGGCTAAGATATCCACTGGCTAGACCAGAAGTCCTGAAAGAGCAGAGGTTAAGTCTGAAGACAATAGCAGACAGATATCCAAATCATTTCTACTTCTATCCGATGACTTGAAAGTAAATACAAATAATTAAATCATTAAGAATTAAGTCAAAAAGACGGCAGAGGTGTAACTATATGTGGATTATTTAAAACAAAAATGTTTTAAGAATTCTCCTCATTAAGAATCTTTCAGTTATTTTTAAATAGATGTCTCTTTTTTAATATTGTCTAGTATATACCCAATATAATGTGCAGTGAAATAATCATGCTTACTGATATTAATGATGCTTTAAAAGTGAATTGATCAATAACAGATATTCTGTGAGGTGAAACTTAATGATATTTTGAACCAGCACATGCTAAGCTTTGATTCAGACTTCAACCAAAGTAAACTCAACATATGAGGGGAGGGGGGCTGCTGGAGTTTCTGTGCTTTGCTCTCTCTCTAAGGACATGGAAGGAATAATGAATGTCAGGTCTGAAGGAGGAGAGAGCGGGATAAAAAGAAACCGAAATAGAGCAGCTTTCATGACAGCATGGATCTCCACTGGGACATGAAGCTGCTCATTAAAACCTTTCTTAGTGTAGGGGAGAGGAGGTAACTGGTGTTTTCTGTAGTAGTTAGAGACCCCAAAGACACCTTGTTCTCTTCCTACACTCTCACCCATCCTGTGAAGCTGCAAAGTCTGTGATTATGTGAAGTTCATGGTTGTGCGTTACCTGTTGTGCTCCTGAACTCTCTGTTGTTGCATCTCCATTCATTATGTAACATGTTGCCTTATTTCTTTTTAACCTAAACTAAATATGATGATACAAGACTTTCAGTTATATATTTTCCCCACTCATGAGTTGTATTTGGCTGTATAGTCTTTCTCAAGTCTCTCTGTGGCTTTTCCTCTCAGCACTAAGGCACCCAATGAAAACAAAGCAAGCTCAAGGCTATGCAGCCCTACAGTTATAGAATGGGAGTGCCCAAACCCTGGGTATAAATACCCAAAGCTCCATCTATATTTAGTATCACTTCCCCTTTGAAGAGAGGCCCAGTTTTGTCAGAGGAGATGAGTGCGCTGTGTAATTCTTGTATAGCTCCTAGCCACAGCTTCTCTCTATATTTTTCATATTTGGGTTGAGCTGTTGCAATTCCAGCGCCAGACCATCCTTCCCTGGAAGAGGCTCATTTACAATATTGATGGCTGGTCTTGTGTAGAGGGACTAAGGATGACTGAACAATCACGTCAGCTCACCATTTATTGGTAAAAGTCAAGCGTTGCCCAGAGGTACGATTAGGAAACCCAATTACTTTCAGACTATACTTACACTGTGCTGCCACCTGCCTTGGGCTTACAGTTGTTTCTTTTATTACTTCCATTCTTTATTAATCTTATTCTGACACTTCTTCCATATTCTCATTTTTAATTTGTTCTCTCTAGTGCCAGTATTATTACTTGTTTTGGGTTTGTTTGTTTTTAACCATGCTCACCTTTCATTAAAGTGTTTTTGTCATTCTTGCAGGTAAGTCTTAATAGCAGAAAAATCTATACTTTTTGGATTAAAAACAAACTGCCCACTGTTTCTGATTTTCATGCTGTCTGGTATTCATAAAAAGAGATGGTCAAGATGTACTCTATTGCTTCTGTAAATGTCTTTTGATGACAGATATTTTTTTACCATGTCTGAGCCATGTTACTTCATTACATTACGTTAGCGTGCGTGATGTTACATTGCATAAAATGCCATACTGGCAGCTTTTTGGGCCAGTGGAAAAAGTGATTACAGGCCCTTGGCAGCAAAGGCTAACCAACAGATGACAAAAACAAATGCGTTTAGCAGAGATTCCCAAAAATAGCTTTCAGTATTGGTGGTGATGTCAGGCTGAGGTTATTTTATGGATTGCAAGGTGTTTACTTGTAGGAAGAGCCTGACATAATCCACAGAAGATTCCAGTCCCCTCGCCCATGCACAATCTGACATTCAAATACTAATATTAATTCCCACATATTGGTTGTGTGCTACAGGGTTGTAAAACTCAGACATATGCATGGTGAACCTTCAGATGAAAAGACATTAAAATGTTCTTTTCTCAGAATAATACAAAGTAATACTAACCACCAATAATGTTATAAAAAACATATTTACTGTGACTATTAAGTATATTTTTATTTTCATTTATTTAAAAACAGTGTCCACTTTTACTGTAGCACTGAAAGTCAAAATACAGTACAGAACATCATGAAGCATAATTTCATTTCATGGATCTTAAGATGTTTTGGCCATGAAGCAAATTTAATATGCATGATGGGGTAAATGTGCAGAAGACCTTTAACCACAGTATAATGCAGTTTAGTATCTGCTATAATCTCAATATCATACACGTGGAATTATCATGTTTCTTAAAAGGTGTCTGCAAAACCTGAAAAAGTAGGATTCGTGGCAGAGCTGTTGAATTGCCCCTAATGAAGTGGTAGATATAAGATACATTACATATAAATAAAAAATTATTATAGAAACTAGATTAAAAAAAATATTCAAATAGCCATAAAAAAAACAGGAAATCTTTTTCCAGGATATATTTTTGGTGGTTTTGTTTTTAAGATTTGAAGTCAAATATCTTTTAAAGAAAAAAAAATAAACAAATAAAGGTTTCTTCCAAAGTGACCAAATCATATAAAACTTGGTATTGAACTGGCTGGCAGATTTATAAAGATGGATGGGACCAGGTAGAATCTGGTGTTGGAGGGATATGAGTGGAAATAGATGGGGTTAGCGGCTCTCCGGTGTAATAAAAGAAATGAAAGTAGTAATAGACTCTCAGTGAATTCCATTAGGGACACATCGACACTACACAAGCCATTCATTATGATGATGCTGTGAAGTGAGATATTTCATTGTGGAACCCAATGCCCGGTGTGAAAGGGGACGCTGAGGGATGGGTGGAGCACAAAGGTCTGCCTCAGCCTCGTTTACTGCAGTTCTCTTCTGTTTCTATGGAGATTTGAGGCTTTTCAGCCAATCAATCAATGAAAGCATGCTTTTCATCAGGCAACCTTGAGGTTTTCTATGGAAGCGCTGATAGGCAGGAGCGCATTGAAATCTTGTGTTTGAAAATGTGTACGACTTTGCAAGGCTGTGTTGAAACAGTCCAAATGGATTTGTAAACCAAGTAGTGTGTTTAGAATAATTTGAGTTTATTTATAATAGACATTTGTCAGATGGCAAATGCTCTCCCAGTTGTTTATTCGTTTTTAATTGGTTATTGTATACAGTGTCGTTTTCATACAGTTTCATACTGTGTCTCATCTTTTCTAGGTGGAAAGGGAGGAAAGAAGAAGAAAACAAAGGCTGGCTCTAAACCTACTAAAGCCAATGGGTCCAATTGGGCCAACGTTCCCCTGCCCCCTCCTCCTGTTCACCCTCTCCCTGGTACTGAGATGGACCATTATCCCAATGATCACCACGACGGGGGAGGGTATGTCTGCTAATATAAAAAAATACACACAAATTATTCCATCTTGAATGGATAATGAAAAACCATTTAAATGCATAGAAACAACATACACACTTTACAGCTCAGTTTTCAGTAGAAAATGAAGCGCGACACAAGTTTTATTTTAACCAAACGATCAGATACAAAATCTTTCAAACTGCTCTCCTTTTTTGTATTTGTCATTATTTTTCATTAACTTTTACAGCCCATTTGACCCAATTATGTTGTTTTCTGGATCACCTCCCATTTCACACTGGGCCTCCTGTTTTTTGGAGCAACCAAATGTAATACGTCATTCTATTTTAGTCTACTAATCCTGTCTATACCCAGACAATTAAGACATTACAACGTTTAAATTATTTTTTGAAAGTCAGCTCAAATACAAGTCATGCTGTCAAGAATTTGTTTAAAAATATTGTGTCCACTGTCATTGAAAATCTGTTGTAGCCAAGTTAAGGCTTTTAGGAAAAATTTAGGAGGCTAAGAAGCCATACACAGAAGCTTTGTAACTGGCAATTCTGATATTGAAGAGAAGAAGCATGAGCTCATGTGGAAGCGCAAGAGGGAGAAAAATAAACCTGTTCCAAGTAATATTTTGTGTGTTTTGTGGGCAGCTAGCTACACACAAAATAAAAATGGCAGTACAAAAGAAATGATCACAGAAAGCAAAACGATATAGATGATGTCCAACAACTTCTTGTATAAGCAACACACTAAATCTGGTTGCATTCTGCATTAATGTCATCTGACTGTACCTCACTGAGTTTATTGACTTAGTACTGCAAATCTGACGAGAAGCAAAGAATCAATGCGTGTATAGTCTCTACAGGCAGCACACGTGCTCTTTTGCACAGGGCTCTTACACAAAAACCCACATACAGATGGGTGCCAATCAAACTATCTGCTGACCCGTTTTTCTATCTATAAAATAAATGAAAATAAAACATGTCTGTCTTTGTGAGTTTGTAGACATACGGGTAGCTTTGGCTTAATCTCGCTGATGAATTCCATAGTGGGGAAAAAACCCCTCCTAATAGTCCTGTTTTATAAAGATATATTTATGTTATCCACACACACTGAGGCTGAAGTTGATATAAAAAGCTGGATTCTTATAAATGATTAATGCCGTACCAGACATCTGATATTTTTTGTTTAATTTTCATTTAATGTAATGGTGCAGTGGTTTGCACTGTTGCCTCACAGCCTTTCTTTGTAGAGGTTGCCTGTTGCCTTGTTTTTGCGTTAGTTTCCTCTTGAATCAAGCTTCCAGCCACGGTCCAAAGAGATAGTTGTTAGGTTAATTGGGGATTCTACATTAGCTGTGGGGGTGAATGTGATAGTTTACCTGGTAAACATGGATGGAAATGGATTTTGTGTGGTAAATGCAGTAAATCAACACTGTACTTTAAGTGTGAACTAACAGTAACTTGTGTAAGTGATTGTGAGAGTGTCTCTCTTTGGTCCAGTTGGCACCATGTCCTCTTACTCCCATTTCCAATCTGGGAGAGTCATCTGCTTTAATAGGCTATCTGGCAAATGAAGAGTCTCATGCACTGTAAATCTGAGGCTGCTCTTAATGGCAGCAGATTAAAACAGTTATGTCCTATGGAGTGTGCCCTGACAAATTTCTATAATGAACACCTTCTTTATGGCTAGTATTATTTCAGCATGTATAAGCACAGCTATGAGGAATTGAAGCTTGACACCAACTGTAATTCTAATCAGGACTGTTGTATAACAAATTGCTGTCCAATGAAAGTTGGAGAAGGTCACAAAACTGTGTTAGCACATATCAGTTTCTTTTGACATATATTTTTTTATGCTATCTACTTTTCTCAATCGTCTTTTACTTGCAGACACTGACAATATCACACATCTACAGTAATGCCATTACTATGTCTGTCCATACTTTCCAGTTTGATATTATATAAAACATGCATAGCTTTAAAATCAGCAAGCTGTGCTAAATTAAATTAGTAGATTATCATTTTCGGTTGTGGTGATTAAACCTCCAAGCTCCTTATTTTTTAAGTCCATCAAATGCTTCTGGTATTTTCAGATAAACTCATTGGTTGATAATTGGGAAAATACTAAATAGTAAAAATAAGTCGATATTAATCAGTAACAAAAATAACAGCTTATAGCTCTTGCTCAGGCTATATGTAACCTTAACTACATTTGTGTGGTAAACATGCATTTTCCCTCAGGTATGAGAGCGATGGTTGGGGACCGCCCATGCCTGTGCAGACATATCTCCACCAGGGCATGGAAGATGAGCTGGAGGAAGAGGAAGAAAGGGTTCCCACCCCGCCTATCCGGGGGGTCGCCTCATCCCCCGCTGCTGTGTCCTTTGGACAGCAGTCCACAGCCACCCTGACCCCCTCTCCCCGAGATGAGATGCAGCCCATGCTCCAGGCCCATTTGGATGAGCTGACCAGAGCGTACCAACTGGACATGGCAAAACAAACATGGTAAACACAGCAGCATTAAAAAGCATTGTAAATATTTAAATTAGATACTGCAGTCCTATCAATCTATTTATCTAGACAGATATACTGTTGTAGTCGTACATGCATTGTTTTTATTTTACAGTGCTTACTGTACATTGTGTTCCTGTTTATTGCTTCCAGGATTTATTCTGTTCCTGCAGTATTCCTCATGTCAACTGTGTGTGCAGCGGAGATAAACCCATTAATCATTCCATTTTAATGGGCCCATGCTACCACTTAGGCGACTACTGTATTTTGCTCACTCTAAGAGACACAATTTCGTACCCATGGTTGTTTACTCCCCCTACACTTGTACGGTGCATTCCATTGTTGTGCTCATGCAAGTCAGATGAAGACCATGCTTCATTCTGTCAGCAACGCGCAGAGAATGAGAGACTGGCATTCATTCATAATAGTGAAGTGGGTGGTAGTGGGAGAGCTGGGAAGCCTTGTCAGGAAGGAGATGTCATGTTACCCGGTAATGACTCTGTTGGTTAGAGAGCATCTCTGACAACACCAGAGGGCCAGTAATTACAACCAATTCCCACTGCAAACCGCGTCAAAGACTTTGCACTCCTCTAACAAACGTGACTGTCAGCAGAGCAGGCTGCCACTGAGGTGACAGCCATGTGTCGACAGGCCTGGAGAGCATTCCTTTATACCATCCACAGCAGCAATTAGTAGGTCATTGTGTTAGCATACAAGCTGCACTGTGGAATTAGTGAAATTGTCCATATTTATTCAGCGGCCCACATAATACAGGTCTCTGTAATTAGCTCTACATTTCCACATGCAACCACATGTTATACGTTCGATAGTCATCACCGCTCCACATTCCCCAATATCAGATTATATGGAGTATTTATTTATTAAAATTTTTTTTTACCAGGCACATGCAGGGAGGCTCTCTTCCTCCCCAGGCTCCAGCTCCTCCAGTGGGCTACGTGTCGAGCACAATGGTTTCCGACCTGGAGACTGACCTGCCTGATGATGAGGAGGAGGAGGAGGAAGATGAGGAGGAGGATGAAGGCTATGGAGCCAGGCATCCCCGCGGAATTGAGCACACACCAGGGTCTAGCATGGACAACCTGGACAGCTCTTTAACAGGTAAGGCTGTTGGATTTGTATCTGGAGCCGGCGGGGCTTTAACCTAATGTTGTTAACCGCAGTATAATTTATTTTAATGCATAAGTAAATGGGATTTGTTTCTTTTTATTCAAATGTCCATAAGCAGGTAAAATGCATTCAACTCCCATCGTTGTTACATCTTGTTTAACGGCAAATGGATTGTTGTTCATAACGCGTTCTTCATGACTTTGGTGTGTTAATTTTTGGCCCTCAATCAAGTTTTTTAAGCACCTTTGGCAGGCTCTGGGGAATTACAATTATCATTTTCAAAAAAGAAAACAGATAAGAAAGTCCATGAATTTTAAACAGGATAGTGAGAGGGAAATTAAGAGGAGGGAGAGGGTAGGGGAGAGTGACTGTGATTTAACTTGCACACAGCTCCGGAGCCAGAGCCAACCGTATCTTCCCGAGGAGATTTGAAATAAATTTCACGTGCGGCATATTCCATTCCAGACTAGAGGCACCATTTCCATTTTTACAACTCACTGAAAACTTTTACAGCCGTCTGTTGAGGGGACATATGAAGGGCATGACATTGCAGTGGAGGAGCTGGGTTCTGGATTGCTGCTATCATACTGACCAGGCCTGACTATCCATCTGCAATGTAAAGGGGTAAAAGTGCAAAAATGGACTTTTATGATAAAAGTGACATATGGGGAATAGGTTTGGTAGAAAATTCTAGTTTAGTGTTGACCTGTGATACTGTGTATCCATCAGGTTATGTGTGTAAACACTGAAAAATAAAGGCTATATTGAGACATTTATGGGTGGTAAGAATAAGGAAGAGAGCAAAAAATCGAAGGAGCTGGGCTATCTGAGAGAGAAAGCTCAAAAATAAGAAGACAAACAGTGCTGTATATTGGCCTACCCTGTCAGTAGAAACATTAAAGAGTGGTTTTCCAGGGGATGATGGAACAGTGGTTTTGGTAGCACTGACACATGCTGCTGCTGATGTATTTAGAGGAATATAAAGCGGCAACGGGGCCCTAATCTGCTGCATCTCTCCTCCACTGTATTACTCTGAAGACAGCACTATTTCTTTTTATCTCTCTCCAAGTCTGCCTCTCACCCCATCGTTTGACAACACAGACACAGCCCCAGCTCCGGGGTGAGCAGGAGGAAGAGAGGGAAAAGGGGAGACGCTGCTGAGATTTATTGTAGCCACCGTTTTAAGGCTACACAAACAGGGGAGGGGCAGGAGTGAGATTGCTGTCAAGCGTCGCTTGATGGATTTGTCATTGTTTTAATAATATGGAAATAGGTCTGTTTTCATAATGTTACACCAAAGGCCAGTAAATCTAACCTTTCAGTGATGTTCCAGAAAAAAAAAGAAGAAAAGAACCTGCACTCTCCTCAGGGGCATTTTTCACCAGCGGACTGTCTGCACAGGTTTTCCAATGCGTTATTCCATGCTCTGAGTTAAGGCAACTTATTTTTAGCTGATAAATGTAACTCCTCCTGTTGTGGTGGTATTGCAGAGCGATTGCTTGCACAAGCTACAGAGTTGAGGTGAACACGTAGGTATTACTTGGCTCTATATAGGTCATGCACAGCTAAGATGTGGTGGCAGTGAAGCTGTTATGCGTACAATGACTCGAAAGCTTGGCTGTTCTGGGCGATTACTCACCCATAAAGTCTTGCCAGGTTTGCGAGGTGTGGGGTCAGATCTCCTGGTGGCAGGTAGACGCCTGCTCATCAGGGGGAATGATTTTCCTACTTAACGACATGCAGATTAGGGTTCCCGTCAGTGTAAATCAGTTTTAGTGGCAGGAGGGAGGCAGCCTGGGTTTTACTGCCCTCCATCCGCCTAGCGTTTACTGGTCTTGCTCTATCAGTGCATGGAACATGGAGGGTGTCGGCCAGCGTTTTTTCGAGAACACAGTTTGGCCCATTGCTCTTGTTCAAGATGTGATAAAATGGCAGATATGTAGAGCAAACCTTGGTCTGGAGCCAAAAAAAAGTTATATTTCTAGGGCAAAAAGAAAACTAGATTGAATTTTTATCAAATTATGTTAGAATGATCACAGTTTGATTGGATTGCTGTTTCTGAGAATAGAAGTGCTCCAGAGGTTCTGCAGTAGAAAGTGGCAGTTAGAGCAACTGAAAAGTCATTCTGTGATGTGATTTGCTGAGGCAGTGTTCCTTCGCTGAGCCGAAAGGACTTGGAAGCTTCAGTGCTTTGGCTGGCACTGCCTATACTTCATTATCTGCTCTATTCTTTGTGGGAGGATTGGACCCAGTGGAATTGCTGTCTTTCTTTCTTAGTGAAAAACTCTTAGAAAAGAATTTCAAAGAAAATGGCCAGGAAAGATGGAGGGCTCAAACTAGTTGCCTTCAATTTCAGTTTGCTCTGTGAAAATGGGATGTGTAAGGGGGTACTCTACCTTATGCAAGCCTATATTTTATAGAAGTTTCCATTAATCTGAGAGAATTTCCCTGCAATAGGAGTGAAAAGATGTTGCAATCTCTTCTGTTGAAAGTGCAATTCCATAAAGTCACAACCAGTGACTAAGTTACAGTCTCTTTGAGACATCTGGTTACAGACAAAGAGACTCACAGATGGGGAAGTTGGAGAAGCCTTTGAAGGGGATTTCCCAGTGTGTCTGGTAAAATAAACCACAGTGATATTAACAAGTTTTATGTCCAATTGTTAATGTGCTCTATTGTGTTGCAAAGGGAAGTGCCATCTGAGAGAGCACACTCATGTGTTAGTTGTGTTCATTTGAATCACAGCCTGCAATATGCAGCAGTCCTGGGCCAAGAATCTGCTACCCTTTGTATTATCCTGACCTTTTAATGAATCCTGCTGCTAACTTTTGTCCCCACCGTTCTCTAAACAACCTTTAGCCTCACATCTCCCCAATTCTGTGTTACACCAGTTTGTCCAATCACATCGCTCTGTGTGAGGGAAGGATAGTGTGTGTGAGCTGAGTGCTTGGGTTTATGCCACTTTAGCAAAGACTGCCAAACCAGTCCCACTGAAAGCTGTCACATTAGCCGACTGTTCTCTGTGTTTTTGCTTGCCAAAATGGCATATTTTTATTGGCAGAGTGATGCTTTTATATTTAAAGTGCTGGCCTAGCTTTTTATGCGAAGGAAGAAAAATGAAGGCATAAAGAAATATAGTAGCATATAATCCAAAAGCCTGACAATATATACACATTTTATTTATTTGTGCCCCTTTGATCCTGTAAAAATACTTGCTTGTGTTGTTGTAGCTTATTGAGCAGTATATTGATTAATGCTCATAGAATTTTAAATCATTAAAGTGCTGTGCACATAGAAGTTAAAACCTGTAGTTTTCTTAAAACTACTGCACATTTTTAGACAGCGATGGTTGTGCATTTTTAAATGGGACTAAAAAAAAAAACTGTGCGCATACCTCCAGGTGTTTGATTCAATACGATGTTTTGTGAGATGTCACCTGAGGCAGTCGTGTAGCTAACTCTGCTCTGCACAGGTGCGCTCATTGTTCTTTATCAAAAGACGTGCAAAATAAGTTGATGACAGTCCTGCTGTTCCACTGTGTATATTCTGGTGTGTGTAAATGTGCACTTTTGTGTGTGTGTATGCAATGTGTGTGTTTATAATAGATGAAAGAGGGCATGCCAGAACAGAATGACTATACAAAGCGCTCACCTGCAAGAACAGAAATGCCCCACAGCAAATTTAATTCATTTAAGTGTACAATATTCATATTGCTTCTTTTTTTTAAGACCACTCAATAAGTTTATTCATCTAAATGTCTAATCAAAGCACAGATGTTCAGAATGTGAGCTCATATATCCATAGAGGCTATAGCTGTTGAATCTGTATGAGCTTGGGATTTCAGCGTGAGTGTTTCAGATAAATAACTATCCATTTACACACATACTCACATAAACACACACAAACATCTATGCTGAAACCTATGGTGTTCTACAGGGTCCATGGTGAATGGGTGGGGCTCGGCCTCAGAAGATGACCGTAATTTCTCCAGCCATAGGTCCAGTCTGGGCAGTTCATCTGATGGCTCGATTTTTACCCACTGCAGTTTTGCCCAGGCCCTGGTGGCTGCTGCAGACAAGGCAGGCTATCGCCTTGAGGGCACTAGCCTCAGCAAGAGAGGTTGGTGTGTGGGACCAGATATCCATTGCTGGGCTGGACCGTCTGCCACTGACAAATTATCTTTTCATCTCTGTTCTAATTGTTCCTCCTGTCATCCATTGGCTGATGTTTTCCCCATAATGCTGCCTTGTTATTTTCTTTTCTGTTGCTTTTGGATGCTGTGCCCAGGTTGTGCATGGTACCTGCTCTATATGGCTACATTGCGGGTATCTCCTGATCCTTAAATGTGACTTAGCTCTGATCTGCCTCTGCTTTCTTTGGTGCATTGTGTAATATCTGGGTGATATGCTATGCTTAAAACCTTTTAAGGACTTCAACCAAATGCTCTCCCTTCTAATGAAAACATTTACCTTTTTCCCCTATTAGGCTTGCTGGATCTTGATTGATAACTTTTCCTTTTCCTGATGACTGTTTTGACTTCACTGTTGGCTCCGTAATATCTTTACTAACCATCTGGCCTGTGGTCCTTTATCCCTCCTGCAGGTAAAGGCTTGTCCCATAGGCCTCGGCCCAGCAGTCCATTTTCAACAGATGGCAGCACAGTCGGCACACACAGCTTGGGCCACCAGAGGGCCACTAGGCCAACTCGCAAACCCAGAAGTCAGGGCACAACACCCCATCGGAGAGATGCTGGTGCAGACGGTGAGGGAGGAAGCAACCAAAAACACATTTTGAAAATTTAAAAAAAGGGGTTATGGTAATATATACATAACTCATGTATTCAGTTGATTTAGTGTGGTTTTCTCTTGGCACAGACCTACCTCCTCCACCTGAGCCTCCTCCCTGTCAGGGGCAGGGCCGTATCCAGGGGGGCCGCAGTATAAACAGCATGGCGCCCCCAACAGATAGGAAGGCTTCTTCCTTAGAGCGCCCGCCTATTTCAGGATCCCTGTGTGGGCCAGAAGACATGAAGAGCTCTATTGACAGACAGACGCGCACTTCTTTGGAACATCATCGCCAGGTTCAAGACAGGCTGGGCTCTGCAGACCGAGCTGATGATGGCCGCAGGGGCCACAAAACAGGTGCAGATGAAAATATTTAGCCATAAAACGGGAACTGGCATTAATGCATTAAGGCTAACACAGAGATAAAATTTCACTTTAAAGCATAGTATGCAACAATGTGTGCGCTAATGGGTTACAACAATTGCAAAAGCATTAGGCTGAAAGTCAGGTGAGGCTTTCCATGTGGTTGTTAGGACTTAAAGTTTTTTTTATGAATTAATGTAATAACCAATTGGAAATGTTTGTCTTGCTGCTGTTGTTCAGGAAAGCACATTACATTTTGCTCACATAAACAATTCATCCTTTTTATTTGTTAAAAAATGCACTTTGCAACCTAAAACAAAATCTATAAAATAATTATACTCACATAAAACCATTCATTAGCAAGAAAAATAACATTATTTTCAAAGCAAGTGAAGTCAAAAGGGAAGTGGAATATTTCTTGTTAATGACTGAACTATTTATTTTAATACAAAGATAATTCCTTTCATTATGGCCAGAAAACAACAATAACACAGGAGTTTAGCTGCTGCTGTGCCTTTGCGGTTGGGGATTTTTCTCTAAGTGATTGTGTTGAAGTTAGTCATGCTGCTTTGAGACTGGGCTCCCATGAACAGATTGCACTGTCTGCCACTTGCTCTGGTTTCCAGAATGCCCCCCCTCAGCCCTCCCTCAGCCACCGTAATGCCCCTGTAACTGTTGCCAGTACCAGCCTGCTCCACTCCAAGTAAGGCAGGAGGCCCCAGCAACTGAAATGCACTCTAATCGCTTTAGCTTTCTCTTCTCACACAAACAGCAGCTCTCTACACTCCATCTGTGTGTGTGTTCATTAATCTTATGTGTGCACACGCCTGTTTGTTTGTGACCGTTAGAGCTCTTCATGCTGCGCTCCTTGGACTCTTTGTGCCAGGAGTTTCTCAGACAGTTAATCTGAGGCTGTGAGACAAAGACAGGTGTCACAATCAGCATTTTTACGAAAAACACTGTAGGTGAATTCCCTCATGTTTCAGTGCACTGACTGATTTGCAGTAGGCTCCAGTGAGGTCAGGGAAGGCTATATTACAGTCATTAGCAGAGCAGTGGGGAGCAGTTTGATGAGATTTCACGCAATGATGGAGACTACTGAGGGTCAATGTTATGTTGCCCTGCAGCAGGAGGTGCCACAGCAGCCAGTAGTCCCCCTGTTATTGTATTTACCCTCATCGTAAGGGTGGTGGCTGCAAGGCCATGTGCGAAGCTGAGAGTCCTCTCCATGGCACGCCCTGGCATTGCTCGTTGGCACGGCCACTCTGCAGATGTCAAGAGTGTGGGGTGGTGGTTGCAAAGTGTTCTTTGTCTCCATGCATCAGATGCAAGATGTGTAACACTGCAATAATAAAAGTTCAAACTTAAAGTATGCCTCTCGGTTCCTATGTGTGTGTTTTTAGAAGAGGGGTGTTTGCCATATAGTAAACCATCGTTCCCTTCCCCTGGTGGCCACAGTTCTGGCACAGGCTCCTCCAAGGGCTCAACAGGGCCACGCAAGACTGAGGGTCCACGACAACCACAGCAGTGGACCGCCACAGAGCATGCTGAATTTCTGGGGACCAATGGACAAGGACAGTACTCAGGAGAGTTATGTGAGTAATTTAGTACTTTGATGTTTGACAGCAGTGTTTTATGGTATATGGCACGGCACATATACTGCAGTAAAAAAGGGCAAGTTTTGTAGTGCAGCAATGCTTACCATAAAATTACTATAACTGCATCTTGCCAAACAACAGTTTATCCACCCTACTTGTGCACACTTCCTGTGTTAAGTGTGTCTGGCTGTTTCAGTATATATTTCCTGCAAAAGCTTGTCAGTGTTTGTGTAAGTGGATGGATTCAACTTAGATTTTATTATACTGGCAGTTATTGTTTTAACTTGGGAAAGAGTCAGTCCAGCTGTTTCCTTTGAATTCCTGGCAAAAATGCCTCCCAACATGTTTATTAGGTTCTTTACTTAAAGAAAACAATTTTTTTCTCTTTTTTTCCCAATCCTAATGTTTTCTTTTATTCCTCTTCTCACAGAGTGATCTGCCTGCAGTTTAAACTGGAGAGAACCTGTTCTCTCTTTGGAAGAGTGACACCCTCTTTGCCGGGGTAGTGAACTTTGTCCTTACCTGTGTGTTCTCAGAGGGAAGCAGTGCAGCAATGAGAACTACGGAGAAAAACAGTGTCACAGAACTGTAAATGCGATGTATAGACACAGACATACTGTACATCTTACTATGTTTTTTGTCCTCAAGAAAATATTTTCCACCTCCTACCTTACTCCAATTTTCTTTTTGTTAGAAAAAGGCAAGTTAAAAAAGAAAAAAATCAAAACATCTATAAGAGAACAAATTTTCTGGTAACTGCCCTTGAGGAAAAGGGGATTTTGTTTCCTGTAAATATATTCTTTAACTTGTTGTTGCATTGCTATGCAAGCCTGATTCTGTTTGAGCTTTTTATTTCCATATACAGGAACAGTTGGGTTTTATCTGGTTATTTGTATTATATGTGAAATGAGTGGCTGTTGTGCCATAAAATAATTGTTTTATAATCCATTGTTTGTTGATAGCTACCATTAATTATTATCATTATTATTGTTATTATTAATTATTGTTTTTGCACTGCAATTTTTGGTGATAAGCACAAAAAAACATAGCTCCTGCTGACATGAAGAACCGGAAGAATATGTGAAGAGGAGTTTCTGTACTGTAAAGTAGAGAGAAGAAAAATATATGCTAATGTACAGAGAGATATTAAAGAGTAATGCTTTGCTCACAGACAGCAACAAATAAGGCACCCATTTCCACAGTTGAGACAAATTGGGTGGCAGACACACAAGGTTCCTGAGGGTCTGAAGGACAGATACGAGGCCAAAAGAAGTACAGAAAGGATTCTGTATTGCTGTAGTTGGTTATTTAACCCCTAAAATAATAGAAATATCTAGTTTTCGATGTTTGGGGGCAACTCCAAGCATTGGCTCCATTCTAGTACAAGGGTTTCCGAGCATTTCAAATTCTTTTTCTTTTTTTCATTTCTATTAGGTTTTACTACCTAAATAATTCAGTAAAACAGCACACTTAGAATAAAACGGTTAAAAGGGAGGAGTCGCTGAAATCTATCCGCATGCTGCAGTCCGGTCGGAGCACTTACAAAGGCAGATTTGTGATTCTTCTATGGCCTTAATAGGTAGGAAACACAAACAAAGGAGCATTTATTGTTATTAGTTGTAATGTTACTCCTAAATCATGAGTGGAACAACAGCAATTGTTTACATCTTTTGTGTTTTTGTTTGTTTGTTTCATTTTATTGTCTTTTGGTTACTAATATTTTTTTAATTGTTTGATTTTTACAGCACTTACTCTTTGATGTTTGTGATGTTGTCACTGGGTACAGTATGATCCAGGAAAACAACACACCGACCTGCTGGGTTCAGCTGGGTGCTGTTCATTAATGAAATCTACAGAAGCGGCGGTTGGCCTCCAGTATGCTAAGATCAGCACAGTCTTGTGTCAGTGATGTTAAGGGATAAAAATGAGTGCGTATGTTTTACAACGTAGCTGTGAGTGGAGCGAAAATGGAGAAAGGCCTTGTATATTAACTAGTAGGTCTCACTGCCTCCATGTGTGCAACCCGAGTGTGGAGCAGAACACTTTCTGTCTGCCCGACTGCCACAACACACACACACTTATGTTTTGCCGCTTTCAACTTCTCAGCCTCTGATTCTCAATTGTTGTCTTTTTCAATGACTTTTTTTTCTTTTTTGGTTGTCCTTTTTTTAATGAGAAGCTTGTTTCTTTGTATGCCTTTTATGGACTCCAAAACGCTGCTTAAAACAATGTTTTCAATATTAATGTTCAGGATTTTTGTGGTTTAATGACTGTTTGTTTTGTCTTTTTTTGTACTGCTAATGTTGATAAAGGGGGGGTGGGAAACTAAAGGCCATCAGATGCTGTTGTACTGTTGTCGTCATGCCATGTCATTTTGTTTTTTTTACCATCCACCCAGTGGCCAGTGTTCTGGAAATGAGGTGCAAAGAGTATCTCAGGTTATTTTACATTCTGGTGGTGTTTATGTATGTGTATATATGTGTATATATCCATACGCATCTCCACTTGATTATGCCATTCCATTTCCATTGACAGTTTATCCCTCTCATGTCTGATTCTGTCGTCCCCTCTTTTCTTTTCTGCTGTGGACTTTGAGTATAATGTGCTGGTTCATCCACCTTAAGATGTCAGTAAAAGAACATACCAAATTAAGATTGTCTAATGCGTTTTAGTGTCTCTTTAATACTCATTGTTTTCTTTTAAATCACAGTGTCGTTTTGTATTTATTAAAATGATAATAAAAGTATATTGTGAAATATGCATAAAGATTTGTGAGATATAAAATGTGTTTTTTTTTTTGTTCCTTGTAAAGTTTGGTGTCAGAGCCGAGCAGCGAGGCCATATTGAGATGAAAGGCACACTGTGCTCACAGCATGGTGAAGTGCCGGGTCAGTAGTCGTCACTCTTCATCTTGCATGTTCACTGCACTGCTCTTCTCATGTCAAAACTGAAGAAACTTACAATCCTTTCAACACAAGGAGTAAAAATGCTCACAATTTGCTTGTCAGGAGGACAAAGGATAAAAGTGCTTTTCCTCTCCTTTGTTCATTTTCTCAATATTGTTGGTTCTTTGTAGCCTATCTGTGTGTTGCCTTTTTTGCTATAAAAGAGGATTAAAAATGACAAAAAGAGAAAGGTGTTGGGTGAAGTCTTTCTGTACAGTAAAGGGTGAGGTCGACACCCTGATCCAATGCCATTTCTACAGTACATTCTCCTTTTTTTCCCCTGTAAACCACCTTCTGTATTCACTTGCATGTCCAAGAAGAGAGTGGATCAAGAAAATAAACTTTTACAGCTTCATTCCCACGTCCTGTAAGATAAATCCATGTTCTTTTATTTCCTTGTACCTGGATCAATATCAAATAAAATATTTTTGAAAAATGGAAAATGGCTTTGTCTGTGATAGAAAGACTATAGCGCGGGAGGTCAGATTCGACACAGTATGACAGACAAAATACATACAGTACATACAAAAATACAGTCAAACAAGATTATTTTCAAGGTTAAATATTCAGTTTTTCTTGGATACTTGCACTGCAGCTGCAACATTAAAAATGCAAGTTTGCCTTTTTTCTACAAAACATGGCCCTGCTAATATCTTAATAGTGTTTGACTCAGCAACAGCACAAGTGTAGTTTATTTTGTGCTGTGTGTGTATGCAGTAGAGTTGTTTAGCTCACTGTGTGTTTAAAAGGGTTCCTGACTCAGCTGTGCGTTTTATGTCAAACCAATCCCTGCCTTGATCCTTCCAGAAGAGCAGCTTCAAACACAAACCCAAATCTCCTAAATCACTGAGACAGGCAGCTTGCTTTCAAGCTCTCTTGCACAGAGCTCAAACTAAAATCTGTGAAAATTCTCCAAAAAACTTGTGAAAGAAGTGGTGTAGAACGGGGTGGATAAAATTAGGAACAGCCTCTGTATCGGCATTAACATTCAGGTATAAACAAGCAGGCTGCATGGTGGTACACTGTCAACTAAAGCAAGAAAGTCCAGGGGCTGAATCAGCCAGCCAGAGCCTGGGACCTTTCTGTGTTGAGTTTGCATGTTTGCATGTCAGGTAATTGGTGATGTTAATCTGGACATAGGTGTGAATGGCTGTTTCTATGTGATAGCCCTGTGGTGGACTGGCAGCTTGCCCAAGGTGTATTCCACCTCTCAAGCTATCACAAATGAGATAAGCTCCTACCGTACTGGGATCCTAAATCACATAAGTGGTTAAGAAAATGGATAAAAATTAATTACATTGCCACCTAAATCTATTAAAAAGCCCAACAAATAATTATATTCTTACTTTTTTATGAAGGAGTAGTTCACATACCGGCACCGGCAGTACAAACTACCTGCTCTGGTCTCAAATAAGCAATATTTTGGGTATAACGGTGGTTGTTCTGGATTTTCATGAAGGTGCCCATGGAATGAATCATAACCACAAAAAATGAGCTATCTAGACCATTTGAGCCCTTAAAAATGTTCCACGTAGATGTGATATGTTCAGAATGTGTTACCAGCTCCATAGCCTTGGCTTTTAGCCTTGGCTAGCCCCTGACTGGCTGAATCTCAAACAGAAGTGGTTGGCACTTCTATGATCACAACCAGAATGCTATATGTTTGACATGATCATGCTAAGTGTATTAGCAGTCAGTGACCTCACGGACATCCAAGAACAGAAAAAAAAACCCAGTCTGGAACCTGAACATACAAATATTTATTGCCAGATGCAAATATAACCCACGTGAGGTGGGACCAGACTGTAAGTTTGTAAGTGCAGTAGTCATACTGTATTAATCCTGGTACATATTGTGGTGTGTTGGGAGCGGCTAGTTATCTCCCATCATGCCTTGGGAATACGTGTTGCTGTTTAAGATGTTTATTGTTACGTGACTCTTAACTGTTCTCTTAACTGTTCTTTTAAATGCTGCAGTATAAATTCACCGACAGTTAGTGTTGATGGAAAGAATGCTGTACCATGAGTGAAGTCACCAAGAAAAAGTTCCCACACAGTTATTCCTGACAAAAATATTTGTGAATCTCCTCTTTCAATATTTATAAAATCTCTATAAACACTCACAAACAATGAGCTCACATTTTAATCATTATAGTCCATCACTTACTTCCTAAATGATACCAAATATATGTTATATGTGAGCTTAATAATAAAAAAAGATTATATCTGTATTGATAAATTACATAATGAGGAATAATTCTTTTTGAATGACGTATTAAGCACTTGCTGCATAGAGTTTATAATAAGTCCTGACATTTCTGTCACATCATGATCTGGTCTACTGAGTTTTCTGCATTGACTATGAAGATCCATATAGCTCCTCCAGAGATTGATGAAGCACCCCAAGCATTTTCATCAATACATGTTCAGTAGATAAACTACTATATAAAGTTATGGGGGAAAAAGTAAAGTTTTTTTGGGAGGAAATTTAAAGAATGACCTTGGTGAACTCACAAATTAGAGTTCACTTTGTTCAATCTGCATGGTTATTCCAAACACACAGCTGTGATCTTTTTATTAAATCATGTACTGTGATGTCACTTGTTCTGTGTTATTTTTCTACACCTCAGTTGCACCATTGCGCAGATGTAGATTTCACCATTTAGGCACCAATAACTATGGAATTGTATATAAAATTGTGCTTCCGTTTTTATGCTAACTTTTTACTTATGTTACTCATGTATAAAAAGAACCTGAAAGCATTTTCTTCCATCTTTTTACCAAATTCGGTGTCAGCAGTTTAGCGGCCTAGTGATCGCTGCCTAAAACTGATTTCCAATGTTTCCGTGTATTTTTTATGTGTAATATCTTTACGTATGTTGGTAAATAGACTTCGGTGAAAAGGGTTTACAAAGGGGTTATATATAAAAAAATTAAATTACCTGGTTTTCAAGTATCTTTATAACTCTGTGTTATTGTACTTACCATAACCAATCTGGTCCTTTTTGTTCACTTAGAATATGTTTACAGAACTATTGTTATATTTATTGCAATTTCTGCTGTCCTGTTGTCCAGATTACTCTTAAAAAATACATTTTTAATGTCAACGACATTTTTTTAACTGGATAAATAAAGGATAAATAAAAGTCACTGCCAAAAACTGATTGGCTTCTACCTTGTTACAGGAATGTTGTTTACAGCTCAAGCTGAGTTGATGTCATTCATGAGGGATACACTTGACATATGTTTGACATATTATAGACCAACAAGTTATTTATAGCAGTTTAAATACGAGCAATCAGTTTTGTCAAATACCGGAAATCAGGTTTTGGCAGGCGATCGCTTTTTGGCACAACAAGCACGAGACCAAACACTCTCAGTCACGTGCATCTGAGGCTAAGAGGGGGGGCAAGAGGCCCACATTTCTGGAATTTATGAGTCTAACGTGACGCAAGTGGTCAACAAATACTAAAAGTCAAATGTTTCAAGTTTCAGTTTCAAATGAAAGTAGGACAATTTCTGTAAAGCTGCCAGTGGAGACACGATGTGAAAATACCGAATTTTGCGCATGTTAGCTTAGGACTTCTGAGTTATCAAAACCATGTTCTTGAAAATGCCCAGCGGGTTTCACACAGAAGTCGGATATTATTTCCAGAGCTGGTTGAGCAGAGGACACGTGATTTGAGGTAAGACTATCCACTACGATAATGAGACACTGTTTGTTAAATGGGTACCTGTTGGGTCATCGTCGACAAGTAGAAAGCTTGAGAAGTGGGTGAAGTTTGTAGTCAGTTTTTACGTCATCTAAGATGTTTTCAGTTTAAGTAAAAATTTGGTGTTTAGCCAATGCTAAATTAGTTGGTGCCAAGGACCTTGTGTAATCTATGCTCCATTCTGCCAAAAGTGATGACTCCATTAAACAATTGCTTAATAATACTTATGCAAGAGGAGCTTGATCTGTTTTTTCCTTTCCCACTATTCTTCCGTGGGTTATTATTTACTTAATTGCTAACTGCCAGCCACACGTTGTTTTTTGTTTTTTTTTTAACGTGTAAGATGTGCCAAAATCAATTGAGGCTGTCGCCAGTTATTGAATTAGTGAAATCTGATACTTAAGTTTGAAATCAACCACTTTTGGTTTCATCTTGTAAATCTGGTTGAACATTTGCAGTTGCATCTTTTTTGGACACTGATCTATGCCTCGTGCAGGCTTGTGATACTTCATGCGTGGTTTCTCGCCATGAATGATTATGGCCTATGTAAAGCAGACACTTTTAACAGTTTGAACTTCTTTACTTCCTCAGTTGCTCATAAATGTCAACAATTACTCATATCAGTGTTCTTTTTTTCCCCCGCCTCTCATCTTGCACTCACTTTCTTCTTGCTGCCGGATTTTTCTTGACTCTCCTTCATCTGAAAAACATACTTATGCAGAAAAACAACCAGTTTCTCTCTAATACTGGTTCTTTTTTTTTTCTTTAGTGACACTGAAGCCTGAAGAGTTTATTTATGTATTTGTTTGTTTGGTTATCTGTCAGAGCGTTTGGACTCATGGTGCAGTGGGAGATCGAGCCCTGCAGTTTCTCTTTGGTGTGTCGTGGCAGAGGCTTTAAAAATATCAGGCTTTACAGATCATCTTACTTATACTTGCTAACTTAGTTTTTGATATAGCTTTACTTCCATTAATTTAACTCTTACCTTCATTTTCACAGTTGTCGCAGTTATAATCTCCTGTGCACTATTATAGGCATGGCAGGAAACATACATTAATCATGTTTTTCTGGTGTTAAACTGTATTATTTTGGAAAAGCACTGGAAAAAAAAGATTTATTTTATTGACATAAGGTCATAGAACAGATTCATGTAGCGTTGAGATAAAAATTCTTTATGAAATATTGGAACAGCAAGGCATAAAATTTAAAACACCCCCCCACACAGAATCAAAGAATAATGTGTAAATAACCCATTTTCATGATATTTCCTTGGAATGGTTGAGAGGTTTTTGCATTCATATTTATGAAAAAGGTTCACCGATCTATCCTGACCTTTTAAACAAACCCATCAGTGCAGACTGGGAGGCAAGCGCTGCTGTTTCGCAGCTCTTCCTCTCCCTGTGCCTGGGGGGTAGGACGAGTAATGACTGCTCTGTTCCTTGCCAACAAAGCAACTTTCCCCTTCCAGTCCCATTTTTTATTTCCAGCTGCTTACCAGTGTGTACTTCACCTCTTATTCATTCTCTCTTGCAATGGGATGTGTAGCAAATATGCAGTTTATGGTGGAATACCTGTTTTTTCGCGTAATCCCAGAAGCCCTTGGTTTCATATGGTTGTAATTGTTGCATCAGGCGTTGGTGGAGACGGTCTGGAGAGAGCGAAAACTGGTTAAGCAGCCAGAAAGAAAAAGGCTTTGCTCAGCAAATACATACTGCAGTAGGATACAAGTTATCAGGGTGTGATAACAGGAGTGAGTGTGCATTTGAATGTGTGTGCGCTTTGATGTTGGTACCAGTGGATTTGTGTGGGGAAAAGGGAGCGTCTGCATGTGTGTGCGCACGTTTGTGTGTGAGGTGATGAAAGGAAGCATCTACTGCTTCTGCTGCTTGTGCTGCAGGATGTCCCCCCCCCCCCCCCCCCCCCCCCCCCCGCTTTTTTCCTCTTCTTTGTCTCTAGACTGGTGACAATGAGTGGAGGTGAGAGGCCAGCAGTACCAGTGCAACACCATTCATCACACATGTCAAACAGTTAGACCAGCTGTGTGGGACAAGCGGCAAAAATTAGCATTTCATCCCTCTCCCTGTCGCTCTCTTCTGTCTGTCAAGCTGTATCTCTGTTTATTCCCATTGTAGCACCGAATGTGATAAATGACTTCAGAGGCTATATAATATTCCAATTGTTTGAATGAAAACATGGTGTTATTGACCAGCACTTCCACATATTGAGCTTGTTTTACAAAACAGACTATCCCTGCATAGTACTTCTGATAATGGGTGCTGTTGAGATGTGGGTCTGAGGACTTGTAGTCTGTAATGACAGTGTTGGTGAAAATGAAAATGTTGAGGATGGTAAACTGGCCAGGATGTCTCTGACTGTCAGGCAGTAGAAAACTTGATTTTCTGCCCAATTCATTGACAGTTAATTGAAGGGGAAAAAAAACCCAACCTAAAAATGTAGGGAAGAAATAATATAATATTAGATCTGATCTGATTAAAATCTGGATTAGAACTTCATTGTTTATATGGACCCTAAGTAAGGTGATCTGATCCTGATGTGCATCTAACATGTGAACAGAATAAATAATTTTGACATGCGGGAAAACAGTATGTATGGCTGATATGAAAGACAAGCACAAGTATTTAAAAGCAAATGTTGAAAACAGATTTACCAGGAAATTCCAAAGGATGTGATGTTAATGCATCTCCTGCTCTACTACAGTGACTATTGTGCATTTCTAGCTGACATTAGCTTAAAAACATGCGATGCATCACACCCTCTTCATGGTGAATAGATCTTAGTATCATCAGAATGCAGGTACAGTCTCACACCCAGAGGCTGTTTATACTTGCAACATCACTCTGTTGAACAAATCCAGATGATATAATATCACTGCAATAACTTTCGCTGCAGTTATTTCTGGTTCTTTAAGTTCTTAACTGTGATGTTTTTATTGTTCTTGTTATATTTGTTCGACAGTTGCAGCAAAACAAACCAGAAATTTCTCATATGGTGATTAAAGAGTGAATACAAACATTAAACAACAACTAGCTTAGCACAACACTACTCTAAACCAGACTTTGAATGGTTTAAAAAAAATAAACATGGAAAAAAGGTCAGAATTAAGGAAGTGTGCAAGGATCCTAGGGTTTGCTATAATTTAGCTTGGTTGTATATTAGTTTGTACTGTTTTCTGGTAAACTACCAAATGCCATATTCATATAGAGGAACTAAAATACAGCTAGCTTGCTACCCCTTGCTTTCTCACTACTCTTTTGTGAATGGATATACTGCATAATTCCCACCCACTAATCCCATGGTTTCGCCATCTTTGCATTATGCTATTATCTATTGATTATTAGAATTAGAATTAGAATTCAACTTTATTGTCATTGCACATGCACAGGTACAGAGCAACGAAATGCAGTTTGCATCCATCCAGAAGTGCTTTAGTGTTATAGATGTATTACAATATATATTAGCAATAATATAGATATGTGAGTATATTACAGTAGTGCAGTTAAGATAAGTGAGATATAATTCCTACAGAGGCTATATAAAGTGCTAGTGGTTGTGAGTGGTGGTTCAGTCCATGTTATTATTGTGTGTTTGAGGGTACAGTTGTCCATTGTGGGTGTGTGTATGTTCAGTCCATGTGTTAACGTGGGTCAGATGTCAGGAGGCAGAGTTCAGGAGTCTGATGGCTGTGGGGAAGAAGCTGTTCCGGTACCTGGTGGTCTTAGTCCCGAGGCTCCTGTAGCGCCTCCCAGAGGGCAGGAGGGTGAAGAGTCCATGTGATGGGTGACTGGGGTCTTTGATGATTTTCCCAGCCCTTTTCAGACACCGCTTCCTGTAGATGTCTTTTATGGCAGGAAGTGGTGCTCCGGCGATGCGCTGGGCAGTTTTCACGACCCTCTGCAACGCCTTCCGGTCCGAAGCTGTAATAGATAAAGTTGTACCAATGGGTAGTAGCCATGTCACTATCCAGCTAACTGGTAATGTTGGTAATGGTAATGATAATGACAATCTTGATTTTTAGATGCCATGTCACTGTTTTGCCTGACGCCCAGGATCCTTGGTAGGAGGTGTAAACATGGATGGACTTCAGTCTCAAAATTGATGCAGGTTACAATATGTTTACTACAACAACAGCTCTGTCCATTCTGTTGTTATACGTTAATCACAGTCATCATCAGCTTAACAATTGTGTCCCACAGTTAAGCCTCAGTGGGAGCTTGCTACTTGTTTTATGTTGCTTTTACAAATCGCTTATTAGATTGGTAATTACCGAACCTTCTTTTATATTTTAGTGCTGCTAATTAGCAGTCAAGCTAATGGGAATGTTAGTGTTTGCAATTATGCTGCAAGTGTTAAAATTCTCTTTTTGTTTAAGTTGTTTTGAATGTGTCAGTTTAGATTATGAACAGTATTTATTATTTCTCTGTGTTGAATACCCAGAGTTCATCTTTCTATTCAACTCTTCTGGCTAATTTTCCATCCCACACTCTTCTTTATCACATCACCCTTGCCTGCCCACACTTTCCTTTCTCTTCACTTATCTGCTCTCCTTGAGATTTGTGGTTCAGTTAGGTGTGGAGTGGGAGGAGGCGTTACATTTCACCTTGCAGTCTTTTCAAAAAGGACTATTCATACAAGCTTAGAGCAGAGATGTTCATGAAAGCTGGGGGATTTTATTCAATAGAAAAGAAAACTGTTGGCAAAAATAAGCAGCAGTTGGTTGTCATGTATTGTAATGGCATCTAGGGAAGGTAGAAGCAGTTGAAAAGAAACTACTACATGCATTGTTATTACTTTGCTAACTTGAATAGCTTGTGTGGATATGTCTGTCTGCTTACCCCAGGATATTTGAAGCTAAGTACACTTGTAATCGACTGCTAGCACCAGTGTTTCCAAGTAAAGGGCTGTAGATGGAAAGCATCCTATCCTAAGGGTTTTAAATGTGCCAGTGGCTGCTAGTGGGATGACTTGATGAGCAATCTCTTAATCAAAGCTTAATTGTTTAGCATGATCCTGAGTGACCTGCTTAATGGAACCCCCCCTTGATTAATGATGTGTGTTAACAAACACAGTGGGAGACACCCCAAAACCTTGTCTGATTGTTGTTAATTAAAGACAAGGTCCAACAGTATTCGAAAGTAGATTATTTATTATATAACGTAACAAAAGTAAAGACAAAAATAGCCAAGATTCCTCTTGTGCCTGTGTGGCAGTACCAGCATATTAGATTTTTTTAAAAATTTTGTGTAGCATTATATATTTCCTGTGGTGTATATTTAAATGAATCAAGGAATACGCAAAGTAAAACAACAAAACAAAACAGCAACAACATACATTAAGACATCATTTCTCTCACTGTGAACCACACTGTGTCCCTCTGTTCAATAAAATTCTGACCACCAAAGAAAGAAGCGTTTCTAAAACCTTCAGCTTGAAAAACACGCTGAAGGAAAACGAAGCAGCTTTGCCAAGGCCAGCTTTTGTCTCTGGTTGAATGAAGTGGGGCAGAAAAATATGCCAAACCATCCTTTTCAGCCCACACATGCACTCAGATAACACATCAGACTAACATTTCATTTCTTTCCCATATCTAGTAACTTCTATGCAAGTTTGCTCACGTTTTTTCACACAGCAGCACTTGAACACATACGATTTCAAGTCTTTGCCAAGAACCTCACCGAAACTCTGACCCTGCCTTTGAATGCTGCAGTAATAATTTCATGCTTGTATATATTAACACTAAGCTTTACAATAGAAAACAGATTAAAGCTGTTTAATTTGTGTTTAAACAAGATGTGAAATAGTTTGATAGATGGTCATTCAATGCAAAATACCTCATTCGATATATGCTCATTGTAGATGTTAAAGAAATCTCACTGCTACATTGCATGTGAGGCTGAAACTCTCTTTTTTTTTTTTCTTTCCCTGTCTTGCTGATAATGTTCTCTCTTCTTCACCTGCTGCTGTTCCTTTGAAGGAGGACAATTGCTGGCCTCCAAGCATGAATGTCACCACTCTCTGAGGCATAATGAGTTAATCACCCCCAGATGGGCAAGGTCACACACTGCCCCACCACTTATCTTCTATGGCTCAGGCCACGCAGGAGGCAGAAGTAAAGCTGGAAACGAAGAGGAGGAGGAATGACTAATGCCAGAGATTATATTATCCTGCATCTTTAATCTGTTTTGGGTCCTTTAAGCTGAATGTCATCTTTGCTTAATTGCTTAAAAAGCCTCTGTCATACTTATTACACAGATTGGAAAAAAATAAGTGTGGTTTGACCCATCTTGGCACTTTTGCAGGTCCTTGGCGTTTATAAGCCTAAGAATGTATGCACATCGCTACCTTCCCAAAATTCCTCTTAGACCTCTTTTTCCACTCATTACTTTGGTCACGGACAATGGCAGATGGTGCAGCTGCTTGTTTAATTGTCTTTATTACAGAGGCATCTGCTTTCTGTTTTTTTTAATCCAGAACACCGTGGCATCGTCTAGGCAGTCAAGGCTGTATTTGTGAAATTAGAAAATAAACAGAGACAAAGAAAAACAGTTTCTCCGTCAGGTTGTAGCGATACAACACGTTCTCATGTAATGGTCTGCATATTACAGTAAGTTGTCCTGCATCTCGGTTTGTGTTACTTTAACATAACGCATAACTGAAATAATAAACATTATTGTGTGGGTATGTTTGGAGCTTGCCATCTGCCTCACATGTGTTGCTTATGCTAAAAAGTTTGTAAATGAGAAAAGGAGAATCCCTGTGGCTCTGTTCAGTTATTTTCTTAGCTGCCTAGATGTGTTGTACTGAGCTGAGGCTAAGGGAGACAACAGCAGATGTTGGGCTCCGACAATCTTTCTGCCTTGGATCTGCAACAACAAAGCAGCTAAGGGAAAATGTCATATGCGGATCATCCCTGACGGCCCTGCGTGAATGAATAATTACTTTGACTCAGGTCAGGGAAAAGAAGGTAAAGAAAGCTCTAGCCCCTCTACCTTGAAACCCTTTTAAATGAGAAGCTGTGCATCATGACATGCGATAAGACACTGAGGAGGTTGTGACACACAGATCCTTCAGTAATAAAAAGATTTTTCTTGTGGCAAAACGTTCAGGAAAATGAAATGATTTACCTCAGCACCCCAGTACGTGCTCTTCCTCATAAAGATGAGATGGGGACATGGGGTTTATCTGTGAAGAGGGTTGGGGGGGGGGGGGGGGGGTAGGGAAAATGTCGGAGGATTGGTTAGCTGTGTTGAGTTTACCGCAGTCATGTCAGGAAGCAAGGAAAGCTTTAGAAATGCATCATTTTCACCATTATGCTTAATAATTTGAATGACATCTTAGCGCATGACTCAAAGGCACTTGTACGGGGGCAGGCGGGGTTATTAGAAATGACTCCCCCAATGATGCGTGTCACTGAAGCAGCAAATTAACATGGGGAGATGGAGGCATGTTAAAAGCAGCTGAAAAAAGGAGGGAAAAGCTGAGCCGGAGAGAGGAGCGGGAGTGAGATGTGAAGAGGAACAGTGATAGATGCGGAAAAAGATGTTGCTATTTTCGCCCTCTTTGTTAGCTAAGACGCTCTGGTTGTGGTGTTCCAGCTCCTGCTCTGTTCAAGCTTTTTCTGAACACCAGGTGCTCCTATTGTGATAAATGATTCTCAACTGTGCCGAACAATGGCAGAGGCACCCACACATATCCCTCATCAAACAGTTCCACAGCTCCTCTTCCACAACTACACAATGAGCACACTGGATTGTGCTGGAAGTTGTTTGTCTTGCCACCACACACGACTGAAGGCTATTTTTGCTTCCTGTTTACCATGGTGAACAGGAAGTCACTATTATAAGAGCTGACAGTTAGGGCTGTTCGATATAACGATATATATCGGATGACGATCTAAAAACGTCTATCGTTGCATTTTACGCTATCGTTTGTTTCGTGGTGTCGCAAAATAAACTGTTTACGGCAATATTTTTTTCATTATTTTGGTCACTGTAGTGGCTATATTAATTTCTTAAAGTTCTCTCTTTCTCTTATATTTAATATAACTACACTACAGACAGACAAGCGCTTGTTTTTATGCGTTGTCGTTAGCGTAACGGTAGCATAACGGTAAAACCACCGCGTGTCTGCTTGCTTATTTTCCACATAAACCTTTCACAATAAAGCTCAAGATCCTGTTGAGACTTTTCAAAAATAAACTGAATCACGCGAAAGATACAGAGTATTTACGGATGAGAAGAAAAAAAGAGCCGCCAGGTGCTAAAAAATAAACCTTAGACTCAAACGTTAGAACAGGCTTTTCCCCTCAGAATGCTGTGTAATAAATACTCACAAAGAAAACTGCGGCCGTTACAACCTATGTCTAGTGTTTAGTTTCATGCAGCAGTTAAAACACTCGACCCCAGGTACGCAACGCTCAGCTGGAAACACTTCACGCAAGTCGAGCTGCCCGAGATTCACAGAATTTACAGAAAATGTAAAATTTTTGTGATTTATATCGTTATTGGACGATAGATGTCTTAATATCGGGATATGAGATTTTGGTCATATTGCACAGCCCTACTGAAAGTCCCTTAAAAGATGCTACTGTATGACTTTTCTACCTATTGGTCAGCCAGTGTTTTGTCCAGCACAACTGGCTGGTCTTCTTATCCCCTCTAACTGCACATTTTACATCCTTGTCTATTTTTTTGCTCAGCCACTGTGGGTTCCTTTGTTTCCCTGTCTGCTGTCTTTGACAGCAGACGAGGGTTGATACATGTTCAGCGCCTTCACCTTTTTCCGCCCAGTAATTTATGCTGTCAGAGGTTTTACTCTATTTGGATGGCCAGGCTTTCATGTGTGTGCAGAACAGTATTGTGGGTTGTTGACACATTCCTTCGTGTTCAGCATGAAGCAGATTGTAGCAGGTAATTGATGGGGGTTTACTGCCACAGGCACAGAGCACAACCAGGGAAGAACCCACCAGTTTTCAACCCCACCAATTAGATTTGCAAAATGTGGTGTGGTGAGCTCAGCAGGGTGCTGATAATGTAAACTTTCAAGTGTTTTAGGTACAGCTCAATTTAAACAATTAGTACTGATAACAATGCTGCCACCTGTAGTATACTGTTTGAGACTCAGAGTGTAATGATTTTCCAAATCTGTGGTTCGGATAGGACCACGATCTTTAGCAGGTTGGTGGTGCGTGTATTGTGGATTTGGTCTTGGTTTCAGAACCATTACATCACTACTATAATCCCTCTGTGACGGTTGTATCTCAGTTTTTGTTGCCTACCACACCAGAGAAGCCTTAATCTTCCAAATCATTAATAATAATGCAGGGCAGTCCAAAAATGACCATGTAGCTGTTA